>NC_134707.1:114163532-114799246 GCF_043290135.1 Rhipicephalus microplus
TGTGTTCAAGAAAATACGTTTGCGCTTATGTGTGAGCACAAATCTGAGCTGCCGCATTCGAATTGGAATCGTTACATGTGTGGACAAGAAAACCGTGTCATGTGCAACTTCGCATAAGTGTTTTGTGGTCTATTGTATAGAAGTTGTGTGGGGCTGAAATCTTTTGTTTTCTTAGTGTTCAGAAGCTGAGCACTTTGTCCACCTTCGCAAGAACACAAGCAGGTTCATATGTGAACGCAGGTTCCTTTAGGGTTATGCATTATTGCCATTTTTTCTTTTGCTTCGGGCATTGATTTTACAACATTGAAATATAGCATAAGTTCACTCTTTTTTTCTAGTCTGTCTCATAATGGTATCGACTATAAAAGCTCTTTGGAAACTTGTGTAATGTTTGTTCATTGAGAATTTTCTTACAGCGTCCCTGGAACATTTTTTGAGCGTGGTCAAGAAATGCTGCTGATGGTAGTCGAGGCTCTCTCGAATGTATGAGACATGTGACGTGACTAGGTAGGGAACTTACAAATGAACTTTAATGTCACCTGGGAATCACTCGCTCTTCTCTCGACAAATGAAGCCAGGTATTTAAAGGCACAGCTTCTCACCCCCAAACGTCACGGCCGTTGGCCTATTTGAACATCCTGGTCTGCGTAGATGTGATGGTCTTTAAAGTGTGCCACAATCTACCTACACCTAGACATGGTGTGGTTCAGGCAAGTTAATGACGTGCAGTGTTCGTTGAAGGAAATCAAAGAAAAAAAAAGGAGTGTGAGGCAGAGCACAGAGTGCAGGGCCACTCGACCTGCCACTGGAATGCGGCACGATCTCAGAGGGCAAATGAGAGGGTGATGAGTGGAGAAACCATGTGATTGGAACATTCAAAGCCCTGGTGTATTCTTTGAGGAGCAGTAGCAAAATAGGTGTGAAATCAGTCAGCCACTTGTTCTTCATATAGCATCAGTCCTCACTCCGACTTCCCTTTTCTATTTCTTCATGTGCTATGCTGTAAATGGCGTATTACCGTCTCACCCTTTTCCCTCCTAACGCTCACATAACTTCCTCACTCTCACTTCCACTTCCCATTTGTTGCTTTGCTATGCAGTCAATAGTTATGCTATGGATTACCCTCTCACCCCTTTTTATTCTAATCCTCACATTCCTTCCTGATCCTGACTTCCATTTGAAAGCAAAGCAAAGTTCAACTGTCCTATTTTTTTTTGCTGCACTGGGTTGGTTCACACATCCAGCAAGTAAAGACGAATAGTCGCAGCATATACGCCACCACAGCTGTGACTCCTGTAACTATGAGAGTGATAATCTGTGTAATATGAAAGCTCACATTAGGATTCACACAGGTGAGCGACCGTTTCGGTGTCACTTCTGTTCGCAGAGCTTTTCACAGAAATCCAATTGGGTATGTCACCTGTGTGTCCACAAAGGCGAGAGGCCACATAAGTGCCACCTCTGCCCTCAAAGCTTCTCAGTCAAATCCAATTTGGTACGTCACCTGCGCATCCACAAAGGCGAGCAACCACACAAGTGCCATCCGTGTTCCCGGAGCTTCTCTCGAAGGTCTGCATTCAGAGAGCATCTGCGAATGCACACAGATGATCGACCGCTAAAGTGCCTGTTATGTATTCAGACGTTGATGTCAAAAAGCAACCTCAACAAGCATTTGCGTAGGCACCATCAGAAGTGAATGTTTATGTGGAATTCCTGGTGACTCCTCTTCATGAAAAACCACCTTTAATGCGTTGTCATCTTAAAATTTTTAGATTCTATAAAACCTTATGAGTCATAATATGTTGAGATGTAGTATATTCTAGTATATGGCAGGCATATAATTGTGTTCCGAGTTATATCTCTGTGATTGTCTCTCGCAGCACACTTTTGCTAGGCCCATCTCATATATGTTTCCGAGATAAGAAGTGCATTTTTTCGATGCCGTAACGCATCGTGAGTTCGCAATGATACCTGCGACACTCGCCTTCCTGCTGCCTCTCCCGGGCGGTAAAACGGGTTTCCGCGCTCACACTAGCCCTGTGAGAAATTATGGCAGAGCAGAAGGGAGTTGTAGCGAGTGTCGCGTTTCCCCCTGCTGCTTTTGTGATGCTATATTTTTTAAAATGCTAAGAGATCGCACCTTTACCTCAAGTTGTGCATCCAAACTGCGACACGCTTGTGGCTGTTGTACTGCTGTCTTTGATTACGCTCTTCCTGTGTGAATGTAGTGACCTGAGCCACAGTGCATTGCTAAGGCTGTTCAAATCTTGAAGCTTAACGTGGCATGGTTTGTTTCTGAAAGTTTCTGTAAAAACATATTCAATGAAGAAACAGTTTCTTATCGCATTAGGTTCTCTTCAGTAATTTCTTTCGCATTTCAGTACTATATGAGGTCTGTTAGAAAAGTGTACGACCTTCATTTTTGTGAGCACCCTTTGGATTTGAAACAAGCATGCTTGCATGAGCTGACCTTGAACCTTCAAACGCATGCGTGAATTTTTTGCCGCCTGTAACGTCAGCGTCTGGGACACAGAATTTGAGTTAGGTAGTGCGCAGAGCTCTCATCGGCTTGTCATTGCAAAGAAAATGATGGAGTGACTGGAGCAGTGCTGTTTCAATAAATGTTGCCAGAAATTGGGCAACAGCCAAGTGAAAATCACTGGGAAGATCAAGACTGATTTTGGTGATGATGCTATGAGCCCTACACAATTTAGGGAGAGGTACAACGAGTTTAAAGACGACCGCACATTGGTGGAGAGCGAGCCACGATCCGGTAAGCCATCAACATGTTGAAATAACCAGGTCATTGCCGAAGTGAACGCTGCGGGTATGCGGCTCCATCATGTGATTATCCTGGAAATTGCGGAAGATATGGGTATCGGTACTTTCTCTGCACATTCTATCATGACCGAAGATTTGGCCATGAAGAGAGTTGCGGCAAAATTTGTGTTGAAACTGCTCTTGGTGGAGCAAAAGCAACTTTGTGTTGAAGCCTCACAGGACGTGCTCGATTTCACAAGCAGTGACCCTAATTTCATGAACGCCATTATTACTGATGACGAGTCTTGGGTGTACGGGTATGGCCTCGAAACCAAATCCCTGTCGTCACAATGGAAGTGTTACACATCACCGAGTCCAAAAAAGGCCCGCCAAGTATGCAGCGTCAAAGTAATACTGAGTGCTTTTTTTTAACTCCTGTGGTGTGGTACTTCATGTGTACGCACCACAAGTCACACTCACCAATGAGTACAACAGGGATGTGCTCCGTCGCCCACGTGATGCTGCAAGGCACAAGAGACTGGAGTTGTGGCGAACAGGAAACTGTTGCATCCTTAATGACAATGCTTCTGCACATTCCTCACACTTGGTTCAGACTTTTTTGGCAAAAGGTCAGACTCCTATAGTTCAGTAGGCTGCTTACTCTCCTGATATGGCCCCCTGCGACTTGTGTCTGTTTCTCAAACTCAAGAGGACATTGAAAGGAGTGCGATTTCAGACAACGGAGAACGTTATGGCTGCAAGTATAGCTGAGCTGAATTTCATTCCGAAAGCGGCCTTGAAAATGCTTTCAACAATGACAACACAGCTAGGACAAGTGTGTGTAGTCCGAATGGGACTACTTTGATGGGGATTAGGTTTTAAAACAATGCTCCACCTATGCCAGTCTTTTCCTTCCAGCAAAGGTCGGACAGATTTAGGAACGACCTCGTATACGTACCTCATGTTAATAAGGGAAAAACAAAGAATGCTTGTAATTCCCAATCCACGCCTATGATAGCATAAAAAATCGTAGTGGTTGAAAAAAATTGGGGGGGGGGGAGCTCATTTCCTTGGCATAGAGAGTAAAGTTGTCACGTTTTTCTTTTTTCTTTTGGGCAGCACTGAGGTCGGCTAGTCATCCAAGAACTGAAGATGGTGAAAAGTCCCGTCTCGGACACCGCTACCGCTGCGAGTCGTGCGACTATGAGGCTCGTGTCCCGGCCTTCTGAAAATGCACGTTAGGACTCACACGGGCGAGAGGCCGTTTCAGTGCCATCTGTGCCCCAACAGCTTTGCACAGAAGACCACTCTGACAAAGCACCTACGCACCCACACGGGCGAGCGTCCATACAAGTGCTTGACATGCCCGCGGAGATTCTTCACGAGTTTCGGTCTTTCACTCACTCGGGAGAATGACCGTAGAAGTGCGGTTTTTGCCCTGAGAGTTTCTCAGCGTTGTCAACTCTGGGAAATCATCAGCGCACCCATACAGGCGAGTGTCCGTATGAATGTCACGTGTGCTTCAAGACCTTCTCAAGCTGCTCCGCATTATTAAGTCACCGACGCACGCACAGTGGTGATAGGCCGTCTAAGTGTTAAATATGTTCCCAATCATTTATAAAAAAAATTGCTTCAATAAGCATTTGCTTTGGCATGTAAGGAAGGGAACATTTCAATGTTCTCTGTAAAGATGGGTTTCACTGGTGCTTTATTAGCATCCTGACACCAGCAACGTCATATGGAACAAACAGATCATCAGTATAAGAAATATGCAGGGGATGTTATTTATAGTAATCATAATGCAAACATCAAGCAAAAAGTGAACAATGAAAAGCCACTTGGCGCAAGCAGGGCCCGAACCTGCAACCCTCAACTAGGGCGTTTATTGTTCTACCAGTTGAGCTACGGCAGCGGTTATTCTTCCTTCCACTTGGGCTTGGCGGAGCATTTCAAACTTTCAGTGACGCTTTGTGGCAACGAGCAGAACTGGCTCGTAGCAGCATTCCCAGGTTTAAGTGCACAGGTATGCCCAATAGAGGAAATGGGAGGACAACCGCTATCATAGCTCAACTGGTAAAGCATGAAACGCCCGAGTTGAGAGTTGTAGGCTCGGTTACTGTTTGTGGCAAGTTGGTTTCTTAGCCAATTTTTTCTTTGCGTTTGCATTATGAATGGCATACAGCGAGCTCACCACAAATCTGCAATGAATTCGATATAACCCATAATTCTATATAAAACTTTTGAAAAATTCGGTGTGGACGTTGGTTTGGTGGCGCAGCCACTTGATTATGCGAGGAAGGTCTGTTATGGCAGCATGGGAACATATTTATTGTTTTGTTAAGCATTTTTTTTTCATTGTTTGATGTTAGTGTTTCAGTTTAAAATTTTCTATATTTTCTATGGTAGTTGGGCATACGAGTTGTATGTTGGTGAGGAGGCGTTTTTTTATGTAAACAGTGGTTGTGCACCGGAAGCCTCTACTGTACCGTGGCCCTAATTTTCGGATTGTTTTCCAGTATCCATAGCCAGCGTGCTTCTTGGCATGCTGTATGCAACTATGTCATCTGGCTACTTTTCTCTACGTTTCACTATGTTGTTTTTTGCCATTTTTGCTGAGAACAGCTCGGTTTTTAAGTGTGGAGCAGTTTAGGGGGTCGGGCTGTCGTATTTTGTCATCGTCGTTTGGCATAACACTCCTTATGTAGTACTTTAAGCACAGGCTCATTCCGAGGTGAAATGTTCTTTTGTACTTTGAGTGCTTTCATGATTATCGTTTATCATCATCAGGAAAAAAAAGCTAGTACGCTTCGCATACAGCAAGTAACACCACGTATAAAAATTGAATAAAAAAGAGAAAGTGCAAAATGAAAAAGAGAGAGAATAAATAAGAATAAATAAAATTAGAAATGAAGAGAAATAAATCCAGAAAGACGGAAGGAAGGCCGTCGAGCTTTGCATGATACACTGAATGTGTTAGCAATGTGGTCCACAGCGCACTACACGTTACACAGCACGCTACATGATACACGGAATTTGTTAGCAGTGTAGTCGACATTGTTGAGACAAATGGGCCAATGTTCTCCGAATCATGCAAAATAGTCACTGGTGGTCGGCATGAACATGAAAGTGCACTTAGCAGGCCACTGTTAACATTGTGGTTGTGCGTCGTACCTTAGATGAACCACATTTCTTAGAGAAAGCAGCTGCTCCGATAAGATGACAATTGGGGAATTCCTAGTAAAAAGAGCAGGCAGTTATGTTAAGCCGCGACTACAGTTAAGTGACAAAAGAAGTGATTGTCCTAAAAGATAGCTTGTAGCCATGTCAAGTTTAGACTGTGCACTCTCTTTTGCTTTCACTCAGATCAATTATGTAATGAACATGTGTTATATTGTTCTAGTATGATCTCGCTACTTAGGTCAATGCCCTTTTTGCAACATGTTTGATCACAAATTCATGATGACTTCACAGTTTTTTCATGTGGCTGTATTTTTAGAAAGATTAACCTTGTTTGACAGTATGTATGAATCAGCATGGTTTCTTTCGATAAACATCTGGAAATTGGCAATGAGTTATTAAATTTGTGCCTTTACTTTGAACCAGTACTTTTGTGCCATACCTATATTTCTAATAAATTGCACCAGTTATCTCAGCAAGAAGCTCTGTTGTACTATTGGGCTGTGCACTACGGTATGACATCGCTCAACTTCTTGTGCAGTGCTTTGTCGTCAAGCTTAAATTTACCTGTTTTTCTTAGAAGTTTTCCTCTTACATTATCACACCAGGACTTCTAGAGTGCAATTATTGTCCATATTTATAAAACAATCCAAATATATTTCGATAAAATGATACATTTTCATGCCCGTTTTTTTAAAAAACCTGCCGTTCTCCACATTATGCAAGTTTCGCTCACTGATAACTTCTATATTTGACTTTTTTTTAAAGACAGATTTAGTGTTCCCCAGCTAATAGTGGTCAAAATATATCAAAATATTTTGAAATATATCAAATGTTCTTATATACTTTGACTAGTATATCAAAATGTATCAAATGTCTCTTATCAAAATATGAGGTTGCAAGACGTGCTTTGCAAACCTTACCCTTAAAGACTGTATGGTTTCAAACATATATTTTCTTTATTTTGGTTCAACATTATCGATTTTAAGAGATACATTTCCTTCAATAGCAATGCTTTCTTTCTTTAATGTCTGGAATGAGTGGTGTTTACCCCATGGCTTGTGTGGAAGGACATAACAGCGCTGCATCTCGCAGACAGATTGTTTTTCAAGTTTTCTCATTGTTTTCGTTAATAGAACAGCTTCTTGTGCTTTTTTATGATTTAGAAAGTCGCAAGATTATTCGTTAGATATTTAGTACTGAATAATTGTGTAAAATAAATCTTCTTGGTGCTTACAACATCTTTGTAATATGTGATCCCAGCATTTATCATCAACCGCTGTGCATTGTCTACGAGAATACTGAAAGAATGTCGCCAGTGGAAGCAATATGCGCTGCATTCTTCCACAGCATGGATTCAGCACACAGGGTCTCAGATTTTATCATTACTGCAAAACACTGTATTCTAACGGTTTGCTCATAAGGTGTAAATACACGAAATGGGGTCTTCTGTTATGTATTGTCACGCCTTGCATTACAAATTATGGTTCACGGAGTACAGAGACAAGAGACTAGTTCACTCGTTATAAAGGCACGAATGGGTTACGCATTGTGCGTTAATGGAAGAAGCGTTCTTATGTTACGAAAAAGTGTTTGATCACAATATATTACCAAATTTTGTAGCAAAGGAGGGCCATATTTTTCGCAGTATATTAACCAACCCAATTTAAGACGCTAATCCCTCTTTTTCTTAGGCAAGTTCTGACACATGTCGTTCCACGGTGTCTCAGTCACAATATTCGCCTATCTCCACCAGTTTCAAAAGGCTTTCACATTGAGACTTCTCATCAGAAACGGGAACAACCACTTTTACACAATCCTTGCAATGTTGTACTTGTTCCCGACTCTCAGATCGCGGGATCTTGCACATTCTTCGCCCATCTTCTGAGGTCAGAAGCAAACATTCAGTCACCAGCGAAATTTCTGCTGGACACTGTCCCATTTTAACACAAATGTTTTATTCCGGGGCCCACCAAGACTTGTTTTTTCCTCTTGGAAGTCACGTCGAAAAAATTCACACCATCTGAAGACAAAGCAAAAAGTGCCATCATCTGGAGTCGAACCCATGACCTGTGTTTCCGTGATCTCTTAAAAAAGTACTTCTTTTATGTCTACCATAGTCCCCTCAGCATTTTTGCAGTAATGCATCCTGACTCTAGCAGCCGCGATTAGTTACTTCAACTCATTATTTCGAAGCGTCGATATTATTCGGCGTGCTTCTTAGTAGAGTATGTGCAATTTTTGTCAGTGCCACATTCCCAGGTGGCGATCTTATCTCAAGCGTCGGTGTCGCTCATAGCATTCATCCATACCAAAGAATAGCTCTGCCACGTATAGAGTAACGCGCCTGCTTCGTCTGGATCTACAAACTCTGCTTTGGTGGCTCTGTGTCCGCCGCTTACGAATACTCCGCAAAAAATCGTGGCTGGCTGTCAGACAGGACACAATGCGCATTGCATTTCCCTCTGGTTGAGCCATGCCATTCAGTAACTCCAACATGCCGGAAGTAGGCGACCATAGCCCAAGTTTGGCGTCCAATCAGTCGCATTCTTCTGGCTGCCACATCAGTTCATGGTTCCACACTCACCTCTGATCACAAGGGTGTGTTCAATCATTATTGAGGGATTTTAGTCGTCGGGATAGATGTGTATGACTAAGTCTTAACGTGTATTCATTCACATTAAGCATTGCTATAAAACACCATTAGGCTCTGCGAAAGTTCTCTCATATCAATGTACAGTACACATTAAAATACTTCTCTAAGTACACGTTTTACTTTCCTGTTTTACCGATTCTTATGATGGAGCGATTAAACATGTTTTTAAACTTTTTTAGTAGCCAACTCAATAATAACCTGCATTCGCAGACGGCATTGATGTCAAAACCACTGGGTTAGTTAAAGGGACACCGAAAGGAAACAATAACTCGATTTAGTTTTATCAAGTGTATTATGAAAACTTTTATGTTGTAACTTTCACAATCACAAGTTCTGAAAAGGAGATAATCAGGGTTCCATTTTTAGTTTCGTGCCCCAATCTGTGTGTTTGATGTCGAAAGTTTAAAAATGCAGCGATGCAAGTGCTGCTTCAATTGCTCTAAACTGCTTAAAAATAGAAATGCTGCTCCCTGCTGCTACAAATTCTAATGTTTGCTAGTAATTGCTTTAATTCTGTTCTGAAATGACATTGCAGAAACAAAGAACAATGAAGTGAAATCTTGTGGTCATTCAGCGAGCCTAAATGGAAACAAAATTGACTTGTATGCTGTCAATTAGTATACAGCTTGTGTGGTAGCTGTATACTAGAAAAATAAACAGTGCTATACATACTCGCGTTTTCTATATATATATATATATATATATATATATATATATATATATATATATATATATATATATATATATATATATATATATATATATATATATATATATATATATATATATATATACATGTGTGTGTGAGCGTGTGTGTCTGTGTCCTGTATAGTTGTGTATTTGTTACTTACAAGCAGACTACTTTGGGAAAATGCGCGCAAGACTTTTTAGTCGTACCAGCCACTGCTGTGAGTGATATGTGGCTGATTACATTTAGCACTTTCATCAGCTTTAACCTCGTTTATTTCACAAGGAGAAACATTTTAAGTGTTAATTCAATTAGCATATTTGGTTTTTGAAAACTTCAACAGGACTACAGTTTCAATCAATACGAATACACTTGGTGCTCGAAGATTATCCATTTGCCTAATTATGGTTTTTGCAATTTGCAGTAATTTTTGTATATGCGATATGTTTATAACAAATAACATCTATAAAAGGCTTAATTGATGCATTAAACTGTAGGAGTTGTTTAAAATATATTGCTGCCTGCTCTAGAATCTGCTTCATCAGTGAAAATGTAACATTCATCACTGAAAAATTTTTTTTCATAATTTTGCAACTTTGGCGCGATGAAGTTTTTTGAAAATTCATGTTAGGTCTAGAGATGTCAGACCGAAGTTTTGCAGACACGCAGCGCCATCTGTCGGCGCAGTTTTGGAGAGGTAAATAAAAAATACTCAATGAAATCTAAAATATTAACTTTTGGACCCGTGTCGATCTCTCGTGAAATCACTCGGCTTTTTTTGCTCAGGGCAGGGTTCGTCATACGCCACACTTTGCACTTATCGAGTGGGATAATTCAGCAGAACAATTGGTCTCAAAGAGACATGGTTGAAAGGCCTTAAAGGTTCAGCACGCAAGGTGAGTTTCTAAATAGAGACTAGCGCGGACGTGAATGCTGAGGAGGCTGGCGCCAAGTTTAGGCAATGTGAGGTCGAGGAATAAATGAGGGAAATGATGGTTGCTCAGGGTGAACTGCTGATGAGAATCGCCGAGTTGGAAACTGCGTTGGTGACAGAGCAAGAAAAAAAGGCAAAGACAGCTGCGCCGCGCGGCGCACGAGCCATTCCCACACAGAAACGGCTGCTGCGCTGCACGGAAGTGACGTGTGCATTTTCCGGTTAGGCGCTTTGTTTGAATAGTCGGGAGTGTCTAGCGGTACGTCGAGACATAACGATAAAAGCCGTTAAAATTACGTCCATACAAAAAAGTGAACAAAAATGTTATTTAGGTTTAGCGTGAGAACAATACAAAACCGGCTTGTTTGTCATCTCAAGCCGATTGGCAGCTGTGGCGTAGTTGGTTAAAGCAACACATGAACTGGTGAGGTCGGTGGTTGAAGTCCCATTGCAGTTATCGATACTTTTCTTTTTTTTGTTGACGCATGTTTTGTTTTAACATTTGCGCCTCCTCATTAGCCCGACTTGCTGCTGGTGGTAGTGGTCCCGTCCACAATTCCTTTAATACTGGATCTTCGATGACTTTTGCAGGATTGACTATATTTATTATGATAAAGTGTTTTCTGAATTAGTGCTCTTAATCGGCGAGGTGTAAAAACACAAAAAAATTGAATGCAGCTGGCTGCATTGGTTTCTTGGGCACAGGAATGTGGATTTCCACGGTTTATCAAAGTTTTGATGACAGAAAGGTGCACTGCAACGTAGTCTCGGGCAACTTTTTTTATGTCGCTCAGTGTACCATCACCTAACGAGGTAACCGGCAGGCCGCTTTCTTTAAAAATACTGACGTGTCACCGCAATGTTCTAGGCGATCAGCACTTGATAAACTATTCCCAAGGGCAAGTGCCGACGGCGTTAGCCCATCTAACTACAGAACAGCTTGTCTGCCTTGCTCAATAACACGCGCGGCCTGTGACAGCACGGGAGCATTCACGTAGCAACGGAGGAGAACGGCCGTACGTGTTCGCACTTGACAAAACAGACAGCAATGCAGTAGCTCTGGCCTTCGGAGATCACAGGCTTCGTAAGAACATTACAATAAAGTTGTTTCCATTCATTGTATGAACACTTCGCCGACGCACTGGGGTTTCATGCATGTGCGTCCGGTCAGTCACACGTGAACCCTGCGAAAGCATTTATTTCATCGTCGACCTTGTCCTTCGTGACAAGCAAAACTCGGCAGCAAGAACACTTTCTCCTTTGACAACACCACGCTTGGCATTGCAATCTAGAAAATGCAGTATGTCCAACGACTGTAATCCGCACATCATACTGAGAAACTTTATGGCGCACACACTCAGATGAAGCTGCGGCGCGGTGGATGGCCCCGCTAGCTCCAACCACCAGGTTCAACTAAGCATCCAGCAATCACATGAAGCAGCGACGACACTCCAGTCCTCCTTGGGAGTGGCCTAGGCCATGGCCACGATTTCATCGGAGTTTTCACCATCAACACATCGCAGGCGGCTACCATCTCGCTGTGTTTACCTTTCGCAGCCGCAGTGCCCATGGCGCCCCCTGTATTCAAAATACTTGTAATATGTATTTAAATAACAAACCTAAGCTAATTGACTCGCTAAACACATGTTTAGTAAAAATTTTGTAGGTTTAACGCGTTACGCACGAATAACTTACACGTTTAACTAGCTTTAGGTAATATTTTTTTAAGTGACGTCACTTCCGTGCGGCGCAGGAGCCTTTCCCGTGTGGGGATGGCTGCTGCGCCGCGCGGCGCACGAGATGCTGCCAAAAAAAAAAAACCAAGGCTGCGGAAAAAAGGCTTAGGTCAGCCGAGGAGATATAAGTGAAGTTGAACAAAGGAGTGGCCGATGTAGAGAATGGTAGGGAACCGTCACCCAGAACGGCGGGGAAGAATAGGAAAACATGTCCGAAAAAAACAGGTTCAACTGGTTCAATGGTCACAAGACCCAGCTTCAATGAAGTAGTGTTGGGGGAGGGCGGACAAAGCAGCCGGCATCACAGGTGCAAGTAACCCCCAGTTGCAGGACGCTCCAGCTGAAAAATCAATAATTCTTTTTTAATTAACGATCGCAATAGTATGAACGCTGACTCTTGAGCAACACTGGTGGGTGCTGCAGATGGGGTCACCGTTTGGGGTATCGGCTGGCTTTTTTTGAGTACCCGGTACCGTGAAGGGTAGACAAACAGACAAATGTACAGACAGATAGACCAAAATTTTTGCGTCGAAGGTCTCCAAGAAAGACTATCGTCTTTAAAAAAGACAGTATTGCGATGGAGGTTTGGGCTTGATCTTCAGCAATTCACTCACCAGTTGAATAGTAAATATGTCAATTACGAGCAAGTGAAGTGGAAGTCAAGAGCCTACGTTTGCAGGCTATCTAAATTTTTATTCACACAGGGCTTGCCTGGCTGCTCCCCCCTCCCCCTTCTTTTCCATTTACAGTGAAAACTGTTATGAGATTTGAACACGGTTCACTTGCGCGCTGTAGTTGCGCGCCACTGCCGCTGTCGGTGTCTTGCACGAGATAAGAAAAAACGTCGGTAAATAAAAAACACCAATGACACTGCAATTCGAACCCGGGCTCACTGCGCGTCAGCTTAGCATTCTACTACTGAGCCACGCCGGTGCTTGGGACTCCTTTGCAAGCTGGTCTCAGGCAGACTTGATCAAGTGAAGTCGAGATCCTTGACGATGTGGTGCATACCACGCTGGGGGATTGACCAAGAATCGAATAGTTTTCTTGAATTTCTTCCTAATGACAGGTTAAGCTTAACTTATTTACGAGAAATAAAAGAAAGATGCAGCAAGACGAATTTGGTGGTTGCCTTGTAAAAAAATCTGTAGTGTAATGCAATAGAGCAGGGTATTTGATTTAATGCGAATTTGGAAAAGTCAAAATCTACCGAAGAATGATTTCATCACTTAAACCTCTTTGAACTTTTGATGAACTCCTGCAATGCGTCAGTAACCTTCCCGTCGCTGAGGCCAAAAGAAAAAGCCCTGAAAGAAAGAACATTTTGAGCATATAAATCTATTCCGAGAAGGTGGCAAACGGTACCTAAATGCTTCATGTCGGTAAAGACATCGCGTTGATGATGACGATGATGATGATGATCCTTGTTACTCTGGCGCACACTCAGAAAGGGGGGAACGGCCAACAACCGGGCGGCAGGGTCTTTAAGTAAATGATTTATCGTTTTACAAACAGAAAGTAATTTTGGACTGCAAAAAAAAATCGCGTTGAGTTGTAGCGCAGTCACCCTCATCTTCATTTCTTAGTCGCAGCGCTGCACCTTTCGCTGCTTGTGCTCCGAGCTCGAGGCGCGCGCTAGAACTGAATAAAGTGCCAACCACTGGCACGCGTACGCTCGCGTCTACGCGTCAAAAGCGTCAAATGCGCCTCTCGGCGTCGACGTCGGAGGGGCATACGCGAGCAGGCGCGAGGGATCAAGCCGGGCTTGATATTTCGCCTCGCGTGCGCTACGTCACCACGCGTACAGTGGCGCCAACCAACCAGAGGCCGCGCGCCAACCAACCAGAGGCCGCGATGACTCCGAATCCGGTGCCTAATGGCCGCCGCTTCGAACGCACAGCCGAGTGCTGAAAGCAAGCATGAAAACTACTCCAAACGTTCCTGAATGACCGCTTCGTAATCTAGAACGACAACGAAACGACGAACGACTGCGAGTGCTACCAGCGTGACGCGGTTTCGTGCCGAGTTCGAGCGACGCCGACAAATCCAGCGAATGCCGGCCGGCTATACTAGCGCCGGTCCCGTGTGCGATCGTCGGCCGAGCGAAAGGAGCATGTCGGTGTTCTTGTGCTTTGATCTGTGACTTTCTGTGCTAAAAACGAGTGTTAAACAGACTTCGGAGGTTCCAAGGTTTGAGCGTGAGCCCTCGCCTACCGCGGAGGCAATTCAGATTGGTGTCATCTGCATCCAGCGCAGGCCTCTACGATCTAGTTCGTATGAACCAGCACATGCGAGGCACATCGGCTGAAAAAACTCTACGGTAGTTTCCGTTGCAACATAGACACCATATACGACGCCCGAAATATCGCGTAGTTCATACGGAGGAGTTTTTATCTGCACTGTGTTTTTCAACATCGGTATTCATCATCGCTGAAAGCGAACCTCGCACTAGCCAACACATTTCCGTGATGTGAAAACGTACGTACTTATATAAGGGGATTCGCGAATTGTATGACGCGGAAACATTCGTTGGCTTCGGTGCTAATCGTTTTCGTGTGTTGCCAAGCTAATAACAAGCGTGCGCTGGTTGGTAGCAGTGAGATGTGACTTCGTGTCGGGTACCAGCGACGCTGACACATTGAGCTGTCAGCGGTCTCATTTCCATTCACGTACAAGACAGAAACTCGAGCGTGCCTTGCTGTGGTGATCGAAAAAGAAAGTTGCATGATTAAGTGCTGCTGGTATTGCCTGCTATTTCACTTCTCGCTTCTTCTGCTTCTGTGCCACGCTCAGTAGCACATACGTTGTTTGGAGGCATTCTAACACACACATTCTTAATTTATAGTTCATTCTGATACTCATAGCTATAGGCATACAATGGCGCCTCTCCGTCGTTTTACAGTTTACTATAACATAACGCGCGTTCTGTTTACAGCTGGACAGATAACTGAAAACCTTGTGAGAAGCACCTGATTTGAAATCAGCTGCACGATGACACGATTCTGGGAAGAGAAGATCACCCCATGTATGCACAGAATGAATGAAGGTGCACTAGTATGGTACTGCACTTTGTATAGAAGAAATCCAAAAAGTACCTCATGTGACTTATGAGACCTTTCAGAGCTGTGCATGTATCTATCTGTGCCTCCAGACTGTAATGAGCTGAATATATTCGATGGTTCCGAATATTGAATATTTGTATGTGTTTCCAAGGAGTCCTTCATTTCTGTTCGGTTTTTCAGTCTATGCATTAACTTGGAATATATATACGCATTCACTTAAGCATATTCTGTTTAGTTCTGTTGGAAAACTTGCCAAAACTTCAGTACGGTGCTCTGGTGCAATTCTTTGATCAGTATTTGTCCCATCAAAAATTTTTGGCATGCTTTATTGCATTATAGGGTATTTCGACAATTGATGACATGAAAGCCACAGTGCTTGGCTGTAATCTCAAAACCAATGTCTGTCTCATCAAGAAGTGTCAGATGCATTTTGTAGATGTTAAAGGATATTTAAACTAACAGCAAAGTGCTGAAGTCTTCATCACAGCACAGATCCGCAATCACCGCCCAGCTTAGAAGTCATTTGTAGAGCTCTCTAACACATTCAAATAAAGTTATCAAACACTGGATTGATCTTCTTGGTTTGATTCCTAATACCAGTGCGTCTGACTTTTTCGAGGCACTTGTATTAAAATAATGTCCTATTTCTCTCATTTATTACAGGAGTGCACTCAAGGGTAGTGATATTTGTTTACCTTGGCACACTTATTGTGATATTACTGTTTAAATCCTTTCATTTTGTATATATGTACGCCACTTTTGCAGTAGCCTCACAGTGAGCAGCCATATTTGAAAATAAATAATTATACCATCCGAAAGTGTTCCACACTGTGCTCGGTTCTAATCTGGTCACTAATATCTGTTGCATCATGATGTGTCGGGTGTGTTTTATTGCATTGGAGAACATTTTGGCTGCCTTCCATGAAGGTTTCAGTTCTAATATTTGACCGATATCTGTGACTTCATGAACAGTTGGGTGTCGTCTGTCAATTTAGAGAAAACTTTGACTGAAGACAACGTCCAGAAGTCTTGCATTAAGGTTTCAGTTCTAATATTATGACTGATATCTGTGATTTCATGAACAGTTGGGTGTCGTCTGTGGTTTTAGAGAATACCTTGACTGAAGACAACGTGCAGAAGTCTTGCATTAAGGTTTCAGTTCTACTATTATGACCGATATCTGTGACTTCATGAACAGTTGGGTGTCGTCTGTCGTTTTAGAGAATACTTTGACTGAAGACAACGTGCAGAAGTCTTTCATTAAGGTTTCAGTTCTACTATTATGACCGATATCTGTGACTTCATGAACAGTTGGGTGTCGTCTGTCGTTTTAGAGAATACACTCTAAGCCGAAAAAGACTAAAGTAGGGTATGCCATTGGTCCTTTAGGGGTCTAAATGCGCTGCCACAGATTTTGAACCAATTTTGGACTAACTGCGGGAGTAACTGCAAGGGCTCAACTGTTACCCCAAGCACTTACTCCACTTGGTTTAAATGTTGGCCCCAGTAGAATGATCCAGCGGGACTAACAGTTGAACCGTCTGGACCAATGGCAAAAAAAAAATGGCGACACTGCGTTTGTGCAGTATATTTTATGTTTATTCCAATTTAATCAGCACTGAAGATCATAGTATGTTATTCATGCAATACACACACACACACACACACACACATACATACGCACTATTATTTCAAAGTAAAACACCGCAAACACTGCCCGCGCTGTAATACAAAGAACAGCCTCTCGGGTATATATAGCACGGTATTTTGACCTCCCATCTAGTGCCAGTGGGCGACTTTTACTCGGCTTAAAAAAACAATAAACATTGATACCGTAACGCGAAAATTTACATCGGCTAATTCGTAGCACCGATGCGCACCGATCTTTTAATATGGATCCATCTAATATTCAACATGCTTCCAGCCCGAGACTACGAATTATCAGCTGGTATTCGATCATGTCGGCCGAACCAGCGTTCGCAGTGCTGGCGCACGAGTCCGCAAACGCAAACATAGCAGTGGCGCTTGTGCGGGAAAGCCGGCGAAGCAGCCGCAGGCGCCCGCCCCGCCGATGCCATACCGTGTCGGCTTGCCGACGGCGTCGCTAGGCTTACGACGAGTACGGCTAAACGACCGCCGGCGATCGCAACATGCGGCTCGCGTGAAATTTTCGTCGTCGTTATTTTATAGTCACAAATGAACAATAGGTAAGTGCCCCATGTTCGCTGTGTCTTTTGGAGTGATGTAGATATCTGTATACTTACAGCGACGAGACCGTTCGCAGGCACGGTTTTTTCATCGTGCTGGTAAGGCACAACCTGTGTACCGCTGGCCGCACGATTAGTCGTATCCGCGATCGCCTACACGTTGGATTTTTGATAACGATTGTCGCATGGATAAAAAGACATAAGATTGCCTGAGCTACTATTTTTGTGAACTTGTACGCGACGTTTCCTTCGCTTGTGCCGGCAATGCACTCACACCGGCAGCCCGCTTGATACCGATGACGTACGAAGCCTACTTTTCCTATATATCGCTTTGAACTTGTGGTCACCGTGTGGGTACACGACCGCTGATTAACAGCTTACCTTTATTAGCATTGTCAGTGTTCACCGTAGTTCGAACTTATTCGGCACATTAAAGCGAGTTCTCGGCATTGCCCGTGTTTGCGGAGACTTTCACTTGGCTTCGGCTCGCCCGTGCCGGCATGGTGGAAACGCGAGGGCACTTGCTGTGTGCCTGACAGCGTGTTGTACTACTTTCCTCTAATAACATCTTCTATTCGTTTCATAGTGCTTCACTTTCACAGTGGCGTATAGCCTATTTAACTTGTTTTCATGATCGCCGACCACGCCGAGCATTGCAGTGCAGCATCGACAGGAGGCGATCACGGCGCAGTTGCCCTCCCCGTTGGTCCCTTCATTGCCGGGCGTTTGCGCAAGACACGTATTGTCACACATTTAGTCCCTGTTGGACGAACCGTTCGTCCATTGGTTTAACGACTGCAGTTAGTCAAACTTTGCCGAATTTCGGCTTAGAGTGTAGTTTGACTAAAGACAACGTCCAGAAGGCTTGCATTAAGGTTTCAATTCTAATATTATGACCAATATATGTGACTTCATGAACAGTTGGGTGTCATCTGTCGTTTTAGAGAATACTTTGACTAAAGACAACGTCCAGAAGGCTTGCATTAAGGTTTCAGTTCTAATATTATGACCGATATATGTGACTTCAAGAACAGTTGGGTGTCGTTTTAGAGAATACTTTGTCTAAAGACAACGTCCAGAAGTCTTCCATACAGGGTTCAGTTCCAATATTATGACCACTATCTGTGACTTCATGAACAGTTGGGTGTCGTCTGTCGTTTAAGAGAATACTTTGACTAAAGACAACGTCCAGAAATCGTGCATTAAGGTTTCAGTACTAGTATTATGGCCGATATCTGCGACTTCATGAACAGTTAGGTGTTGTCTGTCGTTTTAGAGAATACTTTGACTAAAGACAACGCCCAGAAGTCTTCTATACAGGGTTCAGTTCCAATATTATGACCACTATCTGTGACTTCATGAACAGTTGGGTGTCGTCTGTTGTTTTATAGAATACTTTGACTAAAGACAACGTCCAGCAGTCTTCCATACAGGGTTCAGTTCCAATATTATGACGATATCTGTGACTTCATGAATAGTTGGGTGTCGTTTGTCGTGTTAGAGAATACTTTGACTAAAGACAAAGTCCAGAAGTCTTGCATTAAGGTTTCAGTTCTAATATTATGACCGATATCTGTGACTTCATGAACAGTTAGGTGTCGTCTGTCGTTTTAGAGAATACTTTGACTAAAGACAACGTCCAGAAGTCTTCCATACAGGGTTCAGTTCCAATATTATGACCGCTATCTGTGACTTCATGAACAGTTGGGTGTCGTCTGTTGTTTTATAGAATACTTTGACTAAAGACAACGTCCAGCAGTCTTCCATACAGGGTTCAGTTCCATTATTATGACGATATCTGTGACTTCATGAATAGTTGGGTGTCGTTTGTCGTGTTAGAGAATACTTTGACTAAAGACAACGTCCAGAAGTCTTGCATTAAGGTTTCAGTTCTAATATTATGACCGATATCTGTGACTTCATGAACAGTTGGGTGTCATCTGTCGTTTTAGAGAATACATTGACTAAAGACAACGCCCAGAAGTCTTCCATACAGGGGTCAGTTGCAATATTATGACCGATATCTGTCACATCATGAAGTGTCAGGCACAGTTAGTTGCATTAGAGCACATTTCGACTATGGAAAATGCGCGAAGGCATTCTACGCAGTATTTGGTTCCTATCTTATGGCCAATATCAGTTGTATCAATAAGAACCAGGTGTGCTTTGTTGCATTAGAGGATATTTCGAACACACACATCAGCCGAAAGCCTGCTACTCTGGCCTCAATTGTAGTCTTATGACCGACTTAAATCTGTCAGATCATGAAGTTGTAGGCGTGATTATTAAGTTGACTGATATAAAATATGTTGCGTAAATATAATGAAGCTACCAGCATATGCAAGATATTGTTAGTAACTTTGGTAGTGCAGGTATAGAAACCCGGTGGTTTGTAAACGTGATCAGGAGGGCAGCCACGCCTCATTCACCGCAGAGAGGAAGGGGGGGGGAGAGCTCAATGTCAACTCCATATATTAACATAATAGGTAGGGGGTGCTAAGTTAGCCCTAGGGAGGGGCACTGGGACAAACTTTTGCCCCCCCCCTTTCTTAAGGAGAACCCTGCACACGCCTATGACAGTATGCTAGACGCGAATGTTCATTCGCGGGAGCGGCGCAGACACCGATGTTGGTTTCTGGTGCATACCGCTGTAGTTACTTTGGGCACTGAAATGTCAATTACTTCTAAAATAGTCTGAACTGTGGTGGTTGAAGCTCTATCAAGTTGTTAACGTGTTCTCATATCCTCTAAAACATACATTCCCGCTCCAGTTGAGAACGTGCCGTTCTGTGCTGAACTTGGACAGTTCTAAGCCAAAAGATCAAGCAACATTGTGCATCGGCCTTGTACGCGTGGGCGTCAACGCGGTCGACGCGTGCCAGTAGTTGCGCGCCCTTTTGCTCCACAGGCGCGACTAGACGCTGTTGACGCGTAGGCGCGTGCATACGCGTGCCAGTGGTTGGCACTTAAGTCCTCGCGCCTGGCGATCGCAGGCAGCCGCCGCGTCTCTTGCTTTGGCTCTGTATAATAAAGATTCGTCACGTCTCTTTGCCTCTCGCTGCAGAGTAAGTGTTTTAGAACAGCAAAGGAACAACCAGGTGTCACATGATGCGTATTGCTCAACGAATGGGTTGTCTAATGCTCCAATCTTTTACAAAAGCTTGATCTTCACCTTTTGACTGAGGCGCATACCCACCGTGGGGGACTGTGGGGATTACAAAATCTGGCATATTTCTTCATCGTAGCCAGCTACAACGTGATCCTCTCTGTCTAATATGCTTCTGGGCCAATCACCTAGAGTTAATGTGAGCCATGTATTTAGGCCATAATCATCATCTCTGGCCACCGCTTGCTGAGGCGAAAGACGACGAAAAGGACCACATTTTCGAGGCGCTCGCGTCCCACGCGTAAATTGGAAGTCTTGATAACAAAATGACGTTGCCGTGTACCACCTCTTAATTTCTACTTAAACAGGTTTGGTCTGGTGCCATCCCCTCTGTGCTCAAGCTGTAACGAACCTGAACATATCGACCATTTTCTTATCGCATGTCTCAGTTTCAGTTTCAGTTTATTATTCATTTCAAAATAGTAGTACAGTAATATTAATATACAGACGAGGGTCCCAAAGTTAAAAACTGTAACGGGACCCTCGATGCATTATAACAATCAATAAATCAGATCAAGTTAACAAGCAACGAGTGAATGGAAATCAATTATACAATATAGAGTGATAAGTAATTATTATAGGCTAAGTGACACATCAGGCAACAAAAAGCAAGGCAAATAAGGAAAGAAAAAAGAAAGAACGAAAAAAAAAAACATCTCGTTCAGTGGCGGACACTGTCAATCGAAATGCAATGATCTAAATGGCATAACCAAAAACGCAAAGCCCCCAAAAAGCCCATATACAGGCAGCTAATAATTTAACAGAAAACTTTTAAGCGACTTTTTGAATGATGACAATGTGGGCATCGTTTTAACAGAAAGAGGCATGTTATTCCAAAAAGTAATGGCTGCAAAGGCAGTGGTCATTTTTTCATAATTTGTGCGCGACGCGGGTAGCAAAAAGTTAAGGTTCATTGCAAATCTGGTTACATTGTTGTTTTGTAAGAAAACTGAATCAATGAACTCAAACGGTAGCAGTGCATTGCGCAATTGAAACAGAAGAACGGCTATGCTATAAAAAAATAACTTACGAACAGGTAGGATTTTGTTGTCTTGGAGTAGATGGCCTGCACTGGAGTATCGTGAGCTATTAGTGATAATGCGGATCGCCTGATTTTGTATGTTCTGAATGTGTGATAGATGACAGTCATACGTGTTTCCCCAAGCAGCGATACCATACATGATATGGGAATGAATGAAGGCGAAATACAGAGACATAAGTACGTATATATGAAAAACTTCACGAGCTTTTATTATAGCCCGAATTCCGAATGCAGTTTTCTTTCTGAGGTGATCAGTGTGGACATTAAATTTTAAATGGCAGTCAAGATGTAAACCAAGAAAAATTACAGTATCACAGGTGGGTATAGAGTGAGGACCTAGGGTTAAGGGTTGATGAAAAGGCAATGGCCTTTGAGTGGACCTAAATATCCTAAACTTGGTTTTGGCTGGGTTAATAATAAGTTGGTTCTCGTAGCACCATTTAGTAATATCTAGAAGTGTGTTATTCAAGTGTAAAGTAAGAGCAGTTAGAGAGTCCTCAGCTGCAGTTATAGTCGTGTCGTCTGCATATAACACGCAGTGAGTTGATTTAATTGCATCGACAAGATCATTATTATAAATAATAAATAATAAAGGGCCCAAAATAGACTCCTGGGGCACGCCTTGAGTCACTGTTTCAAAAATCAAAGAAAAAACCGCTTCGAAATTTTATTCAAAAAACTAGGATTATCACTTAATACTCCCAACATTTTGTCTTTTGGGGCCACTTAATTGGGACACAGTGACAGGAACATCTGCGGGGCTCTCTGCGAATTCATATATAACACGAAAAGATTACCTTGCTGAGTCAGCGATCAGCTCTCGAATTTTAATAGCCACACTACCACTTATTATTTAGCTGATACGCTGCAATGAATCAACTTTCAGGAGAATTTCATATCACGATTTCACCTCAGATATTCAACAAATTCTATTATTTCTCCCCCCCTTTTTTTTCTTCATTTTTTTTACATTGCGCCAAATTAATTTTACAGTCAAAACACAGTAATCATATTCCCCTAGTCTAGAAAATCTAAAGGAATTGACTTGCATTAATTACCGGCTTCTTGGCCAATCCCCCTTAGTGGGTGAGAGCCACAAAAGAAAGGAACAAGCAAGCAAACAGTCACTTTTTCGCTCAGTGCTCGCGAGTTGGTCGCTGTCGTTCCATTCCCTGGCACATCTGCTTTTTGCGGCCCTGAACCCGTCAACTTGTGGAAGCCAGCTAGCTCCCTTCTAGCGACGACTGATCACACTTATCTGGGTGAGTGCTTATCTGTATACCGCTCACTGCTTTGGATTTTCGCCCTAGCTGCAGCTCTTAATGAACGCCTCACTAACTTACTGAGGAGCAGCGCATAAATTAGGCCTAGAGAGTGTTCTAATTCGCTATGCGGTCAATCGAAGGTGTAGAAGAACGAAAGCATTGCGATGGAAGTTTGGGCTTCATCTCCAGCGCTTCTATAATCAGTGCAATAGTAAAATGTCAATTACGAGCGAGTGAAGTCGCAGTCACAAGACTACGTTCTAAGACTCCCTATGAAAAAGTTATTTACACAGAGGTTGTGTAGCTGCTTGCCCCCCCCCCCCCCCCTCTTCCAACTTTTCTTTTTCTTTTACAGAGAAAGCTGTTATAAGATCAGAACATGGTTCATGTGCGAGCCGTAGTTGTGCGACGCCACCACCAGTGTGATGCACGTGATAAACTCGGTAAACAAAAAGTTGGCAGATCTCACGTACTGTGGAAATCGATGATATGCGAAGCACGAATGGGGAAGGTTAATATGGCACGTTAAATTCAGCACAACGTTACGAGGCGGACGAATAAATTATGCCGTACATGAATTCCATGTCGTGATGATCGTGTTTGCATGTGTCATTTACATTCGTCCTCTATTCACGTCACGTGATACTAAATTCAGTATCACGTGACGTGATATGCGGAGCTAGCAAAATGGCCGTGAGCAGGCAATGAGCGTGGCATGTAGTCATGTTTTAAATCACATGCATATTATGATTATCTTGTTTGGACGTGTCATTTACCTTCTTCGTCTATTCACGCCACCTGATTCCAAATTTAGTATATGTGGATCTTGCGAAAAGGTTGCGATCGCGCTATGAGCGTAGCATGTAGTTATGTTTTACATGACTTGCATATAAAGATTATCAAGTTTCAACGGGTCATTTACCTTCGTCGTCTATTACGTCATATAATACCAAATTTTGTATATGTGGAGCTAGCGAAACATGCGTGAGTACGCTATGAGTGTAAGATGTCATTTTTTATGTGACACGCATATCATGATTATCATGTTTGCACTTGTCATTTAACTTCGCCATATATGCACGTCCCGTAATACCAAATTTGGCATATGTGAAGCTAGCGAAACAACCGCGAGTGCACTATGAGCGGGGCGTGTATTCCTGGCTAGTCATAACATGAAAATCCTGACATGCATATTATGAGTTTTGCGTTAGGGTCTGTCACTTATGTTCGTCATGCAGTCCTGTCATACGATACCAGTTTTGCAAAATGTCATGTGAACGAAACTACTGCAAAAGCAGCTAGACCATGAAATGTAAAACATCACATTTATGACATGTCATAATTTTCATGTTTTGAATAGACAAATATGTACCTTATCTATCTATCTATCTATCTATCTATCAATCTATCTATCTATCTATCTATCTATCTATCTTATCTATCTATCTATTTACGAGTTTTAGCGCTCCTGGCCGTTCCGATAGTGGTATCGATAACAGAATCGGTGTGGCCCAACATGACAATATGACGAGCATAAGTGATTAGTCATAACATGAAAATTTTTCCAATTTTCGAAACGGCAAAAGAACAACGAGGTGTCACATAATGCGAATTGCTCAACGAGTGGGTCGTCAAATGCTGCAACCATTTTAAAAAGTTTGATCTTGTTCGCTCATTAACTGTGGCACATACCCACTTTGTGGGATTGTTGGGATTACAAAATTACGCATAATTCTTCATCGTAGTCAGCCACAGCGTGCTCTCTTCAATCTAATTGTTTCTTGGCCAATACCCAGAGGGGGTGTGAGCCAAGTATTTAGGCCATAATCATCATCCTCATCTCTGGCCACCGCTTGCTGACGTGAAAGACGACGACAACGACCACATTTTCGAAGCGCTCGCGCTCGCGAGGAACAATCACTTCTTCGCTTCTTGCCGCCCGAAGCCCGTGAACCTGTGGAAGCTAGCTCCATTTCAGAGACGACTGATCGCACACGACTGGGTGAGTGCTTATCTGCATACCGCTCCCTGCTTTGGATTTTTGACCTAGCTGGACCTTTTAATGAACACCCCACTAACTTACTGAGAAGCAGCGCATGTATTATGCTTAAGAGCATTCTATTTCGGGATGCATGTGATCAATCAAAGGTGTAGAAAAACGAAAGCATCGCGTTTGGGCTTCATCTCGATCACTTCAATAATTAGTGGAATAGTAAAATGTCAATTACGAGCTTGTGAAGATGCAGTCACAAGACTACGTTGTCGGACTTGGTTGGCTGGTAACAACTTTATTGGTAGTTCGGTGGAGCTTTCGTCAACCGGGGTCTCCCGCGTGGGGACGTCAAGACGTGACCTGACCGCCGCCTCGTGGGCCTGCTGGACGGCCCAGAGTTGGTCGCTGAGGCTGGGGCTGCACAGGGCAGCGGTCCACCGCGGCGGAAGGGCTCCGGATTTCCCACCTTGCGGATTTTGGGCCCAATTCTAGAGCATGTGATTGAATGTGACAACCTCAATATGGCCTACCTTGCATATATTCGCCGGGTATATGTCGGGGTATAGTTTGTTAAACAGTGAGGTGTTAGGATAGGTATGTGTCTGTAGCTGTCATAAGCCTAGTTCACACTGAAACATCCGCTTTCTACAGCGACCGAAATTCCTCCGCCGCCGCAACGCAACGTCGTTCGCACTGGACGCGCCCCGTGCCGCCGAATATGCCATCTACCACGGGGCGAACGCGGGATGGATGCGCTGTTACCCGGTGGTTGTCGCGGTTCGCAAACGCCACTACGCTATCCGGTGGTGTGTACTTCGATGATTCTCGTACGCAGGAAGCAAGAAAAGACAGTATTGCTTACTATGCTGGCAAGTGGCGGCCTTGTAATGCACGGTGAGCAGAAAAAACCACCTACGCCTGCGGCGTTGGTAGGTTCGTTTTGCTCTGCAAGACCGCAACAAGCTCGGTCGCGCCAACAGCAAGCTCGGTCACCTCTTCCACGAAATACGGACCCGAAGTAGGCACAGAGTAGGTTAAACTCCCGTTGGTTACAACATTCAGTTACGTTCACTGCGACACAAGAAGTGAGTAGGGCTTGGCCGCCATTTTTCAAAATTCCTTGGCTAGCGCTCCTATTGGTCCGCGGTGACCGATTCGGTGGCAGACGCCGCAAAAATCGGTCCGAGAGCGATCGGCGCGGAGAGGGCTCTTTCGGCGGATCTCGCCGCCGCCGAACCGGATTCGGAGCACTTTCGGTGGCCGGAATGTTCAGTGTGAACGTGGCCATAGGGCCGCTGCCTGCATCATGTTCAGCTTTTCGCTGGGTGGAGGAACGGTTCGGCAGGCCAGCTAGGTAGAAGGCCTTGATAATTTCGTAATATGTCGTCAAACCGTCTTCGGTGTTTCCCCATGGAGGACGATCACCGGCGCGGTTCACGAGTTCACGCGCTTTAACGTGTGCCCTTTTGTTCAGGTTGCGGCGTGTCTCCGATACCTCTTCCACGTGAGCCGGAAACCACAGAAGTCTGGTTCGAAGCTCTACCTCCTGATGGAATTTTCTATTGGGCAGGACTTTGGCCACTTCTTGCGAAATACATCTTTTGGTGAAGTGTTTGACCACTTGTCTCAAGTCGCAGTGGACAGCATGTCAGATTCGTGACTCCCTATCTAAATTTTTATTTACAGAGAGCTTGTATTGCTTTTACACAGAGCTTGTCTGGAGTTTTAGATGTATGAGTGTGCAAACGCCTTGGATAAGAAGCTTGAAACCTGTCAAGCTGCTCGGGTTTTGTGGAGGTTAAAGTTCTTTTCTCGCAATGACTGAGGATTTCGTGGTACGCGGTCATGATTCCATTGCAACCTTGTATGGCTTACGAGTCACGGACGTATTCTGTATTTTAGCCCCGCGGGTTCCTCACCAACGTCCAAGCGTTGCACAGCGGCAGTGTTTTCGTCCGCGTTCTGGCAAGTTAGCTGTCCCTCGACGCGTGCTTATTATGTTTGGACAGGAGGTTGGATCTTCGTCCATTGCCAAGACTTGGTCGTAACTGCGCTGTAGTCCAAGTCTTCCGTTCTGGCGTCGAGCATGTGCGCAGCCTCGATGGAGACGTCTCTCTCGGCGAAGCTACGGACTGCCGTCTTGGTGACGCTGGCGACTATCGTGTGCTGGGTTCCGCCTTAAACTATTGCCAGTGTTATAGCTATGTATTTCGCCGCTTCACTCGATCGTACACCCCGTGCCTATAGGATTCGCTATTTCGTGTCGGTCACCGCCGTGGTGAACGCGAGCGCCGATTGTCAATGTTGTCGTTGCCGTCGCTCCCGCTGGTTATGCTACTTTTCTCGGTCAGGCCGAGGGTATCTGGCAGTGCCAACAGAGAAGACATCTTCCTCCTGCTTTGCATCTACGCTTTTGTGCCTAAAATGACTGAAGTGGCCGCTATTTCGCAAAGCAGCTGAGTGCCTCTGCTTGAGCATAGAGAGTGGATCACTACGTGACAGATTGCCTTTGTGCTTACAGTGAGCCTTGACAAGAAATACCGTTGCAGGTTGGCCCAAAATGCCTCGGACATCGCCCAATGTCGGTGAACTGCCGGCCGGTATGCCGCCCACGCGTAGGCCACCTTTGCTGCCTACGCCCAGGTTGCCGAAAACTCCGCAACGCGAGCAACCGGCGAACAGCAAGGAGCTATCGGTGAGGATTCTGTACCTGGATTCCGGTCAGGGTCCGTCGTCGGCGCTCCAGCTGCGACGGCTGCTGGGCTTCTCCGTAGTGGTGGACCACGTGGCTCCAGCAGATCGGTGCGAGGTTGCTGTGTACGAGAGCCCGGTTTCCGAGGTGTATGTCAACTTACAGCCTGAACAGCTGCCAAAGGACGCATTCATGCAGATCGTCGTCAAATAGTGAGCGCAGATCGAATGCATATGGCAAATTTAGGATTACCTTCTTATTTCCCATTTATGCTAATGTTTTTCGTCGCAATGTTTATGGTATAGTTCTGCATATGGTGTCATGTGTAGTCGGCGCTCAGGCTTGCTAGAATAGTTCTTGAAGGAAAGTCAGGACTTTTCTATGAATAATGCGAAATGGTTAGAACGTTTGCGGAACGAATATCCAAGTCTTTAATATCTAATACCAAAAAAAAATCAGGATGTCGAACGGATTAAAACATGTATGCATTCGGGTTTCGTTGGACGCGTTCTATTTCGCTGTGGTTACATTCAAGCTTGCAAGCCCATTTCGCAAGCGTGTTCCTTTTAGGAGTACTCATACTGACAACTGGGCAATGAGTACGTATCATTGCAGGCGTTTCGGAAGGGAAATTTTAGTCAAGTTAGAGGAGAACTTCATACACTTGCTCAAGCGCAAGGTTCACTTGGAAAACAAGCAAAAAGACACAGTAGTGTGCAAACGTACAACGCTTGTATGTGCGTGTTTTACACAGTGACGCACTCGCCGAAATCAAGTGTGATAAGCGTTCAACTACAAGCCATTTCGTCAAACTCTTGAATACAACAGCACAAGAAATATTGAAAAAGTGACACTGGGCTTCAGTGAAAAATCTTTTCGAGACGATTTGCATGAAAATGTGAACACGTCACATGTGATTGCAAACAGCGTTTTACACGTTCCCCCACAAGCAGAACGCAAGCGCGTACCCCATTCCGTCTCGATTTTGGAACGGGTTCCCGTTACAAGTTTCTGCAAAGCGGAAAGGAACGCGTCACAGTTACATCTCGAAATTGCGCCACCACAAGTTCCCGTCGCTTACTCAATCGCCCGCACGAAGCGTGAATGGGTCCACTCGGCGAAATTCTCGTCTCTTCTTCGTACCGTTCGAGGTCTTTCTGGCGCAGCGTATAGTGGTGTAGGCTTCCATGTGAGGCTGGTATTGTTCACGACACTCCTCGGAATAAAGTTTTCGTCACGCGCTGCTTCGATCACGCTTTTGCCCCGCCGCGGTGGTCTGGTGCCTAAGGTACTCGGCTGCTGACCCGCAGGTCGCGGGATCAAAGCCCGGGTGCGGCGGCTTCATTTCCGATGGAGGGAGAACTGTTGTAGGCCCGTGTGCTCAGATTTAGGTGCACGTTAAAAAACCCCAGGTGGTCGAAATTTCCGGAGCCCTCCACTACGGCGTCTCTCATAATAATATGGTGGGTTTGGGACGTTAAATCCCACATATCATCGATCACGCTTGCAAACACGACTGCTTATGCACTCCCTGGCCGCCTCTGACAAAAAAAGGCTGCCTACCCATAGTGCATAGCGCCACTGCCGTTCATGCAAGCTCCCTATGCTCACAGCAAAAAAAAATTACGGCATATTCACGGGGTGAATGATGATAAATGGGCGAAGCTCCGGAGGGATTCATCGGTAAACTGTGAATCTTCCGTGTAATTCGCCCAGTCGATCAACATGTAAAGACGTGAGAAACGCTGTGTGTGTATATAGACAAATCAACTTTTATTTGTTCTTAGACGATGGATGGCTTGCTATGTCCCTTGCCTCGCGCGCTCGCACGTCGGGATTTTGTCTGCGAGCGCGCGCTGCTGCCGCCTTGCGCTCTTTCCGCTGTGCAGCCTTATCCATCCGGCGACTCCCAGCGCGTGCCAACAGCGAACGGATTTTATTACAACGCTCCCCCTAGCGTACGTCGCCGCACTAAATCGAACGATTGCCTTCAACCAATGACACGTGCCATATGTGACATCATTCCTATTTTATAAGATCTCGCGTCTTTCATCAACTACAAGTACCGCTTTCTAGTTTATAACATCTTGCATCTTCTCATCATCAGCTACAAGTACCACCATCTAGTAAACACTACAAGAACTAAACGAGAGGTGGCTACATACTGGAGACGGTACCGCCATCTAGCGAACACTGCAAGAACTAAACTAGAGCTGGCTACATACAGGGGACGGTACCGCCATCTAGTGAACACTGCAAAAACTAAACTAGAGGTGGCTACATACAGGCTACAGGGGACGCACAGCCCACGCCCTAAGGAGCTTCGCCCCTAAAAAAAAGCCACCCGCGTCTTCTTACGGAGGGAACTCGATTAAGTACATCGCCTAGTGGGGGTGGGTGTATATCACGTGAATGGTGCGTAATCGGGTATGGTTTGGGAATGCCTAATGGTTATTTCAGATGTATTACCACGCGCTTTGCGGCGAAGTGGCAACACAGAGGAATGCAGTGTGCGTATCGAGGGCGAACTTCACAAATTATTTTTAAACCAAAAGATGATTTGATTAAGCTCATCTTCATTACTTAGCGATGAAGTTGTCTGCTAAAAGCCACATTATGAGGACCGAATAAGTACGAAAAATTCAGTCAAATAGGAGAAATCGCGTATTTATTTGTTATTTCACTTTCTTTTTTTTGCACGAAGATTTTGTTTCAACCCTCAGAACAATCTGCTACGAAAATGCACTTTCCTGAAAACCACACTAATGTATGAGATTACTTAAGGAAAATATTTTTGCTGTTTATGTAAATGCAGAGCTAAAAGGTAAGCAGAATAATTTCGGAATGGCTAAGTAGCGCAACTATACAAAACCTCTGCACTACCTCAAGCGTCGTTTTGAAGCCGAATGCACAAAAATATATTTTATATACACTTTCCATTACGCAAATTTAGCAAGTGCGAGTGTACAATGAGGTGGCACCATGGCCTTGAAAAACTTTTCGGGCAAAAATGTTTTGCCAGAAAACACACTCTATGTGGCATAATAAAACGGTATAAAGTTTGTCAACAAACCTGCGATGAGCGAGTGCCATGCTTAGGACACTTGGCATGAAATGACCCATATTTGATATGTTATTATTATTATTATTATTATTATTATTATTATTGATGGACTTATGACTGAATTAAATTCTCCTTCCTAACATGTCCAGGCATTTGAAGTGCAGCGTTTGAAGTATTTACATAAAGTTACCTGCCGGTGATTTAAAGCAGTGGAACAAAATATATTGCGCAAGAAATGTGCCCGATGTCGACCTCTCTCTTCGCCCCAGCGTGAGGTTCACAATGTTACGGGGTCGGTAACTTCTGTACAAAATGCATATACAGAGGAAAAACCACAGGCAAGAATCACAATGGCTGATTGGCACACTCGCGCGCCTCTCAGCTGATTGTGTCCTTCCTCTTCCTTTACTTCATCTCCGTAACAGGACGCCCGGACGCTGAAGCACCGTCTCAGCGTGAGTCCGGAGAAGTGCGACAGAAGTAGGGTTTCATGCGCGAAACATGGACAATGCCAGCAATTGACTAACTTGGTGACGTATTGGAGTTCAATAGTTCTATCTCGTAGTTGACGTCGCAAACTTGACGTAAGACTAAATAGGGTCCTGCGTATCGAGACAAATGTTTTCGGAGAGACCTTAACGGTGACACGGTGACCAGAGGAGCACGCGGTCACCTGGGCGCTTCTCAGCTGATTGTGTCCGTCCTCTTCCTTTACTTCACTTCCGTAACAATATTGAGACTTGCAGTTGACCAGCATCAGATTCATTGCGCCATAAACGGGATGTTTTGCATTACATGTGGTCGCACATATGTCGTTCTGCTGGTGTTGACATAATGTCCTAGAGTTTCTGGAGCGTCGAAAGGGAATGCTGATGCCTTGAAAGCTTCCCGCACACTCGTGCAGCAACTGCAGAGACGCTCCTATGCTTGTTGTGTCAAATATACGTGTACATGAATGCTAAAGACAGTTACTTGGGTGAAAGAAAAGGACTGCCAAGCCTATATACAATGGTGTATTAACCATGTTTTCATTCAACCAGTGCTGAAACCTCGTAGTTAGTAGCTATCAGACTATTTACTTAAACTACAAATTTCCATGCAGTATTAAACGGTTGACTTCTAATGAAAGAAATGCATTGCCTAGTGAACGCATGCGAGTGATGCAGGTTGTTACCCGCAGGTGTGATTGGGAATTAGTTCAGCATGTCCTCCGCAGTGGCGTGGATCGCAGCTGTCGTCCTCCCGAGTGGTGGCTCGCATCAGAAGAGCTAGAAGAAAGATGCAGTCCGTACGATGCCCTGGTTGCCATGGAGCATAAAGACGTACCCGTGGAATCTTTCGCGCTGGGCTGCCTCTTGGGCTATAATACTTTTGTAGCTCATTTCGACAGTGCACGAACAGTTCTCCCGGGTGCCAAGACCTCTTTATCCAAGAAATTTAAAGTTGTACCACCCGTATTAACTAAGTCCAGCAAGGGGAAGAAACTTCAGCCATTCCCGAGGTCCGGGTGCGGGTTCTCTGATGGAGATCCACCCACTCCTTGCTGCAGAATGTCACGTGAAGCAGGGAGGTCAAAGAGAGAGTCGGCACTTGAGGAGAAATCGCCTGCAAACGTGACTTCCGAAGAATTGAGTTCTTCCGCACCTCCTGCGCAGCCAACAAAAAGGGAATCCACCGAGGGGTTGCCGGTCACCGAGCCCACAGTTCGCGGATCTCAAGCGCAACAACCCATGGCGTCAGCTACACCCGACTCTTGGCCAACCCAAGCAGACACGACCGCACTGCGTTTTGAACCCTCGTCTCTTCTTCGGGAAGTTCCATCATCGCAAGCTTCCACGTCTCCACCGCAGCCTAGCAATGGGACGGGCCAGCGGAGGCCATCCGCTTGGCAGAACTGGCGGACTCCGGTGGTGGTTCTCGTCCGAGAGACACCACCTGAGCCGTTTAGACCGGGCCCTCAGCCTGCCGTTATTCAGCTTCCGATGCCGAAGAAAGAGCCCAAGGATGAATGGACTGAACTGTTGACGCCCAGAGAGACGGCCAAGGATAGCGGCGGCAGAACTTCGAGTGCAACGTCAGACCCAACCGCGCTTTCTCCTGGCTCCCAGCAGTCGCCTTCTAGCAGCGGATCGGAGCCGCCGTCCGATGCCTCACTGCCTCAAAACACTTCGGGTACTGATTTATCTCCGCCACACAAGTCGTCGACGTCTGCTCGTCCCAGTGAAGGTTTCAAGGTAAACGCAACTTACGCGAATGACGCACTCATTAGGGAGGCGAGTACGTCGCCTTGCTCTTGGAATCTGTATGTCGAGCAGTGTCCCCTGTCTAAAGCTATCGCTTTCACACTAATATTACTCATAATACCCCACGCAATGAGTAGCAGCAAAATCCATCAATATAACCTCCTCTGGTGGATATAACCTCCTTAACCGAGTACTAATAACTGATAATCAACGACAGTCGACTATTAAAGGGACGGTGAACTGCCCACAACATTACATGAGTTGACTCCACTGATGATTAGATTGTACTTCGCATTGACTCGAAGCAACGCTGTTTTTTTTTTCCTTGAGGTGGATTTCTATTTTTATTTCTTCATTCAAAGTCATGAAAATGATCTGTGGCACCTCTTGCGGCAAACCATGAACGACTCGATGTACGAGACCTCGTGACCTCTGTACGCTTTCAACGACCTTTTTTGTTAGTATTGAAATAATGTTGCTTTTATTAAATTAAAAGATGCTGACCGCAGACTGCTGACCAGCAGGTCGCGGGATCGAATCCCGGCAGCGGTTGGCTGCATTTCCGATGGAGGTTGAAATGTTATTGGCCCATGTGCTCAGATTTAGGCGCACGTTAAAGAACCACACGAGGTCAAAATTTCCGGATCACTCCACTACGGCGTATCTGACAATAAAAATAAGAATGTACATAAAATGTACATATAGGCCTGCGTTATTATATGCATAAAAGTGACGCTGTCTTCGCGTGACGTAATAATCTCATGCTCGTCAGCGCGTCTCGAGCAAAATTTAAGCGTGCTCATGCAAGTGTGCACGCACTTTCTCGGTTGCATAGGTTTTGGAGCGACGTAGTCTTCCTACGTACACTTCGTCTCAGAAATGCGTGCACTGCTACTCAGCTCGGCCGTTCATGTGCGTAGTGGGCTTTCCTGACTTGGCTTGGCTCGTGTATCGAACGAGCAATGAAGCCTGGACAGACCATTTATGAGAACGCAGAGGCATCTTCGGGCGCCGGTGCACACAGAGCTAATTCAGGGAAGGTGCATAATGCCACATCATCTCATTTTAAAACCTTGTTATTAAAAATATATGTAAGGTTAAAATACAAGAAGTTAAGCATAGTTATAGGATCTCCGATGAAAGCATAATGACGATCGCGTCTACAAATCGCGAGAAAGGCTGGCGACAACGCTATCAATTCTTGGCGTTGCTGGAGGGACGGTGCATGTGTGTTTAGGGCCTTTCAGGCAGAAAAATACTCCTTTTAAAATGACTACGTGCTTTTGCTATTAACTAGCTCAACTTCAAACACTACAAATAGTGAGCTTTTTGTCGTACCTTAAAAAAATGGGTCGAAAAAAATCTTTCTTTTATGAACACCCGACTTCTTTCATGGACCAGTCTGTCATGTAGGAAGTCATTACGCATTGTCGCCAATATATGTGCTCTCAATGTTCATGTGCTTACATTGCAGGTCACCCAAATGAAAGTTCACTTCGAGCACTGTATTAGTGCTCTGAACCTGTACTTTGTGGACAAGCAGGGCTCCATCTACACTCTGTACCGACTGGAGGTACGATACTCTCGTCACTGGCGATACTCTCGTCAAAGGACGATACGAAACCGTATCGTCCTTTGCAAGAAGTCGTCGACGGCTACCACGGCATATCTGCACCTTTCACACACGCCGCTGCTCTACAAATTGTGCGCTGGCAAGAACGCCCCAAGCCACTGTCACCGCGAGGGCGACTACATACCCAAGGTCAGTGTTAGGGATGAAGTGCACTTTTCTGGGGAGTACATTCGACAACGAAAGTATGCAAACTACTCGAGCGCGTGGCCAATAGCCTCTTCGTGACATTTGGCTACGTAAGCGGCGCGACCGACAGCAGCGCTACGCTGGAGACGTATTTATCATTTGGTCCCCGACTATTTTCCCTCAGGGAAAATAGTCGCATAACTTACCAGTCGCCATTCTCACAACATGACATGTACCCAACGGCACACTGTTCAAAGCCCTCCGCTTCAATTCAGCTGTCACCCCGCCGCGGTGTTCTAGTGGCTAAGGTACTCGGCTGCTGACCCGCAGGTCGCGGGATCGAATCGCGGTGGCTGCATTTACGATGGAGGCGGAAACGTTGAAGGCCCGTGTGCCCAGATTTGCGATGCTCGTTAAAGAACGCCAGGTGGTCGAAATTTTCGGAGCCCTCCACTTTGGCGTCTCTCATGATCATATGGTTGTTTTGAGACGTTACACCAACACGTCAATCGATTCAGCTGTCAAGAAGCATGGTCAAATCACATGGTTCGCGAAACTCAAAACAAAAAGTGTCGGAAATGTATTGCCGGAGGCATCAACGCCCACCATCGATTGAAGCATGACTATAGGTGAGGAGGGGCCACGTAAACAAAATTGAAAACTAATTGATTTTGGAATTGTGGTAGTTTTATATTTGTGAAAGTTAACTATAAATTAATTTTACAGCTTATATGATACCTGTATAATTGATTGCATCAATTGTTGGCCGAGTGTCATACCAAAGGGGGCATATCCGGGCAATATGCAATCAGATTGGTGCATTGCCGGGTCAGTGAGGCATCGCCCAGTTTTGCATGGTGGTTTCGTGCGTGCCTTCCATAGATTATTTGCCCATGTGCCGTGAACTGGCGTGACACGTTTGTACTGAAGTAGCGGATAGAATGTGTAGATAGCCGCTCGTGTGACTGTAGACTGCCATAGCGGGCGCGCGGCAGGCATGCCTGTACCTTTGGTGACTGTGAATGCGACAAGCTAAGCAACGAGACGGTGTAATTTACGGTTGCCAAGAAGATATTCTCAAGGTTGCTGTCTTGATGCAGTGGTTTTCAACGATTGGCCAACGTGAATTTTGGACCTTAATGCCATTGTGGTCGTGATCAGTTGTGTCCTAATTTCAATTGCAAAGTTTTCGGTGTATATTGCAAGTACACCATTTTGATAAAAAAAATCTTCCCCAATACTGATCCACCGCTAGGGGGCCGTATAGACCAGACGCGTCTCGCATGGGCTCCTGCTTTTCGTGCTTTTTAACCCGAAACAAGGCCAGTGACGAACCCAAGAGTTTCACAGCCTCAGCCGCCAAGACACGAGGAATCGGTGGACACCTGCTTCTTTTGGGTGAGTGCATTCTGTCTCAAGATATAAGACTTAATTCCCGACAAGCGCGCGTCCAGTTTATTAAGCCTAACGCCAAGTTCGTTCCTGGGCAAAGCCGCGCGGCGCGTGCACAACGCCCTCAGGCGTTCCTGACGGCACGGCACGAGCGCTCGCGCTCACCGTTGCGAAAAGCTTAGAATGAGCAAAGACGCAGCCGCAGCAAGCGAAATGCAAAGAAACCAGCAAGACGAAGAAAATACAATGCAAACTGACCAAGTGGACGCAAACAAAACAACAGAAAATTTGTGGACCTATCATGCTGGCAGTGGCAGAACAATTGCAATTGAAAGCGCTTGGATCACGAGAAATAAGAAGGACAAGAAGGCTGTCGCCAATCCAAGGTCACCGGCCAACCAACCCACAGAGCAGCCACCTATCAATGAGCAGACGCTAAAGTCATCACCAACGCAGCAACAACGCAGGCCCAAGATGCCACCTCTGCCGCTCGATGACTTCAAGATCGTCTACCGCCCGCAAGCAGGTCTTGACCTCGCCAAATGGAACACCGTCGCTGTCACGCATGCCATCGGCAGACTGAGTGGACTATCACAGCAAGACTTTAACGACAAGGTACGCGTACAAGTCCAGAGAATGGAAAACCTAATCATCGCAAGCACCGCCGCCAAAGAAGACGCCAAGAAGCTGGTAAGCATCCAAAAAATACAGCTTGGAGCAAATTTTTACACTGTGAACGGCAACATCAGAACACCGGACGATGTCTCCAGAGGCGTCATCAGTGGCTTGATACCCGGTACGAGCACCGCAGAACTCATGGCTGAAATTCGCGCACCGGCAAGATACACAGTTCTTCATGCCCGAATGCTAGGTCAATGGACCGCGGCAGTCGTCTTCTTTGAAGGACCGCACGTTCCCTACTACATAATTTTCCAGAGCGTAGACTTCCGCTGCAGACCATATCGTAAGTCAGTGCAGTATTTCCGGGCTTGTGGCAATACGGGTCACCTCCAGGACGTCTGTCCGAAACCTATCCCGGATTTCTGCTATAAATGTGGCGAGGCCGGACAAACGCAGGGACATGAATGCGCACCCATCTGCAAGATCTGCGGAGAAGGACACGAAACAGCAAGTGAAGAATGCAAAAGGAGACTAAAGCCAAGTCCACCACCCTTCAACGTAAGACAACAGCGCCTCAACAGGCTTCAAGAAATAGACAACAACTAGAACGCCAGCGGAGAAGAGTTCCCTGAGGTTAGCATATCGGCCGCTACCTCTAACAGTAACAATGAGGGCCGCGTCTCCACGCGCAGCAGTTCCAAGTCAAAATTTCGTTCGAGTTCGCGCTCCCACTCTCGCAAGCGTTCCGTCTCTGCGCGCAGTAGATCCAAATCAATACTGCGTTCCAGTTCGCGCTCCCGTTCTCGCACGCGCTCGCATTCCGTTAAACGTGCGAGCTACGCTGCCATGGCAAGTGGATCTAATGACCGCAGCAGCTTAACCTCCTCGAAGTCGGACACCTCATCCATACAGGGTCTCGAAGATAGACTGAAAAACCAGCAAGAAAAGCTCCAGAATCAGCACAGCCAACTGCAAAGCCAACAAAGTCTCATAAATAAACTGCTTCAGAGTCAAAAACGACAACAAGAGCTCATTGACAAACTACTTGAAAAGTGCACGCATCAGCAAGGACATTTGGACAATGCAGAACAACAGTATCAAGAACAAGCAAACTCAAGCACAGAGCCGGCAACGACTCTGACCAAGGTAGGCGTCCAAGCTCTAGTGAACGCAAGGTGCACAATATTCGAAGAATCTTTCATGAATAACATGCACGCCACGATGGAAAAGATTGTCCAGTCTGCAATAGAAAAAACAGCCTCAATGTTTGAACACAAGATCACTACGCTTAATGCCAAAATTGATGGGATTGCTGTGCAAGTCAACAATTTCATCGCACACGTGAAGAAAACTTACGTAACCATGGCACAGGTCGACAGCTTGAACAACCCACGCCAAATGACTCGGAAGAAGGCACGAGCGAACAGTCACAGTGCCTCTCGCTCAGTCTCGCCGAGTCGCGATCGCAGGTGTGACATCGAATCGATTGAAGATGGCAGTCCCTAACCATAAGTATAAGAACCAGCATTCAACTTTACGCACATGGCAATGGAACTGTCGGTCTTACCGCCCTCGACACGCAAGCCTACAAGAATTCATCAAGCTTAACCAACCAGACATCATTGCACTTCAGGAAACCAACACGCAGCACGTACGACTGCAAGGCTACACGACCTGCGCACAAACCCATCGAATTGCCATACTTGTCAAGAAAGCACTTTCAACGCAAAAACACGAAATCGAGGACACTCAAATAGAGCATACCCTAATAGAGATTCTGCCGGAACGAAAGACGCAGCAAAGTCTTTTCATAACCAATATATACAGCTCCCCACGAGACCAACTACCAGACTTCGATCACTTAATACGAGAAATCAGGAAGCGCACAAATGGCCACCAGATCATAATAATGGGAGACTTTAACGCCTCTCACACGGCATGGGGCTATCATATCACCACGAGGAAGGGTTCTAGAGTGCACGATACTGCTCAACATCACAGACTAACCCTGTGGAACGACCCTCTTCAGAAGACGAGAATCGGGAACAGCGTCTCCAGGGATACAAATCCAGATCTTACATTTACGGCGAACGTCACCAGGGCAGAGTGGAGTGTGCTACCGGAAACTTTAGGTAGTGATCAACACATCATCCAACTCTTCGTAGCGCACACTCGTAAACAGACCAAGACTGGAATAGTGCGGTTAACGGAATGGCAATCCTTTAGGAATGACCTCGACGTTGAAACCACCATAATCGACATTGAAGACTGGTTTAAGAATGTGCTCAAAATAGCCGAACGCTACACTAAGGACATACAGCTTGACGTCGATACACCCGCCGTCGACGCGCATCTCCTCCTCCTTTGGGAGGCTAGAAGAGGACTTCTAAAACGGTGGAAGCGACAAAAACTAAACAGAAAGTTACGGAAACGCATTTCTCTCCTCACCGAGCAAGCTCAAGATTATGCGAACCGATTGGCCAGGCAGAACTGGCATGCTTTCTGTGACAAGCTGCAGGGGACTCTGAGCACCAAGAAAACATGGCATCTGCTACGCACACTTCTAGCCACGCAACCCTCCAAAGCAGCACAGAAGCAGCACCTTCAGAGGCTTATTCGAAACTATGCCGGTACAGAAGAACACCTCCTAGAAGAATTACAAAAGAAGCTCTGTGGCGATGCACCCACTAGGGCTTCAATTCACACCAAAGAATACGCTGGCGCACCGAACACTGAACTCGACCAGCCCTTCAGCCTGGCTGAGCTGGACACAGCCCTAACGATGTTGACAAGAAATACCAGCCCCGGAATAGACAGGATTGTCAACAAGCACTTACGCAACCTACCGCACCAGGCCACCACGGCTCTTCTCCGTTATTACAACGACTGCTGGGATAAAGGAGAGCTACCTGCGGTATGAAAGCACTCGGAAATCACCATGATCCCAAGCCTAACAAACCACTCGGCATCGAGAACCTACGCCCGATTTCTCTCACCTCGTGCGTGGGAAAGCTGTTCGAACACATGGTGCACGACCGCTTAACCCAGTACCTGGAAGATAGTGGACACCTACCGGACACCATGTTTGGCCTCAGGCAGCATCTTTCGACGCACGACGTGCTCTTACTACTCAAAGAAGACCTCCTTGATCACCTCACCCATCGAAGTAAGTACTCCATACTCGGAGTTGACGTCGAGGCGGCCTTCGATAACGTCAGCCACGACGCGATCCTCAACAACCTCGAAGGCGTTGGCTGCGGCATTAGAACCTACACGCATGTCAGAAACTTCCTGACAGACCGTACAGCAACTGTGGGCATATGCAACACCCGCAGCAAAAGCTTCCAACTACCGAAAAAAGGAACGCCGCAGGGTTCGGTCATCTCGCCGCTACTTTTCAATGTGGCTATGATCAATCTGCCAAAAATTCTCGACAAATACCTGATTTACGGCACGCGATCTACGCTGATGACATCACGCTCTGGACCAGGGCTTCGAACACTGGGAGACAAGAGACGTGCCTACAAACCGCCGTAGATGCCATCGAACGGTATCTCAGAGACTGCGGTCTCTACTGTGCCCCCGAGAAATCCGAGCACCTCGTCCTCAAAGCGAGAACAAGAGGCAGACCCCCTCTATAAGACGAGCCCGACCCTAGCGTAACGCTGAAAGGGACCTTAATTCCAAAAGTCGAGACCCTGCGAGTGCTTGGAGTTCACATCTACAAGGTTGGATCGGGAACTGCCACCATACCGAGACTCCAACGAACACTATCACAACTCACGCACCTTGTCAAAGAATCGCGAATCAACGAGACGGACTCAAAGAGCACGACACTCTACGTATAATGCAAGCTCTGTTCACCAGCCGCATTACGTACGGCACGCCGTACCTAAAGTTGAAAACCGCTGAAATTGAAAAACTTAATATCATGATAAGAAAGGCCACTAAAGTTGCCCTGGGACTTCCGCCAATGGCCTCTACCACACGTCTCCTAAAGATGGGCGTCCACAACACGTGGCAAGAGCTCACTGAAGCGCATAGGAATAGTCAGCTGGAGAGGCTCAAGCTGACGCCTACGGGGAGGTCGGTGCTCCGGTACCTCAACTACAGCGACACGTTCATCGCCGATGCAGACCGGAAAAAACGCATCCCGCTGTACATTAGAGAGTCGCTGTCCATCGCACCTATTCCACACAACATGCATCCTACTTTCCACAAAAGTAGACGCGAGGCTAGAGCTAAAGCTATTCGACGAAAGTTCAAGCAAGACCCGGACGCCCGCTACACTGACGCAGCCAAGTATCCGCATAGAAACGCGTACGCTGTCAGCGTCGTCGATTCTCAAGGCCGAGAATTAGCGTCAGCCACGGTCAACGCAGTCAATTCAGACGCTGCAGAAGAATCGGCAATCGCCCTAGCAACCACAACATGCACAGACGCCGCGGTGATTTCCACCGACTCACAAGCCGCCTGCAGGAATTTTGCTAAGGGCCGTATCTCAGCCAATGCCATCAATATTTTGAAACGGCGAAGCACTCCACTCCCATACACTTGTGTATTATGAGTGCCAGGACACGAGGGTCTGCAGGAAAATGAAGCGGCCCACGCCGCTGCCCGCGAGCACGTCAGCCGGGCTGCCCCCTGCCCACAGTACATTCGATCCGTCGTTGAAGAGACGGAAGTTGTTCAAAACACCTACTCGTCGTTACTCCAGCATTACAGGCTGGAACGACGAGTATACCCTCCACCACACTCAAAACTTACAAAAGAGGAAAGCGTAATACTGAGACGCCTGCAAAGCAGCACATACACACATGGGGCCCTAATGCACCGTCTCTACGCAACGAGATATAGCTTTATGTGTCCGCTTTGCAACGTACCGGACACCCTGGTGCACTTGCTTCTTGCATGCCAGTGTATTACCAGACGTAATCTGCAACAACACACGACTGATAACGAAGCAGCACGGACGAACGAAGACCTAACCGAAACGTGGGAGGCGAAGCTCGCCCTCGAGGACCTGGAAGAGCAACAACAACTCGTCGCCAGGGCCAAGAGGGCAGTAGAAGCCAGAGGGTTCCTGGACTAAGGAGCCCTCCCACCTCAGGGTGACATCGGGCATTGCTCGGAACACTGTTTCGAAATAAACGTTTACTTCTCTCTCTCTCTCTCTCTCTCTCTCTCTCTCCCCAATACTTTATGTTCTTCTTTTTCTCTCGCGCACGCAATTCGTGAATCATAGGCGCAATGAAGTCGCGTAATTATAACGGCAGGTAAGATGTCAACAATTAAAATAACTTTCGATTTCGTGCCTAGTAGGGCAAATGCACGACATTGCTAGCCCTTCCTGTTTTGACGTCATATTTTATTTTTTGTTAGCTGTTGGTGATCCCCTCTATACGTAGATGGCGACGGGGGCAACCACCTGATAACGACTGGATAGATGGGCTTCTATGGAAGCTACGCCACCACTTTACACATACCTTGGTAGCAGTGCGACGGTCATGCCGCAGCTATGGGCTTCGCGTGAGAACAATGAACTGATAATGTTATGCGCGGCAGAACGAAGCAGACACATCAGTGAACAAAATAAAGACCTTTTTCAGCCGTTGCCCCGCGGTCATTCGTAGATGGCGCAGACAGACAGTTTCGCATAGAGTTGGAGCATATACAGTATTTGGCGTGTGCTTGCGTGGTCCGGGAAGTTTGTGTTCGATTGTACATATAAGTTACATAAAGCGTTCGCTTTGATGCGCTTTCATGTCTCTTTTGATAAAACGTCTTCCTAAAGTGAAATACGGATGCCACGATATTGCAATGAGATTTACAATGTGTGTAGAATGGTGTGAATGTTGCGTGATTGCTTGCAATAAGCGCGTTGATCCCGGCCGTGAGAACACATGAAATGCCGCATTTCTATATCATGTACTTCTAGCAGTGCTGTTTGTACTATATATATATATATATATATATATATATATATATATATATAGGCAGGCATGGTGGTTGAGTGGCCGTAGCGTTGCATATAGTCTAGTAGATCCTCCGTGAGCGGTCACAACGTGGTTTATTTCGACGTTTCGGCCTAGAGTCTGGCCTTCCTGATGAAGGCCAGACTCTAGGCCGAAACGTCGAAATAAACCACGTTGTGACCGCTCACGGAGGATCTACTAGACTATATATATATATATATATATTGTCGCGAGCAAAAACAAGACTTGCAGCCAGCAGTTAACGTTCTCTTCTTCTTCGTAGCCCAAAACAGGTATGAGCCACAGGGGCTCGTTCATCAATGGTGGCATTATCCCCTCTCCCAAGAAGCATCGTCTCGATGCTGTACATGAAGGAAAAAAAATGAGATGAAAATTACCATGCAAGCAAAACGAATGGCGTAAGACGGAATAACATAGTTGGTTGTGGAGTTAAGAGTTAAATGAGAAATAAGAAAAATAGGAAAGAATGTAAGGGAGAGACGAATAACGTCAGTCACTCACTGGCGATTCACAGCGCGAAAAGTATGGTTTCAGCCGTGAAACGTGAACGACTTCAGTTTGCGGGGTCAAACGGGAACGTCTCGAAGTGCCTTCTGGGAGAACCTCGTATGTGACGTCGCTGAGACGTCGTACGACCTTGTAAGGGCCAAAGTAGCGGCGAAGAAGCTTTTCTGAACGACCACGTTGTCGGATAGGGGTCCGCACCCAGACTTCATCACAGGGCTTGAAAATAACTTTACGGTGACGAAGATTGTAGCGGCGTGCGTCTGCGGTTTGGTGAAGTTGAATACGGTGACGAGCAATTTGACGGGCCTCTTCTGCACACTGCGCGAATTTGGCGGCATCGGTGCGGTATATTCCTAAGTTGTCGGGCAGGAGCATGGCGTCGAGCATCGTCGTGACCTCGCGACCGTTGACTAAGCGAAAAGGTGTGAAACCGGTACTTTCTTGAACAGCAGTATTATACGCAAAAGTTACGTAGGGAAGTATGGCGTCCCAGTTCTTGTGATTGAGGTCCACATACGTTGACAGCATGTCTGCAATTGTCTTATTGAGTCGTTAAGTCAGCCCGTTTGCTTGCGGGTGGTACGCCGTTGTTTCACGATGTTCCGTGCCACTTAATCGCAAGACTTCCTGCAGCATCTCTGCGATGAAAGCTGTCCCACGATCACTTATGATGACAGCTGGAGCACCGTGACGTAAGACGATGCTGTTCACGAAAAGTTGGGCGACATCTGCTGTGGTTGCTTTTGGAAGCGCCTTCGTTTCACAGTAGCGTGTTAAATAGTCGGTAGCGACCACAATCCACCGGTTTCCATACGAAGACGTGGGGAATGACCCCAGCAAGTCCATTCCAATCTGATGAAAGGGCGCGTTTGGTGGGCCTATTGGTTGCAGTAGTCCCGCTGGTCGTAAAGGTGGAACCTTACGTCGCTGACAGTCGCGACATGTGCGCACGTAATGCTTCACAGTCTTTGCGAGACGTGGCCAGTAGTAGGAGCGTTGAATCCGTTGCAGCGTGCGCGTATAGCCGAGGTGTCCGGACGATGGCTCATCATGACACGCACGTAAAATGTCACCACGAAGCGTAGTTGGCGCAACAAGCAGATACATAGCTTGAGTAGGATGAAAGTTCTTTTTGTAAAGCACTCCATCGCGGAAACAAAAGGATAGCCAGCGTGCAAAGCTTCGAGGAGGCTGGGAATTGCGTCCTTCCAGGTAGTCAATGAGCGGAATGAGCTCCGAGTCGTGACGCTGTTGCTCAGCCAAGCGGGTTGTTGATACGGCAGAAAGAAAAGTGTCGTCGTCTTCAAGGTCAGTGTTGGCATTTTCGACCGGTGCACGTGAGAGACAGTCGGCGTCGGTGTGTTTCCGCCCAGATTTGTGGACGATGGTGACATCAAAATCTTGTAGCCGAAGGCTCCATCGTGCTAAACGACCTGAGGGATCTTTGAGATTGGCGAGCCCACAAAGGGAATGGTGGCCGCTAACTACCCTGAATGGGCGGCCAAACAAGTATGGGCGGAACTTTGTTATGGCCCAGACAACAGCGAGGCATTCCTTCTCGGTTGCAGAATAGTTTTTCTTCGCTGGGGATAACGTTCTGCTCGCATCAGCGATCACGCGCTCTACGCCATTGTGCCACTGAGCTAATACCGCTCCTAGTCCAACGTTGCTGGCGTCAGTGTGTAATTCCGTGTCAGCGCTTTCGTCAAAATGACCCAGTACAGGCGGAGCTTGGAGGATGTTTCGGAGGGTGTCGAACGCATGACACTGATCGGGACCCCAAACAAACGAGACACCGTCTTTTGTAAGCTTGTTGAGGGGTTCAGCAATCTTCGAAAAGTTTTTGACAAAGCGCCTGTAATACGCACAAAGCCCTAAAAATCGGCGTAGGTCGCGCTTACTTGTGGGCACGGGAAAGGCGGCAACAGCACGGGTTTTCTCCGGATCTGGGCGAGGCCGGCATGGCTCACACTGTGACCAAGGAACTTCAGTTCTTCATATCCAAAATGACATTTCTCTGGTTTGAGAGAAAGCCCCGCTGTTCTGATTGCCTGAAGTACTGCATGAAGACGTTGGACGTGTTGTTCAAACGTGTCTGCAAAGACCACGACGTCATCAAGGTAAACAAGACATGATTGCCATTTGAGCCCTGTGAGAACCGTATCCATCAAGACCACGACCTCATCAAGGTAAACAAGACATGATTGCCATTTGAGCCCTGTGAGAACCGTATCCATCATGCGTTGGATATGCTGGCACCGAGCATAGACCGAAAAGCAACACTTTAAACTCGTACAGGCCGTCGGGAGTAATAAACGCCGTATTTTCGTGGTCGCGCTCATCCACTGCGATTTCCCAGTAGCCGCTACGTAAATCCATGAAAGAAAAATATTTAGCGTTGCGTATACGGTCCAACGAGTCATCTATCCGGGGTAAAGGATAAACGTACTTTTTGGTGACCTTGTTCAGTTTACGGTAATCAACGCAAAAACGCAACGTACCATCCTTCTTCTTTACTAGCACAACTGGGGAAGCCCAGGGACTGGTCGATGGCTGAATGACGTCGTCCTGAAGCATCTGCTGGACTTGGTCACGTATAGCGTCTTGCTCTTTTTGTGACACCCTATAGGCGTGTTGTCGGACGGGTCTCTCGGTGGGTTCCGTGATGATACGGTGCTGAGCAAGTGGTGTCTGTTTAACCTTTGGCGTAGTGGCAAAGCAGCCTTGAAATCAGCCGACTAAACGCAAAAGGCTTTCTCGTTGAGACGAAGGTAGTCTCTCGTTTACGTCGAGAGTGCGCGCGAACGCCTCGTCAGGGTAGCCATTCGATGAAAATAAAGCTAACGTGGGCGAACCATCGGCATCGGCAAGTTCTTCACAATATGCAATGGCAGTGTGTCTCGTTAGGTGGCGATATTCGTCGCTGAAGTTCGTGACCAGCAGGTGAACATGCCGATTGCTACGCTGAATGATTCCTCGGGCAACACAGATTTGTCGTGAAAAAGGAGAGACAAATTGGCCTCTGCAATTACCGCGTCAGACATGTCCTGTCACAATTCTACTTCGACAAAGAGGCTGCTTCGAGGTGGGAGAGTCAGAGAATCGTCGGTAACACGAAGTGCTCTTTTCCGGAATTGTGTACTGTCAGTTGCAGCGCAAAAAGGATCCTCGAACGACACAAGTAATTCACGGAGGTCGATGACGGTGTCGTATTCACGAAGAAAGTCAATTCCTAGAATGACTGGCCGAGAGCACACGCGCAATACGAGGAAAGAGCCTGCAAATGTCGACGTACGTATACGAATGCGTGCCGTGCACATACCGGTAGGCATCACCAGATGGCCCTCTGCCGTGCGCAACTGGGGTTTTTGCCATGGTGTGGTAACCTTCCTCAGTTCAGATGCCAGTACGGCACTCATTACGGGATAGTCGGCGCCGGTGTCGACGAGGGCGTTGACACCATGATTGTCGACGAAGACGGCGATTTCGGCAGAAACGATCTTTCTGCTGTCAGAGAACACTGCAAAACCGGAATGGTCCTCGTCTGGTCGTTGCGTCGAATGAGGGTCTTTTACAGTTCGCCGGGCCGCGACTTCACCCCCAGAAGTCGCCGTTCTTAGTTTCCCCTGCGGGGACTTGGTGACCGGCTCCTGAAAGGAGCGGAAGACGATGAGGGCAAACTGGGTGACGTAGGCCGACGAGGCGACGGTGATCTCGACTGGTGGTGCTGAACAGACGAAGGTGTTCGCCGGCCCGTGAGATAGGCTTCGATTTTGCGGGGGCGCTCACCGTAGCGCGGGCATCGAGCATTAGGATGGAAGCCGCGGAGACCTAGTTGCCGGTATTGACAGTTCCTGTATACGTGACCCACTTCGACGCAGTGATAGCAGAGCGGACGGTTATCCGAGGTGCGCCACGTGCTTGCCTTGCTACCATTTTGTCTTGAGGTAGACTGCAGATAGGTGGGTGTGCTCGAAAACCTTGAGCCGTGAGGCGGGCTCGAAGCAGTGGAGTGGAATGACTGCATAGCCTGGTACCTGGGCCGCATAGCAGGAGCTAAAGCCGGTGGCGCAGGAGATCGCAATGCCACTGCGTATGTCAGGACTGGCGCCTCGGGAATCGGTGGTGTGATTGGGGGTCAGGGGTGTGACGGCCTGCCGGACTTCTTGTCTGATTACATCCGCGATGGCAGACACAGGTTGATGGGATCCCACCGCCTGAAGTTGTCGCAGTTCGTCCCGAACAATACTTCGAATGAAGTCTGCGAGGGCCTGTTCCTCGCTGTCAGAGCCGATAGAGCATGCGGTGGCCGGGATCTGGCGTTCGTATTGTGATGACCGCTGCTGCAGCGTACGTTCCATAGTGGTCGCCTCACTGATGAACTGGGCGACTGTCGTTGGTGGATTGCGCGCGAGCCCAGCGAAAAGCTGTTCTTTTACTCCACGCATCAAATGCCTCACCCTCTTTTACTCGGGCATAGCAGGGTCCGCGTGCTTGAAGAGCCAAAGCATGTCCTCGACAAACATGGATACTCGTTCGTTCGGCCGCTGGTTTCTGCAGGATATATGGCTTGTTCATCCCTCTCCTTCCTCTCGGTGCTCCGAAAAGCGTCACGGAGCAGACGGCTACACTCTTGCCAGGTTGCAAAGAAGCCCTCGTGTTTCTCGTACCACGTCTTCGCAGAATCCTCCAAGTAAAAGTAAACTCGGCGCAGCTTGCGAACATCGTGCTATTCGTTGATACTGGCAACCCGATCAGAGCGGTCGAGCCAGTCATCAACATCCTCAAAGATGTCTCCATGAAACGGCTTTGGTGTCTGTGGCGCAAGAAAAATATGGGCGAGAAGAGAACCATGGGCATCACTGGTTTGGACTGCCTGGCTTGTCATCGGAGTTGCCATCTTTCTGGGTGTCGATGTCAAGGGACCGAATTCAGGGGGTAACCCACGCAGGCGGCGGCTGCTTGTTGCTCTGGGAGATGTAGCTGTCTCCACGATGGCCGACACAGCCGAAGTACACGTACCAAGCGTCTCCACCAGTAAAGTCGCGAGCAAAAACAAGACCTGCAGCCAGGAGTTCACCCGAACCAGAGCAACGAAAATGTTCTCTTCTTCTTCGTAGCCCAAAACGGATATGAGCAACAGTGGCTCGCTCATCAATGGTGGTGGCAATATATATATATATATATATATATATATATATATATATATATATATGTATATATATATATATATATATATATATATACATATATATATATATATATATATATATATATAAATATATATATATATATATATATATATATATTATTAAGCTGTTAACGTTTCATTGCAATCTTGGTTTTAGCTACGCAAGTTGGTTGATGCGCATACGGCATGGATTACATGTTGTGAGGCTAATACTGGTCATGCTGACTAAATAACCGGCCAAAACCAGGAAAGCACAGTAATAATATTTGACGTATGGTAAGCTGGAACCGCTAAGCGCACTATGCTAACGCCTTTGACTGTGTTAGATGACGGGTAGTGACCACTGCTGGGGTCTTAGTCTGCCGTCATAAAGCGACATATACAAATAAATCAATCAACTTTTATTTATCACTGGTAGTAAACGGGGTAACGAAAAAAAACCGAAACAGGGTGGCTTCAGAAGTATACAGCCCTGTAAAAGCAGCGAAATGAGCCCCAGTTCAAGGTGTATGATTGTACCTGAAATAAACATTATCATACCTGAATGTACTTTGAAATATAGCGAAAAGTAAGATAGACGTGAAAGTACATGCTTTTTGTCCATCATAGTACACTGTACCATACACTGATGGGGCTGATAAAAACATTCAAATTGCTGGACGCTCTGTGTGTACAGCTGTTGATTCCTAATGCATTGTGCTTGCCTATTTTTTCCCCTTTTAATTGAAAGATAATAAGGCAGCTTCGGCGTAGCGCTGCCGAGTCTGTCGGTATAGTGCCCAGCCATTTTTGTTTCTCTTTGGTTTCTCTCGTGCTTTCCTCCTCTCTCGTTTGTCATTTTCAGTTTTTTTCTCATTTCTATATATTCCTTCCTCTCTCTTTATCTATTTCTTTGTTTCTTGGTATTTCTATTTTGTTCATTTTTTCTCTTTTTTTGCCCCTCTATTTCGTGTTTGCTGTCTCTTCTATTGTTATCCCTGGCCTTGCCTGCGTTACGCCAAGTGCATTTTTCTTCAAGCGCGCTTAGTGACAAAAAGGAGCGCTATGCCAAGAGGCGGCAGCATACTGCAACACAAGACAGCATGTGACAGCTGGGCCCTCCAAAATCACTTGTGATATTTAAGTGCACTAGAAATGTGGCGTCTCCATGCAGGAGTTTATTCGCAATGCTTCTGGTTGTTGATTCTTGATGGGCGCATCCCGTATCCCATTTTTTCGGACTAGTTATCATTCAAAGCTTGGTTTGCACTGCACTGTCTGCGCCTTGCGTTGTTGTCTCGTCCTCCGAACTATACTTCACAAGTCTCCTGCTTGATATCAATGTCCTTCTTGCACAGTTTGACCTGTCCGACACCACGCCGTGGGACCGGGCTGTCGAATTTGGCGAAGGCCCGTTCAAGTGCGGCTCCAACGTGCTGGGGAAGAGCCGCGTCCTACGGCTGGCTTTCGAAGGACCTCGCCACTGGGAGCATTTGTGCAACCTGATACAGCGCACCTGCAGCAGCGCGCCGGTCTTCTACGCGGCCGTACAGGAGCTGCACGCTCTCGACTTGAAGGCGGTGCCCAGGCCCAGCGTGCCAGACTACGGGATCACCTACGCTCTGCTCAGCGTCTGGTCAGAAAGATTCCAGGTGTGCATCAGAGTGATCATGGACCTAACGTGAGTGCACCCTGTCGACGCTACTGTAGTGCAGTAGATGAATCTACCAATGCAGCGCCATGGTGTCATCTAAGACAAGCGGTCCAAGTGCTCATTATTGTATTCGTCCCAACGCTGCCCTACATAACTCACTACGAAACCCCAACCAAACCATGCAGCCCATCTTTCCGCTATTCTGCGGTGCAAAGCTAATCTTCATTTTCGTGCATAAACGTATCGTAGTTGTATGTCTATGGCCCGCAGTTTGTCGTGATGATTGAAATTCGTACGAATCACGTTTTTTTTGTGAGCATATAAAGGGCGATCAGTTTATTGCGTGTACACTACGTCAATGCCTAGGGACGAAGCGTGCCGTTTTATTGAACGGCATTCAACTAATTGATTGATATGTGGGGTTTAACGTCCCAAAACCACTATATGATTATGAGAGACGCCGTAGTGGAGGGCTCCGAAAATTTCGACCACCTGGGGTTCTTTAACGTGCACCCAAATCTGAGCACACGGGCCTACAACATTTCCGCCTCCATCGGAAATGCAGCCGCCGCAGCCGGGATTTGAACCCGCGCCCTGCGGGTCAGCAGCCGAGTACCTTAGCCACTAGACCACCGCGGCGGGGCGGCATTCAACTATATAAAACAACCTGCACAACCTGTGCGAAATCGCAACTTTATTATTAAGATTGGTGCGAGTACGCTGGTTCGCGCGCACGCATTTCTTTCAATGCTGCGAATGTCAGCCCCGTTCTCCTCGAACCAATTACCGCGGAAGTAATCCTTCCTTCTCCTCAGGTTGCAGACGAGCTCGCGCTGGATCCCGACGGTGCCCGAGAAGTCCAGCGCATGTTGACACAACGGGCCCAGGATTGTCCCCGTGCGTTGGAAGAAGCGCTTTTTGAGCTATACTTCTCCATTAGCCGGGGAAAGGTAAGCGGCTACGTTTTGCTCATTAGAAGCAGTCACAGTGAGGTAATAAATTGTATAACTTGGCGATGCTCAAGGCTTTCTCACGGTAGAAGCTGCAAAAAAAAACGCAAAAAAACAGGCCCAAATGGAAATCCTGCTAGACACTGCATGCACTGCATTCCGTCGATTTCACTTTCAACCAATTATTTGCTCTGTTATTTTGCGCTTGTATACTTCGTTAATAAAACCTGCATGTTTACAAGGCGTTATATACAAAGGCTTCGAGGCTGGACATAGCTGGTGTTACTACAGGTTTAGCCGTGGTTTCAGGAATCTGTGATGCTACCAAAACACAAAAAAGCCCTCGCCTTACACAAGCTATAATTACATAATGTAGGTAAATGAGCCGGCTATTTCGAGTAGAAAGTTCGTTCTCCTTAACACTGCTGTTCACACACTGTCCTGTTCAGTGAATGTAAACTCGGACACTTCAAAGTGTAATTTCAAACGCTGCGCCAGCCAAAAAAAAAGCCACCTATTGTAAACGTGGTTTTTTGTGCATTTGGAAAAGCAAGACGCCTACACATGATTCTAAATTTTCGGTAATGTACCGTCGATCAGCTGTACTATCAGCTGACTTAGCATTGCGAGGATAGTTACAGCACAAGTAGGATACACAGCGTCGTACTGGTGATCCTTAACATAAGTCTTCTCGATATTTTTGACGAAATATGTACCTGCAAAAAGAATGCCTTGCGTGGTGAAATGTCTCGTGTGACCTCAATCTCAAGCGTGTTCAGTAGACGCCGTCAACGCAGACGTCTTTTGGCTAAAACGCTTACGGTATTGAATTACCCGCCGTTGTGATCTAGTGGTCATCGTACTTGACTGCTGACGCAAAGGTTCCGGTACAACATTTCAGTGGAAGAGGTGTGCTCCAGGCCTGTGCTCCTGAATTTAAGACAGCGATTTGGGTGCATGTCACAGGGGTCCTGCGAAAGTTCTCGAAGCTTGAAGTAGCCATGAAACGGACTGAATAAGTGAGCTTATTGTCTGACGAATTCAGTGGAGTTTGAATATTGGTGGCACGTCTGAATGACATTTCCTCTTCTCTAGTCCCGACGAAAGCACTGGAAGCTAAGCAGGGAGGGACGGCACGGGGAAAGAAAAACGCCACACGTACCTCGCGACCCTTTTGAGCCCCTTTGCTTTTTTTTTCGAGTGCATGGCTTTTTAGTGCAATCATGTGTGCATTCGTGAACAAGGCGTGGCCTCCCGCGGCGCGAGCCGTAACGACCGTGCGCGCCATGTTGAAATCAGCTAATGGCTGACACAATGACTGACGTGTGATGTTGAGCTTGTCCCGTCATTTCTCGAGAGAAGAGAAAGCAATTTTTAGCCGACTTTGAGATTTTATTGTGAATTTCAGGCCACATGCTGGGCTATATTTGGCTCGCCTGACTCGGTTGTTCCGTGCTGAGCGGTTGTCATGCGCGATCGCTGACGCCAGCGTAGCTATCGCTGATTCTTTTTCATTCCTCCTTATCCCATTCCCTTGCGAGGCATACTGCTGAGGTGCCACACTTAGCTGCAGACAGTTGTGGGGGTCGATTTTTTATTTCCTCCTGTAATAAAACCACTCCACCCCGGCGTGTTTTCAGAAGCCTCGACTTACGATCGGCCCCGCCGCGGTTGTCTATAGTGAATAACGTACTCGGCTGCTGACCCGCAGGTCGCGGCATCGAATCCCGGCTGTGGCGGCTGCATTTTCGATGAAGGCGAAATTTCTGAAGGCCCGCGTGCTCAGATTTGGGTGCACGTTAAAGAACGCCAGGTGGTCGAAATTTCCGGAGCCCTCCACCATGGCGTCTCTCATAATCACACGGTGGTTATGGGACGTTAAACCCCACATATCATATCGACTTCCGACCGGCAGCGTTTTCCAAGCACGCTCAAAAAGAGTTTCGGGGCCCTTCCAAAGAACCGCAGGTGGTCGAAATTTCTGGAGTCTTCCGCTATACCGTTTGCTACTCCAACAAATATTCTTATATGAAAGTATTGTAAATCCGAGAACCTTCAGTGGAAATTTATATTTTCTGACATTTTTTTAATTTTTTAGGGCTTACAAGTGGATAAAATAAGCAACCATTATTCTGTGAGGATGGGATAGTCTGTAAAGAAGGCTAAAAAACGGAAGGCTCTTGTGCTTTTTTCCTTCCGTTTTCAAGAAAGCGAACCGTTCACCACCTCGCGCAGGTGTTCGAGTTCAGAAGCGCACTGGATAACCGTACACCCGCTACCTGGCTCACCGGCGGTGCCAGGACGGCTTCACTGACTCAGTGATTGCCCAGGAGTTCCCCGACAACATGGTGAAAGTGCGCAAGGTGATTCTGACGCCCAGCCGACGCGTGTACTTGCCTCCGCAGCTGGTCTGCAAGAGCCGGCTGCTGCAGCACTTCGACACCGAGTTCGCGCTGCGTGTTGTGGTGCGTGACGACGACTGCAAGCTCGTGTCTTTCTCGCTCGGGGCGTGCAAGGACGACTTTGTCAACGCGGTACGTGTCCTAGAAGTAATGCACACACCACGCTCCGCCTTTCCTCCGAACCCGTGAGACGTCAAGCGGTGGAATTTCGTTCATAATTCGTCGTTTGCCCAAAGCGTTGCCTCGTGATGGGCGTTATCAATCGAATGTTCCATTTATCATTCACTGCAGCACATCAATAATTGATAATAGCTAAGTCACCTGAATGGCTTTAACTTCGCTATCCAAATTTTAAGTGTAGAAAGTTCACAACCATTCGGGACTCGCGAAAAAGCACTTTTGACTACAGCGAAACGTGAAGTGATTGTCCTCGAATTTAGCACGTCGAAAACGTATTAGACATGAGCACTTAAATACCCGTGTTGAAGGTGTTGTAAGGCCCTTGATAAAATAAACAATGTTCAAATATTTTTCGTGCCCATAAAACGCAATTTCGTGGCTTATAAGAAATAGTACCAAGAGCAATACTCTTCTGGTTGCCCGTGGGTTATCTCCAGGTCATCAAGCCGCCCCTAACGCACGGCTTGAAGATCGGTGGGCGGCACTTCGTGTTCCTGGGATGCTCGACCAGTCAGCTGCGAAGCCACGGTGTCTGGTTCTACGCCCGAGACATGGAGGGCCGCACTGCCGACTCGATACGCATGGGTGTCGGTGATCTGTCGGCCATCCACAGCGTTCCTTAGTTCATGGCGCGGCTTGGGCAGGTAGGCAGAGGCGTTGCGCCCACGGGACGAAGTACTCATGACACTTCAAAACCCGCAGGCTTTCTCCCAGTCACTGGGGTATCTTACTGTGCCAAGCCAGTTCACGAGCATTGAGCCGGACATCAAGAAAACAATAACGACCCGCAGGTCCGGAGAGACCCTGCAGCGAGAGTACGTGTTCAGCGATGGCACCGGGCGCATCTCGCACGTCCTGCTGCGCAAGGTACTGCGCTGGTCAGGTGTCCTATAGAGAACCGTCCGTTGTACTGTACCGGATGTATGTGAAGGTGCATGGTAAAAAGTGTCTGAAATCCTTCAATGTTTTAGCACGTAAACGCCTGTACCGGTGCGCACTGTGAAAGGCTGGTCACCAGATTCGACAATGCGTGTGTGTCACCTGGTCACGTATAGGAATAATTCGGGACGCACACTAAATGTGCACACAGAACATATGGCTGTCTCCAGACTCTTACTGCATGGGCAGGTAGCGCCACAACTCTCATAGATTGCGTCAGATGTGGTGCTACGAATTGGCCATCAGGATATTATTTGGTGTGTAAATAACACCGTAGGTGGGGCTTGTTAACGTGAATGTGACGCTCATTAATCTGCGGGGTTCTACGTCTCAACACTATAATATGATTATGAGAGATGCTGTACGATAGGGTTTCGGAAATTTTGATCATCTGCTTTTCTCTAACGTACACAGACATGGAACTGCACACGGGCCTCTGTCATTTCACTTTCATTGAAATGTAACCATCGCGGCCGGGGTAGAAACCGCGACTTTTGGGTCAGCAGCTGAGCACCCTTGCCCCTGACTCGAACGTGACGTTTCAATATTTAGTATGTTTCTACTGAGACTTTAAAGCTTTAAAGGGACACTGAAGAAAAACAAATGACTTGTTCTGCATTGACAAACTGTACTTTGATGTTCTACAATCATAAGTTCATTATTAGCGGTAAAAATAACGTGGCAGTTTTATTCGTGAACTTCGCGCCAAAATCTCTAAGTGTGACGCCAGAAGTCCCTAAATGTATTTTTAGTATTGCCGTGGCATTGGCTCGATAAAATCCTCTGAAACTTCAAATGCGAAGTATATGGTGCCAGCGAATCCCAATGTATTCCATCCATTGAAGGTTACGACCGAATATAGACATCTTCATCATTTCTTACCTCACACAGCGGGTGTTCGTGGCGGGAATCTTCAGGTGACGTCGCCACATACATATTTTAGCGATTTGTTTGCCTTCTAAGTGCCAAGGGGCGGTAAGAATTGCGTTTTCGGGAGTGTGAATGTGTACTTTACTAATGGACGAAAAATCATTTTGCTCTTTATTGTTTTTTAAAGAGAAGTCGCTTCTGAAAATTAGCCCGGTTTCATACAAAGACTTCAGACAGTTCAGTCGCTTGGCATAATTACATGCTAACCGGAGAGAAATTTTACCAATATGCTACAGCTACATGCACATGCTATATTGAACATACACATATTCGATTAAGACGTGTAATACGACGCTCGCCTGTGTCATCTCAGCTTTTTTCTTCCCCAGTGAAATTTCCCACAGATCGCGCTCACCTTCCGGAAAAAATAATGATCCCCCTCTTCCTATTCCTTAATAGAAGCTAAATATTATACTTAAGTTGAACAAAAAGAAGTAAATCATTGTTCGGGCATGTCGGTATTACACGCGTGCTTTGAGCTTTTTTTAAGCATTTTTCAAGTAGCGCTCGGCATAAATACCGATGGAACGTGCAAGAGGCGTGCCAATTACATTCGAGTTTATTTGCAGTTTTCACAAAACATGGAACATGCATTGTCATTGTGCCGGAGCAAAAGGCGTGCTAATACACAAAAGAACTAGGCTCATGGCACCACCAGTACAACAGGTGACAGCGGACAACTGCAAGAAATGAAAACACATAACACATGTTGGCGTAATCACACGTGTAAACAATAACTGACAACTCTAATAATAATGGTACCAGTTCAGTACATCATTACATCAATACACCGAATGAGCACGAACACAAAACAATCTACATGTAGATAGTTTTGTAGATACTCTTCCATATTTGCAGACATATTTTTTGACAATACAATAAAAAAGAATAAGTGATCCTGTAAATTAGTGAATACCTGTGAAGTACCATCTGCACAGCAGGTCGCCATAGAATCACGTGCTTCCACTCGACTCGCAGGTACACCGTGCTCTTAAACTTGAGGAAGGCGAGGAACCCTGCGCCGTGCAAATTCGTTACGGTGGTTGCAAGGGCATGCTGCTTCTGGATCCGACGCTGGCCGGACGAAGGATCGTCTTTCGTCAGAGCATGTGCAAGTTCTCCTCGGAGCACGAAGATCTCTACGTGCTCAAGACCAGCAAGCCACGTGAGTTGCCCGGGCGCTCGCTTTAATGGCCGAGAAGTTCGGTCGAGGGCCCTCAGCCAGTTGCGAACAGAAAGTCGTTAGAAGACTGCTTATTAATCGGAACGCTGTGGCCCAGTCGATGCGTGCACTTTTATCGTATACTTCCATCAGTCTAAGGTTATTCGTTTCTAGTGTTCGGCTCGGCAGTATAACCAGTGGAGCTCTGCGTATCTGTTTAACTGCGATCAATAGGTGTTCGAAATCTATTCTAAAGAAAACACCTTGTAGCAGAAGCACTCCACTTGTACACCGTATGAACGCACCTAATTCGACGGTTTGCATTGAACTTTTGAAACGATCATACTCGTTTGCCGCTATTTCTTTCAGTTTGCATGTCATGGTTTTTAAAGGAGGCTTTGCCATGGTTACCCAACTGTTTGCGGTGAGAAGCAGAAGCTGCTTGTACACTGGGCCTGTAAATGTGTCAAAGTTTATTGTGAGAATATGTTCAGTGCAAAATGAAGCCTAGATGTCCCGACTGTAAACTTGACCCGCCGCCGGCGACCGCCATATTGACATGGTGTGTCTGACATCCAGTGCTGCGCAGAACGGAGCAGCCATCTTGAAAATTCAGCTGCTATGAATCATTCATTGTGAATGCCGAGCAGAAGAAAGCAGAAAAAACCTAATGTGCAGCTGACCACTGAAGAAAACTGTTCGCCGGTATGTAGATGGTGGCAAAGCAAGCAGCGCGCGAGTGTGCGAGTGGACAGGCTGCTTAGGTCATTGCAACAACATTAAATTAATGAGATAAGCGCTGGACCAAATGGGCTGTTGTTTTGCGAGCCTGTTGGTGAGCCTCTATATAGTAGACAATAGGATAAAAGAATGGGTTTCATGGCCTGTTTACGTGTGCATAAAAGGGTTAATAAAACGCTAACCTCGCTGTCTTCGAGTAATCCTTCAATGAATCCTACGAAACAACTGCATGTATGTGTTGAAAACGGTCGCCTTCTCCACGCAGATTTTTTTCAGCCTGCTGGCTTTACTAGTTAATAAACATTGAACCAACTAATGACGCGTAGACTACGCTGACGTCAATGCCAATATATGTCGTGTCTAAGATTTCTTAGGTAAAGAAGTTGCATTCATTTTCATGTAGGCTACGTTGCGATCCACAAGTGCTGCAAGTTACGCGAGTATCCTCTAACAAAACGATACGCATATAGTATATAGCGATGCTAGCGTGCTGGAATGACTCGCAACGTAAATTAAAGTGGTAGGTCTTTGCGTCACAGATACCGAGGTCGCTACGTACTCTCGCAGGTGTACTGTACCTGAACAGGCCCATGATCACCATCCTTGAACAGAGCGGCATCAGGGCGAAGGTGTTCCTCACGCTACAAAACCACATCCTCGACTCCTTCATCGGCAGTATGCTCGACCCGCACGAAGCCGCTCAGGTAGACATCTTTGCTCTTTTTCTTGCATATGAAGTGGCACACACACACGCACACGTATATATACACACACACACGCACGCGCACACGCACGCACGTACACACGCACGCGCACGCACCGACCCGCACGTACACAGACGCACACACACGCACACGCGCACAGACGCGCACAGACGCGCACACGCACACAGACACTGCCGTTAGACCATGCCTACCTATACTTACTAATGGCTGAAACCGACGATGGACACGATTACGAACTGTGATACGTTCTCAATACTGTCCTTCTGCATTGTGCACGCCATTTAAACTGCAGTCTGCTGTTTGCACTTTGTGTATGGGTATACCCAGACTGCGTGCGCGTAATGTTGAGCAAGCAGATGTGCTCAGTAGTAATTACGGTCAGTCTCTTAGCATGAACTCTGAATGAGCAAGTCAGGACTATCTGCGCAAACATATTTCACAAAGCATTCTTATTAACCTTTCGTCGCTTCATGACATTTTACGACACTTTTCCCAATAAATTATGTAGCAGAAACATGGTTACAATCGTTAGAAATTGTCTTCTATAGCATAGTCACCATTTATTATGTCTGATGCATTGAAACCTGCGCAGGTCCTATGCACGTATTCTGCAATGCGACTTCCATACAAGGAACTTGCTGGTGTTGGCGTCGACCTCACCGTGGAGCCATTCTTTCGAGCGTTAGTCCGTGCTGTCAACAGTAAGGCCCTGAGTAAGTATAGTGTTCTCAGCCATATAATATGTACAGTGTTGTCTGCAATATGTCGCAGATTCTGCTCTTACCCAATGCAAGTTTTTTTTCACAAACCTTTCTTTCTTCACATTTGCATCACAATTAACTTTGAATAATATCCCCTAAGCTTTCTTATGCATTACTGTCTGTCAGTTCTCATTAATATTGACTAGAATAAGTTGTTCGCTTCCGGGCGTGTGTCTTGTCACGAAATCTGCTGAACGAGCTGTCTTACCGTTCCCTCCTTCTTTTACGGCCACTTGCCACTAGTCTCCCTCGTGTATTCGAGTGTGATTGTTGTTGGTGACATTACGGTGCACGCTTTGTTCTACGTCTGGTTTTGTTCTACGTCCAAGTGTCCGTGGAGCCTGTGACGCGCTATCCTTTTCGCAGAGGAACTGAAGACCAAGGCTCGCATCTTGGTTCCGCCTGCCTTCGGTCGCACCATGTTCGGCGTGCTGGACGAAACGGGCACACTCGAGTACGGCCAGGTGTTTGTACAGTACTCGAACGATATGCTGCGATACAAGATCAATGATCCTGCGACGATCTTGGAAGGTATAGTGTGACCCTTTAATTTGAGTACTTTAAGTTTTCCAGTGGGTCAGAAGAGATTGGTTTGTCTTCTGCACTTTCTCTGGGAGCGTCTTACACCGTATTCTTTCATATCTGCACATGCTTGTAGTCGAGAGGGCCACGGGAGGAGGTGTCTCGCATTCCCGGGCAAATAATTGAGGCGAATGGTTGCTTTATGGATTGTAAAAGTCATCTTCCTCTTTTATTTCTTTTTCTCCAAAGCATGAACGCACGTACCTCGCCAGATCACCGTAAATCATGACATACAGAAGCCTTCTTTGATCATGCCGTAATACGAGTGCGCATTCGCAGTAGCTTCTTAGAGGAGAACATGCGTTTGTATTTGCGTTTGTTGAACGTATGTATGCAGACCGCTCAAGTGTCGAGTGGTACAAGAAATTATGACTTATCTGTCTGGTGTAAATGCTGAATATTCCTTAATGTAAGTGACATTAAAATGTTTATTGCATGGTTCCTTATCACAGACTACAATATAATAAATATGCACGGCGTAGTTGACTGCCCCTAATAACTTCGAATACCTAGGGTTTTTCAACATACGCTGACATTGCGTAGCACTCAGACCTCAGGCATAAAACCTCTATAGGACTCTATAGGTTTTTATAGAGATGCCGGAATGGACACCGATTTGCTGAAGTTCAGCAGCTTGGTACCGTTACAGCTTTCACACCAGGGCGGATGTATTGAAAATGTTTTAGTGCGTTAGAAACCAAGACATGATGGGTTGCATAATTACTTTTTGTTGGAATTCGGCATGCGTTTCTATGTTTGTTTTTGTACGTTTCATGAGATTTTTTTTGCGTAAATATAGGCTGCCCGCGCTGGCCATGCATTACGATTTAGCCAGCAAGTTTGATGCCAGTATCGCGGAGCCGCAGCTTTAGCTCTTCAACAGCTTCCACCCTATAATAGTTAAAAACATAAGAAACAAAAAGTGCATGCACATTGCCTTAAATTACCGTTTGGCTCAGTGCCTTGAGTCTTCCAACTCGATGAGCTTTGCGTTGCCTCTCAAAAACACTATACTTTCCCAATGCAGAGACGGCATAAAACATAATTTTTTCGCACCACAAAAAGCAACGATTCCTTTGATAAGAATTGTTCTAAAGACGTGCACAAAATGTGTGAATTATGTTGAATTCACACTAAGGTTAGGGAAAATAGGTAAAAAAAGGGGGGGGTGACTGTGATAAGGTAGGTCTTCAACGGAGTTTATCGCACAGGAGCGGTGTTTTTGTGTTTGTGTGCAGTGAATATATGCCAACGGACGCTCTAAAAAGTAATATGCATTTCGCCATTCTATAGCTTTTAGTAGTGCACGTTCATCAAGAAAAATATTGTGGTTCTTTCTGGCACAGCTTGATAGCAGTGATTTGAATTATGTGTGTGGTTTAACGTCTCAAAACAACCATATGATTATTAGAGACGCCATAGTGGAGGGCTCCGGAAATTTTGACCACTTGGGGTTCTTTAACGTGCACCCAAATCTGAGCAAACGGCCCAAAACACTTCAGCCTCCATCGGAAGTGCAGCCGCCGCAGCCGGGATTTGATCCCGCGACCTGCGGGTCAGCAGCCAAGTGCCTTAGCCACTAGAACACCGCGGCGAGGCTTGATAGAAGAAGTGCTTCAACAGGGCTGACGTACTTTTCTGAAACGAAAAACCTCATGAACAAGGTGGCATTTTTCATCATTATTTTGCTGAAGCGCCATATAAATGCTTCAAAGTTCATTAGTCCAGCTAGCTCAGCAACCTTCTTTGACGATGAAGTTGGGGTTATCAGTAATGCATATTTTTTTTCACGCGAAAATTTACAAAAAGGTCACAGGTTCGGTTCCTGTCCACGGCAAGTCATTTTTCACACATTTCTTTCTTCACATTTGCATTAGAATTTGACTCCCCCTATACTTTCCGTGGCATTGTCTGTTAGACCTCATTAGTATTGTGTGAAACACGGAAAAACAAGCCCTCAACTGTACACTTCTTACTACATTCACGAGGGTCTCGTACTGGCAGACTGGGTGCCTTCAGATTGTATACGAGGAACTATTGGTCAGCTACCAGCTCGTAATAAGTTCACGCGCTACGTGACGCCAAACAGGCTCATAAAGTGTGTGCCTCATTTGCCGCTATGCATCCAGGTGGCGCTGACTCACTCTGACTCACTCTGACGCAGCAGTGATGAAAAATAGGGCACTGTGGAAATACAATAGGTATGATGTTGTGAGAGGAATATGGAAAGGGGTCATGGTTTCTGGGCTGACGTTCGGCAATGCGGTCATGTGCATGAGATCAGAAGTTCAAGCAAGATTGGAAATTAAGCAACGTGGAATAGGCAGGCTTGCTTTAGGAGCTTACGGGAATACACCAAATCAGGGAGTACAAGGTGATATGGGATGGACATCATTTGAGGGCAGGGAAGCTAGCAGCAAGATAAAATTTGAGAAGCTATTGAGAGAAATGGGGGAGGAGCGTTGGGCTAGGAAGGTTTTCAGCTACTTCTACATGAAGAATGTCGATACAAAATGGAGGAAGCGAACCAGAAAATTGACTGCTAAATACTTAGAAAACAGCAGGTGGCCAAACCAAAAAAAAACTATCGGTTAAGAAGAAAGTGAAGGAAACGGAGACTGACATATGGAGAATGGGCATGATTAAGAAGTCCGCACTAGATATCTATCGAACCTTTAAGCAGGAAATTGCCAAGGAAAGGATCTATGATAATACTCGGGGTAGTTCTCTACTGCTTGAGGCCAGGACGAGAGTACTGCGAACCAAGACATATCGGGCCAAATGCGAAGGGAAAGACACAGTATGCAGTGCGTGTGGAGAGGAAGAAGAAACTGCCGAACACTTGATAATGTTCTGTAAAGGGCTTCACCCTATAGTTCAGGATGATGGCGCTGAGTTTTTCAAAGCACTGGGGTTTAGGGACCGGGAGGGCAAAATAGACTTTATGCGGGTAGACGTAACTAGAAGGAGGTTATCTGATTGGTGGCTAAAGTCAAAGCACGAGTGAAAATTAAACCCTTCACTGCAAAGTACGAATCCTCAAACTCAATTTTAGAGAAAGAAATATAGTTTTTGGTTCATTAAGTATTACGGCTTGGTGGCGCTAGCCACCGCCCGATCTAAAGGGTAAAGCCATATCCATCCATCCATCCATCCTTCTATCCATCCATCCATCCATCCATCTATCCATCCATCCATCCATCCATCCATCCATCCATCCATCCATCCATCCATCCCATCCATCCATCCATCCATCCATCCATCCATCCATCCATCCATCCATCCATCCATCCATCCATCCATCCATCCATCCATCCATCAATCCATCCATCCATCCGTTTAATTCTCTCTCTCTCTCACGCACGCACACGCACATACACACACACAAACACACACACACACACACACTATATATATATATATATATATATATATATATGTGTGTGTGTGTGTGTGTGTATTTGGATACATAACAACCGCTAAACACGGCTGCATGAAAGAGGAGGACGAAGTGAGTTTTCATTTGATGCTGGTCTGGCGTCATCTTGCTCGTCCAGTTCTGTGCGCTGTAAATAGATCATTAAACAAGGTACTCGTAACATTATTGGTGGAGGTGGACGATCCCCGTACCTCGATGGAGATGCGCAGCGGTCGCACCATCGGCGAACTTTCGACTGCTTCGACTGCTGGTACTTCCTCTACGCCACCCTCATCAGTCCAAGCCACCACCTACGTCTCACTTCCGCACCTCCAGGATCCCGGCACTTTCTCCGGTGATGGTACGATCAATGCTGACACTTGGCTGAAGCGGTACGAGCGCGTCAGTGCTACTCGCCGCTGGGATCCCACGCTCATGCTCGCCAACGTGATTTTCTACCTGGACGGCACTCCCCGAACATGGTTTGAAAGCCACGAAGCCGACATAACGAGCTGGGATCTCTTCAAAGAAAAGATACGTGACCTGTTTGGCGATTCATCTGGTCGTCAGCTCGCTGCGAAGAAAACTCTTGCCACACGGGCCCAGTCTTCTACCGAATCTTACGTCTCCTACATTCTTGACGTCTTGGCCCTTTGTTCCAAGGCCGACCAGTGCATGTCGGAAGACGAAAAGAATAACCACGTCTTGAAAGGCATTGCTGACGATGCTTTCAACCTGCTGGTTTTTAACAACGTCTCGAGCATCGACACAATCCATAAAGAATGCCGGCGTCTCGAACAAGCTAAAGCCCGCTGCGTAGCCCAAAGCATCGTGCGCCTTCCGAACACAGCAACCACTTCTTCGCGTGACGACTCCTTCCACCAGGCCCCTCGATGTGACAACCTTACACACATCATTCGTCGAGAGGTCGAGGCAGCACAACCGGTAGCCACGCCATTACCGACGTCTGCACCTTCCCCGACCACGATATCTTTAATACAAGCGGTCGTTCGTCAAGAGCTATCGAATGTCGGCCTACATCCTGTTCCTACCGTATACTCTGCTGAGCCTTCTTATCGTACCCCTTCTTCGCCTCGCATACAACGCAATCCGTCCGAATGGCGTGCTCTTGATGACAGGCCCATATGTTTTAACTGTCGACGCGTTGGTCATATCGCTCGTCACTGCCGTAGTCGCTGGGCTCCACCGTGCCATTATGCACCTCAGTATCACGCCACTTCTGCACGCCAGTCGTCCCCATCACTTTCTCCATCAACGCCGACCACATTTTCCGCTCCTACAGCACCTCTGAGCAGACCTCGCTACGACCGTTCACCGTCCCCTGCTCGTCGTCAGTCCCGGTCGCCCCCACAACGCCGTGCTGCCTCCCCGACCTATTCGCAGCATCTCCGACCGGAAAACTAGGCCGTGCAGCTTCTGGAGGTGGAGCTGCGTTAACGACCTTCGTAAGAAATCCTCGATTAACGTCAACAACGAACCGAAACCTTTTGGGCGTTACTGTCTACAATGTTCGTGTCAGTGCATTGATAGATACTGGCGCGCATGTGTCCATTATGAGTGCTAACCTTCGCCGCCGACTTAGAAAAGTTGTCACGCCCGCCCTCAACCGAGCTGTACGAGTCGCCGATGGAGAAACTGCTGCAATTCTTGGCATGTGCTCTGCGCGAGTGTCTATTGGGGAGAAAAGCATTGTCGTTCTTTTCGCTGTTATCGAACATTGCCCTCATGAACTCATTCTCGGTATGGATTTTCTAACCGCGCACTCTGTCCTCATAAGCTGTTCAGCTGGCTCTCTCCATCTCGAGTTAGCCCTCTTTTCCGACCCGACCAGCCCACCACAAACCAGCCTCTGCTGCATTGATTTCACGCTCCTCCTTTTTAACTCTGTCACACATGTCGACTTATCCTCCACGCCGCCAGTACCCGATGGTGATTACATGGTGGCCCCGATTCCTGCCGTGATGCTTACGCATGGGGTTGCTGTGCCTCATATGATTCTGACGATTAAGAGAAACCGCACCTTCCTTCCACTGGTCAACTTTTCACTTGCCACCCAAGTTCTGCCACAGGGTATCTCCCTGGCCTAAATTACCGCTCTCCAAGATGACCATGTCGAGCCCTTCAGGGTTGAGATTGCAGCAGCTCATTCAGTGGTTCCACTCCATCACGTTCTTGGGGCGCCGACATCGAGCGAATGGTGTAATCGGACATCTCGTCTGAGCAAGCTACAGCACTTTGCCATGTTCTTGATGGCTATCGTAGCATTTTCGACTTTGCCAGCAACTCTTTAGGCCAAACGACCATTGTCACCCAACGCATAAATACTGGCCATGCAACTCCCATTCACCGACGCCCCTACCGTGTGTCGGCGTCGGAGCGTGCAATATAACAACATGAAGTCGGCAAAATGCTTGCGAAAAACATTATCGAGCCTTCATGCAGCCACTGGGCTTCTCCAGTCGTCCTTGTAAAAAAGAAAGATGGAACACGGCGCTTTTGTGTCGATTACCGTCGCCTTAACAAAATTACCAAAAAAAGACGTTTATCCTTTACCTCGCATTGACGACGCCCTCGACTGCCTGTACGGTGCCACTTATTTTTCAACTATTGACCTTCGGTCAGGGTACTGGCAGATAGCCGTCTACGAGATGGACCACGAGAAAACCGCATTCATCACTCCTGATGGTCTTTATCGGTTTAAGGTGATGCCCTTTGGTTTCTGCAATGCACCAGCCACATTTGAAAGAATGATGCATTGCTACAAGGGTTGAAATGGTCCACCTGCTTGTGTTACCTTGACAATGTTATTGTCTTTTTGCCCACATTCGACTCGCATCTTGATCGTTTGTCAGCTATTCTGGACGTTTTTCGTCGAAGCGGACTCCAGCTTAACGCCTCCAAGTGCCGCTTCGCTCGTCGTCAAATTTCCGTGCTCGGTCTCCTTGTCGATGCCCAAGGCGTGCGTCCAGACCCACAGAAAATTCGCGCAGTCACGAACTTTCCTGTTCCGAGGACCACAAAGGATGCCCGCAGTTTTGTGGGGTTGTGCTCATATTTCAGACGCTTTGTTAAGGACTTTGCGACCATTGCACGCTTCTCACAGACCTCTTGAAGAAAGACGCCTCGTTTACCTGGGGCCATGATCAAGCGTCATCGTTTTCGCAACTTACGACACTGCTTACAACGCCACCAATCTTGGCTCACTTTGATCCATTAGCCCCAACCGAGGTTCACACGGACGCCAGTGGACACGGCATAGGAGCTGTGCTATTGCAGCAACAACAGGGACACGACCGTGTTATAGCCTACACAAGTCGACTGCTATCTCCAGCCGAGCGCAACTATTCCATCACGGAGCGCGAGTGCCTCGCCCTTGTATGGGCAGTCGCCAAGTTTCGTCCATACCTGTACGGGCGCTCATTCCGTGTTGTCACGGATCATCACGCACTCTGCTGGCTAGCCTCCCTGAAGGACCCCACGGGACGTCTCGCTCGTTGGGCTCTACGCCTTCAAGAGTGCACGTTCTCTGTAATGTACAAAACAGGGCGCTTACATCAGGATGCGGATTGTTTATCCTGCTACCCTGTTGACGAAGCAACCGATACTGACGCTATCACGGACGTTTTTTGCGTGTCGCAGCTGTTGAACATTGGCGAAGAGCAACGTCGGGATGCTTCTTTACGAGCCATCATTGACAAACTGGACTCAACGCCTCGCGACCCGTCTCTACGAATGTTTTTGGTGAAAGACGGGATCTTATATCGCCGTAATCTTGATTCCTTCGGATCAGACTTACTTCCTGTCATCCCAGTGCACCTGCGTTCCACTGTCCTGCATCAACTTCATGACGCTCCCATGACGGGCCATTTGGGTGTTTCTCGCACATATGACCGGGTACAACGTCGGTTTTTTTGGCCTGAACTTGCCCGCTCTGTTCGACGCTATGTCGCCGCTTGTGAGCCCTGTCAGCGTCGCAAAATGCTGTACTCGTAACAATATTAACAGTTTAGACCGGTAAACTTACGGCAACTGCCAAGCTGTCTCTTCTCTTCCCAATTACGTTTGGCCTATTGGAAAAACCTCTTTATGGAGTAGCTTTTACAAAGGCGTACTCCTTTCGCATAAGAATGGCGGATAGCTCCCGATGTTAATCATGCGACACTGACGAGACAATAAACATCTACTGTGTTCATGTAAACGTTTTGCGAGCGAATGAAACTTGCTACGCGAAACGTTGAAGACACTAGACAGTAGACCTTTTTCCGAAGAGAAGATCGTTGGTTCATGGCTCTATGCGTCGCAGGCCAGCAAAGCGACGTGGGCATTGCTGAGTTTTCTAAAGACGACTGGACTACGGGACCACTTATAAGCGTGCAATAAACAAGGTCACATCTGCACACACGTTGCCCTTCACTTCTCTTTTTCTTCTCCTTTAATCCCCTCACCCCCTCCCCCAGTGCAGGGTAGCAAACGGGACGTGCGTCTGGTTGACCTTTCTTCCTTTCATTTCTACCCTTCCTCTTCCTCCTCCCATCCTCTCTCTCATTATATATATATATATATATATATATATATATATATATATATATATATATATATATATATATATATATATATATAAAAAGCTTATATGCAAAAGAAAAACATCTGTTTGTGCACAAGGTTATAAGTATGAAAGCAGATGCGCTTCTGTTTCATGAATATTTCTTCATTTTCGTGATGTTAAGGTAAATCTGTTATTGACGTTGCATAAGGTCAACGCTGATTTTGTTATTCGTGCGTTCGTTGACGATGTGATCGCGGCTCAAAGCTTCCACGTCTTGAGCCAAAAGGCCATTTGCATTCATTCCTTATTACGTACCGTCCCCACAAACTCAGCCAAGTGGAGGTTACGATGATTGTTTTGCCGAAAGATTGGCTGGCAACGCACAATGAAATGCGGAGTAGGCAGTAAGTTTGATGCCGGTATCGGGGGAAGCAGCTGAAGCTTTTCAACAGCTTCCACCTTTCGACAGCGCGCAGACATTGGTTGAAGTGAGTACGATGAGACTGAGTGCTGCAGCTGCGATAGATACGGTCATATCATCTTTGCTGTTCTAAAGGCACGGGCGTTGCTTAGATTTGAAACGACATTGCTGAGCGCCATATCAGTTGGCTCGCTCATGCCTCAATTGTACCCCAAGTAAGGTCGAAAATAGAACACGTTTCCCACAACCTCGGAAGCCATGGTCACCGATCTCACGAGTGCGGCACGATTGTGGATACAGACCACGCCTTTCCGAAGGTCCGTGGCCATTTCAGCTGTCCACGAACGTCGTTTTCACTCGTTTGCGTCGTACATTTGTGGTCCTTTGTGTACGTCTTAATTAAGCGAGTGAAGTTTACAGATACCCTCTCAATATGATATTGAATAAAATAGATGTTCTTGGAACCAAAGAAACATCCTCTCACTATGATATTGAATATCGAAAATGTTTTAGGACCATAGAAGCATTCGCTGTTCCAAATTAGCAGGGAACGAAATAACTAGCCTTACAAGACAAATAAAAACATTGTCGAAAAATTGCATTTCGTACACCCCCCCCCCCCCTGGAAAGACACGTTACTAACGGGTCTCTGGCTGTCATGCGGCAGCTCAGTGCCTAACTTCGTGCACAGACACGAGTAAGTGCGTTGTGCTTTCCACTAGCTGGTCTTGCTGGTCGAATGGACGCATAAGGGACACTCGCGTAGTATTGTGGCTGTTGTGATGAAGCGCTAGGCATAATGCGACGCGAAAGAAGGCGAGACATGCCAACTAGCCCTCCTTATCACTCTTTTGGAGCAGTTGGTACCGTGTCAACAATGCTGTCGTGCATTTAAGCTGCCCTGCGGAGGCAACTAGGTCTGAAATACTAATGCGCCGTGAATGAAAATGCATACATGTTTTAAACTGCATTGTTACGACACGGCGAGAGCAGGAAGCGCAGACCCATCTCGCGTTCGCGCCGCTAATGCAAATATCTGTGGCGCAGTAACCATCCTGATTCTGTTCGCGTAGACGGAGAAGCCCGTCGTTCGATTCCGCGACGGGTAATATGTGGTGCTTTACGAGCCAAAGCCACGAAATGTTCGAGGCTCGCCGTGGTGGAGGCTTCCCGAAATTTGAACGATCTGTTATTTTTTTCACTGATATCCCACAGTACACGCGTTTTTCGCACGCATCACCTGCCGAAATGTTATCGCCCCGGACAGGATCCAATCTCCAATTGCCTTAGTGGCAGCAACCGAGCCCAGCAACCACTTTACCAACGGAATGAAATAGGGTTCAATGATCGAATACTCATTCCACGTTCTTTCCAAAGTCATTCTTTGCCATCTTTTGGAACGCTATATTGCTATCACAATGGTCACCGGCGATATGCTTGCAGGTGACGTCATTGTGACGAAGAACTCGTGTATGCATCCCGGTGAGATCCGCAAGCTGACCGCTGTGAACGTGCCCCAGCTCCACCACGTGCGTGACTGCATTGTCTTTCCGGCCAAGGGAGACAGACCGCATCCAGATGAGATGGCGGGTAAGCACGCCTTGCCTTTGCGTGTTCACGCTTCTTTGCATCGCGCTTGCATCCAGGTATTGTCGAGTACAACAAACAACCAGCTCGAGCCAGCTTACTGTGTGGTAGTGTTTTGTAAAGGCGGGGTCACCAGCCATCTGGCTCACAAGCTCAGCCTGGAGACACAATATGCGCATTCATGGGTCCTTTGAGGAGGAAATGCCGCCGACTGCTAAAGCTGTATCGAACTGTAGTGGTGGCAGCTGTCGAAACGCAAGCTGCACGTGGCAATACTTATTTACTAAGTGAAAGCCTTGCTTCTCTCGAATTACCGCTGTGAGTCTGCGCTCCCACATAATCGTCATACGTACACAGGGCGTTACGTATAGACTTTTGAGGATGTTAAGCTGCGTTTTCTTAATGCGAATGTCCGAAGGCGAGCGTAATGTGGTTGTAGATTTAGCCTCGTGCACGAACGTGATAGTCAAATGGCTGAGGAAGTCGGGATGATGAATACTCGTTAGGATATTGGCTTCAGGTTTACAGGTACTCGCAACGAGTGCGGGTTTGCTAACGCATTGTAGTCACCAAAAATATCGATTTTCTCCGCTTGTGAATGAGGCTTGGTGACGCATCCGTTAGAAAGCCCTCTCTACCTACGAGTACGAATAAATACCCGTTCCTGCGCATGGTGTGTTGAATGCCTTGCTGTGAGCCGCGTTTGCATACTGAGTAGCTGTCTCTTCGAAGCATGTCCATCTCGGATTCAATGGCGATACTGTTACTTCGTCAAAAACATGATTCTTTATTTTTCACTTGACCATCGTGCGCAAAGGAGGTATATCAGTCGGCAGGGGAAGGAAACGAACTGTTGTAGATAGCGCCTGTGTGTGTACGCCTATTCCTATGGTCCGTGTCTTTTGTGCGTTCAACCCGTCCAAGTATGACCAAACCACAAGCCCGAATCCCTACACTGGTCTGTGTTAAGCCCGATGCTAGAAGGAATGACATTACGTTCTCGCTACGTCTGTCGAAAAAAATTGCCCGCAGCTTCCCTCGGGGGAACACTGAGGAGGATGCGGAGCATATAATTGATTAACGGGGTGTTAAAGTGCGACTTACTTGGGTCGATGGCTAAATTGGTTAACGTGGTTGTGAAATGGGGTGTTAAATTGCGACTTACTTGGGTCGATGGCTAAATTGGTTAACGTGGTTGTAGGAGGGGGTGTTAAATGAGTGAACACGTACACACGTATGCGAAAGGGCGGCGCTGGTCGAAGGGACGTCGATCATTGTGTTTGTGGATTCGTTGGAATTCATTTCACCGCGACCTTGGACGTCGACGCGCCGTACAAACCAACCGACGAGCGGCAACTGAGCGAGCGAGCGCCGACCTTGAGTATATATACAGCACGACGGCGCATGCACTGTCAGCTGTTGAATGTTCTCGAAGCGCGACGCCATATGCGCGTCCACTGGAGAATCAGGAGAATTGTAGATGTCGAACGCGGTGTGTAGAGGAGGAAGGGTGCACAGATGGTGGAGGAGTGAAGCGCGCGCGGTGTGTAGAGGAGGAAGGGATGCACAGATGGTGGAAGAGTGGGCGACGGCGCGATGGCGCATGCGCGCGCGTCAGCTGTCGAATGTTCGAGAAGCGGTGCGGACCGCGCGGACGGCGCACTACAAGGCGCGAGTATAAGATGCTTCCGCATCTAAAAGAAAAGTCGATATTTAACGTAGTGAGCCCGGGTAGGTACACAGCATTTGAGATACTTTACGCGGGTGAGACGGTATGCAAATATGATTTTATTACCTGATGGGTGAACGAAGATACAGCCGGGGTGTGTCTTCCTGGATGCTATGTTCTGAAATGGTCCAAAAGAGTGATAATACTGATTCTCCGAAATGGCGTACACGTAGTTGTGACGCCTAAAAAAGCCTCACTAACCAGTGGGTTTGAATTTGTCCGTATTGTAGCACATAGTCAATGAACACAGAACGTACATTCGTAAGGTTATAATACCCTTCCAATACATGGGTATCAGCTCTGAAGGTTTCACCAGTTTCAACTGAATGGCACAATAAAGAAGCATTTTTCTTAGAAACCTTTAAAAAGTTAACTCCTTTATCCGGGCAAAAATGGCATCCTCGTGATCATTGCTGTGCAAAAGTATTTGTAAAACGTTTTAGTACCTATCAGTAACGCAACACATCATGTCGGTGAACATTCACAGGAAATTAGGCAGCCACTGCCAATAATATGATCGCCATGAAAGGCAATGTTGTCCGTTAGCTGCTTCTGTATACGAGACATTAATTACATGGGCAGATTACCTCACGTGGTTTCATTTTAACAGGAAAGTGTTTTATACCGGGGTCTACTGTGCCTGCACCCGCGTACATACGTCAGGGAAGTGACGTTAAAAAATATACCAAGAGACTGCAAATAAAAAAAACAGTAGGCAAGCAACTCCCACACGGAATCGAACTAGCAACTTCTCGTTCCTCAGAGCGTGGCGCGAACCACACGCGGAAAGCCTACATTGCCTGCAATGCAAGCCATTAATGTACACCATATACTGTTTGGCTATAGTGTCTAAAGTCTACTGGCACGATAGTTTCAAAGTCCTCAGAATTTTCAAAATTAAGTGCGTTTTCAATATCAGTGGTGGGATGACTTGACGGCCTCGCGTTGGGCGCACTCTGTTGTCGCATTCACGAAGCGCCGTCTCTCCAACGCGCGCGCTTATCAGACTCGTAATTAAGGAGAGGACAAAAATCACTTCGCACGCTGCCACGGCCGCGTTTACAAAAGGAGCGCGCTGCTGACCAATGACGCAGAAAGAATTGTGGCACTTATTGGCGCCTGCTTTGTGTGTGCTCGTGTCGTGCGTCCTTCTGTTTGTACAGCGTGGCTTAAGTGTCGAGATGTTACAGAAGTTAGTCCGCGCTCTTCCTGTGTGTGCTAATTTCGTGCGCACTTTCTGCTCGAGGTGTGTGCTGCAAGTTTCGAGTTGCTTGCCGTTCTTAATGGGAATATATATATATATATATATATATATATATATATATATATATATATATATATATATATAGACCCGTGTCTACATGTGGACAAAAACGATGATGGGGGGATTCAGCAGACACCAGGTAGTGGGCCTCTGGCTTGACGCGAGAACGAAGATCTTGTGGTTCAGTTGTTGAGAACACGCTGCTTTCGCTGCCTCAAGGCGTACTTGTGCTTTGTTCGCGTTGTACTGCGACACTGGTGGAGGTGCTCGCCCGCGACCCCGCCTGATGCTCCACACTCCCACGGGGAGCCGTTCATCCAGCCCAGACGCACTTGTCGACACTCCCGTGCATCGCTTCAGTCGTCGCTTGCGAGGCCTCCTTCCAGAGTTCACTCTCTCACAGGAACACTTTACAAAGCACCGCTCAGATCTACCAATGGCCACCGCCAATCAACAACAGTTACTACGAGACAGTAGTTTGCCAACCCCATCTCAGGTAACCTTTTTTTCACCGCTGTTGCCTGATCGCTTTGGTGGTGGAGCCCATGAAGACGTCGAAGAATGGCTTGATCACTATGAACGTGTCGCTAACACCAACCAGTAGTCCCTTGAACAAAGGCTTTCCCGCGCCTATTTGTATCTCGACGACAGCGCCAGAACTTGGTACGAGAACAGAGAAGGCAGTTTGTCATCATGGAGTGACTTTAAAAGAGGGATGATTGACACATTTGCCGATGTCGACCGGCGCGAACGTGCGCAGCATTTACTCGAGCTACGGGTTCAGAAACCCAATGAAACGGTCGCAATGTCCGCTGAGGACATGGGCCGTCTCTTCCGTAAAGCTGACCAGCACATGACCGACGACAAAAAGTTGCGCTACCTCATGCGCGGCGTTAAAGAGCAATTGTTCGCCGGACTTTTGCGGAACCCGCCAAGCACCGTGACAGACTTCATCAAAGAAGCCACGGCTATCGAATGGGCGCTTCACATACGATGCCGACAATACGATCGCTTGTCCAGCAGCGCCCACATGCAAGTCGCCGCTACGGCATCTGACAATCAAAGCTCGTTGCGCGATTTGATAAGAGAGATTGTTCGCGAAGAGTTGCTGAAGTTGCGGAATCTGGTCACGGAACCACCCACGGCGTCTGTCGCTGAAGTCGTCCGCGAAGAAATACGCCAAGCGTTTTCAACAGCTGATCCTACTGACAATAAGTGACCTATGAGCTATGCAGCCGCGCTTCGCCGCCCGCCGCCCGTTGCGCCGTCATACCGCCAGCCATCGGCAGCCGTTCCTTGGTCGCCACAAGAACAGACACCGCGACGACCTGCCGTCGTACCGCCGTACGAAATGCCGCCGTACCAAGAGCCGTCTCCCAACGAGACACGGCATTTGCCACAATACGAGCCGTTGCGGCGTCCACAGCTTCGTAAAACAGACGCCTGGCACATTGTAGATAGGCGTCCGCTTTGTTTTACCTGCGGAGGTGTAGGCCTCATTTCCCGCCATTGCTGGCACCGTGTAGATATGTTTCGACCTCTTCGGCAATGGTCTGACGATCGACGCGCCAACGACGGCTACGCACCACGCCGGGACACTAATTCTCAAGGACCCCCCTCGTCTCAGTCCCATTTTGACAACCGCCGTGCCAATAATGACGACAGTGTGCCTGATTACCAGCCAGGTTTGGGACGTCGACCACGCTATCCGTCTCCGGCATATTCGCCTTCGTCGCACCACCGAACGACAGCCGACGTCAGTGGAAGGAGGTCACCAAGTCCACGCCGGGGAAACTGAAGGCGGCGACCTCCGGGGGTGAGGTTGCAGGCCGTCAAGGCGACGAAAAAAAGCCCCCGTTACTTGTACCACAGGACACCGTAAAGCCGAGAAGTTGTAACACCGACGGAACTGTGACCACAGATCTTACCGTTTCGGTAGACGGACAGCAAGTAGCAGCCTTAGTTGACACCGGCGCCGACTTTTCTATCATAAGTGAAAACCTTGCCGTACGCCTCAAAAAAGTGAAGACTACGTGGACGGGGCCTCACCTGAGGACAGCAGGCGGCCAGCTGTTGATGCCTGTCGGAAGGTGTACAGCAAGACTCGACATCGGTGGCTCTTCTTTCGTGGCGACGTTCGTCATCCTCACCTCGTGTTGCAAGGACTTGATCATAGGGATGGACTTCTTAAGAGAATATGGTGCCGTCATCAACATCCCGGACCGTTCAATTACATTCCGCAACAGCCCTAGTTTAGTTGACTGTTCAGAGGCAATACGCAACACTTTACGTATAATTGATGATGATGTGGTCGTCCCGCCCTGGTCATGCACTCTTGTTTCAGTAGAAGGCGACGAAGCGTTTGATGGCGAAGGCATTGCTGACCGAATTGGCTCACTGCTATTTAGTCATGGCATTTTGGTCGCACGAGGTATCGTCCGTCTCACTGGTGGACGCACGAATTTACTTCTGACGAACTTTAGTGCTGAGCGCCGGCACTTTCCGAAGGGCACAGCTATCGCTTCGTACGACAATATTGTAGAAATGCGAGGCAGTTTATGTTTGTCGGTATTGGACGAAGAGCCTAATCAAGAACCAGAACCCATTCTCGATGTTGGCACCACTCTGTCAAAGGACTAGCGACAGAGACTTCTTCAGCTGCTAGCCGAATTCCGCAACTGCTTTTCAACGACATCACGAGTTGGTCGAACACCTTTGACAAAGTACCGAATAATCACCGAGGACACGGTGAGACCTATCCACCAGAACCCTTATCGTGTAGCTTCAAAGGAACGCGAAGCCATACAACAACAAGTCGCGAAAATGCTTGCAGATGACGTCATTCAACCGTCACAGAGCCCCTGGGCATCGCCTGTAGTGCTAATAAAGAAAAAGGACGGCACCCTGCGTTTTTGCGTGGACTACAGGAAGCTGAATCGGGTGACCAAGAAAGATGTGTACCCGCTCCCACGTATTGATGACTCCCTTGACAGACTTCAGCACGCTCGCTACTTTTCTTCCATGGACTTGAGGAGTGGATACTGGCAGATCGAGGTAGACTCAAGAGACCGAGAGAAAACCGCTTTTGTGACCCCAGATGGTTTATACGAATTTAAAGTCTTGCCTTTCGGTTTGTGCTCCACGCCCGCAAGTTTTCAGAGGCTTATGGACACGGTACTTTCGGGATTGAAGTGGAAGACGTGCCTAGTCTATCTGGACGACGTTATGGTGTTTTCGACCACTTTTGACGAGCATCTCAAAAGGCTTGAAGTTGTTTTACGTGCCATACGGTTCGCGGGCCTAACATTGAAACCAGAAAAGTGCCATTTCTGTTTTCACGAACTTCAGTTTCTCGGTCACGTCATCAGCAACGCAGGCGTCCGGCCCGATCCTGGAACAATTGCCGCCGTCGCACAGTTCCCAGTACCCTCCAATAAGAAGGCTGTCAGACGCTTCCTAGGCCTTTGTGCCTATTATCGCCGGTTTATCGCAGACTTCACCCGCATCGCGTCGCCACTAACTCGTCTCACAAGAGATGATGTTGCCTTTGAGTGGAAAGAAGAACAGGAGGCTGCCTTTAACGACCTGCGTCAACGTCTCCAAACGCCCCCTGTGCTCGCCCACTTCGACAAAGAAGCCCCGACGATGCTTCACACAGACGCTAGCGATGTAGGTCTTGGGGCTGTGCTTGTGCAACGGCAAGAGGACACCGAAGGAGTGATCGCCTACGCAAGCCGAACGCTAACACGCGCAGAGGCTAACTACTCAACAACAGAGAAAGAATGCCTCGCCGTAGTATGGGCAGTAATGAAATTTCGCCCGTACTTGTATGGCCGGCACTTCAAAGTTATTAGTGACCATCACTCCCTTTGCTGGTTAACTAATCTAAAAGATCCCACCGGCCGATTAGCACGTTGGAGCCTAAAACTGCAAGAATTTGACATGACGGTCGTGCACAAGTCAGGCAAGCGACATATGGACGCTGACTGTCTGTCCCGTTCACCCATTGAGTTGGCAACCCTACCCGAGGAAGAGGAAATGGCATTTCTCGGTGTCCTCGACACGACCACCATTGCGCAGCAACAACGTGACGACACTGAGTTCCTTGGCTTAATTAACTACTTGGAAGGCAGATCTCAGAAGGCGCCAAGAGTTTTCGCAAGAGTATTGTCATCGTTTTGTTTACGGGGCGGAGTACTTTACAAAAGAAACTTTTCGTCGACAGGATCCGCCTATCTGCTCGTCATACCAGCAGCCCTTTGTACCGAAATACTCAAAGCATGCCACAACGAGGTGACCTCTGGCCATTTGGGTTACACGAGAACGTTGGCCAGAGTACAGCAAAGGTATTACTGGCCGAGACTAACCACAGCCGTGAAGCACCACGTTCGTACCTGTCTCGACTGCCAGCGACGCAAGTCACCACCGACTAAACCAGCTGGCCTCCTGCAACCCGTGCAGGTCCCAATAGCTCCATTCTACCAGATAGGCATGGACATTTTGGGCCCACTTCCTATTTCCACTGCAGGAAACCGCTGGGTTATCATCGCGACGGATTATCTTACCCGTTATGCCGAGACAAAAGCTATCCAGAGAGGTACAGCAGCGGAGGTGGCAAGATTTTTCATCGAAAATATTGTACTGGGGCATGGTGCACCAACCGTCGTGATCACAGACAGAGGAACCGCATTTACGGCAGCTCTTTTGGATCACGTCCTGATGCTGAGTGGAACAACGCATCGTAAGACCACTGCCTACCACCCACAAACAAACGGGCTGATGGAGCGTCTGAACAAAACCATTGAAGACATGCTTTCGATGTACGTAGACATTGAACACAAAAATTGGGATGAAATCTTGCCATACATAACGTTTGCGTACAACACGGCCAAGCAAGAAACGACCCGCATGACCCCGTTCAGCCTCGTTCATGGACGAGAAGTACGAACTATGTTAGATGCGATGCTGCTGCACGAAAGTGACATCGACCCAGACGCCAACACGTTTACGCAACGCGCGGAAGAAGCTAGACAACTGGCACGTTTACGGATCCGCCAGCAGCAAGAGTACAATGCAGGCCGCTACAATGCTCACCGCAGAGCAGTTGTCTATCAAACTGGCGACAAAGTATGGATTTGGACACCCGTACGGAAACGAGGACTATCAGAAAAGCTCTTAAAAGATACTTTGGGCCATACCGAGTGCTGCGACAACTGAGTGACGTCACTTACGAAGTTGTTCCCGACGATTCGTGTAGTACCAAGCGTCGCCAGCACCATCCTGAACTCGTTCACGTAGTGCGCATGAAGCCTTACGTCAGCGAGTGAATGCGTGAGACTTATATTTTAACAAAAACTGCATTATTGACTTCGCATCGGGTCGATGCTCTTTGAGAGGGAGGCAAATGACCCGTGTCTACATGTGGACAAAAACGATGATGGGGGGATTTAGCGGACACCAGGTAGTGGGCCTCTGGCTTGACGCGAGAACGAAGAAGATCTTGTGGTTCAGCTGTTAAGAACACGCTGCTTTCGCTGCCTCAAGGCGTACTTGTGCTTTGTTCGCGTTGTACTGCGACAATATATATAAGGGTATTTGCATTCTTTTTTTCCAACGGTCTCGAAGCATCGTGCACCTTTAATCTGAACATTTATCGTACGTTCAAAAGGACCTACAGTAGCTTCAAGTCGCACGCGTTCGAGCGACGTGCAGTGCTCAACTCGGCTGTCTATAAAGACGGAGCGTCGCACGCGGAACAGCACGAGCGACATCTGCAGTCACAACTACGCCACATCTAAGCATGCACGACGCCAATGATGTGCCTGCCCTGCAATTTCTACCCTTCTTTTTGTCCGCGACCGCGATGGCTGCTTTGGCTGTTGAATCATTGTCAACATTTCAAAATCGAAATAAAACAAAAAAAGAAATATTCTCGCTTCGTGATATCATATCGCAGCGACAACGGTTTTACTTCGTTTTTCTTTCTTCTTTTTGTTCGCGAAATCGCTCAGAGTGCTTTCAATGGCCAAAGCGGTTGTTGCATCCGCGGCGATAAACAGCGATCAGTATTTTGAGGCAGGTACATCACTGGCGCCGCGCATGCTCAGATGTGGCGTATTTGCGACTGCAAATGTCATCCCTGCTGTTTCGTGCACGACGCTGCGTCGTTGTAGACAGCCGAGTTGAGCACTGTGCCTCGCGATATATAAGAAGCTGAAAAGCGCCAGCAGAAGGCGTTTATTGTCGTTGCGTCGCTGCCGATGAGCCGTTCCATCCGAGCTGAGTGCTTGAATAAGCTTTGTGCGGGCCATACTGCACTAGTTACCTGGAAAGTCACTTTGAAAGGAGATGGTTCGTGTGTAGCTCGTAAGTAAACTTGACTGCAGTGCTTCTTTGAGCTCCCTACGTTTTACTGCTTCATTTAATGAAGGAAGACTGCATGTTACCATATCATGCCAGTCATTCAGCGTAGTTTACTTGAGAACTTGCTTGACACAAAGTGGTCAATGCACTTATTTCCTGCTCTCCTGCAAAACCCTGTGCAAAGTTGAATGTATCGGGCTTGGCTAAGTTGCCTAATATACGTAGAAATAATACCGCTTGTAAAGCTTACCAGTGAGGCACCAAATCTTTTTTTTCAGTTTTGAACAAAGCACCTCTCTATTGACTGATGCAGGCTCTGACCTCGATGGCGACGAGTACTCTGTGCTGTGGTATGCTGATCTCATCTTCAGAAAACACTGCAGCCCGATGCACTACTACAGCGATCCACCCCGTGAGCAGAAAACACCAATTCTGGTGAGTGGCTTTCTTTTGATTTAATGGTCACGTCGACATTTCTTTCAGTTACACGAGATGCAATAAATCGTTCACTCTGGTCTAACAGGAACCAACAAAAGATTAGCAGTGGATGTGTCCATACGTCCGTGAAGGTGATAGCTTTACAGCTCATCGTATGTCCCCTGCTAACACGCTGCAGGAGACATACAGAACACGATATTGAGCTTTATATGCTCTGCATCTTGTATGGAGGACAGAAAGTAATCTAAAGACAAGTACCTTTTTGTTTGCATTCCTGGGACCTTGTATGGAAGGTTGCACGAGTTAAGCACTTTTCCTGCTTCTAAATCACTCTTGTAGAGTGACGAGAAAGTGGCTTTTTATCTCGATTTCACTACTCATTTTTACAGGCACTGTTTTCTTCTCGTCGCTAACTTTATCGTAAAACACGTGTAAATTACGCATTAAGTCTATAGAGATTTCTCGCTTGTCAGCTAAACACCTTTATCTCCGCTTGTGCAGTAAACACACAAAAAAGAAAATCAGATTATAGTGCGCGATATACATGTGAGACAAAGCTGACTGGGTGGGTGACCGCAACGCAAAGCCAGGTAGGAGACAATTCACTACTGGCGCCCTCGCCCAATCGAGGCTTCATTTCTTATTCACCTAACTTGAATATTCTATGACATCATGAATTGTGCTGAAATAAAAAAAAGAATTGTCGGCATATACCGTTCCAAAATCATCATATGATCATGAGAGACGCCGTAGTCGAGGGCTCTGGAAGTTTTGAGCACCCGCGGTTCTTTTTAACCTGGGCCTAAATTTAAGCACAGGGGTCCCAAAAGATTTTCGCCCCGCCGCGGTGGTCTAGTGGCTAAGGTACTCGGCTGCTGACCCACAGGTCGCGGGTTCGATTCCCGGCTGCGGCGGCTGCATTTCCGATGGAGGCGGAAATGTTGTAGGCCCGTGTGCTCAGATTTGGGCGCACGTTAAAGAACCCCAGGTGGTCAAAATTTCCGGAGCCCTCCACTACGGCGTCTCTCATAATCATATGGTGGTTTTGAGACGTTAAACCCCACAAATCAATCAATCAAAAGATTTTCGCCTCCATCGAAAATGCGGCCGTCATGGCCGGGATTCCGTTCCTGCTATCGGCGGATCAGTGCTAAAAAAAGGGAGGGGGAAGGAAACGCGAGAACATGTTACACACTCGTTTTTCGTATCGTCATAAGTAGTCGGGAACGATTTCACTGCGGAAAGTTGTGACACTCGTTACCCAAACATTTGTACAAATTGATGCGTGAACTGTGATTTGTCTGGAGCATGGTCGATGAAAAAAAAGATTAATTTTCCTACAGGTGCAGGACATGATTGACTTCTTCTGCCAGTACATCAAGGGGGACAAGATCGGCCTCATAGCGAATGCGCACCTCGTGTGGGCGGACTTGCTGGACACCGGCATCAATTCGCGCCGCTGCCGCGATCTGGCGCGCAAGTGCTCGGTCAACCTAGACTTCGTGAAGTGCGGCGACTTGAAAGGGCTGCAAAACTCAGAGACAACGCACCAGTATGGAACGTTGTCTGCTCCATACTGAGCCTGAAGTCTAACCAGTCCTCTTGGTGAAACTAGGTACAGCCAGTGTTTACAGGTTTGGGCCGAGCCCGAGGTTCGCCTACTGAGCTTAAGCTTTTGAGCACACGTCATTGCTTGCATAGGTATATAGAGAAAACAGCGATTTTTTACTGCATAGACCAGAGAAGAAAAAGCATTCACTTTCTTTTCAGTGAAGTAAATAAACTCATTGTTTAGTAATTGAAAGAACCAGTGTAAATGGTTCAGAAATTTTTTTTCGAGAATTTGCATTCTTTTACAAAAAGAAAACCACTTTTGATAGGATGGTTTAGTGAAGACCTATTTCACTTATGTCATTTTTGTTTATTGAAGCACATAAGCGTTTATTCTGGCCATTCAATATAAAAATAAGAAAATGTGTTGTGGGCGTTGTGCGGTATGGGGCGTTTTACTATTCAAGGTATGAATGCCGTCGTACTAATTTTATAGGGTCACGCCAATGTGTGAGTATTGCACAGTCAAACAAATGAAATGTGAATATAAAATAACCCATGGCTGACCTATGGCTGACCGTAGCCGTGACGGTCAGCTATGTGATTGCGAAATATCTTAAGTTGCTCAAATTGGGCTTGCGATCCGAAATTATGCTAACATATATACCGGTGCTTTAGGGAAAAAAATTGGCAGATTCTCCGTACTGTGGGAATCTGTAATATGCGAAGCACGAATGAGGACGGTTGATATGTCAATTTCAAATGAGCACAAAGTTACAAGGCCGACGTAAATTATGTCTTGAATAACTTCCATGTCAGGATTGTCATGTTTAGATATGTCATTTTCTTTCGTCGTCTATTCACGTCACGTGAGCACAGATTTAGTATCGCGTGAGGTTATATGTGCAGCTAGCGAAACGGCCGTGAACATGCTGTGAGCGTAGAATCTAGTCATGTTTTACATCACACATACGTGATAATTATCATGTTTGGACATGTAATTTACCTTCGTCGTAGATTCACGTCATGTGGTACCAAATTTGGTATATGTGGGGCTAGTGAAATGGCCGCAAGTGTACTATGAGATTAGCATGTAGTCATGTTTTGCATGACACGCATATCAAGGTTACTATGTTTAAATGTGTCATTTACCTTCGTAGTCTATTCACCTTATACAAACTTGGTATATGTGGAACTAGCGAAACGTCTGCGAGTGCACCATGAGCATGGCGTGTAGTCATGACAAGTCATAACATGAAAATCATGACACGCATATCATGATTTTCACGTTAGGTCTGTAACTTATGTTCGCCATGCAGCCACGCAATACAGTACCACTTTTGCAAAATGTCATAGAAGCAGCAAGACCATGAAATGTAAATTATGACATTCATGACATACATGTCATGACATTCATGTTATGACTAGTCAGTTATTGTGTTCATCCAGCCATATTATGCCATGTCATTCTTGGTATTGATACCATTATCGAAACGGCCAGGAGAGCTAAAAGTTGTAGGTGGCTAGATAGATAGATAGATAGATGGATAGATGGATAGATGGATAGATATGCTCGCCGAAGTTCTCTGACAAATGCTTCGCATTCAAAAAAACGAAGCATGCATATTAGGTCATTACTGTTGACATTTCAAGTGTTCATGCGTTCACGTATGGTGGGAAGCCCATGCTATTGGGAAGGGATGAAAAATATCCTTTAATAGAAATTGTTGCTCCATAGAAAATTTCGACAAGTGTCTGCAGTAATTATACTAGTGGGAACGCTGCTGAATTGAGTGACATTATTTATTCTTGGAGGATCTCTTCAATCCTCCACTTTCTCTGTACTTTTCTTGTTTAGTAGCACGGGCTATTCGGCGACACCTGGAGATAATAAAAACACACTGTGCAGGTCACGTACGAGCTGCAGGCGTCAGAGGGAGGCATTCAGAGCTTTCCGTGGGTCGTGCCTGATGTGATAATGCGCATTCTAGTGGATGCTAGCCAGTCAGCATGCGACGCCGTGGCCCCTTCTCGCAACTGCTTCACGCAACGACTGGGCGCCCTTCTGCTTGATAGGACGCTGGCCGGCGGCGATGGACCGAGTTCAGCGGACCCGAAAGACGAGGCTCGACTCCTCAACAACCTGCTGAAGATGATGTACGACTGGATAGACTGCAATCTGGAGTTCCTCTTCGTGAAAGAGCCCCAGGAGGTCGTCATCTACAGGAACATCATGCGGGAGGCCTGCGTCAAGGTATGGAACCACAAACCAGAATAGAATCGTGACACACATGCATGCATCTACCACATGGGTCGAACGCATGGTCCGTCGTACCACTAGAATCTCAAGAGCTCCCAAATTAGTAAGTGCACACATGTCTTGAGATGAGCCGTGATAAGGCGCAACAAAACAATCATCTGGAGTTGGCCGTGGTGCCACTAGAGCAGTGATAGATATGGCAACTTCTATTTGGGCTACTGTGTTTCAATAAATTGTTATCACATGGAGGTGACTGTATAAGTGCAGAGTCAAGTTAAACAAAGTCCTTATGCGTGACTACTATCCATATAGCTTATTGAATTGTCAACCAGCGCATAAATCTATGCGTGGCAAACTTAGCGCCAGCTCAGTGATCGAAGCAAAAGCCATTCAGTAGCGTTAGACTGCGATTTCACGTCAGCTGGAGAGATATGCCTAGCGCAAGAATGCACAGAAGTGCATGCTCTGAGCAGCGTGTACTGCCAATACAGTGGTCCTGCAACATTTTCCCAAGTTGGATTGGGGGGTTGGATCGAGTTTTTCTCCTATGTGAGCAATGAGACGTTCCTTGTGTCGAGGTGTTGCAATTACCACTTCCTGACGCAGACATGGACGTTCGGCTTCCCGGTCCTTTCTCTGCTCCACGGTGGTGGCGGGGGCGCTGCAACTAGCGCCGACGTGGACGTTGTTCTCGGCGTTTCGCGCACTGTTACACAAAAAGAGAATGACGGAAGCGCAGCGAACGTGCTCTTTCACAGCCTCGCATCTTCGAAATTCACATGCCGGCGTTGCCGTTTACGTTCAGCTTTGCAAACAGCCAAAGAGCCGAGAGAGGAACAGGAGAGGAGAAACGAAGGGTAGGTGGTGCTCACGCTACGTCCTCCACCATGTTTCCTCTCACCTCCTCGCGCTCACCAGATGAAAGGGGGAGGGTTGGCGCAAACGCAGTGTGGGTGCGCCTGCGCTATCGCCCCGGAAAAGAGAGAAGTTTTCGCATATAAAAATCCTCCGCACCCCAACAGTGGTGTATGACACTGAGGAAAACTAACCTACAAGGATTTCAAGTATTCGTGCTAGTCAGTCCTGGTAGTGTGATTCGGGTATAATACCCTTGCACCTGATTGTATATCGATGCTTCTGAAGACTGTGCCATGCTCGTCCTTTTGTAGTATGGTCACCAAGTCTTTCTAGGCATCAAAATCCACATTGAAGGCACTTCCACAAACATTTTATACAGACTTTCCAGGGAAACATTTCACTTGGGTTTATCTACTTGGCTACATCTACCTTGTGCGCCTTTAACTTCCGCCTTAGCCGGGCTTCGTCGTTGTCGAAGAGCTACATTTATGGGATATACAAATGATAAGCTACTGTGTCTTCACTGCCTTTCCTTTCCTTCCTTTCGTCTATTTCATTACGCCTGCTTCATTTACTGTATTTGATTCCTCCGTTCATATGTAAGCAGTGAATTGAAGACTGCTTAAAATTAATTTCGTCGTCTTCAGTGTGTATGCTCATCTTTTTTGTCTGATGAACGGCCTTATGAATGTATAACGGCTTCCCGCTGTTAGATCGGTGTAGTCTCTTTGCTCCCAAGCACCTGAGTTGTTGATGCTCTCTTGTAACAAATTTTAGGGGTACGATGACGTTAGCTCTGAAGGCGTCAAAGAGGTATCTCAAAAGTCAAAATTCTTTGTTGATCATTCGTTTCGTGTGCTTTATTGCGAAAACGTCAGTTTGATTACTTTCACTATGTTTCTTCATTTTAGCTGCAGTAGGCTCGTCTAGTTTCTGTGCAACAAGATCACTGTTGAATACACTATGGCCTAATTGCCTTGACATAGGCGAAGATAGTATTTCCACTAGTACTTCCTTTTAATACACTGTCGTTTTCAGTGCAAAGTAGCCTGCCATGCGTTAAATGTGTATGTGGTGTTACTTCGCGCTGTGACCTTAGCGGAAGTTATCCGATTGTCATAAATATAGACTTCTTCTATATCTGCTTCTACGCGATTAAATTCCACCGTGTCTCTATTTCTATATCAATTTGTTTCGGAAGCTAAAACGGGTCATTCGACAATCACGAGATATTAGATATGGCTAGCGTGATGGCCTCGCGTACTGGACTCCGCTTTTCAAAACGGGTCTTCAATGATTCAGTTCAGTGTTTGAAACATGTAAATCACTGGCCAGCCACGTCACGAGGTTCAGTCGGGGTCAACCTGGTATCCGCCTCGAAAGTTTCGAACGACTCGTCCATTGTCGGGCTCTCATTCTTAACGATCAGAGTATGGGGGACAGTTCCGCCTCACACAAAACTTCAGATGCGATCGAGAATTCGTAGAGTCTGCTGCATCACACCTCTTTCACGGCAACAAAATGTCGAATAAAGGACGAGCCGTGACCACCTATTAATTCTAGCACCGATAAAAATTTGATAATAATGATGTTGGCCACTCCTTGTCACTTCCAATGAACCGAGCTCACTAGAAAAGCGCGTCAATACATAACATATCTTGAACAGGCTGTTAGAACAGGTCGTAGAACGAAATGGCCAAAGGAAAGATACGGAAGTAAGCAAGGCCCGCAAGTTTTGCCAACTACCAGGCTGCTTTCCGAGTTAAAATGAAACCCTTCCCCGAGACTGCCGTCGCACACTTGAAACTCCCCAAGACGTGCCACATGGACATCACGCGCGCGTAGTTCGGTGACCTGCAGACATCCCTGCTAAAAGTGACCTCTCATCGTTACCTGGTTTTGTCAAGCGTGACCGAATATGCAGAAATCCAAGGAATGTGTTTTGTCTTTGTTAGCTTCATTACAACCGATCGCAATCGCATATAAACGCATCACGTCCGCCCTCTTGGAATATGACCTACAAATGTGGATACACATGCGTGCCTTGCGACACGACGACGCAATTCAACGCATCCATTTCTACGCCCACTCCTTTCAAGACGACCAAAGAGAGGCTAACCGATCATCTAGATAGCAGCCCCGACTACAAAATAGTAGACGATACACGCCTAGTGACTACAAAAAGTTTTCTAGTCACGCGCTTAAGAACCACCTACAGGTTCCCACAACTTTGCGGCCTCGTCCGAGTATGCGTCTGATATGTTAGGGTAAAAGGATGCTTCACTGCCGAAAGGCTGGGCACCGCTACGATGTATGCGCTCAACCTATATGCCGCCCGTGTTGCGAATAGGACTACGAGCCGACGCCACAAAGAACACGACCAATATTTCAAGCGCTCTGTGTCGTCTGTCAAATAGGACACATGATGATCAGACGACGAACAGCTCAAAATGAGCATCGCTTTGCAAATAAAAAAATGCGGTCACCCACAAATGCCAGGCAAAATACACACAAACAACAGTTCTACGCAGGCACTAGCAAAGCAGCCAGGCTGGAATAACGATGGCCTACTTTACTTGGATGAGCACCACTACTCCACTCTCAGAATATCAAAAAACAACAATATGAACAGCCGGTAAAGGTCACGATACCACCTGCACCACGCAACTTCCCACCCAAGGCACTGTGCGTTAGGCATTCTTGTGTCGCAAACTGCATTCGCACTGCGCTACCACCATGCATCCAGGGAAAAATTCCGATCATCAAGTCGCACTTAGCATGCCAACTGATCGAAAACTTCAGTGAGCCCCACCAGAGTGCCACTGACGCTCACCGTCACCAGTTCCATCATCTCCCCCCTTGTCACACCGTGCGAGTCAACGCGAGATCCGCACGTAAAAAACCTTACCCAAACAACCTATGCGTGAACGTACCACATGGCGATGCAACAAGCTCACGTTAGAATGCCGCTACAAAACAAACTGTCAAAGCCAGCCAGAACTTGCACCAACAAACTGCACTGGTACAACGCACGACAGCAGCCAAACGTAAATGTATGACTTCAGCGGGAACACTGCAAACCGAAAAGGACACGACGGCGAGAACCATTCAGACGGTCAACGCATCTTTGGCTGAAGCCCTTGGTACGTTAGGCGATGCCACAGTCGTAGACATCGCGTGTCCCTAACGGAAGCCTTGGCAATCGCATATTCACACACAAAGAACATTGAGACACCACTCCCAACCTTGCAAATCACCACAAACAACGCAGCCGATTTAGACATAACTCCAACTGCCACATACGCTAGATTTACAGTAATCAAAAGTCATGGCTATTGCAACAGCCGATGTACGCAAGCGAGCGTCCTCTCACCTTTCAGCCCCGCACAGCACACCTATGACGTCATCATGCAACACTCGCACTGATGCGTCGTGGCCAGCAGTCACTTGACTATGTTGCAGTGGAACGGCAGGGACCATTCATCTGCGGCTACTCGTACCGAAAGGGCAATTACCGAATAACTTATGGAATGCAGACGTCAGCGCACAACAAGAAGTAGTGGCTAAGTCGCGCCTCCGTGACAACGTTATTGAACAGTTCACCGGCAGGATAAATCAGCCGCAAGTACGGGCACGCTCGCCGACATGGGCCGCATGGCAAAGCAGCATGATTTTTAGAAATACCGTACATTGCACACATGGTCGAGAAGATTCTTCCGCGAAAGTTCTCCCTTGAGTCACTTTTGTCCTCGGCGTATACTGCATGCCCTGGGCCAGAGCTGAAGACTTCCGGCTGTTTTTCTGCAAAAGCACCTCACTATCTCAAGGTGCACGACTTCTCATATCGGGAGATTTTAACGCCAGAAACCCTGACTAGAGATACCCGCAAGCAAACAAAAGAGGCAAGAAACTATGACAACCAAGCCAGAAATTTCTCCTCGCACTACTAAACGACCCACAATAGCAGCTGACCAGCATAACACCATATGTTATGCTGGTCAGCTCCATATAGCGACACCCGTTCGTCCCTTGTAGCCGTTGTAGTAGCGTGTAACAAGTATTACATTTTGACCTCCAAGGTGGTGCCAGTGAGAGATTTCTTCTGTGCGTTGTTGAACAATAAAAGATAGTGCTCAATGTACATGCCAATGGCTGCTGAGGGGGAATGAGAGACAGGTGCGTTCGGCTTTCAGTTAAGACACATGCTGCGATCCCCATTAGCAGCCATTGGCATGTACATTGAGCACTATCTGACACGAAAAGGTTGCTACATTATACTCTCTGGGCGTAACCTCCTTGGTTTTAGAAAGGTTTGGCGAGCGTTGGGCCGCAGTGCCATGAATACAGTGAAGTAGCATATACCATCAACTCGATGTGGTTAAAGCTGGGAAGTAGACCCGATGCGCAAGCCGTAAGAAAGTGTGCGTGTGCCACCTCTTGTTTAGACCTTGGAATGTCCGCTGGATGGCGGTGCTTCTACATGAGAAGTGGCGGTGTTTCTACATGGCGAGCTTGGTTCGGACTGTCACGGTGGATGGACGTGTTTTTTTAGCGCTCCTGATCGACTGCGTAGATAAGTGGTTTTGCATGTCTTGAGCTTGTATTTTAATTATAAAATAGCAGTTAAAATCTTTGTAGCACTTATTTTATTGTACAGGTTTTTCGGGGGTCGGTCACAAAAGTATTTATTAGTTTGTGCGTGTGTGTGCGTTTGATTTTTAGTTTTTTGTTGTTTTCTTTTTTGCCACCCAGTGGGGGAGGTGCACGTACATTGAACACGCAAATATTTGTAGTAGAGCTTAGACTTTCTCTTTTTCGTAGGGCAGGGCTCGAGTTTGGTAATTATCGAGTGAGAAAAGACAGGGAAAATTGTTGTCAGAAAGACATGGTTACAAAGACTGTAAAGTGTTCAGGATGCGGGGTAGATTTGAAAGGGGACCCATATGTAGGAGCGGATAGAGAAGAGGCTGACGCGAAGTGTAGGCAATGCGAGGTCGAAAGAAAAATGGAGAAAATGATGGTTGCCCAGATTGAATTGCTGACGACAATCACCGAGCTTGAGACTGCGTTGCCGACAGAGCAAGAGAAAACGAGGGCAATGGGAGGAAGACTGAAGTCCGCCGACAAAGCACTAGCGATGCTGAACAAAGAAGCGGCCTACGGAGAGAACAGCAGAGAACCGGCAACCAGAACGGTGGAGAAAGAAGAGCAAGCAAGCTTGGAAAAAACGGGTTCAGCCGGTTCAATTGTCACAAGGCCCAGCTTCAGCGAAGTAGTGGTGGGGCTGGGAGGGGACAAAGCAGCCGTCGTCACAGGTGCAAGTATCCCCCAGGTGCAGGACACTCCAGCTGAAAAGTCACAGCATGTAATAATCGCCGGGGACTTGAATTTAAATCGATGCACAGAAGCCATCAAAGAGAGGGTGAGAGGTGACAAGAGGGTTGCAGTAAGGGCGTTCCCAGGACGCAAGCTGGAAGCAGTCATGAAGCAAGCGAGCGCAAAACTTAAAACTACAGCTGATAGACAAAACCTCGTGATAATTCCAGGTTGTTTAAACGATTTCTCAAATGAAGACACAACAGGACTAGCAACCACACTGTCGAAAGGCGTCGATGACATGCGCGCCACTTCTCCTCAGGTACAGGTAGTGATACGCACGATACCGGAGGTACCGGTGCGTGATAGCAATCTGCAAAGAGCGGTTGTCAACGCAAACCAAGAGATCTGGCGGATGAGTCGAGAGAAAGACTTTAGGTGGGGAAAATAAACAAAGAGGTGCATAGGTGGGGTGGTTTTCAACGAGACAAAATTCACTTCGATGGGCGGCTAGGTCATGAGGTGGGTTGGCGACTTGGAGGACGCGCGGTAGCTTTTTTGGGGGGCAAGCGAGCCCTTCGGGGTGCAAGATAGCTAGTAACGAGGAAAACAACCAGGGAGACTCTTCGACAGGTGTTATGGACAGATACGATTCCAAAGTGGCACCAATGTCTAAGATAGGTAGAGTCCGGGGCATAAATAGACGTAGCCATGAGCGCCGAGCCAATTCAGACGGGGTATATTAACATGCAGGGTGGTAGTAACCGGCTGAAGTGGGAAGAGATGGAAGAACTGCTAAAGGAGGAGAGGCCGACGGTATACGGTTTTGTACAAACACATCTCAGGAACATGGAACAACCTTCGAACAATCCGGACTACGCGTGGGAATATTGTAATAGAACAGAAGGCAGCAGAAAGGGGGGTGGTATTGGGGCATTCATTCATAAAAGTACACACTGGCAAAGGATCAAGCAGGAGTGCAAGGAACAATTATGGCTAAAAGGGAAAGTGGCAGGGCAAATTACACTCCTTGGTTTCGTGTACTTGTGGACGGGAACAAAGGCCAGAGAGGAAAACCAGGCAATGGCAGAGTGTATATCAAAGGACATTCAGGAGTTAGGAGGAGAGTGCGAGGTAATTACACTAGGAGATATGAATGCGTACATAGAAGATATGGATTAATATACCGACCCCACAGGCAAAATGATCATGATTATGTGTGAAAGGCTTGATTTGATCATTTGCAACAGTACCGAGAAGTGTGAAGGGCAAATAACATGAGAGGTAGGAAGGCTGCAGTCGACGATAGATTATGCACTGATGTCACATAGGATGTATGATAAGATCAGGGGAATGCACATAGATGAAGGTGGCTGCAGATGTCTGGGTAGTGATCCCAAATGTATCAAGCTAAGTTTTAAAAGAGCAGTGAAAGTGGGAAGAAGACAAGATGAGCAACTACTTGAAAATTTTTATTCAGAAAGGCAAATTGAAATAGCTACTAAACGAATTGAGAAAGTAATCTCTGAGGATAATAAAACAGTGTGGACATACACGTGACGAGTCCCCCCGGAAAAGAAGACACGAACCCAAAAGTTGGTGGAATGAGGAAGTTAAGAGAGCCATAGCAAAACGTCGGGAAGTCTCTAGGGAACACAGACATGCTAAGCAGCGGGGTGAACCGACAGATGATGTTGAAAAAAAAAAGGGAAATCTTTCTAGGCTGTAGAAGAGATGCATCCCTTCTGATCAATGAAAATATTAGAAGAAAGGGAGCGCAGTGGCTGGCAGAAGTACATAAAAAGATAGAAAGGCAGCTGCAAAATTTCGGAACCATATAAACTCCCAAGAAATGAGACCGGCCAAGATGAGAAGTTTAGATCTACAGCTCAAGGTGCTAGGCTAGAAGGGGACGAAGCTATATAATATATAAGAACAAGGGTGACAAAAAAATTTCAACAGGGAAGTGTTTTATGCACCACAATAGACAAGGATGAATCAAGTTGCGCAATGGCTCCAATTTCACAACGAGAATGGAAAAGGACTGAGAAAAAGGTTCCTAGTAGTAATTCAACAGGCCCAGATGGCATTCCAATGATGCTGATAAAGACATTAGGCCCGAAGTCTAAGCAGGCTTTGATAGAGGCAGTGAGCAAAATATTAATCGTTAGTGAAGTTCCCGATGTATGGAAGCTTAGCAGGATGAGCATGATCTATAAAAAAAGGCGGACAAAGCTGATATAAACAACTACCGTCCTATAACAGTGACATCAGTGGTCGACAGGCTGGCGATGCAGATTTTAAAGGAAGGACTGCAGGTATGGATAGAGGATGAGGGGGTGCAGGGGGAACTGCAGAATGGGTTTCGGAAACACAGTAGGTTGGAAGACAATCTGTTCTCACTGACGCAGTGCATCGAAAGAGCAGAATAGGAACACAGGTCCCTGTGGCTAGCATTTTTGAATATCAAGGGAGCGTACGATTGCATGGTTCAAGAGGAATTGTGGGGAATACTGGACACACTACGTGTGAAAAAATGTAGTAACTAAACTTTTAAAGGATATCTACAAAGGTAACAAGGTAGTTATAAAGTGGAAAAAACAGGTATCCAAGCCTGCGGAGGTAAAACGGGGGCTTAGGCAGGGGTGTACCCTGTCACCCTTAATATTCATGATGTACCTACAAGCATTAGAGGCCAAATTAGAGGAAAGTGGACTGGGCTTCAACCTCTCCTTCGTCAAACAAGGAAATTACATTGAACAGGAACTACCAGCATTGATGTATGCAGATGATATAGTGCTAATGGCCGATAACAAGGAAAATTCGCAGAGATTGGTTGACATCTGCGGTAATGAGGGAGATAGGTTAGATTTCAGATTCAGTAAGGAAAAATCAGCAGTCATGATTTTTAATGACAATGAAGGTAGTGAGCTTAGAATACAGGAGGTCACGCTAGAGATAACCGATAAATACAAATATCTGGGCGTATGGATAAGCAATGGGGCCAAGTATCTGAGGGAACCCGAAATATACGTGACGACTAAAGGTAACAGGAATGCAGCAGTCATGATAAATAGGGCACTGTGAAATTACAATAGGTATGATGTTGTGAGAGGAATATGGAAAGGGGTCATGGTTCCTGGGCTGACGTTCGGCAATGCGGTCTTGTGCATGAGATCAGAAGTTCAAGCAAGATTAGAAATTAAGCAACGTGGATTAGGTAGGCTTGCGTTAGGAGCTCACGGGAATACACCGAATCCGGGAGTGCAAGGTGATATGGGATGGACATCATTTGAGGGCAGGGAAGCTAGCAGCAAGATAAAATTTGAGCAACGATTGAGAGAAATGGGGGAGGAGCATAGGGCTAGGAAGGTATTCAGCTACTTGTACATGAAGAATGTTGATACAAAATGGAGGAAGCGAACCAGGAAATTGACTGGTAAATACTTAGAAAAGAGCAGGTTGGACTGGTAAATACGAAGGGGTAGACACGGTATGCAGTGCGTGTGGAGAGGAAGAAGAAACTGCCGAACACTGGATACTGTTCTGTAAAGGGATTCACCCTATAGTTCAGGATGATGGCGCCGAGTTTTTCAAAGCACCGGGGTTTAGCGACAGCGAGGGCAAAATAGACTTTAAGCGGGTAGAATTACTAAAAGGAGGTTATCTGATTGGTGGCTAAAGTAAAGGCACGAGTGAAAATAAACCCTTCACTGCAAAGTACGAATTCTCAGCCTCACTATTTAACGGAAAAAAATACCCAGTTTTTGGTTCACTAGGTACAACGGCTTGGTGGTGCTATCCCCAGCCCGATCTAAAGGGTACAGCCATATCTATCTATCCATCCATGCATCCATCGAATATATGATAAAAAGATGCGAGATGATGGTACTTGGAGTGTTGAATAGATGGACGAACAGACACACAGACAGATGCATGGATGAATGCAGGGGCAGATGCATGGACGAATGCAGGGACGGACGCAGAGACGGACACGCACGAACAGACACGCACGCACGGATGAGCGGATGGACGCATGGACGTTTACACAGACGGACGCACGCATGGATGGAAGCAGGAACGAATGGACGGAAGAACGCTCCGCCCCACTCTCCATCGTTCACTCCGTGGATATGCTGCCATTTTTTTGCACTGAAAGAAACTCGCTAGCAGACGCTCCCTGCGTCGGCGTTGCGAAGTGATAAAGCATAAAAACGGCGTAGAAATTTAGGGAGAGGGTAATGGACATGTATGCGTAGCCAAGGTTGTCACGGTGCACAGTATTGCTTCAACATTAGAGAGCTTGACCCTAAGCGGCTTCGCATCCAAATATTGTGCACTTCATGCAATCTCTCTCTTACTAGGCAATCCGGGTAACGAAGCCGTCCAGACAAGCTCGAACACTCAGACGCTGAACGTTGGAAGTTGTGCGCCTAAGCTTAAGGACTTGCATTCCTCCCCTTTCGTAACATCGCGCACCACTGAAAGCTAGAATGGTAAACCAAAGCAACCCCGCACCCGAAACTTCACAAAGCACTCCAAACTGAAACACTGGTCCCCATACCCGTACAAATATCGAACCATCTACCCAGCCCTCTGCACATCTACCTGAACCCGTTGGTAGGCACAGACCTCCACCCTGTACATCATAATCAAAGAATGCATTTGTGGCCCTAGCCCACCAGATATCCCAGAACATTCACCGTCCAGTGAAGCCTCCAAGAGAACCTTTACAGCCATAAGTGGACGCTCAGCTGCTCGTCTGCTGATCGAATAGTCGCAGCCAGTGCCGTTAGTGGTCACTTCTATAGAGCGCTATTCAATCAGTGTGCGTTGCACTGAATGGTTTATTTGGCGGATACCTGAATTCTGCCGATGTACTCGTTTTGGTAAATTATAAAAGGCATTGATTGATGATTGATTGATATGTGGGGTTTAACGTCCCAAAACCACCATATGATTATGAAAGACGCAATTATGATGTGACAATTATAAAAGGCATTAGCCGAGTGTATAGTGAAGAAAGCGTCTTCTAGCACGCAATTTTCTCGAGATCGACATATATGGGGCTGGCTACCCGAAACCTTGTTTTGCAATGTTGCTTATCGTATGCCTAGCACTTGCCAAAAAAGCATTGATTTTTTACATATAATATAGAAGTAGATGCTTGCCACAGCGCGTCACCAGCTCTTTTCTTGCTGACAAAGTGACAATGCTGCATACATAAGATGTATACCGCGCATTGATATGGGCTCATGAAGTATGTAGGCTCGAGTAGAATTCCAAAAATGATCGCGTGCGCCGAATGGTGCAGGTGTCCCGTTCACTCTCTCGAGACATGCAGCCGCACAAGCTGGTCAATCTGTGCCTGCGTTTTGCCTGCGCTTGGTGCCTGAAGATTTTCGAGGGGGGCAGCGACGGAGAGGTGATCTCGAAGGAGTGCAGACGTCGCTACAGGCTCGGTCATCTGGCGCTCGGTCATCACGCTTAATCAGGCTCGGTCATCACGCTACAGGCTCGGTCATCACGCTTAACCGCCTCTCCATGTCTGGGAACCTCGCCTACCTGCGCCAGGTTCCTGAAGGAACCGTTTCCACCCAGATAGTGAGGTATGCCTATTCTGAGCCAATACGGCTTGATTATGATAGATCGTGTCATTAACAAGTATCACGGTCAGGCAGATTGAATTTAACCTGAGCCGTATTACCGTAGTTGGTGAAGCACGCATGATGAAAGGTTCTCGTCTGCTCCGCGAGTTGCATCTTGGTTATAATGAACGCAACGCGTGAATGCATTCGGCTTGACGAACTTAGCTTTGGCGCAAATCTTGAGCGTCATGGAAATCTCTTGATTGATCACCGTGGGCCTAACCCAGTCAGGAAAGCTTTCTCTGTTTCATGTGCGAAACTTTCAGGTTAAAACTAATTTAGACTTTGGCCTTTGAAAGTTTACAGGGGCGATGTGCTCATTGACAGCACCGCATGTGCATGTCCTCATCTTCATATTTAAGCTGTTTCACAGAGTTTGCTGCTGACCAAATAACATATCAGTGCAGAAATAGAGGATTGCCTTGAAAAGAGGTCGCGAGCACGGATGTGCTTATCGATTATAAATGCGAAGCTGTAGAACCAGGGACAGTTCAAGGAGGGCAACAATTTTGATGCTCTTCCCGGGCAACGCGTCGCAGGATTTACATCGAACAAGGGGATGAAGAGTTCTTCACCATTATTCGTCGCTACGAGGACATCTTCACGGTCATCCTGACGGAGTGGTCGGGCGTGGACACCATCCAGTGCCAGCTAAAAATGGACCGCATGGACGAATGGTTCCTCCAGCTCATGGTCACCAGAAGCCGGTGGCCCCTGGAGCGCCTCAAGGACATCGTCGTCTACCCGTCATTCCGAGAGGTGCTCACACTCGTCTTCAAGCGGCAGATATCTCAGTTCTAAAGCAACTTCTAAACGCCGCCATAATTTTGCTCGTAAATTGTTTTCGTACAGGTGGCCTATCTGACACGTATTAACTTTACGGTTTTATTTTAATAAAATATTTTGAACAAAATATCCGCGCCGAGCCCATGCTCGCTTAAGTGCGCTTTCGGCCGGAACTTGGTGACATCTCTCATATGAGGTGGAATTCGAATAAATTTGGCTAACTACCATTGACTCAATTTTGGAGTTATTTCAAGACGTTGGCACCCACCTGTTTCTGGTGTCCTCTCAACTAAGGTACTGGAGCTGCTGGAAATGTCCCACCACAAAGTGTCGACAGCTTTCAACTTGTAAGACTTTTTCAACTTTTTGACTTTTTTCAACTTGTCTGACTTGTCACTTAGCTTGTCATGCAGTCATGTTAAGCCGTACTAATTTTGGTACAGATCGCATCATCAAGACGGCCAGGAGAGCTAAATGTCTTGGACGGCTAGGTAGATAGAGAGAACGATACGGTCGAAGTGTGCCAAGAAATGCGTCGCATTGAAAAGGAGCTCGGAAGCCACGGATCAGTGATACGCACATTCGGAAAGCCTAATCACTCCAGTTATTCGTCGACGGTTGGCTTTAGTAGCATCATCTGGCCACATATCACTCACACACAACACCATGAAAGGACACAGTTGAATGCTGCGTCCACTCGCACCACCTGGTGTGCTTTCGAACGCACCCAACATATCTTTGTGGGACCTGCCTGTTTTATGACATCAACGCTACGATGCTTTCTTGCTCGGCCATGGCGTTTCTCGCAGTGCCGACCACAGGAACAGTCGTGACGACCCTGTGCCCTTTCATAATAATGACTCGAACTTCTATCAGACACCCTAGGAATTGTCATTCATGTACATTTCATCTATCCCTCTCTTTATTTCATACACACGTTTCACATCGCACAATGTGCTTTGGGGTGGGGGGTGGAGAGGTGATGTAGCGTCGCACAAGACTTTTCCAGCTGCCGCTCAAACGAAGAAGAGCGCCACGAGTCTCGTGATGCGCGAGCCTCGAGGTAGTCAGATTACAACGAGTCCTCACGCCTGGTGGCTAGGACGTAGGCAGCTGTCACTGCTCTGCTTTGGTTCTGGAAAATAAAGTGACGAGATCCCACACGTCTCTCCAGGCCTCCCGCTACAGGGTTATTACACGCCATGCCGGTGCGGCGATCAGAGGAATTCATACAATGTCTGTGGCACAAGCCCGTTTGTGGTGATGATAATACTTTGCTCACCTTTATGGCTTGACTAGGGGGTTTCGCTGTTAAGACACACATTTGGAGAATACAGAGGTCTACTAATTTAGACACGTGTTTAAAGTTTCAGGACAACGAGGGCAGTAACGCTTACAGTTAGAAATAGGATGGTCGCTACAAATTCATGAAATGGTAAAATAGGATCATAATAGGAATGCCGAACGCAAGCTACGTAACTTCTCGGTGATATGTAGGCCTAGCTAAAATTAATGCTCGAATGTGCGAATAGAGTCGTTGCTGGTTGCTACACCCTCAACTGCGACCTCAAATGTCACGCTTTTGCGCAATGCGTGTCACATTACCCGACATGCCGAACACACACTGCTTCAGCGCAATGCAATGTTCAGCAGTTAACACCAAGTGCCGCGCGGCGTCACAGAAACCCGCCCGAACCCCCTTACTGGCACCGGCGGTACCTGTGATCTCGATAACCGATTGCCCCCCTTGAAAATGTCCTCCAAGCGTTAACCCACAGTTACTTGTCACCATCTCCCTTTGCAATCGCCAATCATTCCGTCTTGTTGGCAAAATCACTGGTGAGAAAAAAAAAGAATGGCACGGCAAGGTATAATATTTCTTACCGAAAGCAACAGCACAACCTAAAAAAAGTGCAAGGTGCACCAAAACATAGCGAAGTTGCATATGAGAGGGCAAAACGGAAATGGCTTTCTGTTGGGAAAAAGAGTATTTTGTCGTAACACAATACACCGCTTCAAAACAGCGTCATTAAAACAAAGGCACTACTAGCGAGTTAAAATGACCAATCACAATGGGCGGAACCATGAGATGCAAGGCTCCTAATTGGCGCGAGCCCTCGATAAACACAAGCCTACTTTATATGTAGTTTTGCGTGTGTTAATATCATCATCAAGACGCCTAAAGGACAACAGGAAGAAGACGTTAGAGTGCAGGCGTCTACTTAGAGGGGCGCCGTCAAAGCACAAGCAACTACGTAGGTTTATTCCTTCTCGTACGACATTCCCTCAATCTCGGGCGCGTTCCCGCAAGATGATGAGGAAGTGGCTCCAAGCTTGAACCTTCACCCACTGCCACCGCAGATAGCGCTGCCGATTTCGGCAGACGTGATCACCCAGTGTAATTGCTTGCGCACGTTGGCTAAAGTCACCCAGACCTGTATAGAGAATAGCGCTTTACAAGTTGCTTCATAAACTTAGCCACAGATTAGAGGGCTAGGCAAATATATATTTAAATTTTATCTTGATATGATTCAAGATAATCTGTATACGGATGAAAGATACTCCAGAAGTCATCGTGTCCAATAATATACGATGATGTTCTGTACTGGATTTTTTCTCTTTTTCGGGACATTTTCGGCTGTCATTTTGAGCCAAAGTGAAAAAGGAAATCAATCTTCATGATCTATCACGCAATTTCTGGAAAGTGTATATTCACCTTTGATAGCTGATGATAACGGTCACAGTGCGCCTTCGTCTGCTGTAACTGGTTCTGCCGCGTATATCACGGAAACGTAGCCATTTAAACTTGTTTCTGATTTTTACGTGGAGGGATTAAGAAAGACTTGCTCTTGTTGTGCTTTAGTGTAGGTGCTAGTCGTGACTTCAAGTCGCCGGTACGTCAGACGCGCATGTAAATATAGTATGTGTGTAGAGGGGTCGACCATTACTACTCTGGTGCAGGGAAATATGCTGTGAAATTTCTCATCGTATGGAGGGAAAATTGTCCGAAACAGCAAAGTTTCAGTATTTTTGAATGGGAATTTTTGGCGTAGAACGGAACATCACTGATAATATACTAACCAAATGTATCATTAGAATGTATCATCAGACCCTTCGCTAGAATTATTTTTGTCTTTCAATGGAAAGTTCCAGAGCTCTGACCCATAAACAATGTATCGACAATCATAAAAGCGCTGCTAACAATCCGTCAGACTATTACACCTTTTAATCGAGTAAGAAACCCCAGGTGGTCGACATTATGATGCCCCGCACTAAGGCGTCTCTCGTAACTCTATCGTAGTTTTCGGAGGTTAGAACCCAACAACTAACTGACTGACAACAGTCACGTCTGGGGAATGACACCAAAGCTACAGCTTTTTCATAACTGGAGTGCTAAGTATGGTCTTCACTTTTAACAACGCTTAAGGCTATACAACGCGTTCTGCACGTAATAATTATATAATTAGGAATATGTCGCCGGCGTTTCATTTATGTACAGTGTCAACTGAGTACAGCTTCAACCCAGCGTTGTATTCTCATCTGAAGAAAAAAAATAACGGTTATTTACAAACAGTCAAGTATAGGCTTTACACAAGCAGAAAACCAAAACGAGAGTGCCTAAAGAAAACGTGCCGGGTACCTTTGTACAGCATTTAGTATAACAGAAAAGTGATACATTCCTTCGCTGAGGCAGATGAGCATTCATTCTGAATTTTTTCGCCCCAAGGCGAAGAAATGAATGCTACGGGAACAAAATCGATTGTCATGAGAAGACTGGCATAAAGTTGCAGCACGCACCTCAAGCAGAAAACACACACGAAATGAGCATACGCAGGACGAGGCACGGGCTAGCTGTCACAGCTCGACATTTGAATAGCGCTGCTCAAAGAGAAAAGGAGACGCACGAAGGGAACGAACAAGAACACAAGACGAACACAAATAGCTGTCACAATTGTTACTTCGTGTGTGAGCCACGCGCTCCTTTCGGGATCGTGGCCGCGGCAGTGAGCGAAGTGACGCTCGGAAGCACGGACGGACTGACGAACGTTTCGCCCCACTCGTCATCATTCACTCCGTGGATATGCTGTGACGCCGCTTTTATTCATTTGCAACGCAATTTTTATTCCTCAAAAACTGGCTACTACGACGAACGGAACGAGTGGCGTGAGGAGCTTCGTCACTAAAACAAGAATGCAAATTATTTTTTAAAACAATTTAATTAATATTGAAATAAATATGAGTCGATAAAAACAGTGCTTATACCATATCGAAAGACTGAAATTGTCAGTTGGCCAAACAGTTGAGTGGACTTCACAATACGCTTTAACAACAATCCATAAGCGACGTAATTGATGCTCTACGATGTGCCTCCTGGTTTCTTACCTTCAAATACAAGTTTTACAAATAAAGAGGGAAGTTTTTATGAAATATGCCACTCACTTGAGATATATCTGTGAAGACCGTTCCGTGAAGAAGTTTGCAGGGGCAAATCAAGTCTCCCTTCTCCCCCTAAGTCATGCGTCTTATCAATAAACGTTGAGTCGGCGGATGAGCACTAATAAAATGAGGTATATGTGAACAGACTTGAGCAGAAACTTTAGCCGATATAAGCCTGATAGTAATGCTGATAGGTGACCATGTGACCATAGGTCGGCAATTGAAGGCGGAGCTCACTTAGAATACCCCCCAATATTTATTAGAGCACTCTCTTTCGTTTTCACTTAATCAGTTCATCGATTCAATCAATTTTATTCAGCTTCTTAGGATACAATATGACATGGTTTGTGAAGTATTACATTTGGAGGTCCCATAGTTAACTGACGGGGGAGATTTCCTAATACTTATATGATTTCCTAATATGTATCTTAAGTGTCGTGGGCAACATGAAAAAATGTACGTATAAAATTTACAAAAAAGCTGAAGGAGCTAAATAAAAAAATCAAAGCAAGAAATGAACAAAAACAGAAGGCAACAAAAAGCTGGCATGATGTAATACTTTATGACTGTCGTATAAGCTAAAAAAACACAAGGTATATTGGAAATCTACATGACACATGTAGATCAAAACAAAGTCAGCACATAAGGATTTACCACATTAGCAGCCTACAAAGAAATGAATATCAAGCGATAATAAAAAATGGGGCTACGAAACAAAAGCAAGAATAATTCATGAAACTCCATCAGACGTGCTCAAAATTTCCAATATTTTCCTCGACCGTATTAAATTGAACTCGGGACTCCCTGAAATCGTCTTCAACTGAACTCACTCGGACTCCCATTCACAAAAGTTTTAAGAAAGAGAAACTGGATCATAACCCGATTGTGGCACGACACCGCATGGTAACACGTAAGAATTTCTCACAAATAAAAGCATTTTAGTTGGCGCGAAATTTGTCCCGGTCCGGGGATCAAACCCTGGAAGAACACTTATCAGGAGCAGTTGTTCTAGCAGTTGAGCTAGCCCGGATGCCAGAAATTAGTAGCACGAGGGTGAATTCCTGAAGAGCTCGAAGCACAGGACACAAGTATTGCGAATGAGTTGTGCGGAGACCCGCAAACTGGCGAAAACGTCAAGAAAAGGAAAATAAGCAACCACCCGCCTGCGGCACGTCACCGCCAGGAAATACGTAAGGATTTCTCAGAAAGAAAAGCCTCTTAGTAGCTAAAAAAATTTGTCCTGGAGCGTCGTAACAACGTGTCAGAGATGAGGGAGGGGGAGGGGAGTTTATATGCACACTGTAGATCTTGAAGTGTTATGAACGCGTGTGATCCTGTTTGCGATCATTGTTCAGTTGTGAGTAGAAGCAGTAATGATTCAACGCGCGAGATCATTGAGGCGTAGTTGATTGATAGGACACATGCTTCTCCAAACCGCGAATTCTCCTTTTGAGGAAAGAGCAATGCTGCCTCATAAGTGAAGTTTTCTGCCGGCAGTGTATACGTCATGTGTGACGGGTTAAGCGGTATATGTGTTTGCTTCTTTCAAAGTAAAGCTACTGTAAGTGATACCTTGTGTGCGTCTAGCCTCTTCTCAGCCTTCGTCATCGGCTCTTTCACCCTGTGTCAAGTATGAAAAATCAATATCCTGTGGCGCATACCCGCATACCACGGCCACAGGTTTGTATGTGACGCATGCCTGGAGTTTTGAAAGAGCGTGGCAAACTATTCCGCGTAATTTCCAAGGTGTTTGTGTCACGACCAGTCAGGTGTATTATGATTGATATGTGGGGTTGAACGTCCCAAAACCAGCGCGTGATTATGAGAGACGCCGTAATCAAGAACTCCAGAAGCTTGAACCACCTGGGGAGTCAGAAATCTTTTACAAACCGTCTAACTCTTCCATTCAACACCGTATAAAGTAGGCGATCACGAGAAAACCAAGACGTAGGTGGCTACTTACACAGACAGACAGACAGACAGGCAGACAGACAGACCGAGAGACGAACGGACAGACAAGAGAGACGGACGGACAGACAGACAGACAGACAGACAGACAGACAGACAGACAGACAGACAGACAGACAGACAGACAGACAGACAGACAGACAGACAGACAGACCGAGAGACGGACAGGCAGACAGAGAGACAGATGGACAGATGGAGAGATGGACAGACGGACGGACAGACAGACAGACCAAGAGATGGACAGACAGACGGACGGACAGACAGACCGACCGAGAGACCGACGGACGGACGAACGAACGGACAGACAGGCAGACAGACAGGCGGACGGACGGACGGACTGGCGAACGGGCGGACGGACGGACGGGCGGACGGACGGATGGACGGGTGAACGGACGGCCGGATATAAACGCGCAGTGCTTTGAGTTCAACAAGAAATTATTCGCATTTATAACGTGAATCTCAAGCTACCTGAAACCATCCTTTTTTTAGATCGCTGCCACTGAAAATAAAACGTCACTCTTACGCGTTGCTTGGACAGCTGAGAAAGGTGTTTGGGTTAACTTTTCGCTCATTCGAATACATGAGGCAATGGCCTATATAAATACACACCACGAGACAAAGACAGTTACGTAGTTTGTTCTTGCCATGCATAAATTGTGGTACATGGCGCAATGGTCACTCTTCCTCAACCGAAATAAATGGTCAAAGGAATCGAACAGCAGATGGTACATTAGGTTTTTGAAAGGATTATCGTAGCTATCCTTCAAGAATTTCACCAGTACCCGCATATTCGTCACCCGGGTGTAACTTGTACCCAGCAGTGCAGAACCGAGTCGCCTGCATGGCGCGGCCTGGTCGTAGTCCACGTCGTAGGCGGCAAGCCCGAAGTCTAAATTCAGGTAAAACTGCTTCGGTTCACACGCCTGAAAAAAGAAAATAACGTATTCACACTTAGGGGCACTAGCGATTCGCTTTGACAAGGCATAAGCATGATGTTATCTAAGAATGTTGGGCTAAGTCGATTTTCAATACTCGAGTTGATGGACTTCGTTTGCGTTAAAAAAAATTGTAGGCTTCTCATAACGGCTTTCCACCGTCGGCGCATATGTACTTTAAAGCACTTATTCGGTTGTTAGTGTTTGATGCACCGCCGAAGTGTTTGGCAGAGCCAGCGTAGAAAGATGCACGTGCCACAGCGGTCACGCCTGTTTACTCAAGAACCATTTCTCCTTTCAATAAACTGACCAAATTCAGTTCGAATAATTATCCTGACAGTTCGTCGACGTTTGTCTCTAAGGGCGCCTAAAGACCATATGAAAATACGAAGAATGAATACGTTTTTCTCTCCAGGAGACACTCAGCGGAATTCGAGGCTGACGGTTGTCCCGCTCGCGATGACCTCACCGCGATGACCGCTTGCCGATCGGGGCCCCGTTCGCGAAGTTCTCTAACCATCTCCCAATCTTTTACTTTCTTCTCAATCTTTGCTACTTTACCCATCTCTTTTAATTCCACTCATCCCATTCCCTTATGAACCACTGCATAAGTGTAGCACTTTGATGCAGACAGTTGCAGGGCTCACTCTTTTTAGGAGCGACGCTCGGCTTAACCTAACCTTGTCCTGCGTTAGGCGTAACCCACACTATCCGACAGAGTGACAGCAGACGGATGGATGGATAGACAGACGCGCGGACTGTCAGGTGGACGAACGGATGCATGGACGAACGCACAGGCAGGCAAACATACGACACTTCGCACCAGTCATCATCATTCACAACTTGGATATGCTGTGATTTTTTTCTTTTCCTCTTTTACTATCCCTCCCCATATTCTCTTCCAGCGTCTCCCGTCCTTGCGGTCAGACACGAAACTCCAGCTGTTCATTAAATGCGAAGCATTTCTTAGCGAACTTCGGCGACTTTGAGCGCATCTATCTAGCCACTTACGTTTGGATGCTCTCGTGGTCACCATGCACATTAACTTGGCGTGAACCAAAATTAGCATAGGAGGGTGAGCTGGTCAAGACATGAATAATGTCACAATTCCGTCGCGTACGTCGTCAAACAGTTCCCGCCAGACAGTGGTACATACCCACGGGCGGGTATGTAGCGCTAGTATGCGAGTATGTGCCACAGCTTATTAACAGTATCTAGCCAGGAACGACTAGAACACACATGGTCAACTTTAACGCGTGAGCGTTAAGCGGTACCCGACATCGGTAGCGTCGACCCAACGAAGGCATAGAATAAATGTCAGTGTTAAGAAAAATCTGACATAGGCAGCGTCGACCCCCCCGATGAATGCAAATAATAAATTTCAGGGTCCCAGAAAGAATCTAACTCAAGCAATCTGTGTGGCAGTCGAGCATTTTACCACAGAGCTATGCCAGTTCTCCGAACTACCTTTCAAGTAAACGCTTATGTTCGTGAAACGTCAATAGTGGTTGCATTGCCGCCGACCCAATTTTACAAACATTTCATCTATACTTCTTTGATACAGCTGTCACGTTGTGTTAACGTCAATGGTGGTTAGGTACCATGCGCTGAAGTTGATTTATGTAGCAGTGTCGAGAATCTTCACGAGCATCAGAGAGTGATCAAACTTTATTTAACCAGCGGATTGAGGCGTGAGCCTAAGCCGCACTTGCGCCGGTGGAGAGACCCTGTCTCTCAGCCACCTCTCGTGCTCGATGGATAGCCCATATTTGATCTGTCCGATCTGAGCAGATGAGCGCGGCTTTCCACCGTGCCCCAAGCTGTTCTGGGGAGACTGCATTGGCGTCCTGTATCTGTGTGCATTCCCATAACATAGGGTCTAGAGTGGCGCGTCTCATGCTACATAGTTTACACGAGTCATCTGGGTATAGTTCGGGGTAGATGCGATTTAGGTGCTTCGGGTTGGGAAATGTTCTAGTTTGAAGTCGCCTCCAGTCAACCTCCTGAGATCTGTCTAATGTGGAGCTAGGTGGTGGAAATCTGCGCCTCGACTTTTGGTAGAATTGGATAATGTCGCAGAACCTAAACATTATGTCTCTCTCCCACCACTCATCTCCTCCCAGTACCTCATGTGAAGCTCCATTGAGAGTGCGGTAGGTGAAACCTCGCGCTACGCAGTGAGCCTCCTCGTTGAGGTTGGGAATGAGGGACGCACACGGGGTGTGGGCTGGGAACCATATAATATACCTTTCTTCGAATTTCTCGGATGATATAAGATTTGCATTGCGGAGGAGTATGTTGGCTGCCTCGGGAGATATTCTTCCTCGTGCATAGTTATGGATTGCCGAATGCGAGTCGCTGATGACATACCTACACTTTGGGGAAATTATGGCCAGTGCAATAGCCACCTCTTCCGCGATTTCTGAATAATCCGAGCGTATGGAGCACGCGTTTACGCATTTGCGGTCGGTGTTTATTACTGCCGCAACGTAGGATTTGTGACTAAGTACTCCGCTGCGCCTACGAACAACGCCTCCTTGTCTCTGCCGTACGCCTTAAGTAGAGTTCTATCGTGGTTTTTTCTTCTGCCCTGATTAAGTTCGGGGTGCATGTTTTTGGGAAGATTGGGGACCTGAATCTTCTCCCTGATCACCTTTAGAACCGACACTTTACTTCCTTGTTGCCTATGGTAATTTATCCCCAACTTGTCAAGGATACACCGTCCTGTGCGCGTGCTGGCTAGTCTCTCCAACTGGCCAATCTGTTGCGCTTTTATCAGCTCCTACAAAGTGTTATGTAAGCCCAGTTAAAACAGTTGTTCGTTGCTGGTGCTATCTGGAAGGCCCAAAGCTTGTTTGTACGCCTTTCGTATGAGTGCGTTGATTTTGAGTTTTTCGGTTGTATACTAGTTTAGATATGCTGCTACGTATATAATGTGACTTATGGCGAATGAATAAATAAGCCTGATGACGTTAGCCTCTTTTATGCCTTGATGTTAGTTTGTGACTCTCTTGATTAGCCGTATTGCGTTGGTGACTTTGGTTACTAACCTCTTGACGGTTTCACCGTTTGTACCCTTAGACTCGATGAGGAGTCCAAGGACTCTGATTTGTTGCACTAAAGAAATAGTCCTGCCGTTTTTGGTGTGAATTTGGATCTCTTCGTAAGCACGGTCCCGGTTGTATCCATTGGGTGGTCTGCCTCTAGGCGTCGGGCGATAGAGGAGGAGTTCGGATTTATCTGGCGAGCACTCGAGGCCAGTACCTTCAAGATACTCCTCAATAGTGGTGACGGCCTCCTGTATTCTCTGCTCTATCACTCCGTCACTACCTTCACACGCCCAGATGGTGATATCATCTGCATATATAGAATGATGTATTCCGTATATTGAGTTCAGCCAAGCCGGGAGTCCTATCATTATGAGATTAAACAGCATTAGCGATATGACCGAACCCGGTGGGGTTCCAGCACTGCTCATAAGCCTTTCCTCAGATCTGAGTTCTCCCATTACGATGGATGCCGTTCTGTCTGTTAGGAAGTCCTTGACATAGTTATAGGCTCTTGATCCTAAGCTTACTTGGCAGATCTGATGTAAGATAGCCGTATTCAATGCTTTGTCGAAGGCTTTTTTCAGGTCTAATCCTAAGATCGCCTGGGTAGCTCTTGTTTTGTTGTCTAGAATCTGCTGCTTAATTTGCAGCATGGCGTCTTGCGTGAAGAGCCGTGTGCGGAACCCCAACATGAAATCTGGGTAGATTTCGTTCTCCTCAAGATAAGTGTTGATTTTGTGTAGAAAAGCGTGTTCTAACAGCTTCTCAGCAGAAGACGTTAGTGATATGGGGCGTAAATTCGATAGATGGGGGGGTTTCCCGGGCATGGGGATGAGGATTACTTTAGCATTTTTCCACTGTTTTGGTATAGTGCCCTCGGTCCAGCACTCGGTAATATATTGCGTGATGTTCTCTATGGCTTGGTCGTCAAGGTTCGTGGTGTTCTGTTAGTGATCCCGTCTGGTCCCGGTGCAGATTTGGTGTTTAGCTTCTGTAGCCAGCCCTGATTTTAGCCACAGTAAACTCCTCATCTAAGAGCTCGTTCGGGCCTCCGGAATATGGTCCGTGCTCTATTACAGGCATGGCGGGAATGTACGTGTTGCTAGCCTCAGCGATAAAGTTCTCCTCACTGCCGTTGTACCGGTGTACCAGTTTACGCAAGGTTTGCTTGTGTGCCGATTTGGTGTTATCTGGGTCTAGCAGGTGTTTGAGCATGCGCCATGTCTGACCAGCATTCATTTGGCCATCGAGACTATTACAAACTTGGTCCCATTGCTGTTTGCTTAGCTGCTTACAGTGTTCTTCGATCTGTTTGTTCAGCTTGGCTATGCGCTTGCGCAAGGGCCTGTTGTGCTTTTGTCCCCGCCATCTATTCGGCAGTGATTGCTTGGCCTCCCGCATGTGTGCGAGACGGCTATCAATCTCCTCTAGCGGTGGACTTGAAGTGATACTTCTAGTTGCCTCGCTGACGTCGTTATTGACATCTTTGATCCAATCTTCTATATTGCTGATAGGGTCTTGTTTTTTCGCGTTTCTGACTTTCCGAAACTTATCCCAGTCAGTCCATCTAATCTGTCTTTGAATTTTCGATGCAGCCATGGTTTCTATTCTGATTCCTAATATTCGATGATCACTCCCCAGACCATCGAATGTGTTTTTCTACTTAGCGGTCCACACGTTTTGAACTAACGTTAAGTCTGGAGTGGTGTCTCTTGCAAGCCCAGTTCCCATACGCGTAGGCGAGTCGGGGTCAGTGATGAGAGTTAAGCCTCTTTCTTGAATATCCTGCCATACCGTTTTCCCTTACGCTCTTGTGTACCCGTATCCCCAAGCACAGTGTGGAGCGTTAAAGTCTCCACCTATGAAGAGTGGATTGAATCCCGCTATATCTACGGCCTTCTTAAAGAGAAGAAGGAAGCGTTGTCGTATGCGTGTGGGATTGCTGTACAAGTTCAGAATAAGTATGCTCGGAGATTTTCTTCTTGTAGGGACAAGTTGTACGAGAATATGCTCAATTTTGGTGATGCGGGTGTCGTGGCAGATTGCTACGAGTCCCTTCCTTACTAGAGTGGTTAGTGTTCTAATATCTCCTGTTGAGGGGCCGATCGCCTGATATCCCGGTAGCTTAGCTAAACCATGGGTTTCCTGCAAAATTAGAACATCCGGTTCGGTCCTGTCTCCAAGGAGTTGTTGCAGGACTGCTCTCTTCCCCTCATAGCTCTTGCAATTCCACTGCCAAATAATTAAGTCCCTTTTTCTGGGCTTCCCTATTTTGAGTTGGCTATCGAAGAGGAGGAGGGTGAAAGGAGGCAGGCCTCATGAAATTAGTTGATATAGCCACGGATGTGGTGCCCTGAGATAAGTGTGAATTGGCTTCAGTGCTCATCGAAAGGTTGGTAGCTGGAAGTACCGGAGGTGTCCTAGGGTTGAGATTGCCTACGTTAGCTTCGAGTTTATCTAGTGTATTCACGATCATGGATATTGCAAGCGAGAGGCTATTGGTTGCCTCTGCCTGTTCCTTAACTGCTTTCTGTATTTCGGACAATGTTTGATTAATGTTCGAGGTTTGCGCCGTAGTTTTGTCATTAGACACCTGAGCTTTTCTTTTAAGAAGTGGCGGGGTACTGTCCTCGTCCATTCGGTTATCTAGCATTTCTTCGAGGCGCTCTTGGGCCGTGGAACGCATTTGACTAGAAGTCCTATTTGTGCAGTTTTTAAGACTTTGAATTTCCCGAGTAAGTTGTGATATCAATTCTCTAAGCTCAGCGTTTTCTTTTTTCAGCTCCGCTATATCACTGACATGCGCAGTCTCTCCCGATGGCTCAGGGCGCGTCCCTTTAGCCACGTCTCACTAGCTCACCGTGAATGCCGGGTTCCCTTGATGACCGTTGTCACCCTTTGGCTTAGACCGGGATCTGGAACGGGATGTAGTGCGCCTTCTCGGTCCCGAAGAGTGGGCGGTGTGGCCGCGGGGCGTTGCGCAGGACCAGGACCTTGATCTGGACCCAGGCGTTGGCCTCGTCCGGAATTTGGACCTCCCGCGTTCGGTTGGCTTGGTGGTAGGGGGGTAGTTCTCCTCGATCGTCTCTTGAAGTTGTCGGAACCACTGGCGTTGTTTTTTGATGTAGGGTGTCTTGAACTTGGCCTTGCATAGTTGGTCAGCCGTGGGATGATCCTTGCCGCACAGCTGACATCGTGGCTGACAATGGTGGTCCTCACTCGGATCAGGCGTTCCACAACCCGCACATAGCTTGTCGTTTGGCCTCCAACACACGTCACTCCTGTGCCCAAGTCTGTTGCATTGTTTGCAAAAGTCAACTTGTTTCCTGTATAGTGAACAGTGTGTGACCACTCCTCTGTACATAACGTGCGTCGGGACTCTGCTGCCGTGAAAAAGGACTATCAATGTCGTGGTGTTGCCAAGACGTTTGGCTGCGATCACTGTAGAGTTTCGGGCTGTAATAATAGCTGCGGTGATGTCCCGTGGGGTTTCGTTCAAAGGAACTCCTTTGATTACACCTTTGGCAGTGCGTTCCGGGGCCGTCTCGTATGCTACCACCTCATACAACTTGTCGTTGGCTTTAACGTGCTTGATGCCTTGGTACTTGTCCGCATGGTCTTGGTTTGGCGTGCTAACGACCAAGATGTTCTGAAAATTATTCGGACAAATCGTGTCCGTCTCTTTCTTCATAAGGGATCTCGGCCGCTTCATACACAGCTTTGTCTAGCTCCGCTGAGCTTAGATAGCTGTAGTCCTCCTCTTGGCCTTATAGCTATCTTGAAGTCGCCTGTAGGCAGTCTTGGCATTTTGCTGGCTCTGGTTATCCGGGATATCAGATTTGCACCGCGCGACCTAGGCGTTCGGGTAGGACTAGGGCTACCACGGCGTTCCTGGCTACCTCTCTTCACTCGTTTTTTGTTTCGAACTTCTGCCCACCCGTTCCGTGTGTCCTTTTCCTGTCGGGTGACGTCTTCGTCTTCCCGTTGGGTGGCGTCTTCATTCTGCTGCGATACCTCCATTATTGATGACTGCGGCCTGTATGGCGCGAACGCCGAGGCCTGGCTATCGTGAGGCGGCCCCAGTTGACGCGGAGCGCTGGTCGTAGGAATAGTAGACGCTGCTTGGTGGGGGCTGGTTTTCGGTCGTAAAATCTCGAAAAATGATCACCCACCTTAGAATATGGTCTCTTCAGATTCTCGGTGACGAGAAGAATCAGATGGTATATAAATCCTAGTGGTGCCTGGCTGTATTCGCTGCGAAATCATTCTATGAGAACGGAGCCGACGTGAAGAGCGTCCATTCCCTCGGTAACCGCAGCACCTCCCCCGAGCATCAGCGCTTCATACATGTGAGCTTCTAGTGTTTCTAATACGCATGGTTCATTGGCATTGTTGCGCAAGTACAAACTACTGGTCATATAACTCTTCAACATATGTCTGTGCGTACAACATTTGTACAAATATTTAGCGTCATTTCATGACATGTACCTCAATAAAAAAATTTATCATGGTCACCTTCCCTCCAAATGTTTATCATAACGTCGATTCCCAGGTGCGTGGGATATGCCGAATTTTTTTATATCCCACGGCTACCATAAGCAATAAACTGATTGCACTCCATTTTCTGTATCTGCAAGTGCGCAGGTAGAGAGAGTGACGTGCAGACGAAAAGCGTAGAATTATGATTGGATGAACGCTTAATGCAGACATTCCACGTGTTTAATGAATAAATAAAATGCAAGGAGAAAATGGCTTGTAGGTAGGGTACCAAAGGCGAGAAGGAAACTACAGTGTCACTTTTAAAGTCAGTGTGGTTCATGGGCCCTTCCAGTAAACGAGTGCCCTGAAAAAAAAACAATTGTAACCCCTCCCCCCCGAAAAAAAAGCTCACAATTTTGAGCAGAACCATTAACATCCTCGGTTCCTGGTCACCCAATTGGTTACCGTTGTTTTAAAGGCTACATATCATTACAACTGTACATTCGCGTGCCCAAATTTGGCTTGGCCCAATAAGGATGAGTTGCTTTTACAAAGCCCTGAGATGTGACACCATGTGTCTAGTCATATTCGCAAAACGAGCGAACCAAAATGACAGTGCGCTGAATGAGCGTTCGGGTGCGTATACTGCACAAGAGCGCGGTTGCGTCCTCGTGACAGGTGAAAGCATTTTAGGGGCGAAGCTCCTTATGGCGTGGCTTGTGCGTCCCTCGTAGTACGTAACCACCAGTGGCACATACTCGAAATAGGTATAACATTTGACCTCCAAGGTGGTGCCGGCGAGAGATTTCTTCTGTGCGTTGTTTAACAATAAAAATAGTGCTCAACGTACATGCCAATGGCTGCTAATGGGGAATGAGAGACAGGAGCATTCGGCTTTTAGTAAACGCGCACGCTGCGATGCCCATTAACAGCCATTGGCATGTACATTGAGAACTATCGGACAAGAAGGGGTTGCTACATTATACTCGCTGAGTGTAACCTCCTTAGTTTTAGAAAGGTTTAGCGAGCGTTGAGCCGCAGGGCCGCGAATACAATGAACTAGTATATACCATGAATGAATTCGAGGTGGTTAAAGGGAGGAAAAAGATACGAAGCGCAAGCCGTGAGAAATTAAAAGCTGAATCTTCCTGTCTCTCATTTCACATAAGCAGCCACTGGCATGTACATTGAGCACTATCTGACAGGAAAAGGTTTCTACGTTATACTAGCTGGGCGTAACCTCCTTGGTTTTAGAAAGGTTCAGCGAGCATTGGGCCGCAGTGCCATGAATACAGTGAACTAGTATATACCATGAACTTGATGTGGTTGAAGGTGGGAAGAAGACCCAAAGCGCAAGCCGTAAGAAAGTGTGCGTGTGCCACCTTTCGTTTAGTCCTTGGAATGTCCACTGAATAGCGGTGCTTCTATAAGGGTAATATATGATAAAAGGATGTGGGATGGTGGTTCTTGGAGTGTTGAATAGACGGACGAACGGACACACAGACAGATGCGGGAATGGACGCATGAACGGACGCAGGGGCGGATGCATGAACGAACGCAGAGACGGGCGCACGAACAGACGCATGGACGGTCACACAGACGGACGCATGGACGGACGAATGCTTCACCCTACTCTCCATCATTCCCTCCGTGGATATGCTGCCATTTTTTTGTTAGTTGTAGCACGAACGCCAACGCCTACAGTACATTTCCTTTAACTGGGAACGCCCTGTAGATCAAATCGAGGGTTATTTCAGTCTGATATTTTTGTTGCACTCAATCTTGAAGATTTTGAAAGAACGGGAGTACGCAAACGGGTACCGTCACATTTTGAGATAACCGTTCAATTTTTCGGAATAATAATTTTTCTGTGCTTGTTTTTAGGTCAAATAGTACAGTTTTGCAAATGCCAATTTTGTTGGTCCATTCTTTTGACTTATGAGGTTAATATTGCATAATTTTTTAATATATCTTCAAATACTTGAAAAGCCGGAAGTAATTGTTTCCACAGTAGTACTTGGAAAGTGAACAAAGTTGTGGCTCGTCTCTCGTGCGAATACATTGCCAAATGTAAAAAAAGTGCATCATCATGTAATGGTAACACAAAAATAAACTATATTAGCCGAGTTCCTATACCTAATGTTCTTGCCCTTGTTTATAAGATAAATCTATTACAAGTACTGTTTCTTATGATAATTCTTGAAACCCTTTTTAACTATGGTATGCTTATATAAATGCGCATATCACGACGACTATAGATCCATTTCACCCTTCCCGTCAAATTATCCTGATGAGATTGACATTATCACTAAAACAATAATTAAATAAAAACACTCTAAATTAATATTAAACACTTAACTCGCTCTAGAAACATAAGCATAGTGTCCTTGTGGGGCCATCAAAGTGTATGTGCACGGCGCACGCTTTTGTCCTGCCAAGGGTATAGAGGTGGTATATTATTCGTTGATTAGTGTGCGTCATTTGCTTGGTGAATGCACTCTATAATACAGTAAAACACAGAATGGTTCTTCAGTGAAAAGCGCTCATGCTATGCTTGGAAATTCTCATATTTGTGGTACTTGGTGTCCTTCGAACGCTTCATTAAAAATGGTATTCCATAAAAATAACAGAAATACGCATAACAAGGTGGACTCTTGTCTACATTTTAAGCAGTGAATATTTTTGGCGTAGGCGCATCAGCCGGGAGGCAAGGTAGACACGAGCCCCCCATCCCCTCGCTCCCTGAGAAAAGTTAAGACTGAGCCCCCCTTCTGCCCCTTTAGACAGTGGTCACTCTTGGTTGCACGCTGGGGAAACCAACAAGTAAAGGGAACAGCCGCGATGGCGTCTCCTATTCCGTACACGGCACCGACATTGATTTCAACAATTGCACTCTTTCCTAATTGGCTGAGAAACTGCGGCACTAAATATCTCAAGGGGTTTTCCAATACAACCATTTTATTTACAGTGGTAAATTTTTGGAAATAAAAATAGCAAGGAGCAATTGAAGATAAACGCGTGACTGTGCTCACCATGTGGCTATCATTTTCTTAGGCAGGTAGGTCATCGTCCTCAACTCGTCCACGTTGTAAATCACTTCAGGTAGGGCAATAAGCTCGTCTGGCAGCCAAGCGTATTTACCACACAACTATAACACAAATCAAAGATGAATGCAATGAAATCCCGAACGAATTTACTATCGAGAATACTGCTTGCAAAACACACACAAAAAAAACTGAGATTTGCATGTTTACCACATGCAATGGTAATGAACAGGACAGAGAGTACGGATTGGCCTCACGCTTCATGTCTGTAAGTGTTGCGTAAAGCTCTTTCTGTAACTGTGCCTCATTCCTTCCTCTTAAAATTGGCCAGCTAAAAATTAAAGTGCTGTTCATTGGCAGAAGGGATACATTAACTAGACTAGTGTACTACCTGCGTGAGCGCCATTCGTGGTCAATATGAGGCTTGAACAGATGGACACCTGGTGATGTCGTAGCTTCAGGGCGTTACACTGGAGAAAATCTTTCACTACTGTCTATCTTCTAAGAAAAGAAAAAAAGAGTACACGTGTGACCCTTTTCGGAGAGCCATGTCTAGCCAAGTGTATCACTTTCTATAGAGAGACACGACAAATCGCTTTGCAGATCACGCCACCCTCTTCGGAAAATCGTGGGACCCACGGGACAGTTAACGTGCGTCGGTAAATAGTGTGACGTACGTCGCAAGTCATGACTATAAGGATCGCACTAATGCCGTTTTCTTCTGCACAGGAGCTGCCAAGCATAACGTCTCGGCAAGCGTAAGATTAACATGCCTTACTCATAATTGGCTGAGCTTTGTTCTCAAGGCGAACGTCAGAGGTCCTATTTCACCACTGTTACCGTTTCAGGCTCCTCAATTCGAATCAGCCCATGGCATTTGCAACGAGTCGTTTTTCTATTCGAAGCTAAAGTGAAAAAAAAAACATCACAATAGATAAAGACCCTAATGCCTTCGAAGCCGCAAGCGCGAACAATAGACTGATCCGTGTATAGCTCAACACTCGCAGATGCCCAGTTTCCTGTATTAAACGTTGCAAAAAAGCTTCTTGGGTCATTTGGCTGAGATTAGGAGACCGTTTATCGCAACGTGGTGAGCTTTCATCATTAAGTAGGTCACCATAGGAGCTCTGTAAATGCACTGTGGTCTAGATAATTCCGTCCCATCACAACAGCATAATCGCAACGAGACTTAAAAAAACGGTGTGATGTGCAGCACATCCTAAGAGATTGCGTTTCGCAGACGGTACCAAAATTGTAGTCGGTACACACTGCGCACGACCTCATTAATTTAAAACCTTACTTGTCCGGGTCATGGAGTCACAAAATACTATGAGGAATGCTCTAAGTTCCGTTTAAAGGAGAGGGGAGAGGGGAAATTACAGATAGGGTTAATGTAAATAGACAACAACGTTCTTTGAATACACGATCTTCATAAACATTCTGTTGAAGAACCTTGCCATCAAGTTTAATAAGGAGCACACTACTCCGCTTGAGTCTCACGCTCTTCGTTAGCATCGAGACATGTGGTGCTCCGCCCAGAATACCAGAAAACTACAAATGGATGACGAAGTATTCTTCGTAAAAATCGAGCAACCTAAGGATGAAGAGGACCATGATCACAAAATTCAAGCTGCGAGTGCAACTTGAAAATTCAGGAGTCATTTTCGTATTGAGAAAACGGGGGCATCTAAGCTTTCTGTGTCCGTCCGTGCCTGACCTAATACTCTCCACTGCCATAAAAATTTATTGATTTCTCTCGGTCGCATAGCACAATCATGCCCGAAAAACCTGTTCCTCCCTCCATTACGGGAACTGGGCCTTCAATGACGTGCCTACCAGCTCGAAACTTCTGGTGCTATAGAGTCAACGGCGGTGGTCGAGCTTTCATGTCCTGGCAAAACTGAAACGCGGCCATGTGAAATGACATGTCACCTCGACAAGATATTAGATTGCCATATCAGAAATGGCTAATCACCGACAAACCTACGGTTGAGACAGCATCAGTTATTGGAATGCGGCGGATACAGATACGTGTATCACTAGTGCACCATGAATCATCGCAGATTTGCGCTTTCAGTAGTGTCGAGTGTTTTGCGTACGATGCCTTCCCATATATATTTGCACAATAACAAAGCTCGGTTTGAAAACGTGCCATGCGCCCAGCCATGGTGGTCTAGTGGCTAAGGTACTCGGCTGCTGACCTGCAGGTCGCGGGATGGGATCCCGGCTGCAGCGGCTGCATTTTCGGTGAAGGCGGCAATGCTGTAGGCCCGTGTGCTCAGATTTTGGTGCACATTGAAGAACCCCAGGTGGTCAAAATTTCCGGAGCCCCCCTCTACGGCGTCTCTCATAATCATATTGTCGCACGACATCCACAACGAGAGAGAATCAGGTCCACCTCTGGACACTATGCCGCCACGTTGGCCTCTCTTCGAAGCTCCTATCTCGCTACTCGGGGCTTTACAAAGTTTCACGCCGGCTTACTGAGGTCACATATGAGATCACTCCGTTGAACAGTCAGTCGTCATTGTCCGCACCCGCCACTGACGTCGTCCAGGTGTCCCGTCTGAAACCATTCGTCTCCTCATGATACTACTCTCCTTTAGGCACAGAGACTGCGCTACCGGTGGCGGGGGGTTATATGTTACGCGACATTGGCAACGAGAGGGAATTATGTACACGACAAAGACGATAAATGCGTTCGCGCTCGTATTGTTGTTGCTGTTGTACCTCCATCTTGACTGCAGCTGCCTTTGACTCTCCCTGTATATTTTTAAATATATTTATTTTATTCATTCTCTCACCCCCTTGACAATAAGGTGGTTTTGGGGCGTTAAACTCCACATATCAATCAAAACTTGTCATGCAATTTCTCTAAAGTTACGCAACTGAATATATATTTTCAGTTTATAGGGCTGTTCCTCGCACACGAGAATGTGAAGTCGCGTAAAGGTGCTGATACAACATCACGGCAGAGCATCACCTACGTTAGAATCATTGGCTTCTAGTTTGATCCAAAGCCCGTGAAATATACCACCTTGTCACAGATGTCATTCGATAGATCTGAAAAAGATAACTCAATGAAATGCTAGTGGGCTCATCTCTTTAGGGTCTTCGTATAGAGCCGTCTTCAAATTTAAGCACGGCTCGAAGAGCAGATACTCACTTGAATATGCTGTGTAAGGACGGGCATTCTTTGGGGCATAGTACACTCCTTTCAAACTGAAGGAGATCGCAAAAGGGATGTAGAAACCCATCTTGTCCATTGTATGCAGTACAGCCATGCTTTCGTTCTGGAAACAGAACAGCCACGAAGGATGGGGGTGAGATTGGTTGTGGAATAAGGATATTTAAACACTACATGAAAAATTGTAGAGGGGCAAAAACGCGTTTGCAGTGTGAACAAACGGAAATGACAATTTAAGAAAGGCTAGTGTGGTCTATGGCTTCAACCAAGCTTCTTGATAAAAGGAAAATTCGTAAAAGGACTATACGAGCCATCTGGTGACGTGCCCTTAACCCCCCCCCCCTCCTCAATAAATAGCTGTGCTACTACGCATTTAACCCAGGTGTGATGGTTAAAGAACGTTCGTCACTATGTTTGTTGATAGCGGACGAGAAAGGATTAACATGAACTTTCTATTTCATGGCATGGGTGGAACGGCTGATGGCGCACGGATACGCTACCGTGTTCAGCGCCGTTGAGTCGGACTTCGCGGCCAACCCAGCAGTCAGGGTCGCAACTCCGGAGGTCCAGGATCAGGCCATGGCTCACGAGGACCACACCCGGTAGGCCTCGCCCACGAACCTGCTCCCGGCCACTGCACCCAGGCAGGAGCCGTTCGGCAGGTCTCGGTCTTGGACCTTGAACAGACACACCGGAGCTCGACCTGGCCGACACGTAAGGGTCTCACGTCCGGCTCAGGAACGCTGCCAGGAACTCGTCCTCTCGAGCGGCGCACCACTTTCTCTGCCTTCGTGGCCTCAACCCTCGAGCTCTCTTTTCCGCACGTTCCTTCTTCTTGTCCAGGGCACCGCCAGGTACCCTCGGGTGCACCCTGCAGCTCATGAGCTCGTGGCCCACGTCCGAGTCTGGCGCATCACTCGGCACCGCCCGGCGATCCTAGATTCAGCCAGCAACTTCCCTGGAACCTGAATCCTCGGCCACCCTGGACCTCGCCCGCTTACGTGCTCCTCTGTGCGCACTCCCGCGTCTCGCCCGGCAGAACGTCTCGCTCGTCCCTTGCCGATGTGCGACGCTCTGGTGACACCGGCGCTTGATGGCATGGGTGCGGCCACGGAGCAGTCAACCCGCATCGGAGACGCGATGCTCCATGTGGGGCATGGCCAGCCCGTCCAGCGAAGAGCGTGCGCCGAGACGCGATGCTCGACGCAACCGTGAGCATTAGCCAGGCCACGTTCATCGCTGTGTCGATCGGCTGAACGTGGAGACGCCTCGCCGAGATCCGCGATGCCCTCGGCAAGGAAGAGAACAGCAGACCAGACCGCACCCCGAGATGCAGTACTCGTGCCGGCAATGCCGCCCCAGCTGGTGGTTGGATGGCAGCAGCGTGGACGGCCGCGTTCCCTGGCCGGAACCTGGCTCGCCTGCGTCCGACGCTTCGGCCCGCTGTCTCCCGTCTGCCGCTGCTCCGGCTCGTCCCCAGCCACAAAGCCTACTGCCACGTGATGGTCGCCCGTGGCCCAATCGTGGCACGCCACCTCTATGGGCCACCACAGGTCATCAGCTGATTCGCTGACACTCATGCGCACATTACACGCGCCTTGCCTCGCACTTCCGTCGTTGTCGTTTTCTTCACTAATCACACCTGGTGATTTATGATCGTGGCGTCGATATTTAATGCATGTGCCATATTTCCCGGGTGACAGTGAATTAGCTCTTGCAACACACAAGGACCCAGAGATTAGTGCACCGCCAACGTCGAACGGAACGGCAGCGTCCACGGCAAACAGCGAGAGACTCTAGATAATGATTATACCACGATAAAATGCAAGATTTATCCGAGCTCCAAGACATTTGATTTTGCCGACCTCTACATCCCTCGAAATTCCTTCGCAGGCGTACTAACTATATTTAGGAGAGTGGTGTGTCCTGCGACTTCCTTAAAAATATGTGTTTTAACAAGAAAGGAATAAGTGCGTGATATATATGGCACAAAAGAATTAAGTGATTTTTTCCAGTTCACGAAGAACATACTACATAATACCCGATAGTTGCAGACACCTGTTTCCTCATAAAATATGCCATTTCCTCAGGACTGTTTCAACAGTTGTTATGTCTGTACAATTGTCTATATTACCTATTCGATTCCCTTGTAATTGCATTATTCGTAATAAAAACACCTAAATAGGTTCAGTGCAGCCCTCACTGTTTACGTTACATGTATTAAAACTGTTCATTTGTTTTGCACGAAGCTTTCAAAGAAACCACGGTGAAAATAACTTCGAACACCTTCATCAAACATCGCTATACACAAAGTAAGAAACCTCGCTTTATTTACTAACTTATAGACCTAAAGAGCCTGTGAATCACACTTTACTCAACCAGTATGTGTTGTGCTACAGAGAATTGAACTATATTAAAACTTCGTTTCACCGGCCTAAAAATAAGTAATGCACACATGATGAGCAGGTAGGCCAACGATTTCTCTTCGTTTCAAGTACGCGAGTCGTTCCGTGCAAGGGTGGCCATTCAGCGTACGTTAACCCTCTCTGATGCGTTAGCGTCCTCTATCCCGCTTTTGGTAAAATTTAGGGTGTAGCAGATATGGCCGTAAAAAGGTGAAATATGATAGAAGACACAACACACAACTCATGCACTGTTAAAAAATGTAAACAAAAGAAGGCTGTATTTAATTAAGAAAACTAGGTTACAATATTACTCGCGCAACCGCTCAATACACATCGCACAACGCACAACCGCTCAAGTCGCTCGCAATTCGCAGACTTTTCTACGCTCGCCGTTCTCGCTGCGTCTCTGGCTCTTCCCGCGCTTTCTCGCTCTCCTCTCTCGACCACAGATCCGAGTACACATACGCACACACACGTACACAAATTGTTCCATGAAGTCAGGGGGGGAAGTCGGTCCCTTCGCCATTCGGGGAAGCTCTGTCGAGCGTCCCACAGGCCACGGATGCGCAAAGCGGCATGTTTCCCTCTTCTTGCACCCGAACTCGCAAGGTGCAATAAAGCGGGCCGCCGCCTTTGTGCTGACCCGGCGCCTGCAGCACTAGGAGGCTCGCCGATCACTGCTGCCCGTAAACAAGGAGGACGGCCCCCTCGATTGACCAACGGACACTCGCACGACACAACACACGCAAAAAGAATGAAAGAAAACAAAACTTAGAAGATTTGAAGCAGTCACGTACACTCGGTCGTCCTGACAGTCATTAACGTTCTCGTTAATGCAAAAAAATTATAAACAAACCCACACGCCAATACACAAACAGAATCGTTTCCTTCGTCGAAGAAGACAAAAGAAAAAAATCAACTGTTTAAGTTCGCACAGTTCACTCGGTAAATCTCGGCACGCACTGAAGTTCTCAACAAGACGCCAACGCAACTATGGCGCACTCGCATAGGGATGGGTCTTGGCGCAGCTACGGGCCGAACGTCTCAGTTGTTGCACCTCACATTCGGGAGCGTCCGACTCCTCCGAAGAAAGAAAACAGAACTTAGAAGATTTGAAGCAGTCACGTACACTTGGTCGTCCTGACAGTCATTAACGTTCTCGTTAATGCAAAAAATTATAAACAAACCCACACGCCAATACACAAACAGAATTGTTTCCTTCGTCGAAGAAGACAAAAGAAAAAAATCAACTGTTTAAGTTCGCACAGTTCACTCGGTAAATCTCATCACGCACTGAAGTTCTCAACAAGACGCCAACGGAACTTTGGCGCACTCGCATAGGAATGGGTCTTGGCGCAGCTACGGGCCGAACGTCTCAGTCACTGCACCTCACATTCGGGAGCGTCCGACTCCTCCGAAGACTCCCCGTCGTCATCAAAGTGTGAATGCGGATTGGTCGTTGTCCAGCACTTCAACTGCGACACGTGCGCAGTGGTCGCGAAGCGGCTCGCCCTTGTTTCGTCAAGGTCGGCAACTCGATACGTGTCAGCTGGCAACACTGCCGTGATTACAAGAGGGCCCCTATATTTTGGCTGCGCTTTGGCAGGCTTTCCCGTCTGTTCTGGAGCCCTCGCCATGAAGACCACATCACCGACACCATACATTTTACCCGGGAAGGGGCGCTTGTCGTAAGCAACCTTCATCTTCTTCTGCTCGCTCATGAGGCGCTGCCGTACGCGTTCGCGCAGCCCGCCGAGCTCCTCGCACTCCGACGCTTTAGATTCAACCAAGCGCATCAGTGCCACGCTGTGAAATTCCGGTTGATATCCGTGTAACATCACGAAGGGAGCCTTCTCGGTCGTCTTGTTTACAGCGTTGTTCAAGCTACACTCTGCCTCACTGAGCTTTTCGTCCTAATCTCGCTGCTCTGTATCAACCATCGACGTAGTAATGTCTGGTAGAAATGTACAGTTAACTCGCTCGACCAGGCCGTTAGCTTGAGGATGTCGAATGGAGTTGAACACATGGCGTATCCCTCTGATACTGCAAAAATCTTCAAACGCTCGTGATGTGAAACAGCTGCCCTTGTCAGTAATGATCCGTTCAGGTCTCTCTATTATGAATTCCTGTAGCGCTGCGAGCACAAGCTTCGTCGACGTGTCGCGCCTCGGGAACACCCTCACGAACTTCGTCAAGTTGCCCACAATCACTAAAAGGTACTGGTTGCGTCGCTTGCCTGGCACAAAAGGTGCTAGATGGTCCATGTGAACCACTTCAAATGGCCCCTTCCCAGGGGGGATAGGGTTCAAAAGTCCTTCACGCTTCCCGGAAGGAAGCTTGTTGCTTATACACTGGAAGCACTGCGATATATGCTTACGAACGTAGTTACGCATGCGTGGAAACCAAAAGTTCTCTTGTATCTTTGCTACTGTGCGGTCTAGTGCAAAATGCACCATCAAGTTGTGGGACTGCGCAACTAATGCCTTCCTCATGCTCTTTGGCAGTACGAAATTTTGCCTCGCTGCTCACCTTGCCCTGTCTTCCGCAGAAGCCGTCCGTCCATAATCGAGTAACCTCAAGTTATTCGTCTTTCATCCTTGTTTCGGCATCCTTGTGGCTTTTCCAGCATCGTTATGATCTCTCTTAGCTCCACGTCTCCCCTCTGCAGGACCAAGACCTGATCGGCAATAGTGAAAGTGACACACACTTCAAAACGGTCCGCAAGGAGTGTACTGAACGTGCCAATTGGGTCCTCGACGGCCCCTCTGCTTAGCGAATCCACATGAAGCATTCGTGCTCCTGGACGATGCTTGATTGTAAATGTGAACTCCTGGATTAAGTCGTACCAACGCGCGATTTGCGGTTTAAGCGTTCGCTGTGCGTTGAGGTACACAAGCGCCTGACAGTCGGTCACAATTGTAAATGATATTCTAAGTAACAACGGCCTAAGTCGGTCCACAGCCCACACAATTGCCGTTAGTTCCAATTTGGATGAGTGGTGGTTGCCTTCAGCGTCGGTCGCCTTTTTACTCACGCAGTAAACGAGATGCCACTCGCCGCCTTTTCTCTGCAGGAGCATGGCTGCCAAACCCTTGGTGCTGGCGTCAGTATGCAGCTCCGTTTCCGCATTCGGATCGTACAACTGTAGCACCGATTCGCACGTCAGCTTGGCCTTCAAAGCCGCAAAACTCCCATTTTGCTCAGCACTCCACTGAATCACCGTGTTCTTCCTGGTTAGTCTAGAAAGGGGCTCGGCAACCAAGGCGTACCGCAGTATGAAGCCTCGAAAAAAACTTGTTAGGCCTAAGAATTTCCTGATGTCGTGAACACTTTTTGGCATTAGAAATTCGGCTATTGCTCGCACCTTCGTGTCGCCCGGCTGCATGGTTCCACTTTTGAGTCGCAATCCAGGGAAGTCCACGGATTCCACCGCGAAAGCACACTTGCTGAGCCGGAGTGCCAGATTATTTCTTCAGAATGCCTCAAGTACCCAGCGCAGACGCGTTAAGAGCTCATCCCAATCTTTGGCTGGTATCAACACGTCGTCAAGGTAGAACATAGCAACCTTACCTCTCAGTGGTCCCAACACACGATTTATGAGACGCTGGAACACGGACGGGGCATTTGTAAGTCCGTACATCATGCGCTCGAATCGCCCTGTCTCATCAAGAGTTATAAATGCAGTTCTTCTTTTGGCCTCTTTGGTTAAAGAGACTTGGAGGTATCCATGTGGCAGGTCAAGGACGACGTATAGTTTGGCCCCGGCAAGACCCTCGAGCTTGTCATTGATAGCTGGCAAAGGATACTTTTCCTTTATCGTCTGAGCATTCAGCCGACGATTGTCAACAACCACGCGCTGCTCTCCATTTTTTCTTTTCGACGAGAATGACGGGGCTGGCATACTCGGAATGTGCCTCAGTTACGATTCCCTCTTTTCCACTCTCCGATGATGTCACGTATAGCCTCTCGCTTTGCCGGAGACGCCGGAGCCAGTGGACGCGCGTCGCATGCGCTCCACTTAACGTGTCTTCTCGTTGAGCGGATTACTCCGATATCGTCGCCGGCACTGTGTCGGATCATCAAGTTTTAACTGTCCGGGGAACCGTACACCCTTCCCGAGGCTGTAGAGCATCTCCATTTTTCTCTATTCCCTTCAGAAGAACCCATGTGAGCGCTGGGCTGCTGGGCCTAAGCGTCGACCCAGCTCGCCTGTGCGAGTACGGGTGACTTGGCCTAACGGCGCTACCCCTTCCACAACAATATGGACGCTAGCACTACGCCAACTGCTGACGTGACTACTACCGGATGCGTTCAACCTGCATTCAGCCCCAACGACACCCATGTTAACATGGACTCTCTCGACCTCGACGAGCTCACTTCGGCAAGCGAAGATGAAGTTGCGGTGCACCGTCTTACATCGTCTGTATCACTGGGACCGGTGAGCGACACCGACACCAACTGGAAACTGGCGATTTCCCGTCGCCAGCGTCAACGCTAGAAAAACTTCGACAAAGCCCGAGCGGGATTGATGAAGCCGACCAGTCCTGCAAGCACTCCACCCAGCCACGTCAACGCCGGGGCTGCTGCGGCTGCTAGCGCTCCTGCTGCGCAGGCTGACGCGGCCGGCGTCGCACCGGCGCGAACACCACCACCCGCAACGAAGCCGCGCCAGCTATGACGAAAGCCGCTGCCACTTCCACGCACGAAAATAAAGATCATAATGCGCCCGAAAAAGGGCCTGGCCATTCGGAACTTCACTACGCATCAAATTTCCCGAGCGTAGCAGTTGCGGGCGGCGGCAGCGGCAGCAGCAGCCCGTGAACAGTCCCAGCACGCCTCCAGCAAACATACTGAGAAGCCTAGTCCCACTCCATCAGCCGGTGCCGACAATAAGGTAAGCTAATCAGCAAATGTAGATCCTCCTATCGCTCCTCTCAATACCCTGTCCACCGCATACGAACACCTTCTCGCGGAAAACATAAAACTCAAACAAGAGCTGACCGTCATCAGGGCACGTCAAGCCAAGGACAGTTCTGAACTTCACGTACTAATGGCGCGTCTTGGATTGCTGCTCGACTCCCCGAAAAAAAACCCAAACCTCCCCTGAGAGACAGAAAATTCCTAAAACGGCGCTATCGATTCCTGCTGCGTCGGGAACCACAGTCACACGCGAAGAGTTACGCGAAATGCTCTCAACGCTCGCGCAGCAGTTATCGCAACAATTCAGTGCCGTATTCACACAGTTCGGAGAACGCCTCGACTCTCTCGAGACACACTTTGAGGTGCAAATTGCTGAAACAGGCGAAAATATACGCACGAAGAGGGCCACTTGTAGCTCGCACACCACAACAGATCAAGGTTACTATAGACTAGGATTGGAACCACATGCATCCGAAATCCTCGCTACCCCCGCATCGACACCCAGCGTCCTCACCCTCACTCCAACATCGGCGTCGCAAGCCGAGATTCCGATACCCACGCTTTTCCACTCAACGATTTACCCATGGGCAGCACAGCCCCACTCGTTGGCGAACATTCGGAAGTCTGGCAATGGAACTGCCGCGGCTTCCGCAGAAAGTGGGGCCTCCTCCAACAGTACATTAACACACACCTTGCTCGGCCAGATGTCATAGCGCTTCAGCAGCCTGGAACGCCACCTATATTTTCAGGTTATGAGTCCTATAATAGTCAAACAGAAGGCAAAGCGGCCATCCTGATTGACAAAGCGCTAACCGCAGTTGGTTTAGACAATATCCTGGACAACAACATAGAACATGTGATTGTGGAGCTAGTTTTCAGGAAAAAAAAAGAAAGGAGAAAAGCGAAGTGTCATCATTGTCAACGTATATAGCGCCCCAAAGCAAAAAGCCACTGATTTTCATGCCCTCGTCCAAGGTGTCTGCAGATTGGCCCAGGAAAAAGAACTCTTACTGCTCGGCGACTTCAACGCTCTCGACAAACGCTGGGGTTACAATCGTTCGGATGTCAAAGGAAAACAGCTTGCGGCTGCCACTGAAAAATTTCTGCTTGAACTGCTTACGGATCCCGTGTTCCCTGTTCCCGACCCGGATCGGCAACAGTGTGTGCAGGGACACTTGCCCCTATCTCACCTTCGCCTGTGGGCCGTGCAAACTATAACTGGGACAACCTGCAGGAATCCTTGGGCAGCGACCACTTCATTCTCCGCACAAAAGTTACAGAGAGCGCAGTGCATCGGTCTATTGGAGAAGCACGCATCACAAACTGGGATGCCTTTCGTCGTGAGAGCGAACATTCACTTGACAGCCTCACAAGCCTAACCGACTGGTGCACCCAACTTAAAAAAATTCGAGAGCGTTGGACCACCACCATTAACAGAACACCTGGACTGTCGGAAGTGGACGGCCACCTGCTACATCTGTGGGAAGCCCGAAGGAGTCTCATCCGCAGATGGAGGACGCAAAAACATAACCGACGCCTCAAGCTAAGGATCGCCGCACTCACCACTCAGGCAGAGCAGTACGCTACAGAACTGGCGCGACTAAATTGGGCCCAGTTTAGCGACTCTCTTCGATGCTAATTGGGCACGGCCCGCACGTGGCAAATTTTGCGCGCTTTGATGGACCCCACTCGAACGAAAAATGAGACGAATAAGTCAGTCATGCGCCTCATACACGCCTTTGAGGGTACAGACGATGAGCTGCTGGATCAAGTCCGGCGAAAATGCTTTTGTGATTTCTACCCACCCGCATCTCAGGCTGCGTAACGTGGACGTGCCTATGACACACTCTCAACCAACCAATAACCGTGGACGAAGTTTACGCGGCCATTCGCAGCAGCAACCGCAACAAAGCTGCTGGGGCAGACGGAATCACGTACTCCCTTATCAGGAACCTCAACGACAGCGCCGTACAAGAAATCACGGTGTTTTTTAATGATCATTGGCAACGTGGAACGCTTCGTCCTAAATGAACGCACGCGGAGGTCCTAATGATACTGCAGCCGGGCAAAAAACTTCAGATCGAAAACCTCTGACCAATATTCCTCACTTCCTGCCTTGGTAAACTCATCGAGCGCGTCATCACTAGTCGCGTGCAAGATTATCTCGAGGACAATGACCTTTTCCCGCACTCAATGTACGGGTTCCGGGCACCTCTTTCAACGCAGGATGTACTGCTACAATTAAACGAAGTCATTGATAACGGCCCCCAGCAAGGAGAAAACATTATATTGACATTAGACATAAAGGGCGCATTTGATAACGTTAGCCACCAGGCCATACTTGAGGGCCTCAAGGCTCTTCATTGTGGGCAGCGCGTCTACAGTTATGTTCAGGCCTTCTTGTCGGATTGCACTGCCACTGTCGGTCTCGGCTCCATGCAATCACATGTTATCAGGGTTCCAAACAATGGCACCGCGCAAGCCTCAGAGATTTCCCCGCTACTCTTTAATGTAGCTATGGTTGGCCTGGCACATGAACTCCACTGCATCTATGGCATCCATCACGCAATGTATGCAGACGATATCACCGTCTGGGCCACGCGCGGGACCCTTGGAGAAAAAGTATAACCTGCAGCAGGCGGCCACTGCGTCGAACAATACGTGCAGACACGAGGCCTGGCCTGCGCAACAGAAAAATCTGAGCTTCTATGAATTTGTTGGCGCAAGCTCCCACCATCGGCGCAGAACAACCAAGGCTCCCGCCTCCAGGTCGTCCTTGCTGGCAAACCAATCCCAGAGAAATCCGCCATTCGAATATTAGGCGTGTGGGTACAGTCGAACCGTCATGTGAATCACACACTTTCCCTTCTCCGCACCACTACACTTCAAGTGGCCCAAATAATATCTCGGGTAGCCACTCGTCGCCATGGCATGCGCGAGGATGACACCCTAAGGCTCATACGTAGCCTCGTGGTCAGTAGGGTGACATACAGTTTGCCCTACCAACGCCTCACCAAAATCGAACAGGGCCAAGTACACGCAATGCTCCGCAAGGCCTACAAAGCGGCACTCAAGCTATCACCGCGCACTCCCTCTAGCAAGCTCCTCGCATTGGGTTTACACAACACCTTTGAAGAACTTTGTGAAGCGCAACTCGCCACACAACTGCAGCGGCTCACGCAAACACCTACAGGCCGTGACCTGCTCCTACGCTTTGGCTACATCAGCCAGTTTCCCGACGCAGCTCTTCGCAAGCCCATTCCGGACCAACTTCGTGCCATTTATAAGGTCGCTCCCATCCCTCGCAATATGGATCCCCAACTACATCAGGGCCGGCGGGAAGCCAGAGTGGAAGCCCTCGAGTGAACTTATGCACACAAGAACACTACGTACTACGTTGACGCCGCCAACTACGACCATGCAAACAATAAGGCTGTAGCCACAGTCGTGGACCACACACTCACAGATCGTACCAGCGCTTCCGTGCGGTGCCACAACATCACCGAGGCTGAAGAAATTGCCATGGCGCTCGCTCTCGCCGTCGGCTACAGACAACGAAGGTCGCTGACAGTTCTCACGGACTCTCAAGGAGCTTGCCGCAACTACCTACAGAAGCGCATCAGCCAACCCGTTCTCATCGTCATCCTGAGCGCTACAGACACTGGCAAGCATTCCATTACACATTCACTCAGAATTTGGCATCGGATTATATGGACTCCGGGCCACAAGGGACTGGAGGGGAATCAGGCAGCGGATAGGGTAGCTCGAGGCTATGCGAGCCGAGCACCTTTCAACTCCGCCCCTGAGGAACTCGTTCCGGATCCTTGCGACTATTCGGCCATCCTATACCATTACAGAGGACTTAGGAAAGCTTATTTGCTACCACACCGAACACAAAATAAACAGCAATCTATCAGCTGGAGGCAAATTCAAATCGGCACGTTTCCAAATTTGCACATCCTGAGCAAAATGCAGCTCTCGGCATACTCTCCTCTCTGCCCATGGTGTTCAGCTAAAGCCACTCTGTACCACGTCACGTGGGAGTGTCGGGCCATTACAGCCTTACAACCAGTACAAAATCCAACAGTGGTGCGATGGGAGGAGCTGCTGGCCAGCGAGAACCTGAAGGATCAGTTGAGTCTGATCAACCGGGCCCGCAGAGCGCCTGCTGCGAGCGAAGCCCTAAACTAAGGCCCTCCCCCCCCCCCCCCCCAACCACAAGCCAAGCATCTCCGACTACTCGGAGCTTCGCCGCAGAAAATTTTCCGTAAATAAATAAATAAATACATTTTCACCACCATCTCGCTTTGGCGCATTCGTGCGGTAGGGCCGAACAGCCACGGGTGCGCTACCAGGTATCTGCTCTATGTCCATCGAAATGGCAGAAGTGCAGCCAAGTTCGCAAAAATTGGCGGCAAAACAATCCTGGTACTCATTTAGGAGGCACGCGAGCTCACGACGCTGCTCCTCCGTAACGGAGGGGCCCACTTTAATACCCTCGCACCCAATCGGCCGTCACGCCTCCGTAACCAGAATTTGCTCTGGCTTCGCCGCGCCGCACTCCTCTCTGCACCATTTTATTTCCATCATCTCGCAACCCGGGATGTCCACCTCTGTCGCGTGGCCAAGTCTTTGTCCTTTACGTAGAACAACGTCATCATTTCCACTCGTAAACAACGGCACAGTAACCTCTCCGTCCTCCATGTCAACAAGAATTTCGCACCCACAGTTGTTTAAAAGCACTGCGCCAGTGACGTTAGACTGCGATGACAGTTTCACCCAATTTATAACGTTTGCCTGCAGTGGGGTCTCTTCAGCAGTTTTCATATGCAATTTCACACATGAAACGAAAGGTTCGAGATGCGAGAATGGGCACTCGTCTCTATGCCAGAATTGCAAGCTGCCACACAGCCTAGCGTATGTCACATATGGCAGCTCGGTAAACGTGCGACCGTCAAGCATGTCGACCGACTGGGCCTCGTTGGGCACAAGTATCGGTATGTTCTTGCCAATGACGCCATTTTTCAGCAAGTCGGCCCGGCACCTGCCAATGGCACGAGCAGCTGGAACGCCCTAGCTGCCGAAACAAATAAAAAAACTTTCATTTTCACCATTTCATACAAAGGTAAAAAAGGGAGAACTGGAGAAAAAGCCGATAGTTCTTCGGCTTGACAAAGCTCCGGTCCCCCAGGCAGACAGTGGTGAAGTTTGTTTCAAAACAATAGAAGAAAGCATGTTACAAAGCATAAAGCATTAAAGCAATAGTAACATTTCAACTGAATATAAAATAAACATTGCGATGAAGGAAGAGAACTGTACAAATTAAAACAACTATACAGCAACTACGAAGCACAACCGAGAAACACTTTTTTATAACCTAAAAATTACTATAACAGCAGCATGCTATCAACAGCCGGTGAGATTTTTTTTTCTAATCCTATGTTGATGGGCCGTTACAGGAACAGGTCCAACATTTTAGTTTTGTTTAGCGGTAACACATCAATACTTTGTTTGTTGAAATGGTTAAGTAGGGAAGGTAGTGTATGACAAAGACGCTCTTGTTCATAATTTGTACGAGAAAAAGGAATTTGCCATGGGGCCTGACGGCGAAATGAATATGTACTTTTGTTTTCTTGTAGGTCAGCGAGGGTTAAAAATAAATCTAGCTTTCGTAGCATAGCACTCTTGTAGCATTGTAGAGTTTTCGATTTCCATATATCACCAGCTTTTATTATTTTAATTTGCCGAAAAAGCTCTTCCGTATGTTCGGAGAAATAAACATTCGCAATAGCTCGAACTGCCTTCATTTGAAGTGTTTCTATCATATGAATATTTTGTGCGGTGGTGTTTCCCCGTATGAGTGAGCAATAAGTGAGGCGTGAGTGAAAGAGAGCATGATAAATGAGGCGCTTAATTTTATAGGGCAATGTATTTCGATAGCGATTTAAAATAGCAATAACTTTTCGCACTTTCGCACATACATTGTCAACATGAGCATTCCAGGACATATGCTCGGTGAATATAACTCCGAGTGTTTTCATAGAGGACGTAATGGTAATCTTATATGGACCCAGAACAATGTTATCGGGTAATGTAGTAGAACTTCCTTGAGCACAAAAAATGACACATTTTGTTTTGGCTTCATTAAAAATCAAGCAGTTTGCCTTTGACCAGCGTTGAATTTTGTTACAGACAGTGCTAGCTATGGGAATTATTTCTTCTAAGTCTTCTCCTGTAAAGAAAATTGAGCAGTCATTTGCATAAGCGACAACCTTAAACATATAACTAATTTCTACGACGTCATTATTGTAATAAAGAAAAAATATTGGGCCAAGGATGCTACCTTGAGGCACACCCGCTGTTAGAGGTTTCGTTTGTGACCTATTTTTAATAATTTTAACAAATTGATGTCGACTTTTTAAATAAGATCGCATAAGTTCAAGTATTATTCCTCGGAAGCAATATCTTTCTAGTTTCGTAAGCAACAGTTGGTGGTTGACACTATCAAATGCTTTGCTAAAGTCTAAGTATAACCCTAACGTTAGAAGCTTTTTTTCAATGTTCTTAAGAATAAGATCCTTTTGTATATTTAATGCCCTTTCCATAGACCGTCTTTTCCGAAAACCGTGCTGACACTCGGTTAGCAAGTTATGTTTCTGCAAAAATTATCAATACGGACGTTGATAATTTTTTCGAGGCCCTTCAATAATATTGGAAGCATAGAATTTGGTCTGTAACTGCCAATATTGTTTTATCACCCCCTTTATATAAAACAATTACTCGGGCTACTTGCATATTGCGAGGGAAAACTGCAGTCGACAAGAATGCGTTAAAAATGTGCGTTGTAACAGGAGCGAGAAGGTCTATGGCGCACTTAATTGGTCTGATTTCTAAATCATCCATATCCCTACTGCGGCTATTTTTCAGACATGAAAATGTTGCAATCACCTCAGAAGTGTTAGTAGGCTTTAGAAATATAGACTCCCTTAACGAGGTTTGATGCAGTGTGGGCTGATTGCCGTGATCTACGCATCCCACTTTCACAAAGAAATCATTGAATAGGTCCGCAAGTTCTATGCCGCCTATAGAAATATCATCGATATTCAGTGTATCTATTCTTGTAGTGGCTGGCCTGCGATTTAGTGTATCGTTTATTTTTTCCCATGCCTTGTTATTTCGGGGCATACAATCATTAATAAATATACGCGTGTAATAGTCATTTTTTGCCTTTTCTTTTTCTTTGTTCAATTTATTTCTAAGTTGTTTATATACTTTCCTCTTTGACAAGTCCTTTGACTCGACAAAACACTGGTAAAGTTTATTTTTTGTTGATTTGTCTTATGAATTCTTTCGAGATCCAGGGCTTGCGCGATGGCTTTTGATTTCGGTAGCGCTGAATTGGAAATGCTTTAAAGTAAAGAATTTTCAGTTTGTTCATAAACTTGTCATATGAATCATTGGCATCCCTAATTGAAAATATGCCAGTCCAGTCTGTTTCGCGCACAGCTGCTCGGAATTTGTCAAGTGACTGAGCCGATATCTTGCGGTACTTTGCATTACTAGTAAACGTGCTTTTAGTTGACGTCTTTCGTTCGAAGAAAAGATACATGGGCATGTGATCACTGATGTCATGGCATATGATTCCAGATTTTCAATTATCGATAGTCGAGTTTATCATGAAAGTGTCTAGTAACAATGACGTCGTAGCGGTTACACGTGTTGGTGCTTTGATTGCACTGTAGAAGTCACTGCACTCCAGGATTGACAAAAACTGTGTAGTAGCTGCTGTACTGGTCATCATGTCGATATTAAAGTCCCCACCAAGTGAAAATAGGTAGCCATTTTCATTTACAAATAACAGCAGAATGTCTAAAAACTAAAAGAAGGCAGAGGGGCTGGCATTAGGGGGTAGATATAAGACCGCAAATACTGTCTTTTCTTTTTTAAGTGTGAATACACTATATAAGCGACCCCAAACCATCCACCGCCGTCGGCGGCATCCGCAGTCTTCTCTCTATCTTTAAAGGAAAGAGGACTTTGTGGGCCACAGCGCGACGCTCTACCGAATAAGCCACGGACGCGACGCTGATATCGGTGTCAGTAACGCGCCTTATACCCCCTCCCTTTTCGCTCGCTCCTCCGCTCTCTTCGCTCGCTGCAGCTGCGCGCGCACCCCTCTCTCTCACGCGCCCGCCTTCTCTCTCAGTCTCCCGTCGAGAGCGGGTCGTGAGGGGGAGTAATGTTGAAATCCGTTGGCATTCGCCAGATAGTTAACGTAAACTCCCCCGTGTGATCAAATTGCGATTCCCAGGAACCATTACACCATAAAGGCACCATAGTCTCACTAATAAATATATTAGTGCGAATTAATAAATACCCCTCATAGCATCACCCCGTGTATTCGCACTTAACCATGTTCACCCTCGGTGAAATGCTTGGGAGTTTTTTAATGCATAGAACTTCATAATCTTCGGTAGCGACGCTATAATCTCGAAGAATATCATGAACATTTAAAGAAGTTAAAATCGCAACGCCGCCACCTCTGCCCTCCTTGCGATTTACATTGAAATGTTCGTATCCTTGAAGTCCATAGTACTCTGAGTCATCATTATACCAGGTTTTCTTAAACATCAAAAATTCAAAATTGAGGTTACATGATTTGATTAGCACAATGACCTCATCAGTTTTCTTCAGCGACCTTGCATTTAGATGCATAATTTTTAGCAGTTTGTCTTTGTTAGTAATGTTGTGCTTCGTAAGGATGTCGCCTGGACTTACATAGCCTGAAGGCTCCATCTCTATTCGGGGCATGAATATATTGTAGTGTCTGTGAATTAATTGTTCTTTATCTTGTTCAAATCGCTTTCACGCACTATGCGGACAACAGGTGAAGTCTCCGTGTGGCGTGCATGAACAGTGCCATTTTTCGTCCACACAAATTTCCAGCTGTGTTCCCGTTTGCGCGATATTGCCATTCCGAGCATTTTCTTCACTTCAGGGCAAAGGTGTTCATTTACGAACACAGGAGATTCAGCAGGTAGGCCAAGGGAGGCATTTGTTAGCCTTTTCATGCGCGACTTCTGAAGCACGATGGCGTTTGTCCCTCCGCTGAAGTTGAACAATTATATTGGTTTGACCAACCTGCTTTGTTCGAACCGTGTGGCAAACGTCAATGTCCTCAGGGGTTATAGTCTCGCCAACTACCTCTCCAATTTTTTTGGAGTACTTCAACAAGGTTCTTATTCGATTTTTCGGTTATTCCTTTAATTTGCAAATTTCGAATTCGCGAGTACTGCTCAGACTGCAAGAGACCTGATTGGAGTCCGTAAGTCTGTTTTCCAAAGAAGAAACTTTGTGCTGTAGCAAACTGTGTTCTTTCTTGAGCGCATTATTTTCCTTTAATGTTGCCACTAGTTTTTTATTGGTGTCATCTAGAGTCTTGCTGAAGAATTCCACGCTCTTCTTCATTTCATCAATTTCAGTGCGCAGATTTCTTTCTTCTGATCGGAAGCCTCGTTCTAGCGCTTCTTTCATTCGCTTCCACTCATTTCTGATTTCATCTTTGAAATCATGGATCAGTCTCGAAACTTCCTTGTTCATGTTAGTTACTACCGACAACACGAAGAAAACCACATAAAAAATCACATATACTAAACACCGGGCAGCAGTGGCAGCTATTCAATACTAGAACCAATTCTATTCTCCAAGAAGAGCACCACTAACCTGCAAAACGCAGAAGAAATTGTTCACCTTGTACCTAGAACGCCGCCATTGCTGCCTAATGCAATCCTCGGTGAAGGGGCAGTCTTTATATATGCAGATGGCCACATGGTCCCGGAGATCGCACGGTCCCGGAATCAGTCGCCTCCTGGTGTTCTGCAGATTGTGCTTGCTTCTGTGGGGCAGTCGATAATAATGGCACGCGTGTGATGATTCGCAGTGGTTTGAGTTGCTCCCAGCTGCAAAACGCAGAAGAAATTGTACAGCTTGTGCCTAGAACGCCGCCACTGCTGCCCAAACCATACAGAGCGGTAGCATCTTCCAGCATTTCCGCTCCGCACCGCACCGCCGCTGATTCGCGCAGTAAGCAACCGGAACTGCCTGTGTCTATCTTGCCAATCAAAGTCTCATTGCCATTCCATTTAACGTGCTTCAAAAGCACGCCAGGATCAGTTTTCTCTTCAGAGACAGCGTTGGTCTCATTTCTGGGGCCTTTTGCTTGGCAGTGTTTTTGGGTATGCCCAGTCTTCCCACATTTTAGACATTTTTCTATTCGTCTTTCCTTTGGGCAATCCCGCGAAATATGTCCGAATTTAAAACAATTGTAACATTGTCGCTCACCGTTCTGATTTGTGACATGTGGCCGCTGGTCACGCCTGTCGTACCCGGATGCACCCTGCAGCGGCGCCTTGGGTGCAGGTGGCATACGAGGTGCATCGCTCGTCGCTCTTCGCTCAGCTGCTGTCCCGAAGCATTCTCGTGGCTCACCGTCAATCTTCTCAAATTCCTGAATGTCATGCAGCAGTTCATCCGCGTCTTCGTGCGACCTTCCAAGAAGCATCGTGCATAACTCCCGCGATCGGAGACCAGTCAGCACCTGCTCCCTCGTATCACAGAAATCCAAGTGCGCCTCTTAGCAAAGGCGCACCTTCTCGTGGAAGTACGCAGCCGTGTTCTCGTTTCGCTGCTGCATGCGTTCTTGAATACGCCTCCATCGCCCCACCGCCTGAGTCTGGCTGTCGAAAGTCCACCCGAACATCCGCTCGAAATCGCCCCACGATGAAATTTCGGCAGCTCTCGTATTGTACCAATCTTTTGCGGCACCGACCAGGTGACACTTGGCAGTTTCGGGCAGGAATGGCCTTGGCCACTAGTGAAGCGTAGCCGTCTGCCGCAAACTTTCCATCCATTCCCGGGCCGCTGTGGCGCAACCATCACCGGGAAAGTCTGGAATATTCCTGCTCAAATCGGGCATCACCTGAAACGTGTTGATGGCCGCCTGGCGTGGAGCCCCCGACGACTCCGGCTGAGGCAGCCGCCGCAGCAGGTCCGCCAACAAGCGGTCTTTCTCGCGCAGAGCGTCGAAAAGTTCCCGCTTGGTGAGCCCAGCACAGTCGTCGTCATAACGGTGACCACTCTCCTCCGGCGATGATCCGTCCAGCATAGCTGATGTTGGCTCTCTGGAAGCGCACGCTCACTGGAAGTCCACCATTACTTTGTTCTCGCACTGACGCAATGGCACTCCTCGCTAAGATTTTTCAAACTCGTTCTGAACGTTTTCTAAAATCGGTCAAATCCCACTTCTGATGAATGTTAGCGTCCTCAATCCCGCTTTTGGTAAAATTTAGGGTATCGCCGATATGGCCGTAAAAAAGTGAAATATGATAGAAGACACAACACACGACTCAGGCACTGTTAAGAAAATGTAAAAAAGGAAGCTTGTATTTACTTAAGAAAACTAGGTTACAATATTACTCGCGCAACCGCTCAACACCGCACATCGCACAATGCACAACCACTCAAGTCGCTCGCAATTCGCAGACTCTTTTTCGCTCGCTGTTCTCGCTGCGTCTCTGGCTCTTCCCGCGCTTTCTCGCTCTCCTCTCTCGACCACAGATCCGAGTACACATACGCGCACGCTGACACAAATGCGCACGCACCACACACACACACACACACACACACACACACACACACACACACACACACACACACACACACACACACACACACACACACACACACACACACACACACGCGCGCGCGCGCGCGCGCGCGCGCGCACAAATTGTTTACGAAGTCAGTGGGGAAAGTCTGTCGCTTCGCCATTCAGGGAAGCAGTGTCGAACGTCCCACAGGCCACGGATGCGCAAAGCGGCATGTTTCTCTCTTCTTGCACCCGAACTCGCAAGGTGCAATAAAGCAGGCCGCCGCCTTTGTGCTGACCCGGCGCCCGCCGCACTGGGAGGCTCGCTGATCGCTGTTGCCCATAAACAAGGAGGACGGCCTCTCGAGTGACCAACGGACACTCGGATGGCACAACACACGCAAAAAGAAATAAATAAACCAAAACTTAGAAGATTTCAAGCAGTCGCGTACAGATTCCACCCATGAAGAACTGTCTCTATACACACACCACGCCGATGCAGTGTTACTTCAAAGCACTCGATGTAGCATTGCGACATAACCACAATTGCGGAGGGTAATCCATATTTAGTAGTTATTGGTCTAATCCTGAGTAAATTGTAAAATAATATTTATCTTCAAACCATTCATGCTCTGTTTCTGCATAAATAGGATACGAACACCAGCTAGAGATATATACTGCATTATAGTTTTTGGTTGTATGCATTCTGAGCGAAGAAACATTAAAATCTCGACATGCTTCACCAGAAGCTGCTCGTCAAACGACTCGCCCAACACAGCAGTCCCTTGAAGGGCCACTGAGTGGGCCCCATGCCAAATTTCAGTTAGACCGTTGAAGTTGTTGGGTGTCCAATAAGGAACATTTTGTCACAAAAATTTCTTGAATCGGTTCATTACGCGCTAAGAAAACATTTTTTTTTTTGAAGCGACGTAAAACGAGGATGAGAGGAGGCGAGCCGGAAACCCTTGCCGCTCTCCCACTTAGCCTTTTTAAGCCAAATCTCTTCCCCATCATCTCTGGCGTCCGACCAAGTGGTCATGCATGCGCGCATGACGTGCCCAAACAAGACCCACCCCCGTGTTCGTTGACCAGCGTTGTTTTGAGGTGTACTGCCTGCCTGTTTCTGCGGGATGGTTTGGAAATGCTGGCTTAGACGCGGTAGAATAGATGAGTACAATGAGTGAGCGAATGCGTAGGAGCGTTCCACGGCTATCGTCTACTCGATGCGCTGACCGCGGAGACACGAACGCTTGCGATACGCCGGCAAATTAACCCCGCATCTCGTTCAATTCACGGGGGAAAAACGAAAAAAAAAAGAACGCTCTCATTCCCTTATTGCGTCTCATTGTTTATTTAAAGATTTATTATTCTCTTCAAGCAACAAATGCATAAACTGCGAATGTTTCGCCATGTCACGTGCCACTGTTGGCAACGTTAGAGCATAGTCGTCTACGTTAAGAGCCAGCGTCACTGCATTGCCGTGTACGTAGGGCACCAATCATACGAGCAAGTCATGCCCCCATTCTCTGGGCGCGCGCCCGAAAAATGAAGGGGGGGGGGGGCAGCGTTCATCTTTAAATTTGACCCATTTTCGCGGCGCGTAGCGTTGCAAATTTTGGCAGACATGATCATGAACGCCTCATCTACTCATTGCGCTTGTCAGCTCAAAATCGTCAAACCTGGTGAGTGGCCCTTTAAGCAAAGCGATAAACGGACAAACGTCGAAAATGTGAACGAAGTGATATGAATGACGACAAATTCAGGAAGTTCAATTGATACGAAGCTCAGGGTAGCTTTCTTCCTCTGCCCGTTAAATATACAAACAGCAAAAGCAATTAGTGTCGACCTAACATGCTAAGAAGACAACGAGGAAGTTCGGCATTATTGAAAAAAAAGTATTTCTGCGGTTTTGATCTGGGAGAAGTGATTACAAACATTTTCTCCCCAAAGCGAGCCTATTACAGTTGGTAGCGTGGTTTATGGAGACGCCGCAGGCGCCGAACAGTGAGGAAGGAAAATATCGGCTCCCGCTCTCAACATCTGTTTCCGCCAGTGAATCAATGTGTGTCATTGAATGGATTACATCGATAGATGCATAACATCGAGGAGAACAAGGCTACATCAATTTTCTGTGGTGGGTGAACTTTTCGTCATTTTACGAGACTTTTTGAGCCGACGACACCGTGCTTGAGGTAGGCCTATGCCAATCCGGGTCAACGCCACACGGACGCGCAACAAGTGGCGTTCGTCGGGGGCGAGTGGCCGCGCGTTCGACGTGCAAGTAATGATAGACGGGGAGAGCATATCTCCCGATGAGTGTACCGAAGAGTACGGGTGGCAAGCAGCAGTTTCGAAGCGAATGTCGACCAAATCCGCTGCTAGCGGGGACTCATGCGGAGCTGGGCCCAACACGGACGTGGCGTCTAGAACATTTGAGAAAGGCAATCAGGTCAAAAACAGAATCACCAGGGCGTCCCGCATGCCCTACATGCCTAAGGATCTCTTCAAGATTATCCTACGACAACGTGGCGGCATCAATATTAGCAAGATTGGTTCAACCAAGGTAGGGAAAGCCATCATAGAAGCTGCAGGGTTGGGCTTGGATCAGACGGAGCCAGAAATCATCTACCCGAACCTCAGCCAGAACATAATGGTGGTGAGTACACCGGAGCGGGAAAATGCTGAGAGGTACGTGAGAATAAGATCAATAGACCTGGGTGGTTGCAATTATGAGATCAACGCCTATGAGGCTGCACCAGACGATACGTGGAAAGGAGTGATAAGAAACATCGACATCGCCGACGGGCCGGTGGAGCTTGAGAGAAATATTGTCAACCCAAGAAACCCCTTGGCGCTTGCGGCTAAAATAATTAAGAATACCAGCACGGTGATCATCGCCTTCGACCGTTACAAGGTTACAAATTTAGTAAGATATGGTCCGATCCTGGTGAAGTGTTCACTCTACAAAAAAGAGATCGATGTATGTTATGCTTGTGGCCGATTGGGTCACAGAGCTGACGTGTGCCCTACCCCGGAAGAGACCATGTGTAGAGGATGCGGTGATATAAACGTGATTAAGGAACACAGGTGTCCACCTAGATGTGAACTTTGCGGTGGTGCACACCCCACGGCGGACAAGATGTGCAGACAGCGTTACACAATTCCATACGTTGAAAAAAAAAAGAAGTGAAAGAGCAATGGCAGCCAACGCTGAAAAGGAACAAGTCGACAATCCATTGAACCTGCACTCATTCGAGCTGCACTCCACGCCATCAGCTCCAATGGACGACTCGAAGCCAACAGCAGCATCTCGCGGCAGGTCCAGGTCTCGAACTCGCTCCCAATCCAGAAGAAGGAGTGTATCTAGATCCAGAAGAAGGAGTGCATCCAGTTCTAAATTTGTGGTGAGGTCTGGGAATCGGAGTCCATTGATCAACCCAGAATCCGAAGGAGGCATTGGTTCGACGTGGGCCGACAAAGTCAAGGAATTGGCAATGATGGACAAGGCGCCAGCTACCAGAGGACAATCTTCGGACAACAGATGACTTGCCTGGGCCGATGGTGCGCAAACCGAACCGGTAAATGTCATGCTTTGCGACCTACCCCCAAAGCAAAGTAGGGAAATACAGAGGCTCAAGAAAGAAAGTGAAGAGCTAAGGGAAATAAGCAAAAGTATTCTTACAGAATTAGCAGCAACTAAAAATACTTTTAAGTGAAACTAAACAGGCTGAGAACAAAAACACGCCAAAGAAAACGCCAGTTCTCGCGCCTGTGGGTGACAGGGCCATGTCTGCCAAGCATAGAGCCGTCGAAAGTAAGCTGAAGAATACTGAAACGCACAATGAGGAAATGAAACAAACACTAGCCTCATTTGCAGATAAAATGAAAATGATCATGGACAGCATCTCACAGTTGACGATGGGTGTGGGACAAATGCAGAGTACATTAAATGATCCTACGGAAGGGCTTAAAGCATTTAGCGAAAGAGTGAAAACTCTTGAAATGATGAGTATGTCCGGCAACGACAGAACGCAGTGTAGACCATCGTTTCACACAGCCCCCATGATTCCCCAGGCAGGGAATACGAACAATCAAAATGGCCCACACAACAAGAGAATTTCGAGTGTGGCAATGGAATTGCGGGGGGTACAACAACAAACGTGCCACACTCCAGCAGTATCTCAGATCACTACAACCTAAGCCGGATATAATAGCACTTCAAGAAACTGGGTATGGATACGTCACGCTCACTGGGTATAGAGCTATACAGTGCGAAAAATGGTGGTAGCGGCTTATATGTGTTTGTAAATAGGCAGCTGACACACATCTCTCACGATCTAGGATTTCGGGCCAAGAACTTAGAGTATCTCATGGTATTAGTGCCGGTCTCATACAAAAATCAAGGATGCAACAGCTCTTTTGTGCTAAACATTTACAGTAACCCGAAGCACTACAAGCAACAGTTCAAGATAATTTACGAGAAAGCTATGAAACTCACGGAAGCTAGGCATTTAATCATATTAGGGGACTTCAACGCTGCTCATGAACTCTGGGGATATACTGTGACAAACCCCAAAGGCAGGAATCTATGGCATCATACTGACGAGCAAGACCTGGTATTGATTACGGATAAAGAATATGCCACAAGCATCGGCAATTCTGTCTGTAGAGACACCACACTTCACCTAACCTTTCTCAAGAACGTGGAGCATCCCATATGGACAAATACCTGTCATAACTTCGGCAGTGATCGCTATGTTTACGAGGCTAAGCTAGAGGTTGAGAAAGGCCGCACTCGAGAATTCGAGGTTGTTGATTGGGATGTCTTTGGCAGAATTAGAACGCAAAGCGAGCCAAATGCTGCAAAACCAAGCCTCAAAGAGTGGTGCGAATTCATCAGGAATGATATCAAATCAGCCTCCAGAAAGCTTCTCACTGACGCTAACGTCGAGGCCATGGAATCTAAACTAGCCCACTTAATTGAAGCAAAGCAGGCCATTACTAAAAATGGCGGACTCAACGACTGAATCGTAAACTAAGGAAGAAAGTAGCAGAACTGAATAAATAAATTGAACTGCACTGCACCAACCTGTGTAAGCAGCAGTGTGATGAATGTTGTGAAACAATTGATGGGCAGATCAGGAACGGCAAAGCATGGAAATTTATTAAGCACCTCCTAGACGAGCAAGACTTCAAGTCCAACCAAACACACTGTTTTGCCCGGACCATACCAACAGCGCTTAAAAATCAAGACATTGAAACAGTTACTAAACAACTCATGGAGAAATACCTACCAGTCGTTAAGGAGCCAGAACGATTTCCACGATCGCAATAACGGGGAGCCCCTCAGCCGGAGCTGGATCGACCCTTTACTTTATCTGAAATCAGAAGGGTGTTGAGTAAGCTAAACAGAAAGTCTGCTCCTGGCCCAGATGGCATCACCAACAAGTCACTCACGAATCTCAACAAGCCCTCTATTGAATCACTGACTGATTTTATTAACGAAGCAAGAATTCGGGTGAAGCTCCAGAGGAATGGAAACTTTCTTAAGTCATTCTAATACCGAAACCGGGTAAACCTTCAAGTCTGGAGAACTCGTCACCAATATCGCTAACATCATGTGTAGTAAAAGTGGCCAAGCATGCAATCCTCAACCGGCTTAAGGATTTCTTGGAGGACAACAACATATACACCTACAATATGTTAGGCTTCAGATCCTCACTATCTACTCAAGATGCTATGAAGCAGATTAAACACGACATTCGAGACGGATACTCTGGAGATACCAAAGCCATCTTCGGACTAGACATGGAGAAAGCATTCGACATTAGGCACAAATACATCCTTCAAACAATAGAGGAAATTGGACTTGGATCGAAAATGTGTAATTACATAAAATCTTTCTTAGGGGCACGTACGGCGAGGTGAAAGGTAGGAGACACCAACTCAGACGTAGTTCAACTCGGTGATCGTGGAACCCCTCAAGGCTCGGTGATCTCTCCCGTCCTCTTCAACCTGTGCATGATCGGCCTGTCCAAAAAACTGAGCAATATCAGCAACATTCACCACACCATCTATGCTGATGACCTTACTATTTGGTGTGCTGGTGGTAGTGAAGGACATGTACAAGATGCACTTACAGAAGCGGTGCAGGCGATGGAGGAATACTTGAGGCCCACTGGTTTCAGGTGCTTCCCACAGAAATCGGAGTTATTACTTTACAGAAAAGAGAAAGGGGGAGACCTGAGGGCTGGAAGCCACTATCCGAAAGTGACAAGCATATATTGACCGAAAACGGGTAAATATACCAAGAGTCGACACGATGAGGGTACTGGGTTTTTTATAGATGCAAATGGCACGAATCACGTGGCGCTCAAGAAAAATATCTTCAAGACAGAGAATGCATACCAGATGATCAGACGACTTGCAGGGAGACAAAAAGGCATGAAAGAGGACCGTCTTATCAGGTTGATCAACTCTTTCGTGCTATGTCATATTTCATATACGGCCCCTATGTATAACTGAACACAAACCAAACTAAAGAAGCTTGACGCGGTGATCAAGAAAGTGATCAAGAGTGCACTGGGTCTCCCGCTTCGCACCAGCACTCAAAAATTGCTCAAGTTAGGGGTACACAATAAGACTAGAGAAATTGCGGAGGCTCAAGAAAGGTCACAAATAGCGAGGCTCTCTACAACTTGCGCGGGGAGATAGATCCTCGATAGAATCATGATCAGCCCTGTAATCGATCAGGAGACATACACCAAGATACCACAGGACTTTGCTGAGACATCATCGTTGCCCCGTTGCCAAGAAATATGCACCCAACCTTCAACGTCGCCAGAAGGGTAGCCCGGCCTAAGGCTGTATTGAAGACTCAGTTGGATAAAGGAGGCAGCGGGGCTTGCTTTGTCGACTCAGCCTCATATAAAGAGCGAACTAAGTTCACCGCGGTAGTAGTTGGCACCAGGACAGGTGTACCAACTGCGCAACAGTTTACACTTCCAAACCGGAAGTCGCTGAACAGGTTGATATCGCGTTGGCCCTGACGGATCATCGATACACCGAGATATACAGTGACTCAAAACCAGCCATCAGAGTCTTCAGCAGGGACACAATCACACCACAAGCAGTTCAAATTATTAATAGTAAACAGGCCATTGATACACATTACATATATTGGTTCCCAGTGCACCTTGGATCACTCGATGACATTCCCATGAATCCAAATGAATCGGCCAACAGTGTTGCCCGAGAACTTGCGGACCGGGACGCTTTTACGCGTGGATTTCATTCTGCTGGATTCGAAAATCGACAACGGGATACGTCCATGACCTATATAGAAATTACTAAACATTACTACCTCCAGAAGAGAGAGTTTGCACCCCCTTACAGTAGACTGAACAGAGCACAGGCGGTCATACTTAGACAATTGCAGACACAGTCGTATTACTCACCGGCGCAGGTAAAAGAATGGTACGATATAAAATTTATGAATGTTGTTTGCAAGGCATGTAAAAAAAAGTATGCACGCTTGATCATATGCTTTGGGAATGTGGGTCACTTGGCCGTGGAATTTCCCGGGAATGGTTTACAGGAATGATAAAGTCTCACGATCATATCCCCCAAGTCCTGGCTGTTCAGTACGCCCATGACAGGAATAGGAGGCTTAACTTCCCAGTCCCAACGTGGGATTAGCCAGGCAGGTGGCTACACCCTGTACAGGACGTATAAATAAAGTTGTTTCCATCCATCCATTCATCCAGCGTGGTCTATACGTACCACGGTGTGGCCGTAGGTGTAGTCTTTTCCTCGTCGAAGACCTGGAGGCAAAAAAGCCATGGCCACGGGGAATACACGGCAGTCTGTGAACTCCCTCACCGGGTACGAAAGGTGTGCGATGGAGAGGAACATTGATGGAGTGAACACTGACCTGGAATTCAAATGAACCACTGTTTGACACAGCCTGAAGGGAACTTGTTCGGTTTTAGACGAGTAAAAAAAATAAACACACTCGCAACTCCCCAAAACCAGATGACAGGTTTTCTGTTAGAATGCAGCTACTAAAATATATAAATGTAGCGCCTCTATGTGTATAAGTCGGCAACATTAATCAATGTGAGTGAGATATAAAGCACTGGTTCTGCAAAACATTGTTTTGGTTTTGTGCTCAGGCGCACGCTCTTGTTAGTTACAAGCCGAGAGGGTTAAAGTCCAGTGACTGCTCCTTCCTCTATGAATGATTGTTTTGCAATTGTCTACGTAGCTTGCACGATATGAAGGCTATAGAGGGACCTCTACAACAAGGGAATCTAGCTGAAGTGCATACTTTGTGATATGTGTATTCCACACGAATCGATGGGGCTTGGTGAAAAATACCATTAGTTATGCGGTGCTGGTCCGTGGACCACACGTGCCACCGACATACATTTCTTTGCTCACGTGTTAGTCTTTATCCTCAAGTTACGACTCTGAATAAAAAAACGTAATGTGCCTGATTGAGAATGCTGAACATTGCGTAAAATTTATTTTTTTCTCATCTAACGAAATTGTCCAAAAATTTGGCAACGTTTCTCACTATTAAAAAATTGTCGTGTGCTAACAGGCACAGTTAACCCTGACCAGCTTGGTCTGTCTATAAAAGACACTGCTTGCTTCTATACTAAAGCTAATACGAGAAGTCGGTGGGTTATGGTAGCTGTCACAAACAATGCTTCAAAGAATTTTCGCGCAAGGTATGTTTCAAGTAATTCTCAACTTATATATTAAAGAAAAAATTCATCATGGTTGCAAAAGGTTGCAATAACTTTTCATTTTCTACTATGCTTGGCAGGCTATATAATTATTATCAAATATTTTCTTGTGTAACATAAAAAATAAGTATTCGATGATTCCTAAAGGTTTTTATGACTTGTGAATAAAAAAGCGCGATGCTTACGCTTTGACGACGTGCAGTTAACAACTATTATTATAGCAGTGAATGTTCAACGAATTTTACCGATAATTTCCTGCTTCAACGGTACTGTGGGCATTTGTTGTTCATGTAAACCACTGAGCAAATACTAATTTCAACCACGCTGAGACGCAGACCTTCCAGAGTATGTGGGCCTTGCACACGCCTGAGTATTGTGGATATCAAGTGAAGGCTGTGATAGATTACAAAGTCAAGTTAGGGTTTCCAACGTTGATCTTGGATCCATTCAAACGGTATCCACACATTTAAAGCAGTGTTATACAGGAGTAACCCACCCTCACTTTTCTTAATCGTTGATTCTCAGTTATTGAGACAAAAGGATGTCAGAATTTTTCATCTTGTAAAGCTTCCGCTTGCTACGCGGGCTTCCTCAGAAGTGCGTAGCCAAGATTGCGTCGTGCACTGAAAGGTAATCTTCAAGATTGTTTAGCCCGTACCACAACACACGCGTGATACACCGTCGAACATTCTGATGTCTATCATGTTTGACTTATTTCATCAAACCGAGGATTTGGCTACTGTCGGGATTGTTGAGAGACATGCCGACGACGTATACGATGGCGTGGTCACCGAGATTCTCGGTGTCAGGTGAACGTGCAACGCCTGACAGAGGTAAAAAAACAAGTGGTCAGGTGTCACTTCACAGCAAAAGTTGCGGCACTATAGATCGTTGCTGCGCGCCATGGTCACACGCATTTTTGTATTAATAAACTTCCCTTACCTAATTTATATAGCAATAATTGATTATGGGTTATGGGCCTGAGGAGATATATTGGTAAAGCGACATGAAGCATCGCTAGGCTTCATTTGAGTTCTTATTCACAACGCAACGCGTTTTTCATATTTTCCGAATAAGTGATACCCTTAGAAAAGACACTCATACAGGTGTGGTGGTAGTAATGGCAAAAACACCTATTAAAGTCGAGGAAGGCATGCAGGGAGTGCCTCATGAGAGGGCACAATTAGTCGGTGGGGATTTCTAGTACAGTACCTCAATGGCGTCGGCTGCTACTTGGCCGCATCGAACCAAGACCTTTGGCCCGAAAGGTCACAACCGTCAAGCAGGGTCACTTCCCAGTTCTACCGGGTAAGGGTGGGGATAGGGGTTGAGCAGGATTGCGGGGCAGGCCTACACGATGTGGTATAGACGCGAGCAGCTAACGAAAAAGGCGTGATCGAAGTGTTTTAGTGGTCCTGGGCACATGCAAAGCGTTCGGGAAGAGTCAGTCACTGGAAGGTGTTGGCTTGAAGCGACGAGAAATAGTTGTTTTCGAAGTGAACGTTTCGGTAAGATTGTTGCATTTGTAGAAGCGATGGCTCCAATCGGTCAATCCTTCTTGAACAACTTGTCACGCTACGCCTGTGTAGCACATAGAACGCACGTCATGTAATATAGCCAGTGGCTCAGTAGCATGTGTAATACGCGTGGATTATATTTTAGAGGTGAATATTTAGGCACATATCAGGTGGTTGTCAGTTACTTTCATAATGACATATTAGCTAGGAATAGCAATTTATGGGAGTGACATCATCAAACAGCCATTTAATCATGAGGAATGTCGTGAAAGGCTCCGAAAAGTTTGACTAATGGTTTGTCTTTGACATCCGGCCAAACCTAATACACGGTGCTACAAGCATTTCGCCTTTAACGAAGTGCGGCCACTGCACCCGGTATTCAGTCCCTTGACAGCCGAGAATCATAACCACAAAACAACTGCGGCGGGTATCTTGCTTCAAAATCAACATTTGCCTCGTCTTGATGGTCCAAGTTGCTCGGCTGCTGACCCGCAGGTTGCGGGATGGAATCTCGGCTGCGGCGGCAGCACTTTCGATTGAGACGGAAGTGCTGTAGGCTCGTATGCCCAGATTGGGTGCACCTTAAACAACTACAGGTGGCCCAGAGCCCTCCACTACGGCGTCTTTCATAATATTATGGTGGTTTGGGGACGTTAAACTCCATATATCAAAAATTAACATTTAGTCTTTTTCTTAAAGTGATTGAAATTGATGTACGACGATCACTAACGCAAATTATTGGCCCCTTATCTGCATGTTACACTGCATGTTTTGTCCAAAGACGATAGTCTTGTGTCAGGAGAGAGTGAACAAAACGTTAATTTGATGTTCTGCGAAAGAAAATTGACGAATGGTATTCTGGAGGCCCTGCGTTAGAGTGCCTCCAGCGTGCAGCGTTGTGTGACAAAGTTACAAAAGATTGGCAGGGTCCCTTTTAACGAAGTCACTGATCAGTAGCAGTTATATTTTATAGCAGATGTTGATTGCACACTACCTCCAAACCACGCCTCTCTCGTCCTGAGTCCTCTTTCCTGTTACTATTTCTCCACCTCTACTGGTGAGCATCGCGTTGACGACGTCTTAAAAAAGAACCAAATCTTTTTTGTTTTAGCAAACAAGCTCGCGGAACAGTCAGGATAAAAACGCCTATCATTGCTGTGAATTCTGTCAAGCATTAGTTTCAGTGGGCCATCACTCAGTGACATCCATATCCAATGAGCAATCCAGACAAAGACCAACTTACAATGCATTTAAAAATACCCACTCTGCTGTACTCACCATTAGGACAGTAAGGGCTGCAGTGACCACCGCACGGTCTGTATATTCTCTGTAGAGGTCCAGGAAACAAAAGTGGCGCACCCTCTTGCTCCAGAGCGCGTCGATCACGGCACGAAATTGACGGTTCTTGTAGTCGGACTTGAGTAAAACTGGCCTGCGGAAAGATTGCACGCGCACATCAGTAACAAGAAACAGGTCGTACGTGCACTGTGAGGCAGATATCGAACCCTTTTGAGTTCAAGTTCAAGTTCAAGTCTTATTCAACAGCGATGTCTGTTTACAGAAAAGAGCGTACAGGGTCGGTTCGATATCAGCCTCACATTTTTTTTGTTTCTGTTGTGTGTAAGGCTAATGGTAAAGGCCAGGGGTGTAGGCAGAATCCACTTTTCTGGGAAAAGGGAGCAAAATGGGTTACGGGTGAGCGATTATGGCGAGTCCTAAGCGAAAAAAATATATTTCATGAGAGAGTCGCAGTGAGCTCCACATTTTTCGCTGACTTATGCGTACAAACCACAGTGCTGAAGTGCCAAGCCGTTAAAGGCGGTGCGGGTGAACTCCTGTCTTTAAGAACACTAGCGTTTTAGGCCCGGGAAACAGAAAGGCCCGCAGGGAAAGCTTCGAGGCCTTCAAGGTTAAGACACGGGGAGCTACACGTCGTTCTTTCCGTCTGTAGTAAGGATATGAGCTTTTTGGATGCCGTGATAGTTCTTTGAGATTTCGCATCGCGTGGCTGTTCACTGTTTCACACATGTGCAAGGTAGTTGCCGGCTGGTATAAGTGTACCTCTTTCAAGCAGTTTTTTAGTCTGTTGTTTGCACTAGCTTATCCAGTTGTTCTCTTTTTCTATGATTCGAGTTTTTCGCTGGTTTTCACCCAATTCCACGTGAGCCAACTAGCCCTGCCCACTCTCTTGGGAAATGAAGAAGAAATGTGTATGAATAACAAAGCCCAGAATTACAGTTCTTTACTAATACTTGAAGGACGCGTAATGTGCATCACGCCTACCTGCTATCAGTATTTCTTCTAATAAGAAAAAAAACAGTTTAAGGGGCTTAAACGGAGTTGTCTAGATTAAAGCAACATCGTTGGGGCGTTTAGTAAGGATCTTTTTTTTATTGTCTCGAAGAATAATGACATACATAACGGACTAACTGCTTCCAAAATATACACCCTTCTGATTTAACTGCTATCCATCCTTCATGATAGGATTAAACAAAGGGGAAGGGGGTTCGAATAGGTGCGCTCATGCGAGTTATGCATCCATTAGTGTTCGCTTCGAAATAGAAATTTTCAGTTGCTAGTGAGTGCTCGTCTGTGCCCTCTGTGAGTGTGTGTATTTTTCAGCGCTCGTTTCATCGTGAACGTATACCAACATAGCCAACTGGCAGCCATTCTAAAAGGCAAATAAGGTAACGTTACTCAATAGTGTTGTAAACTGCGTAGATTGCCGTAAGTTATACAGCTTGCCGTAAGTGGTTAGAGCTCTCAGCTGCTGACTCGACTGTCGTGGTTTGATTCCGGCCGCGGCGGTAGCACTTCGTGGGCAAAGAAATGCAGGAGGGTCGAGTGCAGTGTCGATTAATTTGTGGGGTTTAACGTTCCGAAACCACCATATGATTATGAGAGACGCCGTAGTGGTGGACTCCGGAAATTTTGAGCACCTGGGGTTCTTTAAAGTGCACCCAAATCTGAGCACACGGGCCTACTACATTTCCGCCTCCATCGGAAATGCAGCCGCCGCAGCCGGGATTTGGACCCACGACCTGCGGGTCAGCAGCCGAGTGCCTTAGCCACTAGACCACCGCGGCGGGGCTCGAGAGCAGTGTCATTCAGCGCACATTAAAGAAAAGTTGGCCGAAAGTTCCGGAGCCTCCTTGTACGGCATCTATCGTAATCATATGCTGGCTTTGGGAGATAAATTTAAAGATATAATACTATTGCTGCAATAGAACAAACGTACTTCTTTATGTCTGTTTAGTGAAGAATGAACTTTTTCTTAGCACACGCTTGTATCTATGCGATTCAGCATTGTTCATGATCGTTTATATCTACGCATCTTTTTCTAAATATTCGAACCGGTTTTCGACGTTGAGAATTTGGTATCCGTTCAAGCTGGTATTATAAAGCACACATGCATGAACAAAACAATAAATAGAGCACGGTCACGATACTTCTCATCTGTAGTTATTCTTAGGAGCTAGGTTGCGTACAGGGATACTGAGATCAATGCTCAGTGTGTGAACTCACGTAGTTAGGTGCCACGTTGTCTTCGTCATAGACACTTGGGTATGTCGCTTTCATGAACATTACGACTCCTGCGCGCTGTGATGTGCAATTGTTTCTGTGTTATTTTCTGTTCTCATAGAACAGTTGCCTACAGCATTCTAAATGCATAAGACTGTCATTCGTAATTACATTTGTGCAAATCACGCTATCATATGCCAAGCCTTCACATCTACAACTCCACATACTGGTCCTACAATAAATAACACATGCATGATATTTGCAATATTGGCACATTCGCAAGGTAGTAAAGCAAAATTATATTATTTGTCGGGCTTTAATGTCGCAAAGCCACCATATGATTATGAGGGATCCTTTAATGGAGGGCTCAGGAAATTTCAACCACCTGGGGTTCATTAACGTACACGTAAGTCTAAGCACATGGGCCTCAAGCATTATAATGTCATGTTTCGTTTATTACCTGACCCACCACTGGGCCATTGTGGCGGGTCAGGTAATAAACCAAACATGGCATTACGGTGACATCTGTTCGTTCGTATTCATGTTATGCTGCCCTTAACATCACCGGTCATTCGCGTCCCTCCTACAATTTTGCTTTATGTGGAGTAAATGAAACGACTACGATATAGAGGCATGGCATGTTAGAATAAGTTGATAGACAGATCAATAATGATAATAATAATAATATTAATAATAATAATAATAATAATAATAATAATAATAATAATAATAATAATAATAATAATAATAATAATAATAATAATAATAATAATAATAATAACAACAATATAATAATAATAATAATAATAATAATAATAATAATAATAATAATAATAATAATAATAGTAATAACAATAATAATAATAAAAATAATAATTAGAATAATAATATCAATTATAATAATTGAACATATATCTTATTTAACATGTCCAGGAACAACCATTAAGTTTTAGTGCAGGCTGCGCAAAAATAAAAAAATAAAAAATCTATGCACTAGAGATGGAAACAACTAAGCGCGAAACGGGAAGAATAAAAGACAAGATAAAAATCATGAAACGGCAGTGAAAAATAAACGGGAATATTGACAACTACGTAAAAGGCTTCCTAAAAAATGTAAATGGAAGAATGTGTACATTGTAAATAACTATCTTACGACAGTACACAGCTGAGATAAAAACAATCACAGTGAACTGCAAAAAACCAAAATATTATGAAACGTAACGTTATGTAGACTTTGTATTCTGTGAGCAGTACAGCGTTGAAAGAAGTTGGCAAGTACGAAATGATTGATTTTCTCTGGTTAGCTTACGTCGAAACCAGAAATTTACACAACTGAGAAGCAAAGAATGAGATATACCGCGAACTTTTAAAAAAATAAGAGGTCCGCGCGATTCTGTCGGTAGTGAATTGATGGCAATGGTAATAATCTGGCAGTGTTAGAATGAAATCTAAAGTGATTTCTAGCAAATTGATGGTTGAAAATGCGTATGAATTTTTTACTAGACTCGCTCATTGGCGTCACTGCCAGTTGTAGCAATGCCATTCAAGACAACAGATGCGTACTCCAGTTGACGAAGACAAGCTGCGGTGTACAATCTCTGGAAGGCTGTAAGAGAACTGAATTCGCAAGAGATTCTGCAAACACAACTGAAAGAACGAAGGCCTCGCTTGGCAGTACGTTCAGTAGGAGCGGAAAAACCGTGCATGCGATCAAAAGGATTACCGAAATAACTGAAATCATAACCCTTACATAACGACATGGTATCAACAAAGTGCAGATGTGACATGATGAATGTTTTGCGAGACACACTCATCAGCTTGATCTTTGATGTATTCAGGGAAAGGCTATTGTTATCACACCATCCAGATATTAAGAACACAAATCTGACTGCAGCAAGCGACAGTCGTTAACAGAATGAAGTTTCTGGAATATTTTAATGATATCGGCATACAAGAGACAGGCAGAATAATGAATTGAAAGAGAAACGTCGTTAGCGTAAATAAAAATAAGAGTGGGCCTAATACCAACCCTTGAGGAACCCCACAAGTGACTGTACAACGAAGACGTTTACGGGATAAAAAAAGCGTACGGGATCATTCAATCTTGCACAGACAAACAGACAGACAGACAGACAGACAAACAGACAGACAGACAGACAGACAGACAGACAGACAGACAGACAGACGGACGGATGGACGGACAAACAGATGGACGGACGAATGGGCAGATAGAGATATATAGATAGATAGATAGATGGATAGATAGATAGATAGTTAGATAGATAGATAGATAGATAGATAGATAGATAGATAGATAGATAGATAGATAGATAGATAGATAGATAGATAGATAGATAGATAGATAGATAGATAGATAGATAGATAGATAGATAGATAGATAGATAGATAGATAGATAGCAATGGTCTGTGCGTTAAATTCGCCAAGAATTTTCGAACAGACGGTGACTTGCGGTAACATTGCGCTGTTGTGAAGAACGGCTACTTCGAATCAGCTTTAAACCGTTCGAAAAGCGGCAGGTGGAAGTTCTCACTGTTGCGAAGCGTGCGTCCGACGACGTTACGAAGGGCGCCACAAATCTCGCCGCTGACTCCACTGTTACGAAGGACGGCGACGCCAACACGGCCCCGAAGGCGCCACTGCTTCGAACTCCGCCGGGAAGGTCACCAGCCGTTTGGTAGCGTAGGTTTCTCAGCTCGCGACTGCTTCTGCGCAGAGCTGATACACGAGCGGACGAGACGACGGTGAGTTAAACAAGTGTTAAACAAGTTAAACAAACGGTGAGTTATGTACAGCATATGTACAGAGGCGTTACAAATTCGGCACTGGGGCCAACAGCTTAGAGACCCGAAGGGCCGAGCTCTCCTCTCTAACACATAGGTCTACTTCTCGCGACGTGCCGCAGGGCTTTTTTTTATTTGCACTGGGTAGATTCTTTGAGTAACTAAATATCCAACCAGAAGCGCCACTGGTCGTGAGGTCAGAATCCCCCAACGGGGTCGCCTCTGGGCCGCGTCATTCTCTTCAAATATGGAGCCGCTGCACGTGGCTGCACCCAAGGACGATTGACGTCGCCACGCATTGCGTCAGACTCACCAGACAGGAAGGCGCCGATTGCTTCAACGCGCTCGTGTGTTGAGGGGCTCGCTGTCCGTTGCCCGACAAAAAGGCGCCGCCACGTGATAACGCCGTTGAGTTGTTCGCGTCAGGCGAGCTCGCGTGCTGGCCTTGACACAGATTGCCTTTTTCAGAGGCATGGACGTTCGGTGCGGACTGGCAGGCATAACATCACTCACTCAGCGGCAAAGGACAAGCCGAACCCTGTCTTGCTGTAGCGCGACGCCGGTTCGATGAAGTACTGAACGTCCTGGTTCATCGCGTTGATACCAGTGAGTAGGTTGTTTGTGCCGTTTTTGTAAAGGGAGTCGAAGAACATGAAGTCGCACATGCCGTCAGGGGGCAGGTAATGCGTGCCTTGGCGGACAGGTAGGTTTACCGTGCAGATGTACGCATATAGGATGGCATGCGTTGGGCCACTGCGCAGAAGAAAGGGCCAATAACCAAATATGCAAAAGCCACTTTTACTGCGCATTGAGTCAGAACAAAAAACTATGCCGATCCACTGACTATAATAGTTAGGATGTCGTTATCTTAATTAAATAATTTATTTATACTGTTACCTAAAAGGCTGATACAGGGTGGAGTACTAAAATACACTTCACACATTGTTCAAACGCTCAAGTACTACATAATGAAATGAGGACAGACACAGAGTCTGACAGCTTTTAACAAAACTACACCATACAGACAATGAAAATTGTAATGCAAAAGAAAACCAGATCTAACAAAAAGCACAACGCAAAACCAGATCTAACCAAAAGCACAACGCACAAAGGTATTCAAGTTTTGCACAGCAGTGACCAACATCGAATAGATTGATTGATTTGATTGATTGATATGTGGGGTTTAACGTCCCAAAACCACCATTTGATTATGAGAGACGCCGCAGTGGAGGGCTCCGGAAATTTAGACCACCTGGGGTTCTTTAACTTGCACCCAAATCTGAGCACACGAGCCTACAACATTTCCGCCTCCATCGGAAATGCAGCTGCCGCAGCCGGGATTCGAACCCGCGACCTGCGGGTCAGCAGCCGAGTACCTTAGCCACTTGACCACCGCGGCGGGGCAACATCGAATAGAGAGTAACACAATCGCAGACACTACACTAAACACACACTGTTTCATATAGTTCAAAATTATATCATCAGTCATCTTTAGCCAGTGTTGCAAGCTAGATGTTGTCGCTCAACATCGCCTGATCAATTCACAGTATGCTTTTTCTTTCTTATTCATTGCCTGATTAAGCTCTAATTAAACAGCCTATGAGACAGCGATGAACTTTTATGGGGAAACTTTCTAGATAATTTCACAAAATGTCCGATAGTTGAGCTTCAAACTGTTTAGTCATAACAGAAAACGACGCCGATCCAGTGACGGTATATGCAGGGTGCTCCAGCTATCTTTAGCCAGTGTCCCAAAATATGGCGACGCACTCTATGACGTTGTGAGCTATATGTCACTTACTATACCATCTGCAAGTCGCTCTATGTTTTACTTTCAGCCTTATTGCTCTAATTATTCATTCCTAATTTATTAGTGTTTAAGGCACTGAAGCTGGGCAGAAATTCTAAGGAAAAAAAATTCTAATCACTTTGAAAAACGTTTGATTAACCAGTTTGAAAGTATTTATCAGCTAATTCTTAGTTTTTTTGCTTACGGAATAAAACAGCGATGTACTAAAAGATATTTATAGCAGTGCCTGTTTTCACTTCTAGGCATGGAGTGATGGCAGTGCTCCATAAACGCGCGTACAAACCGTATGCTTTCATCACTACTGTACACGATGACGATCAGCAGACGCAGTGGTTTTCGCTTACGTCGCCGATAGCAAAACGTGCGTCATCGCACACGGCCTCCACTATTGTCGGCACCTTGCTGAGGCCACACAGCTGACCTAATACAGGGCTCTCCTTTTGCGCGGAATGTTTTATAGCGCTGTAATACGCTATGCAGTGTTCCATGTCACATTGCATTTTAAATGCAAAGTATTTCTTAGCGAACTTCGGCGACTTCGAGCGTATCTATCAATCTAGCCGCTTACGTTTGGGTGCTCTCAAGGTAACCCCTTTCCCGTGGCGTGAACCAAAATTAGCATGGGAGGGTAAGATGAATTGACGAATATGAAGCGCTGGTCAAGACATGAATAATGTCACAATCTCGCCGCATACGTTGTCAAACACTTCCCGCCAGACAGTGGCACATACCCACGGGCGGGTATGTGCCGCTGGTAAGCGGGTATGTTCCACATGTTATTGACATTTCGCATCTACCCAGGAATGACAAGAACACACAAAGGGGATTTGAACGCGTGAGCGTTAAGGAATACCCGACATCGGTATCGTCGACTCAATGAAGGCATAAAATAAATGTCACTGTTAACAAAAACCTGACATAGGCGCCATCACTGGATTCTTCTTGTAAGAACTTTGCTTTATCGGAATCAATGCTGCAACCTACGATGAAATGCTCGGGCATCCCGGGAAGCTGCATAGTTGTTCGAGGTCTCGCAGACATTTCAATCTACTTTGGTTAATCACTCGCTCAGGTTGGCTGATTGACTTCGGTGCCTATCCCTATGGAGCGTTCCTGCCTCTGATCAATACTTGGTTCCTTCTCAAGGCGTGATCTGGCGTCTGAACTTCATACGAGCTGTCGCAAATTCTAATTTGTATTGTAGCTTTGATCCATGTTCCAATTTTTGTTGGCCGAACTTTGGCATTGTGAGCTTCTGCTGACTCAATCCTTCGCTTTTCCCTCGTAGTAGCGCCTCTCTTTTGCTTTCTTCTTGCGCTCACATTGACTGCTTTTGGTTGCAGTAGCCCTGATGCTGTTGGTACAGTTGTTTTAGTGTGGTGTCTTATTGCCACTAGCGCCACTATAGCATTCAGTTTTTGCTGTATTAGTTTGTTGGTATTTGCGCACCTTGCCTGTTGTAAAGTATTTAGTGTGCTTGGGCATCTTTTCCTAAGCACGAGAAAACTGTCTCTGACAAATTGCTCTCTGCCGATGCAAATTAACACTTTATGGCTTGCGATGTTTCGAAGAGAAAGGAGCAAGCATTCAATGTAACGCAACTCTGAGCAGGGAGCGTTGACTGGGAAGGTCTTTGAAATGTCAAAGGATTCCCGCTAACATTCAATGCTGTTTTTATGCACACGGAGCTATGGTAGGACGGCAGAATGAAATCACATATATTGAAACTGATTGGAAGGAAGCCTCGCTGGCCGAAATTCTCCACATCTCAAATGTCACGTACTCTGTTGGTACTGACATGAGAATGGTGACCTTGAATTTACCATGCAAATGCTGACACCGAACAACAATGATCTCTTCTGTTGTCGGATATATAACTTTGGTTTTCCACGGCAGTTTTCACCTTAAAGGTCAATGCGCACAAACCTTCCCCAACGGCCGTGCACTTCAGACTGAAGTCACGAGCCGGAATAACTGCCACCATGCCTTTGGAGAACCTTGCCGAATCCATGAGCTATTTCTTGAGGTGCAATTGCGATCGACTGTCGCTCTTCAGTGGTCGGCGCGGGGCCTTCACAGACGTCGGAAGGTGTATCAGACTGTTATTTGTATTGTATTTTATAGAGTAAAAGAGCCCCGCTAAAAGTGCTATCTATCTGTCTAGCAGTGCCACGAGAAGGCCACGCTAGAGCCTGCCCTTGTCACGTGGGGGGGTTAGATTACAGGAGTTTGCCATGACGTGGCCTCGAGCATTTTAACAGCAGCGATCACACCGGCCAGCTGCCGAGTTTCTGAATGATGAATTGGAATATCGTGAAGCATTTTATTTGCCACAGTGCGAGCAGAACGCGAAATAGACACGAAAGCTCACCAGGACCACCATTACATCGTACAAGCGTTTAAATAAAGTATCTTCCAACCCATAGTCACTGAGCGAAACTTCACATTTTACTCAATTGATTTACCAAGATTTTTGTGTAGCTTTCCTAAATAGATACTATGAACCATCTCACCCGAAGAAGAAAATCCTGATTCGATGCGAAGCAGCAGTGGCGCGCATGGCGCTGACCTGCTTGAAACGGGCGTCGACGTGGGTGCTGGTATGACGGTTTGTAGCGAAACACGGTGTAGCATTAGTAAACGTTTGTTTAAAACGCAGACGCGGGAGGCGGGAAAACGCTTGCGCCAGACTTTCTTGGCTCGCGTCTCGTTGTTGTTACCCACGCGCCGTCTGTATTCTCGAATGCGATCGGTGTTCTTGACTCGCACATCATCGGTGTCACTGGCCTTCCACTGCCGACGCTGAGTTCGGCTACCCTGGCTCGCGTCTCGTCGGTGTTGACGTCGCCATTCGTGAAAGCGATTGCCTTCGCTAACCCTCGCAACGCTGGCGACAGCCAGGAAAGGTTCGCGCAAACTAGCGGGAAGCATGCCGCGACAGTGTCGCGCCCGTCGGCGCGATCGCGCGTCAAGCAGTGGCGCGATGTCCACATTGTCGGCACCGCTAGACAGCCGCTGGCTAGCGGTTTCTTCTCGCCGACAAATGAAGAGTGGTGGCGTGGTTGAGATCATGCCGACGTGAGGAATGGCCTCAAGCGTTACGAGTGGTGGAGAAAGTGAAGCGAGAGAGAACTGATTAGCAGCGAGCGCGTGGCAGGTGAGGGTGAGAGACGTCTTCGGGCACTGCTAGGAGGGCGTCAGCTGCTTGGCACCGCTCCAACACCTGCGGGGAGGAGTAACAGTGCGGATGCAGGGACAGCGTTACACGAACTAGTCATAGAACTGCTTCGCATCTAATAGTTTACAGTTCTAGATAAATTCCTCAGTATTACCAGTGTTTCTGTTGTGATATAACTATTACTGGTGGAGTAGCGTGAACAAAGGCAGTGCCTTGGTTAGCAGTACCCAAAGTCACTTAGCAAAACTTCACGTTATACTCTATTGATGTATTGCGCGTACAAATTTTCCCATTTAAATTGATTATTCAGCGTGCATCTCTCCGAAGTAAATTGTGCTGTATCTGCCAATCCCTTCAAGGTGCTCCCCCACAACCCTATCAAATAAAGTTGAAATTTGTCTTATGTGTACTTCTTTAGGAGATATTTGGTAAAGCGTCTCGAAAAAAAGGCAAAAGTAGACGAGCGCAGCATGGCGCAAATCATGCTGCCACGTTTTCGGGGTGTTGAAACTCGCGCCTTTTCTTTTGTGGCGAAGTCTGTTCTCGCGATTGTACTTTTCCTCCTTTCTAGTTGTAATATTACGTTCAAGTACACTCTGAAACGCGCATCGCCGATATTCTGCCGTTATAAAGCATACTTACTTCAATTAGGGTTCGGTGAGAAAACAATTAGGAAGTGAGAAGGTCGCACAGTACAGTTACGATAGACAATGCTTTGAAGACTTGTCTGTCCAGCAGTCAGCATAAATTATATGGAGGCGATAATAATAATGCTATCTCACCGTTCGGTAGTCCGGATGGGCCGGGAAGGTGCGTTGTTGTAGTCCTCTTCGTGCTGCCTACGTACAAGAAACAATCACAAGCTCAAGTTTTCAAATAGATAAATCGTCGGCAGCAATAAAGCATATGAATGCAACGGGGGTCTGAAAGCATCAAAATATTCTAGCAATTGCAAGGTAAAAAGCCGTCTTTTGTGTCGATTTCGCGTCCCACACTTGTCTATTGCTGCAAGCACTCAAGCATTGCCCCGTCATTGTCAAGAACACAATGGTGTGGTGAAATCACACGCAAGAAAAGTGAGCCGCAACAACAGTCTTCCAGCGTTAAACAACGATGACAACCTCCAAGGCATGAGTGCTGTCACTCATTGTTAGACTGGCGGGGTCAATCCAGGATTTCGGAGCGGTCGCATTTTTCGTCGTGTTCAACTGTGCTCACTGTCACTATGGCGACCGGTATTGCTATTCATTTTGCTATGGTGGTCATATCGTCAAGTTAGTGCATCTTGATTTATGACAGCTTATCGCTGCTAATTAGCATAAAAAGTGCCAGGCCTGCGCTTAAAGTGCCGCTCAGTTACAGCGAAAACTGAAAGAGCGGTCATTTCTAGAATGTACGTTGAACTTTTTGGGTTAATAGAAGTGCGCTGACTACCCACTACGCAATTAATCAGTCTCCGCCATGTTGGGGTTCACACGGTCACGCCGTTATTCGTAGTTGTCTAGAGAAGCAAAATACTCGCCAGGCATTTGCAAGCCATTAGGTGCACTTTATGCGCCGCCTTAAAACGATGAATAATTATGGCGGAGCCTTTTCTAATTCGTTGGAAGCATTGCACGACTGACTGTTTGTGCAATTCGTGTAGTGTGACATGTGGTTTTCGGTTTGATCTTCCACCATAACGTGGTTGCATGTTAACGAGGTTGCTCCCCGACGTATATATGGGTGCCCCGCCGCGTTCTTCTAGTGGCGAAGGTACTCGGCTACTGACCCGCAGGTTGCGGATTCGAATCCTGGCTGCGGCAGCTGCATTTCTGATGGAGGCTGTAATGCTGTAGGCCCATGTACCCCGATTTAGGCGCACGTCAAAATACCCCCGGTGGTCAAAATTTCCGGAGCCCTCTACTATGGCATCTATCATAATCATATGGTCGTTTCGGGATGTTTAATTCCACATATCATCAACATATATATAGGTATTTTGGCAGAGGTGTTTTGAGCACCGGTATGTGGTAGAGTGCTTCTTGACTGCTGGGGAGAGGACCCAGGTTCGAACCTGTGTCCTCACCTATATCATTTGTTTTTATTGCACGGGGCAGTGATTACGCACGCATCCGTGGTGGCTGAAGCAGCGGCGGATAAAAGCGGCCCTTTATGTTACCTCATAACAGCTCTCACTGTGGAAAAAGAAGGAATGTCGGGCGCGAAGACTTCCGTATCAAATGTAGCGCCTTTATGCCGCTGTTCTAAATGAACGATCAACCAGCGTAGTTTGGGGGCTTGTTGTGGCCGTTCTTTTGGCAGCCTTCCTGCACACGCAGCCATGTTAGCGGCCTCGAGCGCATCCACTGACCGCGATCGTAGGCAATTGCTTCCTCTTTCATGCACACTCAGCGCTTGAGGGCAACAGAAATAACATGACGACACCGAAGAACGATACCAAAGAAAGAACGGTGAACTTCAAGCTTCTTACTGTTCATACTGAATGGCGGTGTTCTTACTGATTCTTTTGTTTCTGTGACCGTGTGTTTTTCCGGCTTTTCTTAACGGTAGCGGCTCAAAATGTCCAAAGGTAAAGTCAATTGTGCGTTTGTACGATGCGAATATGCTGCCGCAAGAATTTTTTGGAAAAAGTGCTGTGTTAAGACAAGTACAGGGTGTACAACAAACACCTTCGGCTGGCTTTGGTTTCTCGCTGAACGTTCCTACCCTTCTCAGCAGCAAAAAGGGGTAGTCACAGTCTTTCATCGTCACTACGCCTGCTTCGGCAACGTAATAAGACGTCATGTGTACGCAGCCAGTGACTGAGCGAGGCTTACTTTACGTGTCACTCGCATTAAACCACTGTGGTGAGGGCGCGCACCCGCTAGTGTTGACAGGTGAACAAGTATGCCGCGCTTCTTACACCCTTCCCCTTAGCGGTAAAATTTCGAAACTCATTTTGGTCTCGGACCCTCCTGGCTCTGACACTGCCGCTTGTCTTACTTGTCTTGAGACCCTACGTAATAGGCAGAGGGCAGTGCAGCAAAATGGAAGTGTGCTCTATGAGGCCTAATATGTGACACCGCAAGGCTAATGTGCCGTTTTTGGGGAGAAAAGACTAGTCGGCGAAGTTTGTGCTACGCATTGCTTCTAATGTTACCCATTCGATAGATTATGTGACCTAGTGGGCAAAAAGTAATGGTTTTGGACAGAAAAACGGGTGCGGACACTACTCTTCGAAATGAAACATCTGTGCGGCTCTGTGATATACACAATGTGTGATTACCACAGCCTTTTGCACGAATTAAGAAGTTTCTTCTGGAGGTGGGAGAAACAGACGGAGCTGTTTAGAGGCTGGTGAAACGCTGCATATAATATAATAATTGTTGGGGTTTATAATTATGACAGACACCGTAGTGAGGTGCTTCGGCAATTTCGACCACCAGGGGTGTCTTAACGCGTGCACATATATCTAAGCACTCGGGTATCAACCATTTCGCCTCCGTCGAAAACTCGGCCGCCGTGGCCACCATAGGATCCCTTGACCTGCGGTCAGCAGCCGAGTGCCTCAGCCACTGGACCATCAGGGCGGATTAGGCGCTGCTTCTAAGTTCTTTGCATTTCACGCAATAAAACACTGCATGGTACTGGATTAACTACATTTTAGAATTTCATGTATGATTGCACGCGAGTTCGCTATTACAACTAGCCTCTTCGACCTCTTAAGTATCAACACTTTCGTCCTAACACTAAGAAAGTTTATTTGCTGGTTCAGCATTTTCGTCAGGAGTAAAAAAATGGCAGCATATCCACGGGGTGAATGATGGAGAGTGGGGTGAAGCATCCATCCGTCCATTCGTTCTTGCTTCCATCCGTCCACGCGTACATCTGTGTGACCATTCGTGCGTTCGTCCATGCATCCGCCCCTGCGTCCATCCTGCGTCCATCCGTCCGTGCAACCATCCGTGCATCCATTCATGCGTCTGTCTGTGTGTCCGTTCGTCCATCTAGTAAACACTCCAACTACCACCATCTCGCATCTTTTCATCATATATAGTGCATATAGAAGCACCGCCATCCAGCGGGCATTTCAAGGACTAAACGAAAGATGGCACAGGCACACTTTCTTACGGCTTGCGCTTCGTGTCTACTTCCCACCTTTAACCACCTCAAGTTCATGGTATATACTAGTTCACTGTATTCATGGCATTGCGGCTCAACGCTCGCTAAACCTTTTTAAAACCAAGGAGGTTATGCCCGTATAAAGTAGCAACCCTTTCTTGTCAGATAGTGCTCAATGTACATGCCAATGGCTTCTAATGGGGAATGAGAGACAGGAGAATTCGGCTTTTAGTTAACGCGGACGCTGCGTATTTTTTATTGTTCAACAACGCACAGGAGAAATCTCCCACCGGCACCACCTTGCAGGCCAAAGCGTAATACATGTTACGCACTACTACGAGGGACGAACGGGTGCCGCTTTAAGGAGCTTAGCCTCTAAAAAAATCGTACGTTCACCTGATATGCGCTTTGGCGCACCTAGAGTGATGAAAATGAACTCCTTGCTACCACGGGCCTCATGGTGGGATAATATTTTGTATAAAAAGGCTCTCAAAATATTCTACTGAGACTTACTTGTCGTGACTACAGGTGTTGTCGTTGGAGCCGGTCTGCTTGGTGTAGATCGTGTCGTAGGAGATTGTGTACTGGAAGTCGCATGTGTGGTAGTTGCACGTGGAGCGGATGTCGTTGTCTCTGTCTCACATGTTGTAGTTGCATGTGAAGTGGATGTCGTTGTTATCGCTGTCGCACGTGTGGTAGTAGCACGCGGAGTGGAATTCGTTGTTCTCTCTGCCGTACGTGTTGTAGTTGCACGTGGAGTGGACGTCGTTGTTGTCGCTGTCGCACGTGTAGTCATCGGGAGTGGTCTGGGTGCCGGTGTACGTGGACGCGCACTTGTAGTAGACGTACGTGGCACCGGAGTCATCGTACTCGGTGTAGCACGTGTGGTGGTGCCACTTGGCACAGGAGGCCCCGTACCCGGAATAACCACTGTGGTAGTCACGTGTGGTACAGGAGGCACTGTACTCGGGTATGCCGGTATCTCGAGGGGAGTGGAATCTGTGGTCTCCCCATGAGGACCGAGTGTTTCTATGGTTACATGCTGGCCGGTCGTACTTGCAAGCGTTACCACGGGAAGTCGATTTCGTCGAGCCGGAGGGTAACCGCCGCCACCACCTAAACCTCCTCCACTATCACTGTCTTAATCCGTCGGAGCTAGAAGATCGTCATCACCTGATGAAAAAAGCGAGAGCAGAGACGTGGGTGCAGTATGTGACACAAACGTGAAGGCAAACAACACGCAAGTTTATCAAAGTGTGCGGTGAGAGTTGCTTTTGCATTAGCGCAAATGGTTCATTCTTACCACTCGTAGCCAGAAAAAAGGCGATGGCAAAGGAGCACAACACGAAGACGACGCCGAAAATAGCGATTGTGAAGTAGTGCAGTGTCGTCGCAGAAGATTAGCTTCTGTAAAAAAGATGATGTTGTCGAAAAGATGTTTGCCTCTGCATTTGCAGGGTAAAAATCTTGTTGGATGATGCACGACCTCAAGACGACAGCATCATCTTAGTTTCAAGCGCATTTTGGCAAAACTACTGCTTTCAATTTATCAGCTGTATCGGATGCCATATTTTACTGGAATGATCTATCTGATTAAATAGTTACGATAAGCGATGACAAGATATATCGTCATCGTCTGAACGCTCTTTTTACTTAATTACTTCGATATTTGTTCTGCTTGTTCACCGTGATCTTTTTCGGTGTACTGTTGTATTGAAATGTATTTTGGAGTGGTTTCTGTTGTATTTTACCTGTTATTTTGTCAATGCCTGACAGGGTCAGTAAGATTTATTGTAAACAAATAAATAAACAATTATAAAAGTATGACGATAGGCTGGCATGAGGAATGAATTAAACATAAGTTCAGTAAATTGGTTTATCAATATCCTGATTCGGACTGTGATGTGCATTGCATATACTCGAGAGGGGCGAAAGTGTTTTAATCGTGTTGTATACAGCCGCAGAAAGCCATTAGATCACACCTGAACCGTTAAAGAGTGAAATGGGAGGGACAATTGCATTTCATCTCTCCAAGAGACACCTAGCCTGTGGAGAGATTAGCCGCAATGTCGAGGGTGTCCCATTAACACTAAGGGTGAAATGTAGCACTATAAGGAAAAACGTTTACTTCTGGAGAACTTTCCGGTGCAGTGGCGACCGCGGACGAATAGTGCGTTCCTGTTTCGTCCTCTTGTTTCTCTTTTTTGATCCTATATATATGTATCTATGTGGGTACATACATCCGACGTGATATGCAAAAACATTGATGGGCGAGGAAACGGGCAAATAGAGAAAGAGAAAAGGAAAGAGACAGAAAATAAGGCAAAGAGAACTTCTTGACGACGCAAGGTGCAAAGTCGTGTAACCACGATTCCAAGGCTAGCGTCCTAACCACTCATCTATCCATACACGGGAGCATAGTATAGAGTTGCGTAGTTTTAAATAGCCATGGGTTGAGAAATAAGTCTAAGTCAAGGTTAGAAGGTATCACGAGTGTGAGGGAGAGAGAAAGCGGAAAAAGAGAACTAGTATAAAGAAAGAATGAAAGAAAGGGATAAAGAGAAACAAAAAGAGCCGTCCAAATACTCCGTACAGATAGTTAACCAGCGAAGCCGAAACTTTTGCCCACAGGTATACGATGGCATATGGTACAGCCGAAGCCGCTCGACAAACTCACGCCGAAAGCGGGCATCGACTCGAGCGAAGGCGTTTTCGTCATTGCCTGGTTGACGCTGCTTTGGCTACAACGCCGCTTACTCGGCTCGTAAAGCTGCCGGATCGTCGGAGTGCAGTTGCTTCTTGTTGTTACCTCAAATATACTATTCTCGTGCTTATGGAGGTGAGAGTAGCTACTAATAAGTGTCATCTTTCTAGGGTAACTTTTGTCTTCCGTGTGGAAAAGTACGTGCGAGTGATTGCATCACGCACAGGAATACTTCGGGTAATCACATCGCGATGTTAGAAAGGTGACAAGAAGGTACTTTCTGTGAGGCATACTTACGGTATAGCTGACACAGAACGAAAACGTTGACAGTTCAAATCTCCCTAGTATTACGCAGAAAACGTTCTGCAAGAGGAGGTAAGTAAACAGGCCAAAAAAAGAGGTTCAAAATGGGCGAAGCACTCACCATTTTGTGAGATCTCTTGAAGTTCTATTGCTGAGGGAAATGAAAATCGTGAGTTTTCATCGGTTCTCCCGCAGCGTAGCAGCCAAAACTTTAATGAACACATGAAATCGTATGGCAGTTGGAGGCAGGATGAGAGTTATACAGGGTGTCTCACATAACTGGAGCCAAGAATTTGAAAAATGAAAGACACCTCAGTGGCCAATCGAACCAAACTCGTACTACTCGGACTAACCTGTAGGTACTCAGGCTATTTTTTATCTCTCCCCATACTAATAATTAACAATTCCTGAATAACTATTTTTAAAATATGGGCTGAAAACCCAAATTATGAACGCTGAGATGTAAAGCACTTTAGGAACCACTGACAAATTTGTTTCCTGTACGATACGTCTAGCGCTGTTATTTTTTCCGCGTTGTAAAGCGAGCCTATAGCAGCATTATAGCAGTGCGCTCCCGGTCCGTCACATGGCTTCTTTTCACATTTCGCGGGCTTTCTTTACAACGTGGAAAAAATAACAGCGCGGGACGTATCGTGCCGGAAACTATTTAGTCGGTGGTTTTGGAAAGTGTTCTACATCTCAGTGTTCATATTTTGGGTTTTCAACGCATAATTTGAAACTAGACTATTAAGAATTATCAATTAATTAGTATTGCGAGAAATAAGAGAAGCCTGAGTACCTAAAGGCTAGCGCGAGTAGTATGCGTTTGGTTCAATTCGCCTCTTAAGTGCCCCTTATACTTTCAAATTCTTGGCTCAAGTTATGTAGGACACCCTGTATATGGCACTTCTGAAATGGGAGTCGCGTAAGTTGCTGTTTACTTTAAACAATACAGCTTTACAGTTTTAAAATACAGTTCTTCTAGGGCTGTATTTTAGTGGGCTGTAACCCAGCGAGGGGCGAAGCATCGCAAGCGAATGAGAAGGTAATACGTAAAGTAAAGCCGCAAACGCTATCACGTTCTACTCATAGATGAGAAGCTGAAATGTCCTGTACTTTTTTGTTTTATATTTTGCAAGCTGTTAGCTACACGGTGTTTGTAGATTTATTGAATATCAAAAACGCGTACAGTACAACGGACTAGATAACCAAAGCTGCGTGGCTGTCCTGTACTGATGAACTCTCTCGGGCTGAAACAAGTAGAAATGCAACAGCGCATTGAATGATGTATGTGCATGGCACGTAGCAAAAGCTAAGGTGAAATCACAAAACAGCAGATCGAATATCGCTCTAAGCAGATTTAATGAAAATGCATGTGTAACCTAATCAAAAGTTTCTGCATACTTCAAGGTGTTTTTCAGGTAAGGTAATTTCAAGGTAAGGTTTTTCAAGGTAAGGTAATTTAGTAAGGATTCAAGGTGCTTTTCAGACTAACCCCACCTCGAGCGTATGCCTTTGGGCCGACGACTACTGGCTGTAACAGTCTCTAATCTAAAGACCTTAACGAGACATCCTGTGGCAACTCATGAGCCAGGAATAGAGGTGCCATACACTTGTCGAAATGACGTACTATGTTTGAAACTGCAGCTACCAAGCCCCTACCATTACAGTCAAGAACACGAGAAAATTGTCAGCAAAGCAAAAAAAGAACATTTACAACAGTTATTTCATAAATGCGGCTAGCCAAGATTCAGCCATGGTAAGCTTAAAAAAGTTTACTTGAAACGGGCGCTATGCATGAGCTGATGCTCAGTGTTATTTTTTTAAGTATAAACTGCCACATTCCACGAGACAAGAGTTGTCCTTAAGTGAAGCCTAAGGAGTTGAAGAAAACCGCCGATTCTTGAGGCCACCGCATTCTGCAACGACGCTTAGCCAAAGTTACGTATGCAGTCCTTCGGACTACAAAGCAAGGACGTCAAGCCCCAGCAAACTGTGCAGCCAGTGACTCAATGCGCGTCGCGATGCTCACCTATCTAGGTAAAATTTCACACAATGCAAAAAAAAAAGATGAGTGATAAAGTTGACGTCAAGGTTGTTTTCTCTGCCCCAGAAAAGCTTTCAGAGCTCACCAAACGCGCAAATCCTCAGTCCGCACAAAGGAGCGGCTGCACTGCCCAACATGGTAGACAATTCGTAGCATGTGCTGTGGCTGTTGTTTACTTCATCCCGTGGTCCCCTCGGCTGGTGACCCGCAGGTCGCGGGAACGAATCCCGGCTGCGGCGGCTGCATTTTCGATGGAGGCGAAAATGCTGTAGGCCCGTGTGTTCAGATTTGGCTGCACGTTAGAGAACCCCAGGTGATTGAAATTTCCGGAGCTCTTCACTGCGGCGTCTCTCATAATCATATGGTGGCTTTGGGACGTTGAACCCCACAAATCAATCAATCAATCAATCAATCAATCTCGTTATCCTGCGGGAAGCATTGTCATGAAGAAATAGGCAGGTGCTTGAATGAGCGTTTAAAGAAGCATCACCATCATGCAAACACGGCTGTTCAGGGGAATCTGCAATGGTTGTAAAGATTGTGGATGCAAACCGGAATTTGAAAAGCGCACCGTTGCTGCAAAGCATCGTCAGCAGATAACACGCAAAATAATTGGGGCTAATCAAAAGAAACTTTTGGGTTAACTATGTCTTAGCATGCCTTCGGTTGCGCTCACTAAAAAAAAATGAGTATCTCACTGCGACGCAATGAATTGCAAGTTTGCGCCGAGGTGTGCTATTGTAACTACTTAACAAGATTACGATTATATGGCTGTAACGCAATAGGTTGCGCAGTTGTACTATAAGGTCCGCTGCTCGCTATCACAAGCATATATTTAAAGCGTTTTTGCTATTAAAATTTACTTGAAGTCAGTTCTCTTTCCTGTCTATGAGTATTCCTACTATAGTTACACTGTAAGCACTTACTGAAATACAAAAAGATGCGTCCCATCGAGGAAGAAAAAAAGAGGACAGAACAGAAAGGGCGTCATTCCAAGTTCTCGTTTTCTTTCGTTGTGCAAGTGTGTTGATTCTAAATCACCAACTAGTCCAGGCATCCATCTTATCTGTATACTTTGTGGGGCACTACGGTACGTGACCGCTTAAGAGAAGAGAAGACTTGCCGTGTTAAATTATATAAAGTAATTCTATGGACGCAGTATACTAACCCACGCCAGGCTGCTATCTAGCCGCGTAATCTTGATCTTGTGCTGCATCATATATGTACTGGTAGTCTGTCCCATAATCATATTCGTAGTCTGCAAAAGCAAAAACACAAACTGCTTAGCGCTTGCTCTGACCGGCGTACTGGACGTTCTTATGTGCTACGAGTCTGCATTACCAACTAAGGGTGTAATTTTATCCTGCGCAATCATTGCGAAAGAGTGTATATGGGGTTGCATAGAACACAATGTTTTGTCGAGTTGAACCGAGCATAACACACGAACAACTAAGGAAGCAGCTGGCATCGCTGAGGCAACTGGCGGAGCATATCCCAACCACGCATTTTTTTGAAGATCTGCTATAACAGCACGATAAAACAATGTTAGCCTAAAAAACTAGGAAGGACACACGAACGCCTATAGGAGCGAGTGCGGCTACTAGGCACCTGAGTTTGACAATAGAGTCACCTTCAACATTTACGATGCTGCTACTTACTCGACGGGTCGACGTAGGCTTGACCCACATTTTGAAAACAAGGCACACATTTTGTGACAATCTCTTAGACAAGATTGGCGTGGCAGGATTTCTGAAAGGATGCTAGGTGGAACAAGCACCAGCTCTCTATTTCACCACCGTATGGAATGAAAAGAATCGCTCCATCATCAAGCCTGAAATCGCACCACGTGGGCCATTACACCAGCGAACCCCAAATAGACAACGGGTGTTGCAGGTGTCATCACTCTTATTAAAGCTATGCTCAGATTTGGTCACTTGTAGTGAGCGGTTGAACATGTTTTTTACCTTAATAAAACAGTTGTAGTGCAAGCTCTCAAGCGCTGCATAAAAAGTGCGTTCCTCTTTGGTTCCCTCACCTGTGTCACCGTTCTTTTCAGAACTTACGGGCTTGAGCTGCGAACACATTAGGCACCCTTAAGAATGCATCCAGAAACTCGCCCACATCGCTGTTGTCGGAAGCCTTATTCCTGATCTCGACTTTTGGGCATAAATGTAGCGGTGGCTAATTTTAGGCTGGCAACACAAAGAGCAAGACGATACGTAGTTAGGTTTCGGAATGACTGACAGGGTAGAACAATCGTGAGCGTTGAGCTGAGGCTGTAGGTTTCTCTACCTGTCGTCTCAATATGACTTTTGCCCACAATCTCAGAGCATTATGATTTTACATAGGCATGAAACAAAAGAAGTTAAGTACACAAAGGTGCTACTCGGCAATGGTCGGTGCAGCTTCTCATGGTGAATAGCGGTGGCAGCGAATGCTGCACAGTGACGCGTTGGCGGACCAACTCAGGGCTGTCCAGAGGACCCGTGTGGCGGCAGAGGGCGTGGCCTCTCTGTCCCGACGTGGGAGCAGCCGGCATCAGTCCTGGAGTGATCCTCAGGACTTCAAAAAAATTCTCCATACCCTACCATACAAAGCACTACCCTGCTGCTTCATTGTCACTTGACATCACCTGCCCTAAAATAACGAAATACTGCATATGCACCATCATTTAGAGAAAAGCGCAATTTAGAGAAGAAGAAGCTTTCTTATAGTGTGTATCACAATATTTGAATCCACGTAAGCATAGATAACTGATTGCATTGCGATGATAAAGCATGCTTTGCTGTATGTGTCCATGCGGGTACTGCTTCCTGTACCAACTGCATTGCAGCGCAATGCACACAGTGGCCACCGCACTCAAATTAGCATAGTATTGTGCGTTTAGGAATTAAGAAGTAGGCCTACTACTTCTATCACACGGCATCTAAGAGTATTTAAAAAAAAACCTCGATTCATTGCGGATCAAGTGTTTTTAGACCTAAGAATTTTCTTAACCGCAACGACAAAAAGATATTGTTACGGGTAACTTATTTAAGAAATTAAATACGATGCACCATGCTCGGCGAACAAGAGGGCGACAATTCATCAACAACCAGCCACCAACGTCGTCTTTCTCTTTCTTGCAGCCAGGCTGTGCCGGCTGTTGTGTATCAATATCATGTGAAATAAGCCTCATGGAGTCAGTTTGAACACGAAAGCTGTACGGTGCATCTCGGTGCAACCGCTTGGATACGATGACACAACATTGACGAAAATCACAGTTCATCTCTCTTTCTGAGTAGTTGGAATAATATGAAAGTAGAAGGTATCCTCGTGACTTCACTTGAATGTGCAGTTTTTTTTTGCGTAGGATAAGGACCAAAATTTGCACAGAGCGTTTGGTGTTTTGTAATCTTCATATACTAAACCTTGAAGTTGAAATACAAATGCAGGAGGGACGACTTAGTGAACGTGCTGTTGATTCTGTCGTACGTTCAAAACCACAGAGCACGTTGAACTACAGGCAGTTGAAATTATCCACTGTTCTTCACTGCTTTGCCTGTCCTGGCCTTAGTTCATTCGAATGTTAACTTCGCTAACTAACTAACTAACTAACTAACTAACTAACTAACTAAAAACTAACTGACCAACTATTTAGTGAACTAACCGACTGACTGACTGGCTGACTGGAGCTAACTAACGAAACAATAGAATAGCTCACTGATTAGCCAACTAACAAAGCAACTATAGCTGTTACGCTGAGTACTGAGAGTCTACCGTAACAAAGCTGCATTATAGATCCATGTTATCGCCGAATAAAACTGAATTTCTACTTTGAAGGGTATAAAAAGGCCTTTTCAATGGTCTTTTTATACCGCTGCCCCACCGCATGTGGTCTAGTGGCTAAGGCACTTGACTGCTGACCAGCATACCGAAGGATCAAGACCCGGCTGCGGTGGCTGCATTTTCGATGCAGGCGAAAATGCGGCAGGCTCGTGTGCTCAGTTTTGGGCACACGTTAAAAACCCCACGTGGTCGAAATTTACATAGCCCTTCACTACGGCGTCTCTCATAATCATATCGTGGTTTCGAGACGTTGAACCGGACATATCATTATTATATTTATACTATTCAAAGTATAGGCGTTCTTGTCGTCAACGATGGCCCGCTAACATAGCTCGTGTTTTGGAACGAGGAACGTGTTCTGAAGTAGGCTCTAATATGCTTCATATGATCCTCTTTGTGGTATAGCTAAATGTGCTCGGTATAACTACAGGTAACCATAAAAAGAGAGACAAAGTCTTATGTTCAATTAGCGACTTATTTGGCTTCACATAGTCAAAACGCTCTAAATCAACATTACTTCTATTACAAAAGTGGCATGTAACGTAGTTGCTTGTGTAGTAATGCACAGCTGAAACAGGTTTGTTTGCAGCTGTGTAATAATCACCTTTATAGTGATGGTACGCTCAAACCACAATGTGATTATGAAGCACGCCGCAGTAGTTAACACCTCTGGCAATTATGACAATCCGACGTTCTATAACTTCAATGCCGCATAGTACACGCTCGTCTAGCGTATCGCCTCCACCGAAATGCGACGACCATGACGGGAATCGAGGTCGTGACTTCCGGGTCCCCTGCGGACTGCCATAACGCCTTTGCCACCAAATAATATAACATATTTGGGAAGCTTTACGTCCAAAAACCACAATGCAATTATGGGAGACGCGGAAATAGGAGACGCAGGGCACCAGAAATTTTCACCATCTGGTGTTCATTACGTGCACTGTACACGAGCCTCTACCATTTCGACTCCATCAAAATGCGACCACCGCAACCGGAACCAAACCCACGACCTTTGGGTCGGCAGCCGAGCACCCTAGCCTCAGGCCCATCGAGCTGGACGGCTTTACCACCGGGGCAGGCGCGTAGCCAGAAATGTTTTTCGGGGGGGAGGGGCACCCCCTTAAAATGGTAATTTTCTGCTCTCCATGCCATGAAACCTTTCGGGGGAGGGGGTGCCCGGTGTCCTACCCTCTGGCTACGCCCCTGCACCGAGGGGAACCGCATTCTGTAGAAGACAATGAAGTAGCACTCACTCGTTGTAGCGGACATTCTGGTGCTTTGGCGGTGAAGCGAAGGAGCTACAGTGCACGTCAGACGGTATCGAGTCACGAGAACGCGAAAGCGGCCAGCACGCGCTGCAATCGGCGATGATGATTGTATAAATTGATGGTACATGCCAACCATTAGCCATGGACTTGCGCTCTTGATGCAAGGAGATGCTATAAGAACTAATAGAGGATTTTAGTCTGTCCGGCACTCCGGTACGTTTTTGCGGATACCGGGTTGCCGGAGGGCGTAAAGCCGGATAGCGTTTAAACGAGCCTTTTGTACTTTTAGCCCGTGCCGCCCAAAATACGCCCAAAAAATGCCCGCGACGCCTTCGCGGCCGTGGCCGCCGCATGTGCGTATGCGCAAAGTAGAAAGTCTTCGCAATTACTGAATAAGTTTGAAAATAAAAAAAAAACATTGGACAATGCCAATAAACTTTTTCGTTACAAAACGGGACTTTACGTTTGTTTTCTTTAATTGCGCTGTGATTTAAACCTTACTATGAAGAAAACATCAGCAACACGGTGACCGGCATCAGAATCGGCATCATTAGTTGCTGACACAAGCGTCATGCGACTCATGCCTACTGTTCGTGTACTCCTTTGTGGCATCGGTCGCAGCGATCCATTGATCTCGTTGAAGTGTCGGTGATTTGCTGTTGTCGTGTCTGCATCAACGATGCCGTACAGCGAACTTTGCGATGGAACGAAATCGAAAATATGTATTTGCTCCGAACTGCACCGCGCCGTGACCTCCAGATAAACGGACTTCTTGATTTGGATGGAATAGACTTCACTACATTCTACCGCTCGTTCAGGTTCCAAAAAGGAGACCTGGAAGATTTGATGAAAGCCTTGCTGATTCCCGAAGAGGTCGTGAGCGCTCAACGGGTTCGAGTGTCTGGTCGCGAGGCGCTGTGCATGACGTTGCGGAGTCTAGCCTACCCTGTGAGCTGGAGCTCTTCTTTAGGCCCCACAGCTCGATAATATCAAGTGTGGTGTCTAATGTGTTAGCCCACATAGATTACTACTTCGGGCACCTCCTTGCGGACCTCACAGTGTACAAGTGGCTAAATCTGCAATCACTGGAGCTGTTTTCTCAGCTAAGAAGGCGTGCTTTTGCTGTTGCACTGCATGACTGCCTTTAGCGCCATGTTTATGCTTCGCCGCACTACATATCTGTGTTTCGGTAGAGGTCATTAAATGTAATTCGTGCCCCGCCGCGGTGGTCTAGTGGCTAAGGTACTAGGATGCTGACCCGCACGCAGGTCGCGGGAGCGAATCCCGGCTGCGGCAGCTGCATTTCCGATGGAGGTGGTAATGTTGTAGGCCCATGTGCTCAGATTTGGGTGCACGTTAAAGAATCCCAGGTGGTCGAAATTTCCGGAGCCCTCCACTACAGCGTCTCCCATAATCATATCGTGGTTTTGGGACATTAAATCAATCAAATCTAATTCGTCATTATTAAGAGAAACTAAGGCTCTGGCTTTCTATATTCATAGCACACCAAGCACATTAAATCGCCCCTCAACCCCACCAATGTCGTAGCAACATGATCTAAGTAATAATTTGCCGCATGAGTTTAATACGTGAATTTGTTCTCGATACCATCAATATTTCCTAGCGTGCTTCAAAAAAAAAAAAGCACAGGAGACATCCCCTTTATTCCCAACACTGTAAAGCAGTTATTTCTGTGAACCAGACACCTACTGCTTCATTATTTTGCCTCCTCATTATCATTACTGCCCCAAGAAAAACCTCATGATGTAGTCAGTGTCAGAACAACTGTACTGTAACAATGCCTTATATATCAGTTTTCTTTCTTGCTGTACCAATGCCATTTGACATATCTCTCAGACTTTTCTGACCTATGAGACAATTTCAAATTTTATTTGCAGCTTTGTTTAATCAATGTTCACAGAAAAACGAGTTCTATTCAAACTAAAAAATATCAATGTTGTGTCGATGGGCAGCCTGCCTTCCAAGGTTAGCACCATTGCTCTATATAACTGGCTGTTCTGTGTCAGCAACCTACTTTTGCATGCAGTTTACTCCATTACTTCAACAGACGCAGTACCTGATGCCAACTACCAGCATAAAAGGTGTTAGTAATTACTATCAATGAATGAATGTCAGATTCACATGAACCACTTATCATTGAAAATGTGATAATCAAAATTCATGTATGTGTCATTGAATGCGTTTCTTCTGTGGGAGAGAGATCTGAATTCCTGTTGCAGTGATGCTAAGCATCAAGTGCTGGTAGCAGGCCTCAAAGTAGCCATCTTATTCGTTTACGTTTCTGTTAGGCTCGACTTGACTCGGCTCAAAGGAAAGGGAAGCCGGTAATGGCAACTTTGGAAGCATCTCGGGCGTTTGGGCGTTTGAGCGTGCCGGTAAACGCCCGTAAGGCACGCGCATGCACAGTTTAGACCCGGTAAACCGGTATCCGCAAACTTTTTTTCCGTATAGCGGCGCACCGGACAGACTAAAATCCTCTAATAATGACTTGTTTATTGACTTGAAGGAGCCAGCTGAGAATTATTTTAGGCCTCAGATACGTATGCATATTTATAATAGCTGTGGTTTTACGTCTCAAGGGATAGGAATGCGTCAGACATAATGCGTGCCTGCTGCACAACAACAGCAACAAAAACGCGCACTTCAGTCAAAGAATCAGGACGAAAAAAAAACTGTTGTCAGAGAATAGTTGGTGGGTACTGAAGCCCTATGGAACACTTCACGTGGAGTACCAGTTACAGAAGCCCCACCCCTTTATTTAAATGTACTTCTTTGTCTCTTGTTACATCTTATACCAGTAATCTTTCCACAGTACAACTGCCTTCATTGGAATGAGACGCAGCGAGCGTGTATAGGTGGCGGTGAGTTCAATTCAGGAGAGGAAAGACTTGAGTGCGTTTAGCAGCTTGAGAACAGAAAAGAACAGTGATGTTTAACGCAGAGAAAAAAGAAACTGCAGTGCCCATTTCTAATAGAGAAAGAGAGAAAATGTGGCTGATCTCTCTGCTTAGGAATCGGTACAGCACGAAAAGGAAACGTGTATTTACAAAGGCAGCTGAGTGGTTTTTGTGCATTGCTTCGCCACAAGAGCGAGGAAATTAATGTTACACCAAAAAAAAAAAACTATAATGTCACGCAAACAAACGAAATCACATCGAAACTTGCAACGCGCTGCTTAAGCAGAAACCACGCATGAAATTAGCATACACATGACGAGGGCAGACCGACAACTCACCGCTTGACATTTAAAGCGCGCAGCTCAAGCAGTAAGAAAGACGCACCAAACAAACGCACAAGCACAGGCAGGAAAAGCACGAATAACGCTCCCGATTGGCCTTTTTCACGACAAGTACAGCGCCCTTAGCAGCGAGAGCCAAAATTAAATTTGGTGGTTTTTATTAGCAAGGTGTTTCAGCGCGCGAACAAAGGAAAAAGGACAGGGTAGACAGAAAGAGCGCTGACTTCACAGGGAGCAACTTACCCGAGAAATTATCGAAGCAGAAAAAATACACGTGCTAGGAGATAAATGCGTAAGCACGTCATCGGTTGCTTTATCCCAGGCTGAACGCGATTACCTGGCTGGGCTTTGAGGCATTAGAGGACCTGTCACACGTGCTGTTACTGGTGTGTAGATTGGGCTTGTTTGTTACATTCATGCTCTGTAATCTTCCTTTTTAGACGTATAAATTCATGCCACTCTGCGAAATAAAGTTAGTTGGAAGTCAGCGCTCTTTCTGTCTACCCTGTCCTTTTTCCTTTGTTCGCGCGCTGAAACACCTTGCTAATATGAATACGCACCAACTAGCCCAAGCTTCCACTCTTGCAAATTTGGTGGCTTTCCGGTCAATACGACAGTGAGGGAGCTTGCGCGTTTCTTTGCACCCGAGATGGTGCGCCGACAAGTTTTCGAGGCCACGGGGCACCAAAAATGTTTTGGGGGAGGGGCGCCGTTGAAGCATTCCCAGTGCGGTCCATTGTTACTTTATCGTATGTGAGCAGCTCGCTTTTTTAAACGCAGCCGCGACAGCTCAGGAAGTGACCTTAGTGTTCTTTCAATGAACGTACCCGTAAGCGTTCAAGTAGGAATGACCGTGCACTCGCGCGCTCATTGGAACGCGAGAGGCACCGACCTTTAGTGCATGTCTGACGCTAGGGAGCCTTCATGTGCGCGCGTCTGCGCATATGAAGGCTCCCTATCCGACGCGAGCTGTCTACGCCATCTCGCTACTGATGATGAAAATGCCCTGATGTTGCGGAGCTCCGAGGACCAGCCGGCGCTATCTGGTGCAATTGCTTGCCGTTAGCAAGGTTGCCAAAGTAAGTTCCGTACTTTAGTAGTTGCGCGCTGCGGAGCTTCAGGTTCGACACAACAGTAGGCTCTACACCCCGCGAAACAACTGTGTTGTTTTCAATCTGTTCCTATACATTTTACAACGTCATATTCGTGACGGAAATACGTCAGTGAAGCCGTGGCGGATCCCGGCATAAAACACTTTTGTGTTAAAAAAGGCAGCGCTGCTCTAGCAGCATCAAGTCTGAAGCTTGATGTGAGGGTTAGCAATCTTCTTGTTGACCTTCAGTTTTTTTTTCTATTTACAGTGAAAGCCGTTATCAGATCACAACGGCAGGGTGATGGGGTGGTTGTCCGCCGTCGCCAACGCCACTGTCCGCAACCACTATCGCGCAAAACTAGAAAAAAATCAACCTAGAAAGAAAATTCCAGAGCTACGACGCAGCAGAGTGACAGCGAAAGCTGGAAGAGGCTCCTTTTCTGTTATAGACTCTCTTAGGGCTACTACAGCACACCATATATTATCGCAACATTGATGATGTAGGCATTATGAGCGGTTTATTTATAATGTGCCATGCTGAAGTTATCAAATACCTCCTCGTACGTTGCACAGTTCACACTGCATGTCAAATGGTTGTTATTTTAATAAATTACTACGCAGTATCTCACGTGAAGATTCATTGCTCGACATGTCGATTGTAGAGGGCGTTTTAGCGAAAGAGTTCCAGGCACCAGCGTGATTTTCTCGTAGAATACTCGACAGGCACGCAGAGGGCTCGAACTGAAATCCCGTCCGTTCCACGAAGTCTCGTTCGTTCCTCGAAGCCCATCCATCCCACCGAAGCAGCCTCGCTTCCTCTGAAGCAAATCGTAGGGCCAGAATGAAAAGCGATTCGTGCGTCCCTCTTCTTGCATCAAAGGGCATGCTGGACAAGCGACGCTACGCTAGCGAAACTCCAGCTCCGAACGCGGCATGCAACCGATGCTAATGGCGTCCGTTGGTGCGCCCTTGGTTGTCACTGTTTCAATGCACAACGCGCTTGCAACTTCCGGTTGAATCCGCCGATTTTCGCTGAGTAGGCAGGGGGGGGGGGCGATTAACTGTAACGAGCCTTCGCAATAATACTAGCAGTAACTGTTGATGTTTAGCTTTCTAAATGATAGGGCACTTCTTTGTGTGATGGCCGAGTGGGTGTTTCCGGAAAATTCATGGCTTACGAAATTTAAACTCCGCAGAAAAGACCATCATAATTCACTTTGTGCATACGGCGTAATTTTTAGAAACGAAGCGTTTATAGCCTAACCTTGTCCCGTGTCTGGCGTAACCAGCAGTATCTCCCGAAGCTATATAAAAGATGGCACTGCCTCATAGAAGTACGTACAAACTGCAGTTGAGTGAAGACATTCTTGATGGCGCTGTACAATTACTTTTAATTGGCTGTTGCGCAGGCTGGGAAAGAGTGCCTCTCTCAGTTTCCTCGATTGTCGCCGTACGTGTCGGATCGATGATGGGGTATGAACGAAACGGAGTGGCTGGCGCGGGCAGCCACGGTGGCTCGTGCTCGTCGCCAGACAGAGAAACAGACAACAAACAAGAACCGACCGACAGACAAACAGACAGACGAGCGCTTCGCTCCAGTCATCATCGTTCACTCCATGGATACGCCGCGAATTTTCTTATTTTGCACTGAAGCAGGTACAGGCACTAGCGGCAGCAGTGCCGGTGGTGGGCAGCCACAGTGTCGTAGTGGGCTCCCGTTGTGATCTCACAACAGCTTTCGCTATAACATATCGTCATCATCATCTGCCCACATAACCTTCTGTCTCACCCTAACCCACTTGCCTTCTCTAGGAATTCAGTTCGTTACCCTTAATGACCAGCGGTTATCCTGTCTACGTGCTACATGCCCGGCCCATGTCCGTTTTCTCTTCTTGATTTCAACTATGATATCCCTAACCCAGGTTTGTTCCTTAATTCACTCTACTCTCTTCTTGTCTTTTAAGGTTACACCTACCATTTATCTTTCCAGTGCTTGCTGCGTCGTCCTCAATTTAAGCTGAACCCATTTTGTAAGTTTTCAGGTTTCTGCTCCGTAGCTAAGTACTGGCAAGATGCAGCTGTTATATACCTTCCTCTTGAGGGATAGTGGCAATCTACCTGTCATGATTTGAGAGTGCTTGCCAAATGTGCTCCACCCCATTCTTATTCTTCTAATTACTTCAGTCTCGTGGTTCGGTTCCGCGGTTTTTACCTGTCGTAAGTAGAAATAGTCTTACACTACTTCAAGTGCACTATTACCTATCTAGAAGTGTTGTCCACTTCTGAGGTTGTTGTACATTACTTTCGTTTTCGGCAGATTTAATTTTAACACCTACTTTTATGCTTTCCTTGTCTAAATCCGTAATCATGAGTTGCTATGACATATACGAGGATCGAAACCCCACTGACGCTACCAGTGTGCCATCGGTGAGCAGCCAATGCTCTCCGCAGTGCTCTCGGCCGTGGTTCTGGTAGCATTGATCATGTTCGGGCCCCTATATACGCTTCAGTGAAAGCTATTATCAGATCACAATAAAAACCGACTTTAGTGCTGTAGTTGCTCGCTACCTACGCTAATGCCACTGGCGACCGTAACATATTGCAACGGGTGCAAGAGAAGAAACGTCACAAACTATTTTATTATGGGCGAACTTGTGCCTTGAAAATTATGTTCGAAGAGACGGAAGAGTCCGCTAGAGCGTTACAAAACAAAAACTGTTCATCTGCCAACCCACACTGACCAACCCAGCTCCAACCCACACTGACTCGTGCCCGTGAACACGAGGCATGAGTCGCGCGGCCACAAGCAGGAGTGCGCACAAGACTGTGGACGCTGATTCTTCATAATGTCGGATAGTGTAAACAGTCTCTTTGGCATTAGCCCTCCTTCGAAATACGCATCTTCCCGATGCACGACGGAGGGAGGCATACAGCAAAAGGTAGCGTTTTCATTCCCTCTCATAATAGGGCTTCAAACGAACGACGTGTACGACTTCTGCGCTGTTTTGCCACTTTGAACGGATGTGTTCATCGGCAATGACTTCGTAGTTTAGGTCACTAATTTGTCGGAGAACCTTACAGGGGCCAAAGTATCGACAAAGAAGCTTTTCTGATTGGCCGCGGCGTCAGATTGGTGTCCATATCCACACTCGCTCGCATAGGTTGTACTTAACTTTTCTGCGGCGCAGGTTGTAGTGGCTTGAGTTCTTCTTTTGCTGTTGATGTATTCAGTGTCGTGCCAACTGGCGTGCTTCTTCAGCTCTTTGCAGAAAGTCGTCAAGTTCAGATGGCTCGTAATTGTCATTGTCTACTGGCAACATTGAATCGAGTGTCGTAGTGACAGTGCGACCGTAGACCAGCTGAAATTGTGTGACGCGGATGGTCTCCTGCACGGCCATATTGTAGGCGAAGGTGTCGTATGGTAAGATTTCGTCCCACAATATACACTCAATGTCAACGTACATCGACAGCATGTCAGCGATGGTGCGGTTCAGGCGTTCTGTCAACTCCTTGGTTTGGGGATGGTATGCAGTGGTCTTCTTATGGCTGGTGTTAGTCATTGTCATTAAGGACCGCATCGAATCAGTCATGAACGCTACTCCTCGATCGGTAATCACGACTATTGGGGCTCCATGGCGAAGAACAATATTCTGAACGAAAAACTTTGCGACTTCGTTGCCGTTTCAGCGTATCGTGTCAAATAGTCAGTCGCAACTATTATCCACCTTTTTCCTGATGCCGACATCGGAAACGGTCCGAGGAGGTCCATTCCAACCTGTTGAAATGGAGTCGCAGGTGGCTCTATAGGCTGGACAAGGCCGACCGTCTTGAGGGGTGGTGTTTTTCGCCTTTGAAACTTGCGACATGTCTTGACGTAATGCTTCACGAACGCTTGCAACTTGGGCCAGTAGTATTTCTGATCAATTTTGGCGAATGTTTGACTCGCGCCCAAGTGACCCGCAGACGGTTCATCATGACAGGCTTCTAAGACTTCATGCCTTATGGCTGATGGTACAACGAGTGAGAACTTCTCGTTGTTGTGTTCGAAATTCCTCTTGTAAAGTGCAATGTCTCTGAAGCAGAATGAGGATAACCCTCTCTTAAATACGCGAGGAACTTTTTCGTCGTGTCCTTCGAGATACTTTATTAATGGGAGCAGTTCCTTGTCAGCCCGTTGATGTTCGGCGATTTCTGAGGTTTTTATCACACAAAGGAGTGGGAAGTCCTCTTTTTCTGAAAGAGTCAAATCGACTAGTGAACGTGATAAGCAGTCAGCATCATCATGCTTTCTGCCTGACCTATATACGACCGTAATGTCATATTCTTGGAGCCTGATACTCCATCTCGCAAGCCGTCCCGGTGGGTCTTTTAAGCTCGCCAGCCAACAAAGTGAGTGGTCGTCACTGACGGCACGGAACGGCCTGCCGTAGAGGTATGGCCTGAACTTGCTGATCGCCCATATGACTGCCAAGCACTCTTTTTCGGTCGCAGAGTAGTTTTTTCCGCTTTTGAGAGGGTGCAGCAAGCATATGCTATCACTTTCTCTTGTCTATTTTGCCATTGCACCAGGACAGCACCTATCCCAAGATATCTGGCATCTGTGTGAACTTCCGTATCTGTGGTTTCGTCGAAGTGGGCCAGGATAGGTGGGGCTTGCAAACGTTTCTTTAGTTCGTTGAATGCACTGTCTTGTTCGGTACACCAAATAAATGGCACGTCCTTTTTTTGAGTCTTGTTAAACGTTCGGCAATTTTCGCAAAATTTTTCACAAACCGCCTGTAGTAAGCACATAAACCCAAAAATCGGCGTACCTCCTTCTTGTCTTTTGGCTTGGAAAACAGCCCTACGGCCACAGTCTCCTCCGTGTCCGTGCCAACACTTTGAGCACTGATTACATGACCGAGGAAACGAAGCTTCTCTAATCCAAACTGGCATTTTTCCGGTTTAATCGTCAAGCCGGCTGACTGGATAGCCTGAAGTACCGAACGTAGTCGCTCTACATGCTGTTCAAACGTTGCTGAAAACACCGCAACGCCGTCCAGGTAGGCTAAGCACGGATGCCATTTGAGGCCTGAAAGGACGCTGTTAATCATGCGCTTGAATGTTGCAGGCGCACAACAGAGGCCGAATGAGAGTGCTTTAAACTCATATAGACCATCCGGGGTTACGAAAGCAGTCTTTTCATGGTCCCTTTCGTCCTTTTCAATTTGCCAATAAGCGCTTTTTAAATCTAATGAAGAGAAATACCTCGCGTGCCGTAGCCGATCTAACGTATCATCAATACGCGGCAAAGGGTAGGCATCCCGCTTGGCCACTCTGTTCAGCTTTCTGTAATCAACGCATAATCTCAGCGTGTTGTCCTTTTTCCTCGCAGGGACGACAGGCGACGCCCACGTACTATTGAATGGCTGTATGATATCGTCATTCAGCATCTCTTTCACTTGGCTCTTCGTGACCTCTCGTTCCTTCGGTGATATTCTGTATGGGTTTTGGTGTACCAACCTTGTAGCTTCATCTGTTATCATTCAGTGTTCAACAACCTGGGTTCGCCATACTTTTGACAAGGTAGAGAAACATCCGGTGAAGTTTCTTAGGAGGTCTTGAATGATTTTCTTCTCGGCTGGTGATAGATTTTGACAGATTTCAACTCTTGCCACGACATCGGGCAGATTCCGAAGTAGGTGGTCCTGACACCAGACCACATAAGTCCGTCACTCTTTGAAAACCCCTCAAGAAGGCAATAGCAGTGTCCTTTGCAACATGCTGAATTTCGTTTCCGAAATTCGTGAGCAATACATCGGCACATCCACCACGTGATTGAATAATGCCTCGAGCTACACAAATGTCTTTCTTGAGCAGTAGTTCGATGTTTGCATCCGCTATACCTTCAGAATAAACGAATGCTTCATTTCTTACACTGACTATTACGCTGCATCGTGGCGGCACGGTAACATCACAGTCTATAACACGTAATGCAGTGTACTTTGGCTCATTTGTGTCTATGGCCAGTTTGGTCGAAAAAAAGACTCTAGAATTCTGCAGGTTGATAATAGCTCCGTTTGCTAGCAGAAAATCCATTCCGAGTAATAAATCTCTAGAGCATTACGGAAGTACTACAAAGTCAGCAACTTAAGTAGCGCCTTGAATTCCGATTCTTGCGGTACATCTTCCCAGTGGTGTGGTGAGATGACCCCCAGCCATGCGTATTTGGGGTCCACTCCAAGGCGTCAGGACTTTCTTTAAATCCTTTGCGGCAGCGTAACTGATAACCGAATAATTAGCACCTGTGTCAACTAAAACGTTAAATTCACACTTGTCTACGGTAACGCGTAAGACTGAAGACATTTTGTCGTTACCTAACCTAGTTGTAGTGCTCCGCTCGTTGTTGCTGCACTAAGACCTTAACAGAGGATCTTCAGTTGGTCGGACATCAGCGGCCTTGCCTCTATAGGTCGCTGGCTTCAGTTTTTTTTATGGGGACTGCTTGAACGATGGTGGGTTGACGTTGAAGGTAGAGAAGGTGAACTAAACCATCGAGGGCTTGGTTATCGATAGCGAGCAGGTGCTGGTGATCTAGGCTGATGCTGGAAACCAGCAGTTGGAAACAGATGGCTGGACAAGTAATGTTCGATTTCAACGGGTCTTTCGCAATTTCGAGGGCATGGCGCGTTTGGAGAAAACCCACGGAGACCAGCTCGTCGTTATGGGCACATTCTGTACAGGTGTCCAGCTTCGCCGCAGTGAAAACAGAGAGGCATTCTGTTGGGTGTGCGCCACACGTCGCTTTTTCGTGGCCTCAAATAAGCTGGATAGTTTGAGCTACGCGAAGCCGGTCGGTAGCCACTGGGAGCTGCAAACGAAGCAGTATGCACGGTGGGCTGGCAAGAGCATCGGCGTAAGTCGGTACGGGGCGTTCCTGCAATTGCTGTTCAAGTCTAACAGGTTGCGCCTCGGGTTCGGCTTGAAGAATGGCGTGGCGAACTTCATCTCTGATCAGGGTAGTGAGAGACGAAACTGGCGTTGCGACTTGTCTGGGTAGCAGCTTCTGAAGCTCTTCTTTCACAATGAATCGCACCATTTCCCTCAATGCTTCGCTGGTGCTGCCCAGGTTTGCTGAGAGGACATCTGCAGGAACACTCGCATCATGATTGTAGTGACGGGAATGCTGCTGCAATGCCCACTCTATGGAGGTGGCTTCGGTGCGGAATTCAGCAACTGTACGATGTGGGTTGCGTACCGAACCGGCAAATATCTCCTGTTTGACACCTCGCATCAAGTGACGCATCTTTTTCTCTTCGTTCATGTTCGGGTCAGCGCGTTGAAAAGGCGGGACATGTCCTCAATATACATGCCAACGCTTTCGTTCATGCGCTGGTTCCTGGACTGCAGAGCGTTCTCCGCCTTCTCCCGACGATCGGTGCTGGCATATGTAGCTACTATTTGTCGTCGAAATTCTTCCCATGTCCGTATGAACGCTTCGTGGTTTTCATACCACGTCCTCGCTACATCCTCCAATGCGAAGTACACGCGACGCAGTTTCCTTGCTTCATCCCAGCCGTTGGTCTTCCAAACCCGCTCGAAGTGTTCTAACCAATCCTCCACAGCCTTGAACGTGTCGCCATCGAAGGGTTCAGGCAAGCATGGTAGGGACAGAATAAGTTCCGATGATGTCACCTGGTAAGGCATCGTTCTGATGTCTGTGGACGCTGCTTGTGTTGCTGGAGCACTGGGGAGGGGTGCGAATTCAGGTGGCTCTACTTGAAGGCGGCGGCTTGAACGCTGGTGTACTGGAGTCAGTTCGCCGGGTTCCAATCGTTGAGGATTGGGGCTTCGCTTTCTTGCGCCAAGGGGGCTTCTAATCATACCCAGAACCGTCCACCAGAATGTAACGGGTGCGAGAGAAGAAACGTCAAAGACTAGTTTTTTATGGGCGAACTTGTGCCCTGAAAATTATGTGCGAAAAGATGGAAGAGTCCGCTAGAGCGTTCGAAAACAAAAACTGTTCATCCTTTTTTGTTTGTTTGTTTGTTTGTTTGTTTGTTTGTTTCTCTGGGATGATGGCTTATACCCACTCAGAAGGATTGGCCAAGAAAGTGTAGTGCAGTTTTTCTGTGATCGTTTTAACTATGTGTAATGAGTTTGTATTGTATTAGAAATAATGTAAGAAAAACAACATAAAGAAGGGCAAACGAGAAAAAAATGTATAAAAGTCAAGTTGCGCAATTTCGAGATTTCAGGTGTTATGATTACCACTCAGCTGTGCTTACTGCACTTTGCCCTGGGGAGTAATATATAATAATTTTTTATTGAAGATCTTAAATGTATACGCTTGTTTGCCTGAGCTCTTCATCCGCCAACGCACCTTCTTCTTCGCAGCTCCAACCCACACTGACTCGTGCCCGTGAACAAGAGGCATGAGTCGTGCGGCCACACGCAAGAGTGCGCACAAGACTGTGGACGCTGATTCTTCATAATGTCGGATAGTGTAAACAGTCTCTGTGGCAGTATTGCTTTTCTTTAGAATGTCAGAGTTAAACGCAAGCTCAGCACACTGTCAGCTTTGTTGTAAGCTATCTCAGAAATTAAAATAGGCAAATACTATTGCGGACTTTTGCTTTTGTTTCGCTTACGTCTTCCCGATACGATCTGTTAATAACAAAGTGCTGCTGGGGGATAAGAAATGAGCGAATGAAGCAGTTTGCACAAGGCTGGAAAGGAACTGCAACCATGTATAAAAAGCATGTAGTGGTGGGTGAAATGGTCACTGCTCGCAAGTATTTATATTTTCATTAGTCTTGGTTCTTGCATGCGTTATTCCTTCGCCGAGTTACGCATGCAAAGGAGTTTTATTTTGTTGTTTCCTTGTGTCTGTTCGTTTGCGTTTTTAATGCGCACGACCCAATGTTCTCGAACTCTATCATTGGTACCAGGCCCCGCTGAAAGTTCTTCGCACATTCTGTTAATTGTGAAGCATTTCTTAGGAAACTTAGGCGACTTTGAGCGTATCTATCTATCTATCTATCTATCTATCTATCTATCTATCTATCTATCTATCTATCTATCTATCTATCTATCTATCTATCTATCTATCTATCTATCTATCTATCTATCTATCTATCTATCTATCAATCAATCTATCTATCTATCTATCTATCTATCTATCTATCTATCTATCTATCTATCTATCTATCTAGCCGCTTACGACTTTTAGCTCTCCTGGCCGTTTAGATATTGGTATCAATACCAAACTTGGTACGGCATAGCATGACTGTATGAAGAACATATTTGACTAGTCCAATCATGGTATGTACGTGATGAATGTCATGATTTACATTTCATGGTCCTGCAGCTCTTGCGGTGGTTTCGTTCATGCGACATGTTACAAAACTGGTATGGTATGGCATGGTTGCATGGCGAACACAGGCGACAGTCCCTAACATCAAAATCATGACATGCGAGTCATGTAACAACATGACTACGTTGCACGCTCATGATGCGCTTGCAGCCATTTCGCTTGCGTCACATAGAAAATTTAGTATTACGGTATGTGAATGGACGACGAAGGTATGTGGCTGGTGCAAACATGATAAACATTAGACGCGTGTCATGTAACAACATGATTCCATGCTACGCTCACGATGCGCTCGCGGTCGTTTCGCTAGCTTCACATGTACCAAACTCGGTATTACCCGACGCGAACAGACGACATATCTAACTGACACATCTGAACATGATAATCACGACCTGCGTGTCATGTAACATGACTACGTGCCACACTTATGACGCGCTCAAGGCCGTTTCGCTAGCTTCACATATGCCAAATTTGGTATTACGTGAAGTCAATGGATGACAAAGGTATGTGACTGGTGCAAAGATGATAATCATGAGGTGCGTGTCATGTAAGAACATGACTACATGCCACAGTCAAGGAACCAATACATTTTGACGTGACGCGGTGCGCGTGCTCGCCGGCGTTCAAGTCGTTTCGTCACGCTGGTGTGCCACGCTAGTGGTTGTCCTGCCATATACTCGCAGGCGCGCGCCGTGCTGCGTTGCTTTGACGCATGTGCGTTTCAGCGCGTCTGGCGTCCCTCCGTCACGAAGACAGGGAGACGAGGTGTTGTCCGGGTAGCGCGTTGGTGCGAAAAACAGCATGTGGCATTTCGCGCCGGTTTCCGTCGGGCCGCATTGACGGACGCTGGTAGCGCCAGTCGCGCCTGGCGTCAGACTATTGAGTGCTCGCGTTTTGCTGACGTAGCGTTGCTTTGCCCAGCGTGCGCGCGCGTCAACGCTACCTTGCAGTATATTGGGCCCCTGATGATGCGCTCACGGCCGTTTTGCTAGCTCCACATATACCAAATTTGTTATTACCTGACGTCAACGGATGACGAATTATATGACTCGTGCAAACATGATAATCCTGACACGCGTGTCAATTAAGAACATGGCATCATAACATGTTCATAGCGTGCTCGCGGGCGTTTCGCAAGCTCCAAATATACTAAATTTGGTTTCACGTGACGTTGATTGATGGCGAAGGTAAACAACACATGCAAACATGATAATCATGACACGGACGTCCTGTACGGCATCATTTACCTCCACCTCGTAACGCTGTGCTGATTTTGAAGTGACATATCACCTTTCTCATTCGCGCTTTGCATATCATCGATTCCCACTGTACGTGGGATCAGCCTTTTTTTTTTGTCCCCGTGCTGACACAGCACTTAAATATGGGAAAAGTCCATTATTAACCCAATGTCGTTTTAACACGTGCTCGTTTCACAGTGATTTGGGCGTCGTTTGGTTGTGACGAAAAATCATCATTCCTGCGTGACAGAAAAATCGATAAGGGTGAAAAAAAAGCCCAATAAAATATTCTGGATCAGGGTGGGCATCGAACCCGGGTCCTTTGTGTGGCGAGTTGTCGCTTCACCACACAGCTCCAGCTGCGCTTGTGAATGCAGTGAAAATATCTTCCTCTGCTTGGAAACACAGTGAAATTAACCTTCATACTCTATAAACAGAGGGGTCCTGTGTGCACTTTTCAAAGTACAATGTAAAATATTGCCATAATAATGCATGGTACAAGCACAATTTGCCGTTGCGCGTCGGTACATTGAATTATCACTGAGAGTTTAAAGTCATTCACCGACTCAGAAAGGAACACAGGCTAGTGCACATTTAAAGCCACGTAGTTGGTGCATAGCAAGCTCGAAGAGATTTCACACACTAAGTGTTCGAAGTACACACTAGTAACGGAATATCACTATCGCGTTCAACTCTTAAAGGCGAGAAATTAAATTCCGCAAATTTTCAAAGCTAAGTTGACTTCTAGCACTCTGCGTCGGAACTTGATGGTGGTGTTAGTGGTAAGAAGAGGATGAAGAAAGCTACAGCGCGTGGCAGACGCCCTTTCGGTTTCCCCGCGCTTCCCAAGCCAAGAAAAGACACGGCTCCGGTTCGGGCCTCACATCGTGGTTCCGGTGCAGCAGCGGTGTGGCGCGGCACTTGTAACAAGCTGTCCAAGCGTGAGCCGGTGCTTTGGCCACTCCTTCTAGTCTAGGGCAATCTGCCGCTATCTACAGCTGGCAACTTCCGCCCGCAATAGCTTGAGGCCGTCATTGCCCTGTTTTTTGGTCACTGTTCATTTCAACGGGAACGACATGCAGATGGACACTCTAAGGTGAGTGCAACTGCCGTAGTGTTTGAGACCAGGCGCCCATGTTAGACGCGCGTGTCTCGGATAATCTACGTGCTCGTTTTCAGCCGATGGTGCCGTTACTTTGCTCTTATATGCCTGCTAAGATAGCATAGCGCAGATGTGGTTGGCGGACTTCGGCAGCACAGCGTCGCAAGCTAGTGTTTTTAGCAGAGTTGTCGAGCAAAAGGTGTTCGCTCATCCCTTGACCCCAACAAACGCTTAAAGGGTCCTTGAAATGTTTTTTTTTCACATTCCATTGCTAATTAGGCCACTACTGGAGCAAATCGTTAGCACCAGAGTTTAATCGAAACACCCATTAATGGAGCTACGAGCACTAGAAAAGTACCCTCCTCCTCTACTTCACCTTTCACCCTCAACTGCCCTCAACTCTTCCTTCGAGCGCTTGGGGCTATTTTCCACCTTCACGGCGCCGGCGTCGCCATGTGGCGTGAGACCGAACACGCTTGAATCCCGCCACCAATCTGATACCGGCAGTCTGTGCTGCGCGTTCCATGGGCAACCAGATTAGCAAGAAACGATGACGTCAATGGGGCAGAGCGTGTACCTTGGTGTATGGGTGGTTGAAAACTCGTTTGGCCGAGTCGAAGCAATCTGCAGCAATCTGGAGCGGTTCACAGCTTTAAAGCGTTGTAATAAATTTTATAGTTTCGCAGAAAGCTCAAATACGTCTCTATATTACCCTTGGGACTTGTTCTACCGGCTCGATGTGTTTGTGAAAAAAATGTGAAAGCCGTTTCCGGGCCCCTTTATTTAGCGGTGTGTAGCTTTAGTACAGAAGTGTAGTGGCTTAGTGGATTTCGGGCATTAACGCTATTAATCTCAACACTGTTAAATTTGTTCGTAACTGCACGCTCGTACATGGTAGTCCTGTTTTACTGTTCCGGTCAACAGCGGCAATATCACCATCCCAGCGAATGAAAAACCTGCGTCTCCGGCATTTCGGTAGCTAAATGTGGCATGCGCTTTTCGTTTAAATAGACTATTGCGTGGGCGCCGCTGTCATGTTAGCTTGATGTGACGTTTTCACGAACGCGACTTACAGGGTTAAGCTGGATTAGTTTATGGTGGATCGATGCTTGAGGCAACGCCAATGCTTTAGAGTAGCAAGGAAAAAAAGTTGCCCGCAGCTTCCCTCGGGGGAACACTGAGGAGGATGCGGAGCATATAATTGGTTAACGGGGTGTTAAAGTGCGACTTACTTGGGTCGATGGCCAAATTGGTTAACGTGGTTGTGAAATGGGGTGTTAAATTGTGACTTACTTGGGTCGATGGCTAAATTGGTTAACGTGGTTGTAGGAGGGGGTGTTAAATGAGTGAACACGTACACACGTATGCGAAAGGGCGGCGCTGGTCGAAGGGACGTCGATCATTGTGTTTTTGTGGATTCGTTGGAATTCGTTTCACCGCGACCTTGGACGTCGACGCGCCGTACAAACCAACCGACGAGCGGCAACTGAGCGAGCGAGCGCCGACCTTGAGTATATATACAGCGCGACGGCGCATGCACTGTCAGCTGTCGAATGTTCGAGAAGGGGGAGAAGCGCAACGGCGCATGCGCGCGCGTCAGCTGCCGATGTTCTCGAAGCGCGACGGCGCATGCGCGCGCGTCAACTGCCGATGTTCTCGAAGCGTGACGGCGCATGCGCGCTACATTATACAGCTAGCGAATGTTCGTGAAGAGGAGAAGCGCACGCGGTGTGTAGAGGAGGTGTGTAGAAGCGCACGCGGTGTGTAGTCGACTACCGGCGATTAAACAAGGTGACGCGGAAAGACGTCTATCCATTACCGCGCATCGACGACGCCCTTGACAGCCTCCAAGGAGCCGAATTCTTCTCCTCCTTAGACTTACGATCTGGATACTGGCAGGTTCCTATGGCAGAAGCTGATCGCCAGAAAACTGCGTTCATTACACCAGATGGCCTGTACGAATTTAACGTAATGCCATTTGGGCTTTGTAATGCTCCTGCCACGTTTGAACGACTCATGGACAACACACTGCGTGGACTGAAGTGGTCTGTGTGTCTATGCTACCTCGACGACATTGTCGTTTTCTCTCCCGATTTTCCTACACATCTGCGGCGGCTCCAACTGGTGCTGACGTGTTTAACCAACGCTGGGCTCCAACTGAACCTTAAAAAGTGCCGCTTCGCCGCGCGAGAGCTGTCCATCTTAGGGCACATCGTGTCCAAGGATGGTGTTCGACCCGACCCTGCAAAACTGCGAGCAGTCGCTGAGTTCCCGAAACCTACTACACTGAAAGAATTACGCAGTTTTGTCGGACTATGCTCGTACTTCCGGCGCTTCGTGCGAAATTTTGCGTCGATCATGTCACCACTGACCAACCTCCTACGCGGTGATGCAGACCTTTCATCCTGGTCTTCTGACTGCGACGTCGCGTTTGCCACGCTCCGTAGTCTGCTAACATCTCCTCCAATTCTTCGGCATTTCGACCCAACAGCTGCAACGGAAGTTCACACAGACGCTAGTGGGGTTGGTCTAGGCGCCGTCCTCGCCCAACGCAAGCCGGGCTACTCCGAATACGTCGTCGCTTATGCGAGTCGCACACTTACTAAAGCTGAGGCCAATTACAGCGTCACTGAAAAAGAGTGCTTGGCGCTAGTGTGGGCGCTTCGCAAGTTCCGCCCTTATTTGTACGGTCGCCCATTCGACCTGGTAACGGACCACCATGCACTTTGTTGGCTCGCCACATTGAAAGATCCTTCTGGCCGCCTAGCTCGGTGGGCACTGCAAATCCAGGAGTACGACATTCGTGTCATCTATCGCAGCGGACGCAAGCATTCTGACGCCGACGCCCTGTCGCGTTCGCCTTTACCTCCCGACTCAGCCTGCGAAACCACTGGTACCAACTCCGTCGCATCTCTCGACCTCGACTCTTTTACCGGTGAACAACACAAGGACCCGTGGATCGCTTCCCTTTTTAACTGTCTCTCTGGATCGTCAACCACTGCGGTACCACGATCTCTCCGACGTCAAGCTGCTCATTTCGCGATTCGTGATCGGCTGCTACACCGACGCAACTACGCCCCCGAAGGTCGTAAGTGGCTCTTGGTTGTCCCGCGCAGCTTGCGATCACAAATCTGCGCCTCCTTTCACGACGATCCCCAATGTGGTCATGCCGGAGTTTTCAAAACTTACGAACGCATTCGCCATCGCTTCTACTGGCGCGGAATGTATAATTTCGTTCGAAAATTCGTTATGGGCTGCCCTGACTGTCAACGCCGCAAATCACCGCCTTTCCACTCGTCCGGTGCGCTTCAACCGCTCCCGTGCCCTGCCAAACCTTTCGATCGGATCGGAATTGATCTCTATGGCCCTCTACCGACAACATCAGATGAAAATCGGTGGATCATAGTCGCTGTGGACCATTTAACACGCTACGCTGAGACCGCCGCCCTTCCAAGTGCCACTGCGCGGGACGTAGCATCCTTCATCCTTCATCGCTTCATACTAAGACATGGTGCACCTCGAGAGCTACTAAGCGACCGAGGTCGAGCCTTCCTATCAGAAGTCGTCACGTCTCTGCTTTCTCAATGCCATGTTGTTCATCGCAAGACCACTGCATACCACCCGCAAACTAACGGGCTCACGGAAAGATTTAACCGCACCCTTGGCGATATGCTCGCCATGTATGTGACATCCGATCATACTAACTGGGATCGCATTCTTCCATTCATCACGTTCGCATATAACACCGCGGCACAGTCTACCACTGGATTTTCACCTTTCTTTCTTCTTTATGGACGCGAACCATCCCACACCATCGACACTCTCCTTCCATACCATCCTGACGCATCCGAATGCCCATCTGTGTCCGAAGCTGCCCGTAATGCGGAAGAGTGCCGTGAACTCGCACGCACCTTTACGTCGCAAGAACAACAGCGCCAGAAAGAAAACAACGCCGACTCTTCACAAAGCCCCAGCTATTCCTCGGGATCACTTGTATGGCTGGCTGTTCCTTACCAAAGCCCCGGCATATCCTCAAAACTCGTTCCAAAGTACGAGGGCCCATACCGCGTTTTGGAGCAAACCTCGCCGGTGAATTTTCTCATCGAGCCACTTTCCCCATCTGACGACATGCGCCGGCGTGGACGTGACATCGTCCACATCGCCCGCCTTAAGCCATATCATAGCCCTCTGCCTCCAGACTCTTAGGTCGCCAGGATGGCTCTTCTTCGGCGGGGGCAAATTGTGAAGAAGAAAACGCATCGTTGGCAAACAACATCGCCACCGCTTGGGTACTGGGTGCTTGGCTTCGCTCGCTCGGCTCGTGCTGATCATCGCCGGCATCTGCTCGACCGTTGCTGTTGTCCGATCGTGTTTCATCGTAGGACCACCGTCGCAACAGTCGCCAATAAACCCTTTTTCAATATATATATATATATATTACGACGACTTCGTTGTAACGAGGTTTATTGGCCGTGATTTCGGGAACGAACAAGCGCAACGGAACCAAAAATGAAACGCACGTTCAAAGACGATGATGACTGTCGGCCAGAACAGGTGATGATTCACTGCTGTCCAGATGAGGATGAAGCGCATAATAGATGCCTACACTAATTATATATATATATATATATATATATATATATATATATTACGATGACTTGGTTGTAACGAGGTTTATTGGCCGTGATTTCGGGAACGAACAAGCGCAACGGAACCAAAAATGAAACGCACGTTCAAAGACGATGATGACTGTCGGCCAGAACAGGTGATGATTCACTGCTGTCCAGATGAGGATGAAGCGCATAATAGATGCCTACACTAATTCCCCCCGTGGGGAAGCGGTCAGCCTGGCCTCTGCGGGCTGGCCGCTTCCAATTGGTTTGAATAGTAGCACCTCGTCATACGGTCGGAATGATACCACACGATGAGAGGTGTCGTAAACGGCCTTCCTTGCTTGTTGTGTAGCTTCCGTGTTCATACGAGCACGCTGGCGGCACTGGATAAGGCGAGAAATATATTCTTCGCAAGAAGACGGTGATGGAGGGCCATTGCTGGTGAAGAAGGAAATGTCGATAAAGAATGTAGGTGAATATCCGTAAACATGATAAAACGATGAGTAGCCGGTTGTGCGCTGAACAACGGTGTTGCAGGTGAAAGTGAGGAATGGTAGAAGTTTATCCCAGTTTCTGTAATCCGGTTGAATGTACACGGTGATCATGTCGGCAAGGGTTCGATAAAATCTCTCGGCCAGACCATTTGTTTGAGTATAGTAGCTAGACGCCGTCTTGTGTGTAGTACCAGAAATGCGAAGAACTTCACCTAAAAACTGTGATAAGAACACCTTTCCATGGTCACTTAGAAGTACACGAGAAGCTTTATGATATAGAATTACGGCCTGAAGGACGAAGTCGGCAACTTCCGATGCTGAACCAGTAACTGCTGAAGTTGTCTCGGTGCCAGTCAGATGGTCTACGGCTGATGAATTTTTGTTTTTACTTGAGAAGATGATGAAGAAAAAAAGTGAACACGTGAAAATATTGAAAAAAAACGCGTTAACTCAAAAGAAGAAGTGAAAGAAGAAAGCGTCCGCCATGAAGCTTTTCTAACTGCTATGTGTAAATAATGCAAATATAGTCTTGTTTCCTCAAATGCCGTAACCAGTTATTTCACAAAGTGGTACCGAAACCCATCCGGAGTATTCACCAGGACAGTACATGTGCTCATCGGGAACTTTCGAACGGAAGACAGCTCGTCAGAAGGACAGCGGACCTTAGAAGAAAGCCAGAAAAGTCTTGAAGGGATATATGCCGCTGCTTTTCGCCGTGACAGTAAACAGACCAATCGATTGAGGTGAGCATAGTCACGCATTTTGAAGCAAGATGAATCGCGTCAGAGCGCTAAAAGAGAAGCGAACAGCATGACGACAGATGAATACGCGTCTCTTTAATGAAGCCAAAGCCGTGATAGAAAGTGCTGACAGTGCAAAGATTTCACCTATGATTGATCGGCTACAAGACAACAACGCAGATTTGGATAATGTTAACGCCGAGCTGGAAGAGCTTATTCGAGAGGACGAGTTCGCAAAAGTTTGAAGCTGTGTTGACATATCAAGACGTTGCGCTAGAAAAGCTGGGACAGCTGAAGGCTCGGGAGTGGAAATTGCGTCAAACACACTGTCCTAGACATCCCAGTCTCTGCCTGCAAGGCGATCCCAGACGCCTGAGGATCGCACACCGCGCAAAGAAGTAAAGCTTCCCACACTCCATCTGCAGACATTTGACGGACAGCTCTACCACTGGCTTTCGTTTTGGGAGAATTTTATGACCACTGTCGAGGAAAACAAAAACCAGACAAAAGGAGAAAAGTTTCAATACCTAAAGACTCTTCTGAAAGGGGACGCAGCCACCGCAATTTCTGGGCTGCAAGCGATGGCCGACTGCTACGACGATGCCATCGAGATTTTGAGAAGTCATTTTGGAGATAATCGGCGTATTTTACAGGACCATCTACGCCGACTGCGCGCTCTAATAGCAGTTGGTTCTTCGGAAGACGTCTACAATCTTCGAAAGCTGTTGGATTATGTACAGTGCCACATCAGAGGTCTGAAAGGATTGAACGTCAGCCCTGCAAGTTATGCAACCATGACACGGATGTTTTGTTGAAGGCATTGCCAACAGATATCGTCGTTGGTTATTACCGGAAAGAAGCCAACCTAAGGTCACCACCGTCTATAACAGACAATGCAGGCTAGGGGCAACAGCATGACTCATCACAGGACAGCCACAGCCAAGAAGGAATTGCAAGAACTCCGGAAGTATCTTCGCGTGGAAAATGAAAGCCGCGAAAGAAATGAAGCCCATGAACTTAAAAGAAAGAAAGGCACCCGTCCACCCAATTATAATAGGAACTTGAGCACTACTCTACCAACAGAAGTGGTCTTGCAGTCTTTGTCGAAAGATAAGGGTAAAGACTGTCTGTTTTGTGGGTCTACAAAGCACGCTACTCCAGTTCGTGACAGCAGTATTACGCATGAAAAAAAGTTTAAAAAATTGGCTGCCGAGAAGTGATGTTATCGATGCACCGTAAGAGGGCATCTAGCCAAGGACTGCTACAGAAAAGTCAAGTGAGGAACATGCGGAGGTAGACACATTTCTTCAATATGCGATTCCAAGTGGAAACTAAGGAAGAAAGGACACGAAGGCTCCGTAACTGCAAACAGTCTGCATACCACCTTTCCTTCGTTCCTGGACTCTGATGTCTTACTACAAACATTTAGGGCATGAGTCATAGGGAAAACGCAAAAGGCCTATATTCGTGGCATTGTGGACAGCGGAAGCCAGCATACATTTATTCGTGAAGATGTATCCAAGATGGTTTGATTGAAAGAACTTGGATCGGCCAATCTACAGCTAAATGTATTTGGACAGGCAAGTTTCGTTCCGAGACAACATTGTGTCGTTGAACTAAAGCTACACAATCAGTATGACACCAAGGAGTACCTGTTAACCGTCATATAAGTACCATTCGTCTGCAAGAATGTTGTGCCAGTACCAGTCGACCATGACTTTGTCAGAGACATCGAAATCGAAAGCCATCTCTTTGCTGAAAAGTTGGTGATACCTGGCAAGGCTGCAGTTCCAGGAATCAGCCTTTTAATCGGTGCTTATCAGCTTGGAAAATTAATGTCGGGAAAGACAAAGCGTTACCAGGACAGAAAAGCTTGGTGGCGATAGATTCTGCCTTTGGATGGATGTTGCAAGGGCAACTTTCTTTTGACACCTCTGTGGAATCAGCTCTCAATGTATGCGTCTTGCGACTAAGTACGTCTGGTGACTCGACTGACATGATTCTACGGAGGTTCTGGGACTTAGAGAGCATCGGAATTATGCCAGCCGAGAACACTCTGACCAAAGAAAAGAATGGGGTACTGGAACGATTTGAACAGGAGGTTACTTTCTTCCGGAGGTTTCGCTTCCATGGAAAAAAAGTTGTAGACAACTAGATAATTACTTAATACAAGCAATGAAGTGGCTGAAGTATCTGGGGAAAAGGATGAAGAACAATTCAGATTTTGCTGTGGAATATGATACCACGATCAGGAACTATATGAAGACTGGGCATGCCGAGAGAGCACCTTATCAAAGTGTGGAGCAAGCAGGTTGGATTTACTACATGCCACAACATGCAGTTGGGCGAATCGAGTCCACGACTACTTGGGTAAGAGTATTTTTTGACGCATCCTCTCACAATTCTGATTTCTTACCCTTTGATGAGCATCTCCAAAAGGAAGCAAAGCTACTAGCCGAATTGGTTTCTCTTCTCATACGCTTTCGCTTCGACTCTGTTGCTCTGACAGCCGACATAGAGAAAGCCTTTCTTCAGATTAGCATAAAAGTGGAAGACCGAGACGCACTAAGATTCCTATGGTTCAAGAAAATAACCTCTTAGAGTAATCCCGAGCCTGAAGTAGAGGAATGGCGCATGACAAGGGTTCCTTCTGGCACCGTATCAAGTCCATTTCTGCTCAACGCCACACTACAACATAACATGAAGGCAGTGAAAGGTCCAAAGGAAGAAACGGCCAAGCGGCTTGCAGCATCGTTATATGTTGATGAACTTCTTATCGGAGCCGAACATGAAGATTCAGCAGAAACAATATACAGAGACGCAAACGCCATTATGGAATGAGCAGGAATACGTTTGAGGAAATGGTCATCAAGTTCCAAACTGCCGAGAGATCTTATTAGTACAGCTAAAGGAGACGGTGCAAGCGTAGGAGTTGTCAAGATATTGGGGCTCTTGTGGGATCCTGTGACAGATCAGATGACAGTAGTGGCAAAACCAGCGTTAATGTTCTTAGAGAAAGGGCAAAGACCTTGTAAGAGATATGTGCTGCAAGCAGTGTCAAGGATATTCGATCCACTGGGAATGATTGCAGCTTTCAGCATTTAGGCCAAGATATTGTTTCAGAAGCTGTGGCAAAGAAAAGCAGATTGGGACGAAGATTTGCCTTCAGATATTGCTATACAGTAGAAGACACGGTGCTCAATTCTGCAGTGCCTTCCTTCTATAACTATCACGCAATGGATGAAGACTGGGCAAAAAAGTCACTCTATGCAACTTAAGATATTTTGTGATCCTAGTCAGAAGGCGTATCAAACTTCTGCGTATGTATTCGGCATTCCTTGATCAAGAGAATGTCGCTCATAGTCACCTCACTATGGCGTAGTCACGAGTGGCGCCTCTGCAGAAAGTGACTTTGCCAAGACTAGAATTCTACTTGGCACTTTGCTTGGAACAAGGCTAGGGAATGTTCTGAAGGATGTTCTTGATGAATGCAGGTTAGAAACATTCTTTTGGACAGATTCTAAGGTCGCACTACATTGAATAAAAGGATCTGCAAAGAAATGAAAAGCTTTTGTCGAAAATAGAGTGACTGAAATTTAAGCTTGTTCTGTGAACGGCGAATGGCGACACTGCCCTGGTACGAATAACCCTGTGGATAACCTCACACGTGGAGTGCCATTGCATTTTCTCAAGACAAACAAAATTTGGTGGACAGGACCACCATGTTTAACAGAAATTGAGGATAGGTGGCCCAAAAACAAACTTAAAGATTAACCTAGTGATTATGTAGACTTAAATTAAGCTAAGGTCGTTGTGCAAGCTCTACATGTGAGAACATATATGCCTATTTTCGACCTTCACTATCACTCATGCTCGACGAAAGTATTATGAATAACTGCCTGGGCATTTCGTTTCTAAAAAGTTGCAAAGATCCAAGTATCAGAGGCCAAGCGCGCCTCACAGCCGAAGAAATCTGCGACGCAGAAGATTACTGGCTCAAGGTGGTTCAAGAGGATGCTTATGTGGAAAAAATCTGTCAAGTTGAAAAAGAACAACAGCTAAATAACAAGCCTGATGTAGCAATGCTTCACCTTTTTCTTGACAGGAAACGCCGGTTGCGTGTAAGAGGATGACTACAATTCTCACAGGAAGCAGAAGTAGTCAAGCATCCTATTTCGCTGCCACGACATCATCAGTTTACAAAACTTATAATAAGAGATTGCTATAAGCGAACACTCCACGGATGTCTACAAGATACCCTTGCCGAACTTCGAGAAAAATTTTGGGTATCAGGTGGCAGACAAACTGTGAAGAAGATTATCAGAGCTTGCAACGCTTGTGTCAAGACGCGCGTAAAGCCAAGCAGCGCACCTGTTGCACGATTACCAAGAAAACGAGTACGCCGATCAGATCCCGTTCAAGTTGTTGCAATAGATTTCGCTGGACCACTCTATGTGAAAGGCAATTACACCAGGACCTACACTGTACTCTTGCCCCCCCCCCCCGCTGTGGTCTAGTGGCTAAGGTACTCGGCTGCTGACCCGCAGGTCGCGGGTTCAAATCCCGGCTGCGGCGGCTGCATTTCGATGGAGGCGGAGATGTTGTAGGCCCGTGTGCTCAGATTTTGGTGCACGTGCAAGATCCCCAGGTTGTCGAAATCTTCGGAGCCCTTCACTACGGCGTCTCTCATAATGAAATGGTGGTTTTGCGACGTTAAACCCCACAAATCAATCAATACACTGTACTCTTTACTTGTACTGTAGCGAGAGCAGTACGTCTCGAATTAGCCACTGATATATCATCAGAAAGCTTTCTTCTCACGTTTCGCGGAATTATAGAATGTCAAGTAATGCCTGATGTGATATATACACATAACGCACAGACTTTCAAGAAAGCGTCAAAGGAAATCTCCTTGGCTGGAGTACTTTTCGGTGGAGAGCTACAGGACTACTGCTCTCAATGAAGAATTGAGTGGAAGTTTATTGTACAAAGGGGAGCATGGTGGGGTGGCTTCTGGGAAAGGTTGATAAGAACTGTCAAGACCAGCTTACGGAAGATTCTAGGCAAAGCGAAGCTTTCGCCTGAAGAGTTGACCACAGTGTTGTATGAGGTAGAGGCGGTAATTACCTCCCAGCCCCTCACTTACCTGTCAACATCAGCCGAGGATAGCGAAATATTAACGCCGGCTCATTTCTTAAGCGGAAAACGATTAACAAGCCTTCCCTAACGGAACGAAAAGGCCGACACTTCGGGATCAAGATATACGGTCACGAGAAAGTGGCTCCATCGTAAATGATTGTTGGAACATTTTTGGAAAAGATGGAGGGAAGAGTACCTGCTTAACTTGTGCTCTGCGCTCTATGCCAATGTGCAGGGTTCTATCTCAAAGCTTGTGACATCGTTCTTCGTTATGAAGAAAGTATCCCACGGCAGCTATGGAAGATGGTGAGAATACAAGATGCACATCGTGGATGTGACAAAAATATAAGAAGCTGTTCGGTTAAACTTCTGACAGGCTCTGTAGTACGACGACCTGTCCAGCTTCTTTACCCGATGGAACTGTCTTCACTGTAGTGAACTCAAAGTGCGCGACTTTTCGGTGGCGGGACGATATTCAATATTTGTATTTCCTTGAGAAGATCTTGAAGAAGAAGCCATCGAAAAGAACGCGTTAACATAAAAGAAGGAGAGAAAGAAGAAAGGGTCAGCCATGAATTTTTTTTAACTGCTATGTGTAAAGCATGTAATTATAGTGTTGTTTCTTCGAATGCCGTGACCAGTTATTCCAGTTATTTCACAACGGTGGTGACTATCCATCTATTTCCAGCGCCAGTAAAGGCAAGGAGCACCTAAACATCGACACCAACGACCTCGAAATGTGTTGTAGGGCATGTCATTGGCTGTAATTGACCGGCAGGAGCAGATGTCAGAAGTTAGCGAAGTTGGCACGGGGAGCAGAAACCCACGTACTTTGCTACGTTGGTAGAGAGGCCATGTCAATAAAAGCGGCTTCGAATGCGGTCGTAGGTTTTGTGAAAGCCAAGGTGGCCAGCAGTCAAATCGTCATGAAAGGCGTTAAGTACATGATGTGGAAGAGTGCGTGGCAGAACAGGTACCCAGCACCTCCACCACGTATGACGACTCCGTTGTAACGAGGTTTATTGGTTCTAAACTCGGGAACGAACAAGCGCAACGGACCCGAAGATGAAGCACACGTTCAGACGATGATAAATGTCAGCCAGAACAGGTGAATATGATTGACTGCTGTCCAATAACAGATGCATACAATATATATATATATATATATATATATATATATATATATATATATATATATATATATATATGAAATAGAGCATCAGAGTTTCTTCCGGCTACCGTAATAAAAGTTATAAACTTCGAGAATAGTGCAGTATAGGAGACAAAACAATAAAATATTTATTTATTTCTAACAGTTTCGGCTGGTGGACCAGCCTTCTTCGGAGGACGTAAGTGAAGTGGTACAAGTTCCCGTAGCAGACGGTCACCATCACAGTTTGAAGACCCTCAAAAAAAAACACAAACGGGTGAACGAGGTAGCAACTGTTGCTACCTCGTTCGCCCGTCTGTCTCGCTTTTTTGAGAAATAAATAAATATTTTATTGTTTTGTTTCCTCTACTGCACTATTCTCGAAGTTTATAACTATATATATATATATATATATATATATATATATATATATATATATATATATTGTGAGGAGGTTTATTGGCCGTTAAAGACAGCGACGAGACAGCGTGAAGAACCGTCCAGCGATCGGCGCAGCAACGAACCGAAGCACGAGCCGAGAGAGCCCGGCCTTGGCGATGCTGCTTGCTGCAGGCCCATCTTCTTCACAATCGCCCCCGCTGAAAAAGGAGCCATCCTGGCGACCTAAGAAGTTTCAGGGAGAGGCTCATGATACGGTTTTAGGCGGGAAACATGGACGATGTCACGTGCACGCCGGCGCATGTCGTCTGATCGGGAAACTGGTTCAATTAGAAAATTAACCGGAGATGTTTTCTCCAAAACGGTGTAAGGCCCCTCGTACAGGGGGACAAGTTTCGAGGAGAGTCCCGGTGTTTGGTATGGGATGGCAAGCCACACAAGAGACCCTGGGGCATAGCTGGGATCCGGAAGACAGGTGCTACGGGTTTCTTTCTGGCGTTGTTGCTCTTCCGAGGTGAACGCACGGGCGAGCTGGCGGCACTCTTCGGCTTGTCTAGCAGCATCGGAGATAGGTGGACACCCGAAAGCATCAGGACGGTAAGGAAGTAGGGTATCAATTGTATGGGAAGGCTCGCGTCCGTAAAGAAGAAAGAAAGGTGAGAATCCCGCGGTGGTTTGTATTGCGGTGTTATACACGAACGTGACGTATGGGAGAACACGGTCCCAGTTGCTATGATCAGATGCCACGTACATTGAGAGCATATCACCTAGCGTGCGGTTGAACCGTTCCGTTAGTCAGTTAGTCTGCGGGTGGTATGCTGTTGTTTTCCGATGAATGACGTGGCATTCCGAAAGCAGAGTTTCGACGACCTCGGAAAGGAAAGCGCGGCCTCTGTCACTAAGGATCTCTCGAGGTGCACCATGTCGAAGGATAAAGCGTTGCAAAATGAAAGACGCGACATCCTGAGCTGTAGCGCTCGGCAAAGCGGCTGTTTCGGCGTAGCGTGTCAGGTGGTCAACCGCCACTATAATCCACCGATTACCATCTGGTGTCAATAGAAGGGGACCGTAGAGGTCAACGCCGACGCGATCAAATGGCTTGGCAGGGCATGGAAGTGGCTGCAATGCGCCAGTCGCACGTGGCAGTGTTGATTTACGTCGCTGGCAGTCAGGACAGCACTGCACGAATTTACGTACAAAATTGTACATGCCGCGCCAGTAGTAGCGATGGCGAAGGCGTTCATATGTTTTGAACACTCCGACGTGGCCACATTGCGGATCGTCGTGAAGGGAGGCACATACTTGCGATCGTAAAGCCCGTGGAATGACCAGCAACCACTGGCGGCCATCGGGAGCGTAGTTGCGTCGATGAAGAAGTTGATCGCGGATGGTGAAATGGAAAGCTTGACGTCGGAGGGATCGAGATACTGGAAGGTTGGGCGTGCCAGATAAATATTCGATAAGAGAGGCGATCCACGGGTCACGACGTTGTTCGGTGGCAATCGAGTCGAGATTTAGTGATGACAAGGTCTGGAGGCAAGTGTTTCCGCACGTCTGATCTGGTGGTAAAGGTGAGCGGGACAGAGCATCAGCATCAGAGTGTTTGCGTCCGCAGCGGTATACGACGCGAATGTCGTACTCCTGGATGCGGAGGGCCCATCGCGCAAGGCGGCCAGAAGGGTCTTTCAACGTGGAGAGCCAGCAAAGCGCGTGGTGATCAGTTACTACATCGAACGGGCGGCCGTATAAGTACGGCCGGAACTTTCCAAGCGCCCACACCACAGCCAAACACTCTTTTTCCGTCACGCTGTAATTAGTTTCGGCTTTCGTGAGAGTGCGGCTAGCGTAGGCTACAACGTATTCTGAATAGCCGGGCTTTCGTTGAGCGAAGACCGCGCCTAGCCCGACGCCGCTGGCGTCGGTGTGCACTTCGGTAGGAGCCGTCGGGTCGAAGTGGCGAAGAATAGGTGGGGAAGTGAGCAGACGGCGCAGAGTAGTAAAGGCAACGTCACATGCAGGGGACCAGGAGGTGAGGTTCACGTCACCGCGAAGAAGCTGGGTTAACGGTGACATGATAGATGCAAAATTGCGAACAAAGCGCCGGAAATAGGAGCATAGGCCTACAAAACTGCGAAGTTCTTTCATGGTCGTCGGCTTGGGAAATTCTGCGACTGCTCGAAGTTTTGCTGGCTCTGGTAATACGCCGTGCTTGGACACGATGTGGCCTAGGATGACGAGCTCGCGTGCAGCGAAGCGGCATTTTTTCAGATTAAGCTGCAGACCAGCGTTGGTCAGACAACTCAAAACGTGCCTGAGGCGAAGAAGGTGCGTAGGAAATTCATGGGAGAAAACCACGACATCGTCGATGTAACAAAGGCACATATTCCATTTGAGGCCACGTAGCGTATTATCCACAAGACGTTCAAACGTGGCAGGCGCGTTACAAAGCCCAAAGGGCATGACGTTAAATTCATATAGTCCGTCTGGTGTAATAAAAGCCGTTTTTTGGCGATCGGCTTCTGCCATTGGGACCTGCCAGTAGCCAGACCGCAAATCTAGCGACGAGAAAAATTCCGCTCCGTGAAGGGTGTCAATGGCGTCATCAATGCACGGCAAAGGATAGACGTCCTTGCGGGTTATCTTATTCAAACGACGATAGTCCACCCAAAATCGGATAGATCCGTCTTTCTTAAGCACCAGGACGACGGGAGACGCCCAGGGACTGTGAGATGGTCGAATGACGTCTCTACGAAGCATATCTTCGACTTGATCGTTGATGACGCGGCGCTCTTCAGCGGAGACACGGTATGGTCTTTGACGCAGTGGCTGGTGTAGGCTGGTATCAACATGATGTTTGACTTGTGATGTGCGACCCAGTTGAGGTTGCGACACATCGAACGAACTCCTGAACTCATGCAGAAGATCCAGCAGGTCGGCATGTTTGGTGGGAGTGAGAGTGTCGGTGATGGCGCTGGAAAACGTATCATTGGACGACTCCCCGAGTGCCGACAGTGCTTTTGGGTGGTCGCAGTAGTCGTCCGGGACATCAAACAAAAACGAAGGGTCGAGATCCTGCACGCGGCCGAGACATTCCCCCGCAAGCAATGTGACAGGTGTGGAAAGCGGATTGCTTACGAACATGTTGCTTCTGCCGGCGGCAAGGTCAATTGTTGCGAAAGGCAGCGGCAAAGCTCGATGACATTTCAAGATACCGGAAGGCATAAAAAGAACTGTAGCGTCAGTGTAGGCGTTGCATGAAACGGAAACAAGGGCGAAATTTCCAGGTGGAATATCGGTGTTTTCATGAACGAGCAACTTCGGCGGCTGATGAGGAGCGTCCAGTAATGGGACATCACACAAGGGTGAAAACTCAACTTCGGCGCGTGCGCAGTCTATGACAGCATTGTGGTGGGATAGGAAGTCCCACCCGAGGATGACGTCATGCGAACAGACAGGAAGAACAATAAACTCCACGATGTAAAGAATACCTTCGATGGAGATTCTTGCAGTGCAGGCTGCGAGAGGCGTTACTTGCTGTGCGCTTGCGGTGTGAAGCGACAGTCCGGAAAGCGGCGTCGTTACTTTGCGTAATAAACGGCAGAGATTAGCGGCAATAACAGAAACAGCGGCGCCAGTGTCCACAAGGGCGAAAGTACAATAACCTTCAACAGTTACTGCGACCACGTTAGCAGGAGAGGAGCGAAGGCTTAGACAGTTCGAAAATGGCGCAGTTCTTGCCTCTTGAACTGCGTTGCTTAGTTTTCCTGGTCGGAGGGTCCGGGCCGGCGACGCATGGGGGAGGGCGATCGCCGACGAGGAGAGGGTGCGCGTTGCGGCTGGAAGTCAAGGTGGTCAGTAGGCGCATAGCGAGGTGGCGAGACCGGCCCGTATTGGACGAAGGGTTGGCTGCCGGGATGCGACGACCGGGCATAGTTGCCGAACGTCTGAGGTCGACGGCGGCAGTAGCGAGCAACGTGTCCGGGAGTGAAGCAAGCGTAGCAAATCGGTCAGTTATCGGGCGTCCTCCAGGGCTTGGCGACTGGTGCTGCCGCCCAAGGTGCAGTATAAGCAGCCGGGTGTGCGGGCTGTGAGCGCGTGGTGCAGGGTGGTTGTGGGAGCCTACGTGCAGCGTCTGCATATGTGAGCGGCGTGGCTACGGGCTGCATCTCTTGCGAAAAAGCGACAGGAGGAGCCACAGGCTCCGCTCCATACCTTAGGGGCGCGGCCACAGGCTGAACGGCTGGCGGATAGGCGACAGGAGCGCCTACCGGCTGTGCGCCACCCGGGCAGTGACCACGGCTAGGTAGAGGTGGCTGGTAGTGCGCAAGAGGAACAGCTTGTGCAACCTCTTCCGATATAGCAGTGCGAAACGGGGCAGGTAGACGGGTGGTGGTCTCGTGAGTAAAGGGCACTAGGGAAAGTTGGCGGGCGACTTCCTCACGGACGAAGGCTCGGACTTGCTGAAGCGATGGTGAATTGTCCGGCATAGAGTCGAAACTGGACAGCGACTCACCACCAGGCTGAGGCTGCCTAGTCAGAGTGCGTTGCTTTTTCAACTCGTCATAGCTCTGACACAAGCTGACGAGTTCAGAAACTGTGCTTGGATTCCTTGCCAAGAGCATTTGAAATGCGCCGTCGTCGATGCCCTTCAGGATGTTTTTGACCATGTCAGATTCGGGCATGGTGTCATTCACACCTCGACAAAGGTCGACGACGTCCTCAATATAGCTGGTAAAGGTCTCGCCAGTCTGCTGAAAGCGGATGCGCAGGCGCTGTTCTGCCCTCTGCTTGTGGCCAGCCGGCCGACCGAACACTTCAGCACATGACGTCTTGAAGACGCTCCATGTGGGGATGTTGTGTTTGTGGTTATTAAACCACAATACGGCGACGCCAGTGAGATAAAACATCACGTGGCCCAGCTTGTCGGCTTCATCCCATTTATTGTTGGCGCTCACCAGTTCGTAGTGCTCGAGCCAGTCTTTGACGTCGGTCCCATCTGCACCGCTGAAGACCTTTGGCTCCCGTAGCGTAGGATGGCCAGGGCAGTTGAACTGGAGCGAAGGCGTCGATGTAGTGGCGTTGGCAGTCATGACAGGTGGTAGCGTGCGGCTTCGCAGCTCCAGGGTGTAGCGACGGGGATAACAGCACCTTCCACCAAATGTGAGGAGGTTTATTGGCCGTTAAAGACAGCGACGAGACAGGGTGAAGAACCGTTCAGCGATCGGCACAGCAACGAACCGAAGCACGAGCCGAGAGAGCCCGGCCTTGGCGATGCTGCTTGCTGCAGGCACATCTTCTTCTTCAATATATATATATATATATATATATATATATATATATATATATATATATATATATATATATATATATATATATATATATATATATATATATATATATATATATATATATATATATATATATAAAGTAGTTTTTCTAATGGGCCAAACGTACTTGGGAAGAGAAGAAACACAACTTAGCGGTTGTCTTATTTTATTACAAACGGTTTCGACCGGTTGACCGGTCTTCGTCAGGGTTTGCGGACAGGTATATATATATATATATATATATATATATATATATATATATATATATATATATATATATATATATTGTAACGACGAGAAATAAGAGACAACGCCTTTGCTGCAGGCCGGCTGTTCTTATTCTGCTTCCTCTTCCTCCGCTTCCGTAACCCCTCCTCGCCCTTGCCTGAGCCCCACTATTTATTATCATTACACTCGGCCCCGACTGCGAGCCTCGTGGGCTACCGACAATGTCTCCGGTGGGCGGCATTGACTATTCCGGGGTGGCCGGGCTCGGCCAAGCTGATATTTCACATGGAAGTTTGTTGAAGGAGATTCCGGAGGACGACACTGGCTGTGACGTGATGGTCGGTGCAGGCGTCGTCCACGATGGGGCCAACGCTGTTGACTTGGACAAGATGCCGCTAGCAGGAGATACAGACTCCTGCAAAGTGGCCGCGTTGGTTTAATCTCGTCGGTTTGAGCATCCCGTCGCAGTCGTGTTACAAATGCTGGAAATAGTCCACGCTGCACCGTCACCTGCTGCACTGAGCGTCGACGTTGCTTGCGGTGTGGCAAGGGGCGTCGGGGTGTCTTGGTAGTCATCTGAGAGCCGAGTTCAGGTTGCAGCTTGAGAGGCAACGCGTGCTCTTGCAGCACTGCCTTTGTCGGACTCATGCTCAAGCTGCTTATTCCTATAGTTTCACGTGCAGTAGAGCCTTCATTGTCAGATGACCTGTCACTAACCGGAAGTATTACCTTCTCTGGTAGGTCTTTGCTGACAGTGACTTTGAAGGAGGCGGCGCTTAGCGTGTGGCAGACGTCCGCACACTCGGCCACAGACTGACGTGATATCAAGAGATGTCGCTTCGAAGTGAGGGTCAGCACTGTAGGGTTGTTCGTCCCAGGGTAGGTGGTTAAATTGGCTGTCGGGAAGCTGCAAAATACAGCTGAAGCCGCGAGGGTGGTCTCCTTCTCGGATCTATTCTCGGTAGCGGTCGCGTAAGACTGGGTGGTCGTGGAGAGGTGATGGTGACTCCGTCCAAAAGCAGCTATGAGCTTGTCACTCCAGTCCACCCAGGACGTCTGCCGCACGCCTTCGTATCGATGCCAAGCCGCGGCAGCATTCCGAAGGCGGTCTATGGCCATGCCCCACTTCTTTTGGTCCGTCCACGCTGCGTGATCTCCGACAGCGTTGACGGTTGCCACCCATTCCTTGGCATCGTCCTGGAAGCCGCGAAACTCCGGTAGCTCGAAGGAAATCGGCGATGGCGGGACTGCGGGCAAAACTCCGAAATGTGCCCTCGCCAAGCAGTTCACTTGCTCTGATACCTCCGTGAGAGAACGCCCGAGATTGCGACGGTTCTCGGGCGAGCTTACCTCGAAGTTTTGTGAGGCGGCCGCAGCCAACATGGCATTGAGTGCGCACAATGTTGGCAAGATGGCAGGACATAGCTGGGAGCTCGACGCTATGAGGGCGTTGGTCGTGACGCGGAGTTGCGCGATGGTATGCTGCAGCTCCGCTGCGCTGTCGTGTGATCCGCACGAAGAGCCAAGGCCCGCCTCTGCGGAGGATACAGTGACTGCGGTACTCGAGGTGGTACAATTGCTGACCAAGGACGCGTGGACGGCGTCCCTTGGAAATCCAGCTGTGGTAGGAATCGTGGACATGGGTTCCAGGGCGCTGGAAGCGTCAACGACGTTCCCAGGCAAGCGGAACCCATGTGATGAGTTGTGACCTGGTACTGCGGCGTAGATGAAGCGGTCTTGCGCCGCCGGGTAGGCCTCGACGCCGTACACGGTGGGTGCTTGAAGCGCCGACAGGTTGCCAGGTATGGAGGAGGCATGTACGGCATCCCTAGGTGAGAGAGGCCCGTGCGCATGGTTGCCGCGACGTGTCGCGTCCCAGGACAAGTTTCCCGGAACCACAACGGAGGCCTGGACGCCATCCGTCGGTGCTGGGATGGATGCTGGCCGCGACGGACGCCTTGCGGGTTCCATCAGCGAAGAAGCGTGACGGCGTTCCTTATCGTGATCTGGTACCGGTAACGGGTGCTGGAGCCGCCGAGGAGGCCTTGACGCCGTCCCTGAACGGTGGTGTCAGTAAACAGCTGCCGAGGAGGGCTTGACGCCGTCCTCAAGCGACGCTTACCGCGGCTGCACGTCGGCGGGCGTTGTGGATGACGAAACCGAGACGTAAGCCGTTTTCTTCGTCGACTGCGCCATTGTAACGACGAGAAATAAGAGACAACGCCTTTGCTGCAGGCCGGCTGTTCTTATTCTGCTTCCTCTTCCTCCGCTTCCGTAACCCCTCCTCGCCCTTGCCTGAGCCCCACTATTTATTATCATTACAATATATATATATATATATAAATATATATATATATATATATATATATACATATATATATATATATATATATATATATATATATATATATATATATATATATATATATATATATATATATATATATATATATGGCTGACGAGTGATCAGTTAGGTTTGCCCCCCCCCACTCGAAAAAATGTTGGTACGCCCCTGGATGTGTGCAGCACATTGTCAAATGCCTTGGTGAGGTCTAGAGTCAGAATAGCATGTGTCGCGTACCGAGAGCTGTCTTCGCCAACTATAATGTGACTCTTCAGTTGCAGCATTACGTGTTGTGTAGAAAGTTTAGGGCAGAACCCGAACATTGTATGCGGGTACAGGGCATATTCTTCCATGTACCTTTGTAGTCGAGTGTCCATAACGTGCTCGAGTACCTTGCTGACACAAGATGTGAGATATATCAGCCGAATGTTCCTGATAGTGAGTGGTTTTTCTGTTTTAGGTATGAGAATGACCGTGGCGGTTTTCTACAGTGTTGGTATTTATACCGACTCCCATTTCATTCGCAAATAAGATGTGAGCATTTCCAGTGGCTTTTCGTCAAGGTTTCGTAAGATTTTATTTTAATTTTATCCGGGCCAGGCGTTGAGTGGGGTCTCAGTTGTGAAACTGCAGACCTTTCTTCCGCTTTAAAGTGCACTACAACCTTTATTTTTTCAGTGGGCGTAGTTAGGCTGATGTTGGTGTTGATGATGATATTTTCATGCAAGTAGTGAAACTAAACTTGTGAAAGCAATTCAAAGCAAGAGATGTGTAATTTTGCAAAAAAAACTTCCTTTTTTTCGAGTCAAATCTCCCCTTAAAAGGCCATGAACAACATTTTCTAAGTAATCAGCGAATGACCTCGGTAGTGTAGCGTTTCGTCTCTTCAAGTGAGGACTGCAAACGTTTCCCAAATCCGTCAAAAATTAGCAGAATTACTGGGGTTCATGAAAAATAAAGATATTTTCAGGGCTCCTTTTTTTGTAGACACAATCTTAATGTGAACTACGAGACAATAATTTCAAGGAAGTTATAGAGGATGATATTTGTGGTAATCGGTATAGTATAAGTGCGAAAAAGTTAAAGTGGACATCGAGACAACTTGCCGGTGGCAGGGACCTAACCTGCAGTCTTCAAATTCAGAACTGCAGGTTTGGTTCCGGCCAAAGGCAAGTTATCCTTCTTATTCGCTTTAGTTGCTTGGCTTTTATAATGAAAATATTGCAAATAACATCCCCAGTAACTTTCTTGGCATCACTGTCTGCTAGTTCTCATCAATACACGAATTTGTCACGTACAATACGCGCTTTCTCTCTTTTCTTGTACTGGTGAGCACGCTAGAAGCTCTGTTCTGTTTTCACGCTATAACTATCGTCATGTCATACCAACTAGCCCAAACTGCCACAGTTCTAAGTCCCATAGTAACGTCCAGCTGTTCTTTTTTTATGAATCAAACAGTAACAAACAGGCAGCATTTTTTGCGTCTCTTAATGCACCGAAGGTTATTTATTTAGTGCAGCTAGATTGATTACTAGTGATTAATTGTAGGCGTTCCATCTTATATCATCAGAATTATTTTCAAAATGTCCTACTGCGCCACATGTTTTCTTGTGCATTTACCTCAATTTCTGGGTAAATAGGGCAGTGTTGTTGATAATATTGTCCTTTTAGATGTTGTCATACATTGAGCTTTCACTCTGACGTAAATTGTTATTTGACTTTAGTGTCCCTTTAAACCGAAAGCTACAAGATTTGACTGCGTGTCGATGGTTTCGGAATCGCTGTAATAAACTCAGCAGCAATGCAGTAGTTCAAGTGGCAAGCATTATTAAAATAAAAGTGTAAGTGTTGGAGAAAATTGTGTTTAGAGAAGTTTTGAGGAATTAAAAATTGAATAAACATCGAGTTTATAACACAATTATTTATTCTCTATCTGCACACCTGGTAGTGCACGAGAGTGTTAAAGTTGACTGCCTGTTAGCTGTTGGTCGTTGCTGTCGAAACCTGTATGATGACGCCATCGCCATTTTGTAAGCAAGTTGCACTGCATATTTTTTAAAACAGGTTTCTTTCTGATCCCAGTGCTTTCATTTGCCCCGTATGTTAATTGGATGTACACTCCAACCTCCGTATAATAAGGTTGCATGTTTCACAAAATTAAGTTTGTTATATTAGAAAATTTGTTATAAGGGTATATCTCGAACACTGTATCAATTGTAAGGCTATTCTTCATTTACTTTGCTATAACCAAATACTTCATTAGATCGAAGTTCGGTATATCGAAGTTTGAATGTAGCAGGCGCACCAAGGGACACTGTGATGAAGCCACAGAAAATATAAGGAAAATTTGTTCAGTTGAAATATAGAGAAGAGTTGAGGAAGTAAACATGAGAGTGAAGCATTAACTTAATCAAGGTGATACTGAACCTGCATCCCCTTCACTTACGTGCGTGGTGACTTACCAGTCATGTTTCCATGGCATAATTTCCGTTGACATTTTGACTTGAGTTCGATGTTTTGTCCATCACAATATCGTCGCGTCCATTATTTCTACAAACTCCAGTACTCTCACTGTTGTCTTGGAACACGTAGCGGGCAATCTGTGATAGCTTCGCGTGACAGTTACAGGCAGGTGCTATGTTTGTGCGTACTAGCATATGAAATGATGTAGCTATTACTCTTTCATTCCTTCTGAGACACCGACAAGTCTTAGCGGGGCAACGGTCAGCGTGGAGGATTTCGCTTGCCAGCTAGCAGAGTCCTTCTTGTGCAGCGACATTCATGCTCCGCAGAAAATATAAGATTTCACCAGAAGACATATCATTTGTGCTCGAGCTGTTAAAATTTTGTGTGTGCGTGTGTCTGTGCAAAGTAGTTTTAGCCTTGACAAAGTGAAAACTGAACATTGTTGTACATTCTTTGAATTGTTTACTTGAGAAATACCATGATGGGCTGCATTAGCCCAACAAAGTTGAAGGCACAGATTCTAGTTTCACCTCAACAATTCACCACTCAGTTAGCCCACACCAAATAGTCCGGTCAGACAAGTAAGTGTACGCATTGGTACAATGAACATTCCCCGTAAGCAGCACCTACCAATACTCGATTGAAGACGCAGCGTGGGAGGAAAATTTTAGTGATGACAAATTGATCAATTTCCGATAACGCAATGCAAAGCTCATCGCAACCTGCAGATAACAAAGTAAACATCCCTTCGTGGCACTGCATCACTGAAGACAATCTGAAGCTAGGGTTGACCAAGAAAAGCAACAGAAAAGTTCTGAACTGCTTGGCAATTTACCCCCCTTGCATCGAAATTCCTGCAAAGGTTAAGCGTCCTACAACATGCATTTGCATCAGCAGAATACCAGAATAGCTATACTGATTCTAGCCATTTCTTACTGTTAAAACCACCAGGTACAAGTGAATTCCTTCCCTCTCGATACGCTGTAACCTCATTATGACAAAGTTGCATCTTACACGAAAAGAACTTTGTTCAATGAAAAAAAGTTTTATAAAGATATATTTCTAGCACCGCATCTATTGTATAACTATTCTTCATATTCTTCGTTGTAACCAATATATTGATGTAGTCGGATTCGTTTTATCTAGGTATAACTATCCAACAGAAGTGATAGGCTAAGACCTTGCCATGGTTACACAGTTTATTTTAAAAGTGGTGGCCTGACAATGATAGCCGCTCTGTGAACTCAGTATTGATGTCCTACTGGTGACTTTGCTAGTTGGGTGCAGTGTGAATCAATAAGCCGTTTTTTTTTCAGTGATGTTTTCGACTATGACCTCCTAGCTGTTTTACAGCAGAAGCTGTTATGAGATCACAACACCGGTCGGGTGAAGTGCCGTAGTTGTCCGCCACCACCGGTGTTCATAACCACTGTCAAACGAAATAAGAAAAGAAAACTAACAAATAACACCAAGAACACAGCGGGGTTCAAAACCGGGTCTCCCACGTGGCAGTACAGTGTTATATTAGTGAGCCACGCTGGTTTTTTTTATTATGAAACAGGTTGTTGAACAAGCAGGAGTTCACTCGGCGAAGGAGAGCTTTATTTAGCGCAAGGGCTAACTGAACGCAAGCCTGCGATCACAGCAAGTCTTCTTCCTTTTCTATACTCGAGCTCCATGCCCACTGCCCTCGTTACAATCACCCCCGGCCGATGAGGGAGCCATCCTGGCGACCTAAGGACAGGTGTACACAGAAGGGTCATGGTATGGCTTGAGCCGAGAGATGTGTACGATTTCTTTTCCGCGACGGCGCTTGTCCGGAGATACATCGAGCGGCTCGACAAGGTAGTTAACAGGGGATGTTTGGCGTACAACTCGATAAGGGCCATGGTACTTGGGCGAAAGCTTGTGGGAGAGTCCTGGAGGAGTAGAGGGAATCCATAACCACACCAGTGAGTTCGGAGCAAAGCTCATATGCGTGGTTGACGCGTCGTGGCGATGTTTTTGGCGCGTCTGGTCATGTGACGTGAACGCACGAGCAAGCTTCCGACATTTTTCAGCGTGTGCTGCTGCTCGAGAAACGGTAGTCATCTCTGAAGGGTTCGTTCGATAAGGAAGAATGGTATCCATTGTTGATGATGGCTCGCGTCCATAAAGAAGGAAGAAAGGCGAAAATCCAGTCGTGTTTTGCGTTGCAGTGTTGTAAGCATATGTCACAAAAGTGAGTATGCTATCCCAATTTGACTGGTCGGATGAAGCGTACTTGGCCAGCATATCCCCAAGTGTACGATTAAAACGCTCTGTCATCCCATTAGTTTGCGGGTGATAGGCTGTGGTAGTGCGGTGTATGATGCGACACTCGCTCAACAACGCTTTGATGGCATCGGAGAGAAAAACGCGGCCACGGTCGCTTAGTAACTTTCGAGGTGCTCCATGCCTTAAAACCAGGTTTTGCAGTATAAAACACGCAACGTCTTTTGCGGTAGCAGAAGGTAACGCAGCTGTTTCAGCGTACCGCGTTAGGTGGTCGATAGCGACAATGACCCAGCGGTTGCTACTCGAAGTATAGGGAAGCGGACCGTAAAGGTCGATTCCGACACGATCGAAAGCTCGTGCTGGACATGGCAACGGCTGCAAGGGACCTGTGGCATGTTGAGTGGGCATTTTGCGTCGCTGGCACGTAAAGCAAGACCTTACGTAACGGCGAACGAAACGGTACATACCGCGCCAGTAGTACCGCAGCTGCAAGCGGGTGTATGTTTTTAACACACCAGCGTGGCCACATTGCGGATCATCGTGAAACGTGGCACAGATGTCAGAGCGCAGATGTCGGGGGATGGCGAGCAACCACTTACGGCCGATCGAGCTGTAGTTTCGGCAGTAAAGCAGGTTATCCCGAATAGCGAAATGTCCTGCTAGACGGCGAAGCGTCCTGGAAACTGGAGCGGGCGTCCGGTTTGAGAGAAAGTCCAAATGAGAAGAAATCCAAGCATCTTTGCATGCTCGGAAGGCATGTCCGAAATGTTAATGGCCAAAGCAGCACTAGTGGAGATAGGCGAGCCGACAGGCTCTGAAGCCAGTGGCGAACGTGACAGGGCATCGGCGTCGGAATGCTTCCAGCCAGAACGGTAGATAACACGGATATCGAACTCCTGCAACCGCAATGCCCACCGAGCGAGCCGACCATTAGGATCTTTTAGTGAAGATAACCAGCAAAGCGCATGGTGGTCTGTTACAATATCAAACGGACGTCCATATAAATAAGGCCTAAATTTTCCGATTGTCCAAATAATGGCGAGGCACTCCTTTTCAGTTACACTGTAATTCTTCTCGGCTTTACTGAGGGTGCGGCTGGCATAGGCAACGACGTACTCGTCAAAGCCCTCCTTGCGTTGGGCCAGTATGGCCCCTAGCCCGACACCACTAGCGTCCGTATGAAGCTCTGTTGGAGCAGACAGATCGAAATGTAGGAGTATGGGAGGCGTGGTGAGGAGCCGTCGGAGTTCCAGAAATGCATCATCACACGCCTGCGACCACGCTGACAAATTAGAACTTCCGGCAAGAAGATTGGTCAAGGGGGCGATAATGGAGGCGAAATTGCAGACGTAGCGGCGGAAGTAAGAACATAGGCCGATGAAGCTTCGAAGCTCTTTGATGGTGGTTGGCTTTGGGAACGCCGCGACTGCATTAAGTTTCGTAGGGTCCGGGAGAATGCCGTCCTTAGAAACCACATGGCCGAGAATTACTTGCTTGCGAGCGCCGAAGTGGCATTTCTTCAAGTTAAGTTGAAGTCTCGCCGTGGAAAGGCACGTAAGAACTTGTTTGAGGCGGCTGAGGTGGGTCGCAAAGTCGCTTGAAAATACCACAATGTCATCCAAATAACAGAGGCACGTTTTCCATTTCAGACCTCGCAAGACGGTATCCATCATCCATTCGAAAGTGGTAGGCGCATTGCAGAGGCCAAAGGGCATAACGGTGAATTCATATAGTCCATCCGGTGTTACAAAAGCTGTGTTCGGGCGGTCACCCTCTGCCATGGGCACCTGCCAGTAGCCTGAGCGTAAATCTAACGAAGAAACGAACTCTGCTCTTTGTAGGCAGTCCAAAGCATCATCGATGCGCGGCAGAGGGTATACGTCTTTGCGCGTTATCTTGTTGAGTCGGCGGTAGACAACGCAGAACCGGATGGATCCTCTTTTTTCTTGACGATAACAACAGGTGAAGCCCAGGGACTGTTGGAGGGCTCGATGATGCCACGTTTCAACATGTCATCCACTTGTTCGTCGATGACACGGCGTTCGGCAGATGACACACGGTACGGACGCTGCCTTAGCGGGGCTTGTTGACCGGTGTCAATACGGTGAACGACCGCAGAGGTTCAGTTTAAGCCTGACTGGTCACAATCGAATGAAGAACGAAAGCGGAGAAGAAGATTTATAATCTCTTCGCGCTGAGTTGGTGCGAGCTCAGAGTCGATGGCATCCGAGAATACGTCCAGAGCATCATTAGGCGCGTTGGTAGGAGTGACAGCACAAATTGGGAGCGAAACCGTAGAATTGGATATAGTAGCCGGAAGAATGCACTCGTAAGGTTCGTAGCTTCCCAGGCATTCTCCACGTAGTAGGGATGACGGGCTGTCCGAGAGATTGCACACATAAATCGCAGCGTGACCATTGCGAAAAATGACGACGGCGAACGGAAGCATGATATTTCGACGGCACGCAGATGGGACCGATTGCATAAACAACACAGGCGATTTCGGAGGGGAGGCACACGACACCGAGACAACAACAGCTGGGAAAGGCACAATGTCAACATCAGAAGCAGCAAACACTCTACACGAAGCACCATCGTCGGGGTCATAGCACGGCACAGATAACGCGAGTTCAGAACGAGCACAGTCGACCAAAGCAGAATTGGACGAAAGAAAGTCCCACCCAAGGATAACGTCATACGAAGAACGGAATAAAACTACAAATGTGACGACATACATCGCACCTTGAATGATGACTCGTGCAGTGCACAAAGCAGAAGGCTGAATATGATGGGACGTAGCTGTCTGAAAAGATAGGTCGGTAAGTTGTGTGGTCACTTTCTTCAAGTTTCGGCACAGTTTCTCGCTAATTACAGATACGGCAGCTCCAGTGTCAACAAGTCCGTGCACCTTAATGCCATCAATATAGAGTTCGATTTCGTTCGGGGGACAGCAGTTAGGTCTTGAAATTTTCGCTGCCAACGCAGTTCTTGCCTCCGGAACTGTGCCCGTCAGTTTTCCCCTCGCGGTGGGCTGTTGCGACGTAACATCGGAGAAATAGATCGACGACGAGGAGAAGGTGAACGGCTTGCGCCGGATGGTCGGCGACCAGGACGTACGTCTAGAGGTGGATCGGCAGGAACGGGATATCGCGGCTGAGTGGGCATGGTGGGCATGTATTGTGAGGCCCCTGCAATGTCGTGAGAAGGAAAGCTGCGACGACGGCAATGACGAGCTACGTGGTCTGGGATGCCACATGAAAAACATATAGGCTGATTATCCGGAGTACGCCATTGGCTGACGATAGGGGCACTGTTCGCTGAATAAGGTACCGTAAATGGTCGTGCAGGCGGCGGCGTCATATAAAGTTCCGAGTTGTTTCGTATACAGCCGGAGACGGGACAGTCAACGGGCGGGCAGGTGGCGTTGACGAATAAACGTGGCGAGTAGCTTCGTAGATGGCCGGAGACGCTGGCGCACGGGGCCGAGCAACTGCGGCTGCATACGTTAGTGGTGCGGTAACAGTTGATGGAGCCTGAGCTGGCGGCAATGCTTCGGCAACTTGCGATTGAATGACCTGGCGAAGCGCTGGCGACGAGGGTGCCATCGGCTTGGTAGTTCTTGTGATTATAGATAGCTCCCGGGCGACCTCCTCGCGTATGAATTGCTTTATGACTGGCATCAACGTGGAGTGGTCGGCAGTGTCATGGCGATAGTCGAGGGATGAGATGTCCGCGGTGTCTTGAGCAGCGCAACGTGTAGAAGCGCGCTGCCTACGCAGCTCATCATAGCTTTGGCAGAGCTGAATCACCTCGGCGACCGTCTGGGGACTCTTCGCAGCCAGCATTTGGAAGGCACCGTCGTCGATTCCTTTCATAATGTTCTTGATCTTGCCTGCCTCGTCCAGAGTCGAATCGGCGAGCTTGCAGAGAAATAGCACATCTTCAATGTAGCTCGTGAAAGTTTCATCTGCTCTTTGTACTCTGCCCCGCAAGCGCTGTTCAGCACGAAGGCGGCGGACAGCAGGACGGCCAAAGACTTCCGCGAGGGTTTTTGCCAATTCCGACCAGGTACTGAAATCAGTTTGATGATTTCTGTACCATAGTTTTGCCACGTCAGTCAGGTAAAAACTCACAATTGTGAGCTTATCGGCTGCGTTCCACTTATTGACGGCGCTCACCAGTTCATACTCGGCAATCCAGTTGTCCACATCTTGGTCCTCTGTGCCACCAAATATGGAGGGTCGCGCTGCCGGAGAGCGCCAGCGCAGAAGACAGGCACAGGTGCGAGATCTGGAGTAGCAGCATGAGATGGCCCCGGATCAGTCATTGTAGGAGGTCGTTGGAGTGTGCGGCTGCGAAGTTCCAGGGTGAGGACCAGATGTACCCAGCACTTCCACCACTTGAAACAGGTTGTTGAACAAGCAGGAGTTCACTCGGCGACGGAGAGCTTTATTTAGCGCAAGAGCTAACTGAACGCAAGCCTGCGATCACAGCAAGTCTTCTTCCTTTTCTATACTCGAGCTCCATGCCCACTGCCCTCGTTTCAATTATTTTTTTATTTCACCAATGAGCCACGTTGGTACTTCGGAGCTTTTTAGCAAACTGGCCTTACGCAGGCTCAATGTCGGAAAATAAATCGCGATAAAGATATTGAGTTATAGAGCGTTTCATAACAGGAAAAGAACCACCAGCTGCACACATAGTGAATCGCACAACCAGTGGGTCGCTGAATTCTCCAAGAAAAGCTAGATCTTGTTCACCCATTAACTGTGGCGCATACCCAAAGTGGGGAATTGTGGGGATTGATTACAAAAGCTTCTGGCATGATTCTTCATTGTCGTCAGCCATAACACAAAATGAGGCGCAATGTTGCCTGCAAGTCCACAGCGGGTACCACAGTTCTCCGAAGAGTGACAGAAGATGGTATAGTGAATGCCTGTGCAGTACACATTTATTTATGACGTAGTGGGTACCCTGCCAGTGTGCTTGCAGTATCTACCCAAAGAGTGTGTTAAAAAAAATCAAAGCACATCCACGGAGTAGATGATGATGAGTGGGGCGAAGCGTCCGTCAGCCGGTACTTGCTTCAATCCGTCCGCGCGACCATCCGTGCGTCCATCCATGCGTCTGTCCATGCGTTCGTACTTCCACCCATCCTTCTGCTACTCTGTCTGTCCGTCCGTCCGTGCTTACATCTAGTGAACACTCCAAGTACTGCCATCTCGCATCTCCTGTGGCACATACTCGCTTCGCCCCTAAAAGGCGCTGAAAGGCTGCTCTTCTAGCTTCCGTTGTGACAGTGCTGCTAGTTTTGAGCGGGCCTGGTGGTTTTCGACCAGCATTCGCACTTGAAAAGTCAACAACTTGCATAACTTGCATTCCAAGTTACCTAGCTTGGCCGACTGCCGATGGGCTGGCACGTAGACGGCAGCCGACTTCACTGGCCCCCAGACATTCGCAAAGGGTCTACCCGAGGTGCGCTGCCGGCTACGTCAGTACTTTGTCGGCGGCGTGGTTCGGGCCAGCGTTGGTGGACGAGTGAATGCCGAGCACGCCAAACACTTTGGGTATGGTGGCTAGCATACTCGGGGAGAGCAGTCGGCCACACATCGGGCCGGCCTTGGTTGCCGAATGCGCATAGTAAAATAACGCCTATTTACTTAGGGTGGTATAAAATATATTTTTGCGTAATTAAGGTAATATTCTCATGTATACGTATCAATATAAGTGTGTTTTCTTTACAATCAAAAACAATATCTGGGAGACAATGAGGAAGGATTACATAATTGACTAACAAAAAATATTTGTACAAGGTTTGGCCAGGTGAGCATATCCGTTTGGAGAACTTTTGCGGCAACATCATTTACAAATATACATATGTGATGCTACGATCAATGGGTGACGTGGCCTGGCTCATACGCCATGTTTATTTCGTTCTCACTTCTTCCTTCTCTGCTTCTACCAATCATCGCTTCATACGTCACACGATTCCCCCTCCCCCCGAAAGAAGGCATGGATTACGAACAAGGAAAAGTACACAAGGAGAGGTTGAGAAGTCCCAAATATCAAAATGCACAATTGGTTTCATGGCCCCGTGGTGTTCCGTAAACTCGCAAAACTTCAGGAAAGAGTGCAGCAGTCCGGTTAACGCAGGAGTTCTGGTGGGCGAGGCTGATGGTTGCATCCTGGATAATACAAGAATGCTTTGGACGTGGAGGTAGCGGAAATCACAGCCGGCATTCTTGTGAAGAACAAACGAGGTTCGAACACCTTGCAGAATGGACAGTTCGAGAATCGTAGGCATAGGATTCTTCGTCGTGGCACCAGACGCTTTGCTTCTAGTCGGCGTGCGTGACAACCAAGGCTGATGGAACGATGTCTTTTTTTCTCCGTTGTATACGTGGTAGCTTCATGTCTCTTTCGTAACTTTCTGTGGCGTTCTCTCCGTTTGTTGGATCGGAGACACGGCCTTGAGAACCTTTTTGCAATGTTCTTTGAGCCTTAAAAGTGGTTTTGATGAGGTTTCCTTTCGTCGTTGACAATGTTGAAGTATACGTCGACGTTGTAGTTTCTTGGTTTCGTCGACTTGCTTGTGGTGTGACATTGATCTTGCTGTGTCAGGATTCTTAGCAAGTCCTTCGCAGACTTCTACGACGTGAACCAATGCAGATATTTCCGGCACAAAACAATGTGCGGGGTTTCGTGCACTTGAATATTCTGTATTCATAAATCGTTCATTGTTGGTGGTTGCCTGAAGATTACTTGTGTCATCAGAAGTCACACCTCTGCTTTTGTTTTCATTGTTGGCAGTGAGGTTGTATACTGTATTCACGTCACTTCGATCTTGTAATTGATTAACACTAGACGCTTCTGCAGAACACTTTCCTTCACAAGATGCTGATTGTGAATGCTAGTGTCTTTGTGGCACTGCTGAGCTGAATGCCAAGTCAGTTTGGCAAGTACACATGTGGCATGAAGTAATAAATGCATCTCGGTCATTAATAGCGGATTCAATTCTTTTATGCAGCGGTGAGTTGAGCATTGGTGATATATCCGCGGATGAGGAACCAGGTGAGAGGTTGGGAACATGACCACGTGGTCTTTCCGTGAGCATGTGGCTAACTTCACCTGATGGGAATTGTAAATTCATGCTCTGTGCTCGAGTGCGTGAAGGCTGCTTATGACTGCGATGACTGTGTTTGAATGCACTGAGAGTGCGTGTGCTAATCGAATCTTCATTAGAGTCTTGAAACCAGATGATCATTCCTTCTTTTATCTTTTGCCAAGACTCGTCGTTGTCGAATATGTGGGTGAGGTAAAACTTAAATGCCTCACCGGTGACATAGTCGCTGAAGTTCGTAACCATCTCCCGTTCCGACCAAGATGCAGCGGTAGCGTGGAGCTCGAACAGGTCGGACCAGTCCTGTACAGGTCCATCGTCCACTGCTCCGGTGTACTTAGGGATGGGAAGGTCGGTCGATGATACTGCCATGATGCCGGTAACTGCTTGCGCCTGAGATCACCTCTTCTGTGGTCGATATTCAGTTGAGGCGTATTGCTGGCGGCTTCGTGAATGATGTGTGGCTGGTTGATGACGTGGCCGCCAGGTCTTCATCCTGTCGACTTGTCTGATGCTACGATGAATGGATGACGTGGCCTGGCTCATACGCCATGTTTATTTCGTTCTCACTTCTTCCTTCTCGGCTTCTACCAATCATCGCTTCATACGTCACATATATATATATATATATATATATATATATATATATATATATATATGGTCATTCGACAACGTTTTTGTTTTGCTTAAATGCAACAGCAGATTTTTATACAAAGAAAAGTGGCTGAAAAACAGTGAATTTCTGCCTAGAATATTTGGTGGCGTAAACATATTAGAATCTCGATACCATAAGATTTAATTTCATGGGTGAGTACTGCAAAGTCGGAGCCTACATACAAATCATCAATTTCTGTATGTATACCGAGGTGTAATTAATTGGAAAGTCATAACTTAACGTCATTGACTTTTCGTGCAAGTATAACGTCCTTCACTTGGAGTAAATTTGACACACATAAATGCGTTTATGTCAGTTCTCAGCTAAATTAAGACTAATGAAAGAACGATTCTGTTTCACCTTAAAAAAAGCATATCTATACTCCTAAAACATCACTCATGAGAATTTTTCAGTTCGGCCCTATACACCGTGAACCCCTAGTCTACATGCAATTGCATGTGCGCAACGTTTTGTTATAGAAGCTAGTTATTTATGTAGTACATACGAGTAATGCATATTTCCCTGACTGCTAGATATGAAAACGGCGATGCCTTTGCCACGTGGATAGAAAAAGACTCCGCGAAAGGCGTTGTACTGTCGATGCGACTTGATGACTCAACTTGTGAAATATCTAAGGGTGAAACAAAGCCGGTGATTAAAACAAAACGAACTCATTGAATGACATCAATGAAAGTGAACGTCCGCGCAGCTCAAATAGTTCGATGGCGACTGGTCACTGATGTCCTTGGAAGTCCTGTGAGCTCTCCTCCTTGCACCGATCATATGTAAACGCACATCAGAATAACCATACCGACACTGGTGGACGTGTTCGGAGGCGAGAGTACAATATCAGTTGAGTCGAGCAAGCTTTCGATGGTCACGGACCCGAACTTGAAATCCCCCAAAAAAGCTGTCCACGACAGGCGTCACCTCATTTGAGATTTTAGTACAGAGACACAGAAAATATAAACTAGAAATGTTCGCTCAAGATTGTCCGAATGAACACATATTAACTGTAGTCTTCTCAGAACAGACGGGTTAGAGGCGCACGAAAAGCACAGGTACAGTGGCTAGATGTGGCACAGGCAAGCCAAGGTCAACACAGGAATCGCGCGCTGCTGCAGAAAACACGAAAAGAAAAAAAAAAGATGGAAAAAAACTTTTACTACTGGTTCTACCGCCCCGGCCACTGATGCTTATTGCTTACACAGAGCAGAACGTGCATTCCTTCGAAAGAAAAAAAGAGCAGTTAGGGGTCTGGTCATTTCGGCCTTGGAATACGCCATGGGCGCGTCAAGTCTCCCAGAAAAAGTATACAGATTTAGTTGCGCGTCCGCAGCATCCGTCAGGACGCGGCCTGCCATTCCAAAAGGCGCTGCGCTGTGCTTCCTAGGCTGCTTCTTCTTCCGACCACCATCAATGCAAATGGCTAGCAGGCTGCTGCGGACGCTTGACTAAATTTCATTCCAGAAACGGGAATGGAATGTTCTCGCCACGGAGTCGCTGGGACTGAGTGGCGCGGTGCGTGCGTCGGGCCTTTCGTTTTTTCCCCATTTATTATTATTATATTTGTTAGAAAACAGACAACGTTATTTCGTTCCGGAAACTTGCTGAAGCACTGTTATGCAAAGTGTCGGGCATGCACTGAGCAGCATTTCATTAGCTATGCTCCTAAAGGCAGCCGCGTCCCGCCGCTGAAGATTTCACATGTACTCGTAAGTGGCATTTCATTTCTTGGTGCATTGCCAGTTTTCTCTCTTGACAAAATCACTTTGATCCGCACAGCTGATGTGTGAATCCGGTTGTCTTTTCTAGCTGACGGATGAAAATGGTTCAGGTGAACGGCTGTTGATTGATTGATTGATCGATCGATCGATTGATTGATTGATTGATATGAGGGGTTTTACGTCCCAAAACCACCATATGATTATGAGAGACGTCGTAGTGAAGGGCTCAGAAAATTTCGTCCACCTGGGGTTTTTTAACGTGCACCCAAATCTGAGCACACGGGCCTACAACTTTTCCGCCTCCATCGGAAATGCAGCCGCCGCAGTCGGGATTCGATCCCGCGAGGCTGTTCATTAGTCATCATTGATTGTTTACGGGTGAATGGGTAAATATACGCCTTTCATGATGTTGAGTTCATTTGTTTATTATGAAAGAGTGGGGCAAATATTACTTTATTTTTCATTCAGGAGCACTGGAACGAAGACTGTGAAAAGTGTGGATAGCGTGAATCACTGGTTTTTCCGTACTGAAATAAAGTCTGGTAAGATGCATGCTTGGTTGCTAAACTCCTACGCAATTTTTCCACGTTAGATTAGGTCGCAAATGGGCTGTAAACGCCGACTGAAAAATATCTCCTTGGCCCACCTTGAAGGTAAGATGTGTGGTCCTTATTTGTTGGGCTGTTGGATTTCCAGCAATATATTACGAAGAAAGTGTGTGCTCTGGGGCTTCAAGCACGTTTCAGAATCTCAACGCACTGACATGATTATTGTAAGTGCACAGTTGTTCTCTTATTCGTGTATATACCTACAAAAATGTTTTGCCGAATTTTGCGAATAGAGCTTATAAACGAATGCAGTTGTGCAACTAGTCATGTAAATAGTCTGCCTTTCTTTAGGTATTAATCGTTCCATTTCTTCTTTTCAGCTCTTCCAAGCAACTAACAGAATGATACAAGCCTCATATCTCGGTGGTAAAACGTTCCTCATCGAATACGTATATAATGACGGCCAAGAGCACGAAAATTGACCGAAAAAAAGAAATGATCTAGCAAAAATGCCACTTGCAAATCGTTCCATGCGAAAAATGTGGCATGAAAACGTAGTCTATATATCCAAGTGCGGAATAAACATATTACGTGACGAAGCTCAAATTCATCTTTCATTTATTGTGTGTTACGTATTTACATGCTAACAAGTGCATAGTTTAGAGGCGTTTAATTTCGTCTTACATGCGCACTGAGTCAATGTCATGTGCACAAAATACAATTTGAGACCAAGAAACGTTGGCAACGGACCTGCAGCCGACGATAAACCGATGCTTATGTAATGTCGGCCCATGGTCAAGCCGCGTGTGGCACGCACTCGGGCTCGTCGGCCAACGCGGTCGGGCCTGCGTGCTGTTCCGACGGCGGCCAGCGTGAGGCCAAGGTCAATCCCCAAGACCGGCCTTACGTTGGTTGCCAAGGTCGCGCTGACCACTTCGCAGTCAGTCACAGACCTCTCACCTACCTCTTGCTGAGGACAAATTGTTGCTTGAGATGTCAGTGCCACATTTTCAACTTTGATAAAAGGATAATATAATAAAATGGACTATTTGTGATATGGTTTGCGAATCATTTTATTCCCCGTGTAATTTCAACGCTTGGTTGATTGAAATAGCTTCCTACAATTACAGGTGAGTGCATGTTGCACGCATGCAACCGCTGACAAGTTCTGTCAACAATGGGGTTGCGGCAGTGTAATAATGAGATCTTCATTTGTGGACATATTTATGCAGGAAAAGGTTACACCATCTCCCGCTAATGTAAACTATGAGTAGCGTATGCGAAGCAATCCATTGGTCGACTTGAAGTTCCGTTCATCATGGGCATCTTGTCCGGTGTTAACGCGTTCTTGCAAGCGGAGCACACCGTAAATTCGCTCTATAGTTTCTGTTGCTAATCATCATCATCATCAACACCATCATCGTCATCATCATCATAATCATTATCATCATCAGCCTGACTACGTCGAGCGCAGGACAAAGACATTTCCCATGTTTCACCAGTTAACCCGGTCCTCTGCTTGCTGCTGCCAATTTATACCCGCAAACTTCTTAATCTCATCTGCCCACCTAACCTTTTGTCTCCCCTTAGCCCGCTTGCCTTCTCTGAGAATCCAGTTTGTTACCCTTAATGACCAGCGGTCATCCTGTCTACGCACCACATGCCCGGCTCATGTCCATTTCTTCTTGAATTCAGCTATATTCTTAACCCCCATTTGTGCCCTAATCCACTCTGCTCTCTTCTTGTCTCTTAAAGTTACACCTACCATTTTTCTTTCCATTGCTCTCTGCGTCGTCCTTAATTTATGCTGAACCTTCTTTGTAAGTCTCCAGGTTTTTGCTCCTTAGCTAAGTACCGGCGAGATACAGCATTTATATACATTCCTCTCAAGGGATAATGGCGATCTACCTGTTATAGTTTGAGAGTGCTTGCCAAATGTGCTCCACCTAATTATTATTCTTCTAGTTACTTCAATCTCGTTGTTCGGCTCCGCGGTTATTACCTGCCCTAAGAAGACACAGTCTTCTACAACTTGAAGTGCAATATTACTTATCTCGAAGCGCTGCTCTTTTTCGAGGTTCTTATACAATACTTTCGTTTTCTGCAGATTAATTTTAAGACCCACTTTCTGCTCTCCTTGTCTAACCCCGTAATCATGAGTTGCAATTCGTCCGCTGAATTACTCAGCAATGCAATATCATCGGCAAAGCGCAGGTTACTAAGGTACTATCCATTAACTCTTATCTGTAACTGTTCCCATTCTCGGTTTCTGAAAACCTCCTGTAAGCACGCGGTAAATATCATTGCGTAGATTGTGTCCCCCTGCCTTACACCCTTCTTGATTGGTACTATGTTGCTTTCTTTATGAAGCAACATGGTAGCAGTTGATCCCTTGTAGGCTTCTTCCCGGCTGTTTATATATACTTCATCGACGCCCTGATTCGGCAGTGTCTGCATGACGGCTGATATTTCTACTGAATCAAACGCTTTCTCGTAGTCTATGAAGTCCATCTATAGTTATTGGTTATATTCTGAGCATTTCTCTATTGATTGATTGATAGTATGAATGTGGTCGATGGTTGAGTAGCCTGTTCGAAATCCTGATTGATCCTTTGGTTGATTGAATTTCAATGTTTTATTTACTCTGTGAGCAATGACCTTTGTAAATAGCTTGTATACTACAGAGAGCAAGCTGATCGGCCTGTAGTTCTTCAAGCTCTTGTCATCTCCTTTCTTATGTATTAAGATGATGTTAGCGTTATTCCAAGACTCTGGTACTCTTCCCGTCAGGACACATCTCGTAAACAGGGTGGCTAGTTTTTCTAACACAATCTCTTCTCCATCTTTCAACAGATCTGATGTTACCTGATCCTCACCAGCAGCTTTGCCTCTTTGCATGCTCTCCAAAGCTTTTCTGACTTCTTCTATCATTACTGGTGGGGTGTCAACTGGGTTACTGCTAGTTCCTATTGTATTAGGATCGTGGTTGTCCCGGCTACTGTACAGATCTCTGTAAAACTCCTCCGCTATTTTAACTATCCTATCCATATTGATAGTTATTTCGCCTTCTTTGTCCCTTAGTGCATACATCCGATTTTTGCCTATCCCAAGTTTCCTCTTCACTGCTTCAATCCTTCATCCGTTTTTCAGAGCGTGTTCAATTCTTTCCATGTTATACCTTCTTACATCGCATACCTTACGCCTATCAATCAAATTTGAAATCTCTGCCAGTTCTGTTTTATCTGTGTTACTTGAGATTTTCATAATTTGACGCTTCTTAATGAGATTCTTTGTTTTCCTGGGAAAGCTTGCCAGTGTCCGGTCTAACTATCCTTCCTCCAACTTCCACTGCACACTCCGTAATGATACTCGTCAGATTATCATTCATTGTATCTATGCTAAGGTTGGTTTCCTCACTAAGAGCCGAGTACCTGTTCTGAATCGAGACTCGGAATTCCTGTATTCTTCCTCTCACTGTTAGCTCAATCATTGGCTTCTTGCGTAACAGTTTCTGTCGTTCCTTTCTCAAGTCTAGGCGAATTCGAGACCGCACCATTCTATGGTCACTGCATCGTACCTTGCCAACCACTTCCACATCCTGTACGATGCCTGGGTGTGCACTCATTATAAAGTCTATTTCGTTCTTATTTTCGCCAATTTATCCGGGCCAGGGGTTGAGTGGGGTCTGAGTTGTGAAACTGCAGACCTTTCTTCGCTTTAAAGTGAACTACAACCTTTATTTTTTCAGTGGGCGTAGTTAGGCTGATGTTGGTGATGATGATGACGGTTTTTCATGCAAGTAGTGAAACTAAACTTGTGAAAGCAATTCAACGCAAGAGATGTGTAGTTTTGCAAAGAAACTTCCTTTTTTTCGAGTCTAATCTCCCCTTAAAAGGCCATGAACAACATTTTTCAAGTAACCAGTGAATGACCTCGGTAGTGTAGCGTTTCGTCTCTTTAAATGAGGACTACAAATATTTCCCAAATCCGTCAAAAATTAGCAGAATTACTTGGGTTCATCAAAAATAAAGATAATTTCGGGGCTCCTTTTTTGGTAGACACAATCTTAATGTGAACTACGTGACAATAATGTCAAGGAAGTTATAGAGGATGATATTTGTGGTAATCGGTATGGTAAAAGTGCGAAAAAGTTAAAGTGGACATCGAGACAACTTGCCGGCGGCAGGGACCCAACCTGCATTCTTCAAATTCAGAAGTGCAGGTTTGGTACCTGCCGGCGGCAAGTTATCCTTCTTATTCGCTTTAGTTGCTTGGCTTTTATAATGAAAATATTGCAAATATAACCTTTTTTACATCACTGTCTGCTAGTTCTCAGCAATACATGAATTTGTCACGTACATTACGCGCTTTCTCTCTTTCGCTATAACTATCGTCATGTCATACCAACCAGTCCAAACTGCCCTAAGTACCATAGTAACGTCCAGCTGTTCTTTTTTCTATGAATTAAACGGTAACGAACAGGCAGCATTTTTTGCGTCTCCTAATGCACCGAAGGTTATTTATTTAGTGCAGCTAGATCGATTACTAGTGAATTATTGTAGGCGTTTCATCTGATCTCATCGGGATCATTTTCAAAATGTCCTACTGCGGCATATGTTTTCTTGTGCATTCACCTAAATTTCTGTTAAATAGGGCACTGTTGTTGATAATATTGTCCTTTTAGATGTTGTCACACATTGAGCTTTCACTCTGACGTAAATTGTCATTTGACTTTAGTGTCCCTTTAAACCAAAAGCTACAAGATTTGACGGTGTGTCGATGGTATCGGAATCGCTGTAATAAACTCAGCCGCAATGCAGTAGTTCAAGTGGCAAGCATTATTAGATTAAAATGTAAGTGATGGAGAAAATTGTGTTTAGAGGAGTTTTGACGAATGAAAAATTGAAGAAACATCGTGTTTTTTAACACAATTATTTATTCTCTATGTGCACACCTGGTAGTGCACGAGAGTGTTAAAGTTGACTGCCCGTTAGCTGTTGGTCGTTGCTGTCGAAACCTGTATGATGACGCCATCACCATTTTGTAAACAAGTTGCACAGCATCTTTTTTAAAACAGATTTCTTTGTGATCCCAGTGCTTTCACTTGCCCTGTATGTCAATTGGATGTACACTCCAACCTCCGTATACTAAAGTTGCACGTTTCACAAAATTAAGTTTCTTATATTTGAAAATTTGTTATAAGGGTATATCACGAACACTGTATCAATTGTAAGGCTATTCTTCATTTACATAGTTATAACCAAATACTTCATTACATCGAAGTTCGGTATATCGAAGTTTGAATGTAGCAGGCGCACCAAGGAACACTGTGATGAAGCCACAGAAAACATAGGCAAAATTTGTTTAGTTGAAGTATAGAGAAGAGTTGAGGAAGTAAACATGAGAGTGAAGCATAAACTTGATCAAGGCGATACTGAACCTGCATCCCCTTCATTTACGTGCGTGGTGACATACCAGTCATGTTTCCATGGCATAATTTCCGTTGACATTGTGGCTTGAGTTCGATGTTTTGTCCATCACAATATTGTCGCGTCCATTATTTCTACAAACTCCATTACTGTCACTGTTGTCTTGGAACACGTAGCGGGCAATCTGTGATAGCTTCGCGTGACAGTTACAGGCAGGTGGTATGTTTGTGCGTAATAGCATATGAAATGATGTAGCTATTACTCTTTCCTGCCTTTGGAGACACCGACAAGTCTTAGCGGGGCAACGGTCAGCGTGGAGGATTTGGCTTGCCAGCTAGCAGATTCCTTCTTGTGCAGCGACATTCATGCTACGCAGAATATATGAGTTTTCATCAGAAGACATATCATTTGTGCCCGAGCTGTTAAAATTTTGTGTGTGTGTGTGTGTGCAGAGTAGTTTTAGCCTTGACAAAGTGAAAACTAAACATTGTTGTTCATTTTTGAATTGTTTACTTGAGAAATACCATGATGGGCTGCATTAGTCCAACAATGTCGTCAGCACAGATTCTGGTTTTACTCAACAAGTCATCACTCAGTTAGCCCACACCAAATAGTCCGGTCAGACAAGTGTACGCATTGGTACAATGAACATTCCCCGTAAGCAGCACCTACCAATACTCGATTGAAGACGCAGCATGGGAGGAGAATTTTAGTGATGACAAATTGATCAATTTCCGATAATACAATGCAAAGCTCACCGCAACCTCCAGATAACAAAGTAAACTTCCCTTCGTGGCACTGCATCACTGAAGACAGTCTGAAGCTAGGGTTGACCAAGAAAGGCAATAGAAAAGTTCTGCACTGCTTGCCAATTTACCCTCCATGCATCAATATTCCTGCCAAGGTTAAGCATCCTACAACATGCATTTGCATCAGCAGAATACCAGAATAGCTATACTGATTCTGGCCATTTCTGACTGTTAAAACCACCAGGTACAGGTCCTTCCCTCTCGTTACGCTGTAACCTCATTATGACAAAGTTGCATCTTACACGAAAAGAACTTTGTTCAATGAAAAAAAGTTTTATAAAAATATATTTCTAGCACCACATCTATTGTATAACTATTCTTTATATACTTCGTTGTAACCAATATTTTGATGTATTCGAATTCGTTTTATCTAGGTATAACTATCCAACTGAAGCGATAGGCTAAGACCTTGCCAAGGTTACACAGTTTATTTTACAAGTGGTGGCCTGACAATGATAGCCGCTTTTTGAACTCAGCATTGATGTCCTACTGGTGACTTTGCTAGTTGGGTGCAGTGTGAATCAATAAGCCGTTTTTTTTCAGTGATGTTTTCGACCATGACCTCCTAGCTGTTTTACAGAGGAAGCTGTTATGAGATCACAACACCGGTCGCCTGAAGTGCCGTTGTTGTCCGCCGCCACCGGTGTTCATAACCACTGTCGAACGAAATAAGAAGAGAAAACTAACAAATAACATCAAGAACACAGCGGGGTTCAAAACCGGGTCTCCCGCGTGCCAGCCCAGTGTTCTATTAGTGAGCAACGCTGGTTTTTTTATTATTTTTTTTGATTTCACCAATGAGCCACGTCGGTACTTCGGAGCTTTATTGCAAACTGGCCTTAGGCAGGCTCAATGTCGGGAAATAAATCGCGATAAAGATAATGAGTTATAGAGCGTTTCATAACAGGAAAAGAACAACCAGCTGCACACATAGTGAATCGCACAACCAGTGGGTCGCCGAATCCTCTAAGAAAAGCTAGATCTTGTTCACCCACTAACTGTGGCGCATACCCAGAGTGGGGAATTGTGGGGATTGATTACAAAAGCTTCTGGCATGATTCTTGATTTTCGTCAGCCATAACACGAAAAGAGGCGCAACGTTGCCTGCAAGTCCACAGCGGGTACCACGGTTCTCCGAAGAGTGACAGAAGATGGCATAGTGAATGCCTGTGCAGTACACATTTATTTATGACGCAGTGGGTACCCTGCCAGTGTGCTTGCAGTATCTACCCAAAGATTGTTAATGAAAAATCAGAGCACATGCACGGAGTGGATGATGATGAGTGGGGCGAAGCGTCCGTCAGCCGGTACGTGCTTCAATCCGTCCGCGCGACCATCCGTGAGTCTATCCATGCGTCTGTCCATGGGTTCGTACTTCCACCCATCCTTCTGCTACTCTGTCTGTCCGTCCGTCCAGGCGTACATCTAGTGAACACTCCAAGTACTACCATCTCGCATCTCCTGTGGCACATACTCGCTTCGCCCCTAAAAGGCGCTGAAAGGCTGCTCTTCCAGCTTCCGCTGTAATAGTGCTGCGAGTTTTGAGCAGGCCTGGTGGTTTTCGACCAGCATTTGCACTTGAAAAGTCAACAACTTGCATAACTTGAATTCCAAGTTACCTAGCTTGGCCGACTGCCGATGGGCTGGCACGTAGGCGGCAGCCGACTTCACTGGCCCCCAGACATTCGCAAAGGGTCTACCCGAGGTGCGCTGCCGGCAACGTCGGCACTTTGTCGGCGGCGTGGTTCGGGCCAGCGTCGGTGGACGAGTGAATGCCGAGCACGCCAAACACTCTGGGTATGGTGGCTAGCATACTCGGGGAGAGCAGTCGGCTACACATCGGACCTGCCTTGGTTGCCGATTGCGCATAGTAAAATAACGTGTATTTACTTAGGGCGGCATAAAATATATTTTTGCGTAAATAATGTAATATTCTCATGTATACGTATCAATATAAGTGTCTTTTCTTTACATTCAGAAACAATATCTGGGAGACAATGAGGGAGGATTACATAATTGACTAACAAAAAATATTAGTACAAGGTTTGGCCAAGTGAGCGTATCCGTTTGGAGAACTTTTGCGGCAACATCATTTACAAAGAAGTAAATATATATATATATATATATATATATATATATATATATATATATATATATATATATATATATATATATATATGGTCATTCGACTACGTTTTTGTTTTGCTTAGATACAACAGCAAATTTTTATACGAAGAAAAGTTGCTGAAAAACGGTGAATTTCTGCCTAGAATATTTGATGGCGTAAATATATTAGAATCTTGATACCATAAGATTTAATTCCATGAGTGAGTACTGCAATGTTGGAGCCTACATACAGTTCATCAATTTCAGTATGTATACCGAGGTGTAATTAATTGGAAAGTCATAACTTAACGTCATTGACATTTCGTGCAAGTATAACGTCCTTCACTTGGAGTAAATTTGACACACATAAATGCGTTTATGTCAGTTCTAAGCTAAATTATGACTATTAAAAGAACGATTCTGTTTCACCTTAAAAAAAGCATATCTATACTCCTACAACATCACTCATGAGAATTTTTCAGTTCTGCCCTATACACCGTGAACCCCTAGTCTACATGCAATTACATGTGCGCAACGTTTTGTTATAGAAGCTAGTTATTACTGTAGTACATACCAGTAATGCATATTTCTCTGACTGCTAGATATAAAAACGGCGATGCCATTGCCACGTGGATAGAAAAAGACTCCGCGAAAGGCGTTGTACTGTCGATGCGACTTGATGGCTCAACTTGCGAAGTATCTAAGGGTGAAACAAAGCCGGTGAATAAAACAATACGAACTCATTGAATGACATCAATGAAAGTGAACGTCCACGCAGCTCGAATAGTTCGATGGCGACTGGTCACTGATGTCCTTGAAAGTCCTGTGAGCTCTCCTCCTTGCACCGATCAAATGTAAATGCACATCAGAATAACCATACTGACACTGGTGGACGTGTTCGGAGGCGAGAGTACAGTATCCGTTGAGTCGAGCACGCTTTCGATAGTCACGGACCCGAACTTGAAATCCCCCAAAAAACTGTCCACGATAGGCGTGACCTCATTTGAGATTTTAGTACAGAGACACAGAGAATATTGCCGCGAACGTAATAACAGACAGCGACAAATTGACGTCTTGCTTGCGCTCAGACCAGGACACAAAAGCCCTCTTCTTTCTTCACTTCCAAGGGATTCCACCTACAGTTTATGTCTTATAACCAGTACCTGTGACATTACTCCCTCTCCTCGAAAAGCATCGGCTCGATGCTGGTAATGAGCGTTGAGAAAACAAATGAGAAATAAAAGATGCTATCATGGAACCCAACAACTCCGTCGTAAGGGAGAAAAAAAATGGGCTGGCGTCCTAGAAGTACTCAATAAAGAAAGGAGTAAGTACACACGACAATAAATAAAAAAAGCAAAGTGACAAAAAAATAGTCATCGCATGGTAAGTTAGTCCACGTTCGATGGATGACGCGAGAAATATGGCTTGAGTCTTGACACGTGCGCCACATCACTTTGTGGAAACCCACGGAAACGTCTTGAGGCGCCCTCAGGGAGAACTTCATACGTAACATCACTGAGTCGGCGCAGAACTTTGTAAGGGCCGAAGTAGCGCCGAAGCAACTTCTCAGAGTGACCACGCTGTCGAATGGGAGTCCCCACCTAAACTTCATCGCCTGGTTGGAAGGTAACCTCTCGGTGTGTAAGGTTGTAGCGTTGTGCGTCGGCAGTTTGGCGAGCCTGAATACGGCATCGGGCTAGTTGACGGGCCTCCTCGGCGCGTTGAGCGAACAATTCAGAGTCCGTGTTGAACATGCTCAAGTTGTTGGGAAGGAGCATTGCGGTGACCTCTCGACCATGAACTAAGCGAAATGGGGTGAAACCTGTACTCTCTTGGACTGCTGTATTGTAAGCAAAAGTTACGTAAGGGAGTATATCATCCCAGTTCTTGTGATCAACGGCCACATACATTGACAGCATATCTGCAATGGTCTTTTTCAACCGTTCAGTGAGTCCATTTGTTTGGGGGTGATAACCAGTGGTTTTCCGATGTTCTGTACCACTTAGTTTCAGCACTTCTTGAAGCATCTCTGCGGTGAAAGCTGTACCACGATCAGTAATTATCGCAGCTGGCGCTCCGTGACGAAGTACGATGCTGGTGACAAAAAACTGTGCAATTTCGGCTGCGGTAGCTTTGGGCAGGGCCTTTGTTTCGCTGTAACGCGTCAAATAATCGGTGGCAACCACAATCCACCGGTTTCCAGACGAAGAGGTGGGAAAAGAGCCCAGCAAGTCAATGCCAATTTAATGGAATGGTGTCTTCGGCGTGGCGATAGGCTGTAATAGTTCTGCTGGTAGGACAGGTAGATTCTTACGGCGTTGGCAGTCGCGGCATGTGCGGACGTACTGCTTGACTGTCTTCGCGAGGCGGGGCGAATAGTATGAGCGGCGAATTCTTTCCAAAGTGCGCGTGTAGCCAAGGTGTCCGGATGATGGTTTGTCGTGACAAGCATGTAAAATATCGTCCCGAAGCGAGGTCGGCGCAACCAGTAAGTAAGTAGCCTGGGTATGATCGAAATTTTTCCTATAGAGGACTCCATCCCTGATGCAGAACGAGGCCAGCGAACGTGCAAAGTTTCGAGGAAGGCTGCGTTTTCGGCCTTCGAGGTAGTCAATCAGCGGGCTTAGCTCCATGTCGTCGCGTTGTTGTTGAGCCAAGGCGGTTGCTCACATGGAGGAAAGGAATGTCTCGTCCTCTTCAACGTCCGCGTTCGTACTTCGAGTTGGTGCTCGCGAGATACAGTCAGCATCAGTGTGTTTGCGTCCTGACTTGTGAATGACTGTAACGCCAAATTCTTGCAGCCGAAGGCTCCAGCGTGCTAGACGACCGGAAGGGTCTTTGAGGTTGGCGAGCCAGCATAAAGAATGGTGGTCGCTAACTACCCTGAATGGTCGACCGTATACATAAGGGCGAAACTTTTTTATAACCCAAACAACGGCTAAGCATTCTTTTTCTGTTGCAGAGTAGTTTTTCTCTGCAGATGATAGTGTTCGACTTGCATAAGCAATCACGCGCTCTACGTCATTTTGTCATTGAACCAGCACAGGTGGGGCTTGGAGATGGTTTCGTAGCGCGTCACACGCGTGATGATGATCATGACCCCAAACAAATGGTACGCCGTCTTTCGTAAGTTCATTTAGCGGTTCAGCGATTTTAGAAAAGCCTTTGACAAAGCGTCTGTAATATGCGCAGAGTCCCAGAAATCGGCGGAGGTCGTGCTTGTTCGTTGGGACAGGAAATGCGGCAACAGCTTTTGTTTTCTCAGGGTCTAGGTGTATACCGGCATGGCTGACGACGTGACCAAGAAATTTTAGTTCCTCAAATGCAAAGTGGCATTTCTCAGGTTTGAGAGAAAGTCCAGCTGTTCGAATCGCCTGAAGAACTGCCTGTAAGTGCTGGACGTGCTGCTCAAATGTGTCCGAGAAGACGACCACATCGTCAAGGTAGACATGACACGATTGTCATTTAAGCCCAGAAAGAACCGTGTCCATCATTCTTTGAAAAGTAGCTGGTGCCGAGCATAAGCCGAAGGGAAGGACCTTGAACTCGTAGAGTCCGTCAGGAGTAATGAAGGCGGTCTTTTCGCGGTCGCGCTCATCAACAGATGTTTGCCAATAGCCGCTGCGTAGATCCATGGAAGAAAAGTAACGAGCATTGCGAATGCGGTCCAGCGAGTCGTCTATTCGTGGTAAAGGATACACTTCTTTCTTCGTGATCTTATTCAACTTTTGGTAGTCGACGCAAAATCGCAGAGTACCATCTTCTTTCTTTACTAACACAACAGGGGACGCCCAGGGACTGGTCTATGGCTGGATGACATCGTCCTGGAGCATCTGCTGGACCTGTTAGCGTGTAACGTCTTGTTCTTTTTGTGAGACTCTGTAGGCATGCTGTCGAATGAGTCTCTCGGTAGGCTCGGTGATGATACGGTGCTTGGCAAGGGGTGTTTGGTTAACTTTCGAAGTCGTAGCGAAGCAGTCTCGAAATGAGCCGTGTAGCTTCAAAAGACGTTCCCGTTGTGCATACGGTAGACCCTGGTTTACGTCGAGAGTGCTTGCAAATGTCATGGCGGAATCGTCGCACGACGAAAGAGCAGATATTGTTGAGCGACCAGGGACGTTGGCAATATCCTCAAGGTATGCGATCACAGTGTGTTTGGTAAGATGGCGATACTCCTCGCTAAAATTCGTGACAAATAGGCAAACCTGCTTTCTTTTGGGCTGAACAATATCTCGGGCAACGCAGATTTGTTGTGCAAAAAGTAGGGACAAATTTCCTTCTGCAATTACAGCCTCGGGGACGTCTTGGTCACATTGAACGTTGATAAAAAGGCTGGTGCGGGGAGGCAGAGTAACAGATTCGGAGGATACACGTAGGGCAGCCTTCGATGAGCGGGCGTTTTCCGGTTCAGGATGAAACGGGTCCTCGAACGACACCTGCAAGTCTCTTAGGTCAATAATTGCGCAGTGTTCGCGAAGGAAGTCCAGCCCCAGAATGAGTGGACGGGAGCACACAGGTAATACGAGGAAAGACCCTGTGAACGTCGAAGCACGGACTCGAACACGGGCTGCGCACATTCCAGTCGGCGTGACGAGGTGGCCCCCTGCCGTGCGCAACGGCGGTCCTTGCCAAGGGGTAGTTACCTCCCTCAGTTGGGATGCTAGGGCGCTGCTCATAACCGAATAATCGGTGCCGGTGTCGACGAGGGCAGTGACGACGTGATTATCGACGTGCACGGTGATGTCGGCGGAAACAGTGTGATGACTTTCGGAAACGACTGGAAAGTCAGAACGGTCTTCGTCGGGTCTTTGCGTCGAAGGAGGCTCTTTGACAGTTAGTTGGAACGCGGCTTCACCCCCAGGAGCCGCGGTTTCTAGTTTCCCCTGTGTGGACTCGGTGACCTGCCTCTGAAAGGAGCAAAAGATGACGAGGGAATGCTAGGTGACGTGCGGCGGCGAGGTGATGGTGATCTTGAAATGGGGCGTTGACCAAGGCGAGGAGCTTGCTGGCCCGTAAGGTACGCTTCGATGTCGCGGGCACGCTCACCGTAACGCGGGCGCCGAGCATCAGGGTGAAAGCCACGGAGACCAACGTATGTAACTGCGCGGTAGTAAACACGGACGACAAGAAGATACAAGGACAAGCGCAGACTATCAACTGAAGGTTTATTTTTCACAAACCACATATATATGACTGAAACAGAAACAGAAAACACGAAAATCTACAAAAAATGATGACTTAGCACTTAACAATCGACAAAACGTGAACGTTTGACAAAAGCAGATTCAAGGACCATGTGCGCCACTTGCCAGATACCGTAGCTCTTTATCTAAAAGAGCTAACGACGGTTTGCTGACGCAGTGTTCTGGTTCCCGTGCCATTTTTTCCGCTTCGACGATCATACGGGTATGATCGTCTTTGTGCCTGAACATTACGACCGTGCTTTCGAACTGCGCAAGGCAGCCACACCTACTGACGTGCTGAGCTAAAAAACCCTCATTGCCAGTGCGCACATTGCGTGCGTGCTCGCGCAGGCGCTCATTTAGGCATCTCCCAGTCTGCCCGATGTAACACGCACCACAAGATAGCGGAATTCTATAAACTACATTCATGTCACATCTGACAAACTGGGTTTTATGCCTGACAGTGCAAGCTTGTTTGGGCCTATTGTTTACACATGTCATTTTGGCTAGCTGAGAGAGCTTGTAAGGTGCCGAAAAAACGACCTTTACGCCCATGCGCTGACCGAGCTTTTTTATCTTGTGAGATAGCTGGTGCTTGTAAGGGATTACCGCGACTTTGTCACGTTTGCTTTTGTCTCTGTCATTAGTGCTCTCTCTGCTTCTGGGCTTTTTCTTCTTTTTTATTGTTTCTGCCACAGAAATGAGAAGCGAATCCGGGTAGCCAGCTTCTTTCAGACGCTCAACTTGATTTCGGAAGCTTGTTTCCATCATATGGAAACATGATCTGTCCAGGGCATTAGTGAAGCAGGAGTTCACTATGCCTCTCTTAACCAATTTGCTATGCGCTGATTTAAAAGGCAAAAGCGGTTTCATAGCGCGAGGCTCATACATCCAGCATGCGTGATTCACGCTGAACAAAAGTCTCATGTCTAGGAAGCGAATCGAGTTGTTCACTGGGAGTTCATGGGTCAGTACGAGTGGACTCAAGCAGTCACTAAAAACTTCAATGACATCAGATGACAACCCCATTACTCTAGCAGATTCACACTTAAAAACCACCAGGTAGTCGTCGACGAACCTGAAAATTCTCACAACTTCCTGGCAACTCAGCCGCTCTTTCAAGTTCCTGTCGAACTTCGCAAGCAACAAATCACTCAGAATCGGTGCAATCGAAGATCCTATTGAAACGCCATTATTTTGATAAACATCACCGTTCCATTCTACATAGGTAGAGGTCAGATAGGTAGCTAGCAGGTCAAGAAAACTGCTAACACTGACACCAGCTGCATTCTGGAACGTTACGTGGCCCATTAGATCAACACATTCTTCTATGCATGAATACAAAGCGTCACGAGGGAGAGAATAATATAAATCTTTGATATCTATGGAAAAAGCACTCAAAGTGTAGTTAGAATACTCTTTGAAGAATTCAGTGACCTCCCTTGAATTCCTGACTAGAAAGGGATCATTAATCTCTAAAAGTTTCAACTTTTTCTGCAAAAACATCCCTAAGGCGTTTTGCCAAGAACCCTTCTCTGTAACGATGACACGAAATGGCACGTCGACTTTGTGTGTCTTTGCCGAAAAAAACATCTCTAGGGCCAACTTCTCACTTTTTTCTATCTTTCTTGCTATTTCAGACAGGTTAAGCTGCGTGCACAGTTTTTTCGCCTTAGATTTGACTTTAACCAGTTCAATACCACTGCACTTTTGGAAGACGGATGTGACCGCACTTACAGCTTTCTTCAGGTACAAGTCTTTGTTGAGGACCGCGAAGCCTCCCTCCTTGTCCGAAGGCACCACGCACAGTTCGTTGTCTCGTAGATGTGAAATTGTCCTGCTCAAAGGAAGACTACTTGCGCACGGCTTAGTGAGACGTGTTTCAAGCCTTGCTCCACAAGAAGACTGTAACAGGTGCGTGTCTGAAGGAGTTGATGTGCTGCAGCAAGTTAAGCCGTGCGCAAGTAGTCTTCCTTTGAGCAGGACAATTTCACATCTACGAGACAACGAACTGTGCGTGGTGCCTTCGGACAAGGAGGGAGGCTTCGCGGTCCTCAACAAAGACTTGTACCTGAAGAAAGCTGTAAGTGCGGTCACATCCGTCTTCCAAAAGTGCAGTGGTATTGACCTGGTTAAAGTCAAATCTAAGGCGAAAAAACTGTGCACGCAGCTTAACCTGTCTGAAATAGCAAGAAAGATAGAAAAAAGTGAGAAGTTGGCCCTAGAGATGTTTTTTTCGGCAAAGACACACAAAGTCGACGTGCCATTTCGTGTCATCGTTACAGAGAAGGGTTCTTGGCAAAACGCCTTAGGGATGTTTTTGCAGAAAAAGTTGAAACTTTTAGAGATTAATGATCCCTTTCTAGTCAGGAATTCAAGGGAGGTCACTGAATTCTTCAAAGAGTATTCTAACTACACTTTGAGTGCTTTTTCCATAGATATCAAAGATTTATATTATTCTCTCCCTCGTGACGCTTTGTATTCATGCATAGAAGAATGTGTTGATCTAATGGGCCACGTAACGTTCCAGAATGCAGCTGGTGTCAGTGTTAGCAGTTTTCTTGACCTGCTAGCTACCTATCTGACCTCTACCTATGTAGAATGGAACGGTGATGTTTATCAAAATAATGGCGTTTCAATAGGATCTTCGATTGCACCGATTCTGAGTGATTTGTTGCTTGCGAAGTTCGACAGGAACTTGAAAGAGCGGCTGAGTTGCCAGGAAGTTGTGAGAATTTTCAGGTTCGTCGACGACTACCTGGTGGTTTTTAAGTGTGAATCTGCTAGAGTAATGGGGTTGTCATCTGATGTCATTGAAGTTTTTAGTGACTGCTTGAGTCCACTCGTACTGACCCATGAACTCCCAGTGAACAACTCGATTCGCTTCCTAGACATGAGACTTTTGTTCAGCGTGAATCACGCATGCTGGATGTATGAGCCTCGCGCTATGAAACCGCTTTTGCCTTTTAAATCAGCGCATAGCAAATTGGTTAAGAGAGGCATAGTGAACTCCTGCTTCACTAATGCCCTGGACAGATCATGTTTCCATATGATGGAAACAAGCTTCCGAAATCAAGTTGAGCGTCTGAAAGAAGCTGGCTACCCGGATTCGCTTCTCATTTCTGTGGCAGAAACAATAAAAAAGAAGAAAAAGCCCAGAAGCAGAGAGAGCACTAATGACAGAGACAAAAGCAAACGTGACAAAGTCGCGGTAATCCCTTACAAGCACCAGCTATCTCACAAGATAAAAAAGCTCGGTCAGCGCATGGGCGTAAAGGTCGTTTTTTCGGCACCTTACAAGCTCTCTCAGCTAGCCAAAATGACATGTGTAAACAATAGGCCCAAACAAGCTTGCACTGTCAGGCATAAAACCCAGTTTGTCAGATGTGACATGAATGTAGTTTATAGAATTCCGCTATCTTGTGGTGCGTGTTACATCGGGCAGACTGGGAGATGCCTAAATGAGCGCCTGCGCGAGCACGCACGCAATGTGCGCACTGGCAATGAGGGTTTTTTAGCTCAGCACGTCAGTAGGTGTGGCTGCCTTGCGCAGTTCGAAAGCACGGTCGTAATGTTCAGGCACAAAGACGATCATACCCGTATGATCGTCGAAGCGGAAAAAATGGCACGGGAACCAGAACACTGCGTCAGCAAACCGTCGTTAGCTCTTTTAGATAAAGAGCTACGGTATCTGGCAAGTGGCGCACATGGTCCTTGAATCTGCTTTTGTCAAACGTTCACGTTTTGTCGATTGTTAAGTGCTAAGTCATCATTTTTTGTAGATTTTCGTGTTTTCTGTTTCTGTTTCAGTCATATATATGTGGTTTGTGAAAAATAAACCTTCAGTTGATAGTCTGCGCTTGTCCTTGTATCTTCTTGTCGTCCGTGTTTACTACCGCGCAGTTACATACGTCGATCATGAATCACCAACTCGCCCAATCGTCCACCTTGATTAGTTACATTTCTAGTTCTTCGGGCAGTGTTTCGTCCCTAACCCTTCTTCCGTCTATACTCATCACCCTCGTCGCACTGGCTACCTGCCGTGCCCGTGCTTTCGCGTTCCACATTCGACAGAAGCAGCTGCCTTCAGACGTGAAAGGATTATTCGGTGGCGTCAACCCCTCCAGCAGCCATGGTCTCCGGATTTGTAAGATTCTCAGATCAGAGTGGAATAGACAGGCCCGCCTGTATAGAGAAGCCCTGCAACTTCAGCTTCAACAGGAGGCCAGTCCCAGTATCAAAAGACGAAGAATGAAGGAGCTCACAGCATGCATCGAGCATACCACAGACACTCTGTGGGCAGGTGAACTCAGGAGGCTACGCTCTGGAATCGCGGCGAAGCAGCGCTTCAAAGGTGTTGTGCACACGTGTGGTGACGTAGTTCTTCCAGACTTCGTGCGGCGGACGTTGAGCTTAGGCCCCAAGTATGCCGTAGACAAGAAGTACACCGCACCGGATCTTCTGGCCATAGTGAGACGTGTTTCAAGCCTTGCTCCACAAGAAGACTGTAACAGGTGCGTGTCTGAAGGAGTTGATGTGCTGCAGCAAGTTAAGCCGTGCGCAAGTAGTCTTCCTTTGAGCAGGACAATTTCACATCTACGAGACAACGAACTGTGCGTGGTGCCTTCGGACAAGGAGGGAGGCTTCGCGGTCCTCAACAAAGACTTGTACCTGAAGAAAGCTGTAAGTGCGGTCACATCCGTCTTCCAAAAGTGCAGTGGTATTGACCTGGTTAAAGTCAAATCTAAGGCGAAAAAACTGTGCACGCAGCTTAACCTGTCTGAAATAGCAAGAAAGATAGAAAAAAGTGAGAAGTTGGCCCTAGAGATGTTTTTTTCGGCAAAGACACACAAAGTCGACGTGCCATTTCGTGTCATCGTTACAGAGAAGGGTTCTTGGCAAAACGCCTTAGGGATGTTTTTGCAGAAAAAGTTGAAACTTTTAGAGATTAATGATCCCTTTCTAGTCAGGAATTCAAGGGAGGTCACTGAATTCTTCAAAGAGTATTCTAACTACACTTTGAGTGCTTTTTCCATAGATATCAAAGATTTATATTATTCTCTCCCTCGTGACGCTTTGTATTCATGCATAGAAGAATGTGTTGATCTAATGGGCCACGTAACGTTCCAGAATGCAGCTGGTGTCAGTGTTAGCAGTTTTCTTGACCTGCTAGCTACCTATCTGACCTCTACCTATGTAGAATGGAACGGTGATGTTTATCAAAATAATGGCGTTTCAATAGGATCTTCGATTGCACCGATTCTGAGTGATTTGTTGCTTGCGAAGTTCGACAGGAACTTGAAAGAGCGGCTGAGTTGCCAGGAAGTTGTGAGAATTTTCAGGTTCGTCGACGACTACCTGGTGGTTTTTAAGTGTGAATCTGCTAGAGTAATGGGGTTGTCATCTGATGTCATTGAAGTTTTTAGTGACTGCTTGAGTCCACTCGTACTGACCCATGAACTCCCAGTGAACAACTCGATTCGCTTCCTAGACATGAGACTTTTGTTCAGCGTGAATCACGCATGCTGGATGTATGAGCCTCGCGCTATGAAACCGCTTTTGCCTTTTAAATCAGCGCATAGCAAATTGGTTAAGAGAGGCATAGTGAACTCCTGCTTCACTAATGCCCTGGACAGATCATGTTTCCATATGATGGAAACAAGCTTCCGAAATCAAGTTGAGCGTCTGAAAGAAGCTGGCTACCCGGATTCGCTTCTCATTTCTGTGGCAGAAACAATAAAAAAGAAGAAAAAGCCCAGAAGCAGAGAGAGCACTAATGACAGAGACAAAAGCAAACGTGACAAAGTCGCGGTAATCCCTTACAAGCACCAGCTATCTCACAAGATAAAAAAGCTCGGTCAGCGCATGGGCGTAAAGGTCGTTTTTTCGGCACCTTACAAGCTCTCTCAGCTAGCCAAAATGACATGTGTAAACAATAGGCCCAAACAAGCTTGCACTGTCAGGCATAAAACCCAGTTTGTCAGATGTGACATGAATGTAGTTTATAGAATTCCGCTATCTTGTGGTGCGTGTTACATCGGGCAGACTGGGAGATGCCTAAATGAGCGCCTGCGCGAGCACGCACGCAATGTGCGCACTGGCAATGAGGGTTTTTTAGCTCAGCACGTCAGTAGGTGTGGCTGCCTTGCGCAGTTCGAAAGCACGGTCGTAATGTTCAGGCACAAAGACGATCATACCCGTATGATCGTCGAAGCGGAAAAAATGGCACGGGAACCAGAACACTGCGTCAGCAAACCGTCGTTAGCTCTTTTAGATAAAGAGCTACGGTATCTGGCAAGTGGCGCACATGGTCCTTGAATCTGCTTTTGTCAAACGTTCACGTTTTGTCGATTGTTAAGTGCTAAGTCATCATTTTTTGTAGATTTTCGTGTTTTCTGTTTCTGTTTCAGTCATATATATGTGGTTTGTGAAAAATAAACCTTCAGTTGATAGTCTGCGCTTGTCCTTGTATCTTCTTGTCGTCCGTGTTTACTACCGCGCAGTTACATACGTCGATCATGAATCACCAACTCGCCCAATCGTCCACCTTGACGGAGACCAAGTTGGCGGTACTGGCAGTTACGGTAGACGTGACCCGCTCCGCCACAGTGGTAGCAGAGTGGACGGTTATCGGACGTACGCCACACGCTGGCCTTTGTGGCGTTCTGCCGCGATCCAGACGGACGATAAGTTGGTGCACTCGGAAACCTTGAGGTGGGTGGCAGGGTCGAAGTGGTGCCCTGGAATTGATGGCTAGCCTGATCCATTCTCCCCATGGTGGGATCAGGGCCATGTTGTGCAGGAGATCGCAGAGCCGCCGCATAAGTCAGTACAGGGGCCTCAGGCCTTGTTGGCGCGAGTGGGGTGACCACCTGTCGGATCTCATTTCGGATTAAGTCTGTGAGAGCACTTACGGGTGGTTGGGGTCCCGCTGCTTGGAGTTGGCGCAGCTCGTCCCGCACGACGCTTCTTATGAACTCAGCGAGGGCATGCCTCTCGCTGTCAGCCCCGATAAAGCATGCAACAGGGGTCATGTCGTGGCGTTCATACTGTGACGACCTATACTGGAGAGTACGTTCAATTGTGGTTGCCTCATTTATGAACTCTGCCACAGTCGTCGGTGGATGTCGCACGAGTCCGGCGAAGAGCTGTTCTTTTACCCCACGCATTAAATGCCACACCTTCTTTTCCATGGACATTGCAGGGTCAGCACGCTTGAAGAGTCGCAGCATGTCCTTGACAAACATCGAAACTCTCTCGTTGGGTCGTTGGTTACGAGACGAGATAGCCTGCTCAGCTGTCTCTTTCCTTTCAGTGCTGCGGTACGCATCACGAAACTGTCGGTGAACTCATGCCACGTCGCAAAGGAACCCTCGTGATTCTCGTACCATGTTTTGGCAGAGTCTTCTAATGCAAAGTAAACTCTCCGCAGCTTGCGAGCTTCATCCCATTCGTTGATGTTGGCAACTCGATTGAAGTGGTCAAGCCAGTCGTCAACATCTTCATAAATGTCTCCATGAAATGAGCGTGGTGTTTGCGGCGCATGAAAAACATGTGAGAGAAAAGAATAGGCGTCGTTGGTTTGACTCGCCTGGTTGTTAGTTGAAGTTGCCATCTCGTCTTGAGAGAGGGGACCGTACTCGGGAGATAGGCCTCGCAGGCGGCGACTGCTTCTTGCCGTGGGAGCTGTAGCTGTCTCCAAGTAGCTCGGTGTGTCGGCTGAAATACTGCAACCGAGGCGCATTTACCCCGCACCTCCACCAGTGCCGCGAACGTAATAACAGACAGCGACGAAACGACGTCTTGCTTGCCCTCAGACCAGGACGCAAAAGCCCTCTTCTTTCTTCACTTCCAAGGGATTCCACCTACAGTTTATGGCTCATACCCATTACCTGTGACAATATGAACTAGAAATGTACGCTCAAGATTGTCCGAATGAACACATATTAACTGTAGTCTTCTCAGAACAGACGGGTTAGAGGCGCACGAAAAGCACAGGTACAGTGGCTAGATGTGGCACAGGCAAGCCAAGGTCAACACAGGAATCGCGCGCTGCTGCAGAAAACACGGAAAGAAAAAAAAAGATGGAAAAAAACATTTACTACTGGTTCTACCGCCCCGGCCACTGATGCTTACCGCTTACACAGAGCAAAACGTGCATTCCTTCGAAAGAAAAAAAGAGCAGTTGGGGGGTCTGGTCATTTCGGCCTTGGAATACGCCATGGGCGCGACAAGTCTCCCAGAAAGAGAATACAGATTTAGTTGCGCGTCCGCAGCATCCGTCAGGACGCGGCCTGCCATTCTAAAAGGCGCTGCGCTGTGCTCCCTAGGCTGCTTCTTTTTCCGACCACCATCATTGCAAATGGCTAGCAGGCTGCTGCGGACGCTTGACTAAATTTCATTCCAGAGACGGAAATGGAATGTTCTCGCCACGGAGTCGCTGGGACCGAGTGGCGCGGTGCGTGCGTCGGGCCTCCCGCTTTTTCCCCATTTATTATTATTATATTTGTTAGAAAGGAGACAACGTTATTTCGTTCCGGAAACTTGCTGATGCACTGTTATGCAAAGTGTCGGGCATGCACTCAGCAGCATTTCATTAGCTATGCTCCTAGAGGCAGCCGCGTGCCGCCGCTGATGATTTCACATGTACTCGTAAGTGGCAATTCATTTCCTGGTGCATTGCCAGTTTTCTCTCTTGACAAAATCACTTTGATCTGCACAGCTGATGTGTGAATCCGGTTGTCTTTTCTAGCTGACGGATGAAAATGGTTCAGGTGAACGGCTGTTGATTGATTGATTGATCGATTGATTGATTGATTGATATGAGGGGTTTTACGTCCTAAAACCACCATATGATTATGAGAGACGTCGTAGTGAAGTGCTCAGGAAATTTCATCCACCGGGGGTTCTTTAACGTGCACCCAAATCTGAGCACACGGGCCTACAACTTTTCCGCCTGCATCGGAAATGCAGCTGCCGCAGTCGGGATTCGATCCCGCGAGGCTGTTCATTAGTCATCATTGATTGTTTACGGATGAATGGGTAAATATACGCCTTTCATGATATTGAGTTCATTTGTTTAAAATGAAAGAGTGTGGCAAATATTACTTTCTTTTTCATTCAGGGAGCACTGGAACGAAGACTGCAAAAAGTGTGGATAGCGTGATTCACTGGTTTTGACGTACAGAAATAAAGTCTGGTAAGATGCATGCTTGGTTGCTAAACTCCTACGCAATTTTTCCACGTTAGATTAGGTCGCAAATGGGCTGTAAACGCCGACTGAAAAATATCTCCTTGGCCCAACTTGAAGGTAAGATGTGTGGTCCTTATTTGTTGGGCTGTTGGTTTTCCAGCAATATATTACGAAGAAAGTGTGTGCTCTGGGGCTTCAAGCACGTTTCAGATTCTCAACGCACTGACATGATTATTGTAAGTGCACAGTCTTTCTCTTATTCGTGTATATACCTACAAAAATGTTTTGCCGAATTTTGCGAATAGAGCTTACAAACGCATGCAGCTGTGCAACTAGTCATGTAACTAGTCTGCCTTTCTTAAGATGTTAATCGTTTCATTTCTTCTTTTCAGCTCTTCCAAGCAACTAACAGAATGATACAAGCCTCATATCTCGGTGGTAAAGCGTCACTCACGGAATACGTATATATTGACGGCGAAGAGCACGAAAATTGACCGAAAAATAGAAATGATCTAGCAAAAATGCCACTTGCAAATCGTTCCATGCGAAAAATGTTGCATGAAAACGTAGTCTATTTATCCAAGTGCGGAATAAACGTATAATGAGACAAAGTTCACATTCATCTTTCTTTTATTGTGCGTTACGTATTTACATGCTAACAAGTGCATACTTTAGAGGCGTTTAATTTCGTCTTACATGTGCACTGAGTCAATGTCATGTGCACAAAATACAATAAAACAGACCAAGGAACGTTAGCAACTGACCTGCAGCCGACAATAAACCGATGCTTACGTGATGTCGGCCCATGGTCAAGCCGCGTGTAGCACGCACTCGGGCTCGTCGGTCAACGCGGTCGGGCCTGCGTGCTGTTCCGACGGCGGCCAGCGTGAGACCAAGGTCAATTCGCAAGACCGGCCTTACGTTGGTTGCCAAGGTCGCGCTGACCACTTTGCAGTCAGTCACGGACCTCTCACCTACCTCTTGCTGAGGACAAATTGTTGCTTGAGATGTCAGTGCCACATTTTCAACTTTGATAAAAGGATAATATAATAAAATGGACTATTTGTGATCTGGTTTGCGAATCATTTCATTCCCCGTGTGATTTCAACGCTTGGTTGATTGAGATAGCTTCCTACAATTACAGGTGAGTGCATGTTGCACGCATGCAACAACTGAGAAGTTCTGTCAACTATGGGGCCGCGGCAGTGTAATAATGGCATCTTCATTTGTGGACATATTTATGCAGGAAAAAAAATTGCCGGCAGCTTTCCTCGGGGGAACACTGAGGAGGATGCGGAGCATATAATTGGTTAACGGGGTGTTAAAGTGCGACTTACTTGGGTCGGTGGCTAAATTGGTTAACGTGGTTGTGAAATGGGGTGTTAAATTGCGACTTACTTAGGTCAATGGCTAAATTGGTTAACGTGGTTGTAGGAGGGGGTGTTAAATGATTGAACACGTACACACGTATGCGAAAGGGCGGCGCTGGTCGAAGGGACATCGATCATTGTGTTTGTGGATTCGTTGGAATTCATTTCACCGCGACCTTGGACGTCGACGCGCCGTCCAAACCAACCGACGAGCGGCAACTGAGCGAGCGAGCGCCGACCTTGAGTATATATGCAGCGCGACGGCGCATGCACTGTCAGCTGTCGAGTGTTCGAGAAGGGGGAGAAGCGCAACGGCGCATGCGCGCGCGTCAGCTGCCGATGTTCTCGAAGCGCGATGGCGCATGCGCGCGCGTCAGCTGCCGATGTTCTCGAAGCGTGACGGCGCATGCGCGCTACATTATACAGCTAGCGAATGTTCGTGAAGAGGAGAAGCGCACGCGGTGTGTAGAGGAGGAAGGGTGCACAGATGGTGGAGGAGTGAAGCGCGCGCGGTGTGTAGAGGAGGAAGGGATGCACAGATGGTGGAAGAAGGAAGAAGAAGCTTGCGGACGGCGCCGCACTACAAGCCTCGAGTATTAGATGCTCCACATATAAAAGTTACACCATCTCCCACTAATGTAAACTATGAGTAGCGTATGCGAAGCAATACATGGGTCGACTTGAAGTTCCGTTCCTCATGGGCATCTTGTCCGATGTTAACGCGCTCTTGCAAGCGGAGCACACCGTAAATTCGCTCTATAGTTTCTGTTGATAATAATAATCATCATCATCACCAACATCATCATCAGCCTGACTACGTCCAGCGCAGGACAAAGGCCTTTCCCATGTTTCATCAGTTAACCCGGTCCTCTGCTTGCTGCTGCCAATTTACACCCGCAAACTTCTTAATCTCATATGCCCACCTAACCTTCTGTCTCCCCTTAGCCCGCTTGCCTTCTCTGAGAATCCAGTTTGTTACCCTTAATGACCAGCGGTCATCCTGTCTACGCACCACATGCCCGGCTCATGTCCATTTCTTCTTGAATTCAGCTATATCCTTAACCCCCATTTGTGCCCTAATCCACTCTGCTCTCTTCTTGTCTCTTAAGGTTACACCTACCATTTTTCTTTCTATTGCTCTCTGCGTCGTCCTTAATTTATGCTGAACCTTCTTTGTAAGTCTCCAGGTTTGTGCTCCAAAGCTATGTACCGGCGAGATACAGCAATTATATACATTCCTCTTAAGGGATAGTGGCAATCTACCTGTTATAATTTGAGAGTGCTTGCCAATTGTGCTCCACATCATTATTATTCTTCTCGTTACTTCAATCTCGTGGTTCGGCTCCGCCGTTATTACCTGCGCTAAGTAGACATAGTCTTCTACAACTTGAAGTGCAATATTACCTATCTCGAAGCGCTGCTCTTTTCCGAGGTTGTTATACATTACTTTCGTTTTCTGCAGAATAATTTTAAGACCCACTTTCTGCTCTCCTTGTCTAACTCCGTAATCATGAGTTGCAATTCGTCCACTGAATTACTCAGCAATGCAATATCTTCGGCAAAGCGCAGGTTACTAAGGTACTCTCCATGAACTCTTATCCCTAACTGATCCCATTCTTGGTTTCTGAAAACCTCCTGTAAGCACGCGGTAAATATCATTGGGTAGATTGTGTCCCCCTGCCTTACACCCTTCTTGATTGGTATTATGTTGCTTTCTTTATGAAGCACTATGGTAGCAGTTGATCCCTTGTATATTTCTTCCAGGCTGTTGATATATACTTCATCGACGCCCTGATTCCGCAGTGTCTGCATGACGGCTGATATTTCTACGGAACCAAACGCTTTCTCGTAATCTATGAAGTCTATCTATAGTGGTTGGTTATATTCTGAGCATTTCTCTATTGATTGATTGATAGTATGAATGTGGTCGATTGTTGATTAGCCTGTTCGAAATTCTGATTGTTCCTTTGGTTGATTGAATTCCAATGTTTTATTTACTCTGTGAGCAATGACCTTTGTAAATAGCTTGTATACTACAGAGAGCAAGCTGATCGGCCTGTAGTTGTTCAAGCTCTTGTCATCTCCTTTCTTATGTATTAAGATGATGTTAGCGTTCTCCCAAGACTCTGGTACTCTTCCCGTCAGGAGACACCTCGTAAACAGGGTGGCTAGTTTTTCTAACACAATCTCTCCTCCATCTTTCAACAGATCTGATGTTACCTGATCCTCACCAGCAGCTTTGCCTATTTGCGTGCTCTCCAAAGCTTTTCTGACTTCTTCTATCATTAGTGGTGGGGTGTCATCTGGGTTACTGCTAGTTTTTATTGTATTAGGATCGTGGTTGTCCCGGCTACTGTACAGATCTCTGTAAAACTCCTCCGCTATTTTAACTATCCTATCCATATTGATAGTTATTTCGCCTTCTTTGTCCCTTAGTGCATACATCCGATTTTTGCCTATCCCAAGTTTCCTCTTCACTGCTTTGACCCTTCCTCCGTTTTTCAGAGCGTGTTCAATTCTTTCCATGTTATACCTTCTTACATCGCATACCTTACGCCTATTAATCAACTTTGAAAGCTCTGCCAGTTCCCTTTTGTCTGTGTTACTTGAGATTTTCATAATTTGACACTTCTTAAAGAGATTCTTTGTTTTTCTGGGAAAGCTTGCCAGTGTCCTGTCTAACTACCCTTCCTCCAACTTCCACTGCATACTCCGTAATGATACTCATCAGATTATCGTTCATTGTATCTATGCTAAGGTTGGTTTCCTCACTAAGAGCCGAGTACCTGTTATGAAGCGAGACACTGAATTCCTGTATTTTTCCTCTCTGTGTTAGCTCATTGATTGGCTTCTTGCTTATCAGTTTCTGTCGTTCCTTTCTCAAGTCTAGGTGAATTCGAGACCGCACCATTCTATGGTCACTGCATCGTACCTTGCCAACCACTTCCACATCCTGTACGATGCCTGGGTGTGCACTCATTATAAAGTCTATTTCGTTCTTGTTTTCGCCATTTTATCCGGGCCAGGGTTTAAGTGGGGTCTGAGTTGTGAAACTGCAGACTTTTCTTCGCTTTAAAGTGAACTACATCCTTTATTTTTTCAGTGGCTGTAGTTAGGCTGATGTTGGTGATGATGATGATGATTTTTTATGCAAGTAGTGAAACTAAACTTGTGAAAGCAATTCAAAGCAAGAGATGTGTAATTTTGCAAAAAAAAACTTCCTTTTTTTGAGTCTGATCTCCCCTTAATAGGCCTTGAACAACATTTTCCAAGTAATCAGCGAATGACCTCGGTAGTGTAGCGTTTCGTCTCTTTAAATGAGGACTGCAAATGTTTTTCAAATCCGTCAAAAATTAGCAGAATTACTGGGGTTCATCAAAAATAAAGATATTTTCGGGGCTCCTTTTTTTTCGGTAGACACAATCTTAATGTGAACTACGAGACAATAATGTCAAGGATGTTATAGAGGATGATATTTGTGGTAATCGGTATGGTATAAGTTCGAAAAAGTTAAAATGGACATCGAGACAACTTGCCGGTGGCAGGGACCCAACCTGCAGTCTTCAAATTCAGAAGTGCAGGTTTGGTACCTGCCGCCGGCAAGTTATCCTTCTTATTCGCTTTAGTTGCTTGGCTTTTATAATGAAAATATTGCAAATAACATCCCCCGAAACTTTCTTGGCATCACTGTCTGCTAGTTCTCATCAATACATGAATTTGTCACGTACATTACGCGCTTTCTCTCTTTCGCTATAACTATCGTCATGTCATACCGACTAGCCCAAACTGCAACAGTTCTAAGTCCCATAGTAACGTCCAGCTGTTCTTTTTTCTATGAATTAAACAGTAACGAACAGGCAGCATTTTTTGCGTCTCTTAATGCACCAAAGGGTATTTATTTAGTGGAGCTAGATTGATTACTAGTGATTAATTGTAGGCGTTCCATCTGATATCATCGGGATCATTTTCAAAATGTCCTACTGCGGCACATGTTTTCTTATGCATTTACCTCAATTTTCGGGTAAATAGGGCACTGTTGTTGATAATATTGTCCTTTTAGATGTTGTCATACATTGAGCTTTCACTCTGACGTAATTTTTTTTTACTTTAGCGTCCCTTTAAACCGAAAGCTACAAGATTTGACTGTGTGTCGATGGTATCAGAATCGCTGTAATAAACTCAGCAGCAATGCAGTAGTTCAAGTGGCAAGCATTATTAGATTAAATTGTAAGAGATGGACGAAATTGTGTTTAGAGAAGATTTGAGGAATTAAAAATTGAATAAAGATCGAGTTTATAACACAATTATTTATTCTCTATCTGCACAGCTGGTAGTGCACGAGAGTGTTAAAGTTGACTGCCCGTTAGCTGTTGGTCGTTGCTGTCGAAACCTGTATGTTGACGCCATCGCCATTTTGTAATCAAGTTGCACTGCATATTTTTTAAAACAGGTTTTTTGTGGTCCCAGTGCTTTCACTTGCCCCGTATGTTAATTGGATGTACACTCCAACCTCCGTATATTAAAGTTGCATGTTTCACAAAATTAGGTTTGTTATATTAGAAAATTTGTTATAAGGGTATATCCCGAACACTGTATCAATTGTAAGGCTATTCTTCATTTACATAGTTATAACCAAATACTTCATTAGATCGAAGTTCGATATATCGAAGTTTGAATGTAGCAGGTGCACCAAAGAACACTGTGATGAAGCCACAGAAAACATAGGCAAAATTTGTTTAGTTGAAATATAGAGAAGAGTTGAGGAAGTAAACATGAGAGTGAAGCATAAACTTGATCAAGGCGATACTGAACCTGCATCCCCTTCATTTACGTGCGTGGTGACTTACCAGTCATGTTTCCATGGCATAATTTCCGTTGACATTGTGACTTGAGTTCGATGTTTTGTCCATCAAAATATCGTCGCGTTCATTAATTCTACAAACTGTATTACTGTCACTGTTGTCTTGAAACACGTAGCGGGCAAATTGTGATAGCTTCGCGTGACAGTTACAGGCAGGTGCTATGTTTGTGCGTACTAGCATTGAAATGATGTAGCTATTACTCTTTCCTGCCTTTTGAGACACCGACAAGTCTTAGAGGGCAACGGTCAGCGTGGAGGATTTGGCTTGCCAGCTAGCAGATTCCTTCTTGTGCAGCGACATTCATGCTCCGCAGAAAATTTGAGTTTTCACCAGAAGACATATCATTTGTGCCCGAGCTGTTAAAATTTTGTGTGTGTGTGTGTGTGTGTGTGCAGAGTAGTTTTAGCCTTGACAAAGTGAAAACTAAACATTGTTGTTCATTCTTTGAATTGTTTACTTGAGAAATACCAAGATGGGCTGCATTAGCCCAACAATGTTGTCGGCACAGATTCTGGTTTCAGTCAACAAGGCACTACTCAGTTAGCCAACACGAAATAGTCCGGTCAGACAAGTGTACGCATTGGTACAATGAACATTCCCCGTAAGCAGCACCTACCAATACTCGAAGGAAGACGCAGCATGGGAGGAGAATTTTAGTGATGACAAATTGATCAATTTCCGATAATACAATGCAAAGCTCATCGCAACCTGCAGATAACAAAGCAAACTTCCCTTCGTGGCACTGCATCACTGGAGACAGTCTGAAGCTAGGGTTGACCAAAAAAGGCAATAGAAAAGTTCTGCACTGCTTGCCAATTTACCCTCCAAGAATCAATATTCCTGCCAAGGTTAAGCATCTTACAACATGCATTTGCATCAGCAGAATACCAGAATAGCTATACTGATTCTGGCCATTTCTGACTGTTAAAACCACCAGGTACAGGTGAATTCCTTCTTATGTTGCATCTTACACGAAAAGAACTTTGTTCAATGAAAAAAACTTTTATATAGATATATTTCTAGCACTACATCTATTGTAAAACAATTCTTCATATACTTCGTTGTAACCAATATTTTGATGTATTCGGATTCGTTTTATCTAGGTATAAATATCCAACAGAAGTGATAGGCTAAGACCTTGCCATGGTTACACAGTTTATTTTAAAAGTGGTGGCCTGACAATGATAGCCGCTCTGTGAACTCAGTATTGATGTCCTACTGGTGACTTTGCTAGTTGGGTGCAGTGTGAATCAATAAGCCGTTTTTTTTTCAGTGATGTTTTCGACCATGACCTCCTAGCTGTTTTACAGCGGAAGCTGTTATGAGATCACAACACCGGTCGCCTGCAGTGCCGATGTTGTCCGCCGCCACCGGTGTTCATAACCACTGTCGAAAGAAATAAGAAAAGAAAACTAACAAAGAACACCAAGGACACAGCGGGGTTCAAAACCGGGACTCACGCGTGCCAGCCCAGTGTTCTATTAATGAGCCACGCTGGTTTTTTTTATCAATTTTTTTATTTCACCAGTGAGCCACGTCGGTACTTCGGAGCTTCTTTGCAAACTGGACTTAGGCAGGCTCAATGTCGGGAAATAAATCGCGATAAAGATAATGAGTTAAAGTGCGTTTCGTTACAGGAAAAGAACAACCAGCTGCACACATAGTCAATCGCACAACCAGTGGGCCGCCGAATCCTCCAAGAAAAGCTAGTGCTTGTTCACCCAATAACTGTGGCGCATACCCAGATTGGGGAATTGTGGGGATTGATTACAAAAACTTCTGGCATGATTCTTCATTGTCGTCAGCCATAACACAAAAAGAGGCGCAATGTTGCCTGCAAGTCCACAGCAGGTACCACGGTTCTCTGTAGAGTGACAGAAGATGGCATATTGAATGCCTGTGCAGTACACATTTATTTATGACGTAGTGGGTACCCTGCCAGTGTGCTCGCAGTATCTACCCAAAGAGTGTTAAAGAAAAATCAAAGCACATCCACGGTGTAGATGTTGATGAGTGGGGCGAAGCGTCCGTCAGCCGGTACGTGCTTCAATCCGTCCTCGCGACCATCCGTGCGTCCATCCATGCGTCTGTCCATGCGTTCGTGCTTCCACCCATCCTTCTGTTACTCTATCTGTCCGTCCATCCGTGCGTACATCTAGTGAACACTCCAAGTACTGCCATCTCGCATCACCTTTGGCACATACTCGCTTCGCCCCTAAAAGGCGCCGAAAGGCTGCTCTTTCAGCTTCCACTGTGACAGTGCTGCGAGTTTTGAGCAGGCCTGGTGGTTTTTGACCAGCATTCGCGCTTGAAAAGTTAACAACTTGCATAACTTGCATTCCAAGTCCTAGCTTGGCCGACTGCCGATGGACTGGCACGTAGGCGGCAGCCGACTTCACTGGCCCCCAGACATTCGCAAAGGGTCTACCCGAGGTGCGCTGCCGGCAACGTCGCCACTTTGTCGGCGGCGTGGTTCGAGCCAGCGTCGGTGGACGAGTGAATGCCGAGCAAGCCAAACACTCGGGGTATGGTGGCTAGCGTACTCGGGGTGAGCAGTCGGCCACACATAGGGCTGGCCTTGGTTGGCGAATGCGCATAGTAAAATAACGTGCATTTACTTAGAGTGGCATGAAATATATTTTTGCGTGATTCAAGTAATATTCTCATGTATACTTATCAATATAAGTGTGCTTTCTTTACATTCAGAAACAATATCTGGGAGACAATGAGGGAGGATTACATAATTGACTAACAAAAAATATCAGTACAAGGTTTGGCCAAGTGAGCGTATTCGTTTGGAGAACTTTTGCGGCAACATCATTTACAAAGAGGAAGATATATATATATATATATACAAATATATATATATATATATTCCTCTATTATAATATTAACATAATATTTATTATTTCTCTATTTTATTCCTCTAATATATATATATATATATATATATATATATATATATATATATATATATATATATATATATATATATATATATATATATATATATATATAGGCAGGCATGGTGGTTGAGTGGCCGTAGCGTTGCATATAGTCTAGTAGATCCTCCGTGAGCGGTCACAACGTGGTTCATTTCGACGTTTCGGCCTAGAGTCTGGCCTTCATATATATTTATGGTCATTCAACCACGTTTTTGTTTTGCTTAGATACCACAGCAGATTTTTATACAAAAAAAGTGGCTGAAAAACGGTTAGTTTCTGCCTAGAATATCTGATGGCGTAAATATGTAAGAATCTTGATACCATAGGATTTAATTCCATGGGTGAGTACTGCAAAGTCGGAGCCTACATACAGTTCATCAGTTTCAGTATGTATACGAAGGTGTAATTAATTGGAAGGTCATAACTTAACGTCATTGACTTTTCGTGCAAGTATAACGTGCTTCACTTGAAATAATTTTGACACACATAAATGTGTTTATATCAGTTCTCAGCTAAATTATGACCATTAAAAGAACGATACTGTTTCAACTTATAAAAAACATATCTATACTGATACAACATCACTCATGAGGATTTTGCAGTTCTGCCCTATACACTGTGAACCCCTAGTCTACATGCAATTACATGTGCGCAACGTTTTGTTATAAAAGCTAGTTTTTAATGTAGTAAATACGAGTAATGCATATTTCTCTGACTGCTAGATATGAAAACGGCGATGCCATTGCCACGTGGATAGAAAAAGACTCCGCGAAAGACGTTGTACTGTCGATGCGACTTGATGGCTCAACTTGTGAAATATCTAAGGGTGAAACAAAGCCGGTGAATAAAACAATACGAACTCATTGAATGACATCAATGAAAGTGAACGTCCGCGCAGCTCAAATAGTTCGATGGCGACTGGTCACTGATGTCCTTGGAAGTCATGTGAGCTCTCCTCCTTGCACTGATCATATGTAAACGCACGTCGGAATAACCATACTGACACTGGTGGACGTGTTCGGAGGCGAGAGTACAGTATCCGTTGAGTCGAGCACGCTTTCGATGGTCACTGACCCGAACTTGAAATCCCCCAAAAAAGCTGTACAAGACAGGCGTGACCTCATGTGGAATTTTAGTACAGAGACACAAAGAATATAAACTAGAAATGTTCGCTCAAGATTGTCCGAATGAACACATATTAACTGTAGTCTTCTCAGAACAGATGGGTTAGAGGCGCACGAAAAGCACCGGTACAGTGGCTAGATGTGGCACAGGCAAGCCAAGGTCAACACAGGAATCGCGCGCTGCTGCAGAAAACACGGAAAGAAAAAAAGATGAAAAAAACCTTTACTACTGGTTCTACCGCCCCGGCCACTGATGCTTACTGCTTACACAGAGCCAAACGTGCATTCCTTCAAAAGAAAAAAAGAGCAGTTGGGGGTCTGGTCATTTCGGCCTTAGAATACGCCATGGGCGTATTCTCCGAGAAAGAGTATACAGATTTAGTTGCGCGTCCGCAGCATCCGTCAGGACGCGGCCTGCCATTTAAAAGGCGCTGCGCTGTGCTCCCTAGGCTGCTTCTTCTTACGGCCACCATCATTGCAAATGGCTAGCAGGCTGCCGGGGACGCTTGACTAAATTTCAATCCAGAAACGGGAATGGAATGTTCTTGTCACGGAGTCGCTAAACCGAGTGGCGTGGTGCGTGCGTCGGGCCTTTCGTTTTTTCCCCATTTATTACTAATATATTTGTTAGAAAGGAGACAACGTTATTTTTTTCCGGAAACTTGCTGAAGCACTGTTATGCAAAGTCTCGGGCATGCAATGAGCAGCATTTCATTTGCTATGCTCCTAGAGGCAGCCACGTCCTACCGCTGATGATTTCACACGTACTCGTAAGTGGCATTTCATTTCCTGGTGCATTGCCAGTTTTCTCTCTTGACAAAATCACTTTTATCTGCACAGCTGATGTGTGAATTCGGTTGTCTTTTCTAGCTGACGGATGACAATAATTCAGGTGAACGGCATTGATTGATTGACTGATTGATCGATCGCTCGATTGATTGATTGATTGATCGATATGAGGGGTTTTACACACCTAAACCACCATATGATTATGAGAGACGCCGTAGTGAAGGGCTCAGGAAATTTCGTCCACCTGGGGTTCTTTAACGTGCACCCAAATCTGAGCACACGGGCCTACAACTTCTCCGCCTCCATCGGAAATGCAGCCGCCGCAGCCGGGATTTGATCCCGCGAGGCTGTTGATTAGTCGTCATTGATCGTTTACGGGTGAATGGGTAAATATACGCCTTTCATAATTTTGAGTTCAATTGTTTATATTGAAAGAGTGTGGCAAATATTACTTTCTTTTTCATTCAGGGAGCACTGGAACGAAGACTGCAAAAAGTGTGGATAGCGTGATGCACTGGTTCTGCCGTACTGAAATAAAGTCTTGTAAGATGCATGCTTGGTTGCTGAGCTCCTACGCAATTTTTCCACGTTACATTAGGTCACAAATGGGCTGTAAACGCCGACTGAAAAATATCTCCTTGGCCTACCTTGAAGGTAAGATGTGTGGTCTCTATTTGTTGTGCTGTTTGTTTTCCAGCAACATATTACGAAGAAACCCTGTGCTCTGGGGCTTCAAGCACGTTTCAGAATTTCAACGCACTGACATGATTATTGTAAGCGGAGTTTTTTTCGTATGCGTGTATATACCTACAAAAGTGTTTTGCCGAATTTAGCGAATAGAGCTTATAAACGCATGCAGCTGTGCAACTAGTCATGTAAATAGTCTGCCTTTCTTCAAGTATTAATCGTTCCATTTATTCCTTTCAGCTCTTCCAAGCAACTAACAGAATGATACAAGCCTCATATCTCGGTGGTAAAACGTCACTCACCGAATACGTATATATTGACGGCCAAGAGCACGAAAATTGACCGAAAAAGAGAAATTATCTAGCAAAAATGCCACTTGCAAATCGTTCCATGCAATAAACGTTGCATGAAAACGTAGTCTATATATGCAAGTGCGGAAAAAACATATTATGTGACGAAGGTCACATTCATCTTTCTTTTATTGTGTGTTACGTATTTACATGCTAACAAGTGCACACTTTAGAGGAGTTCAATTTCGTCTTACATGTGCACTGAGTCAATGTCTAGTGCACAAAATACAATAAAAGAGACCAACGAACGTTGGCAACTGACCTGCAGCCGACGATAAACCGACGCTTACGTAATGTCGGCCCATGGTCAAGCTGCGTGTGGCACGCACTTGGGCTCGTCGGCCAACGCGGTCGGGCCTGCGTGCTGTTCCTACGGCGGCCAGCGTGAGGCCATTGTCAATCCCCAAGGCCGGCCTTACGTTGGTTGCCAAGGTCGCGCTGACCACTTCGCAGTCAGTCACGGACCTCTCACCTACCTCTTGCTGAGGACAAATTGTTTCTTGAGATGTCAGTGCCACATTTTCAACTTTGATAAAAAGATAATATAATAAAATGGATGATTTGTGATCTGGTTTGCGAATAATTTCATTCCCCGTGTGATTTCAACGCTTGGTTGATTGAGATAGCTTCCTACAATTACAGGTGAGTGCATGTTGCACGCATGCAACCGCTGAGAAGTTCTGTCAACTATGGGGCCGCGGCAGTGTAATTATGGCATCTTCATTTGTGGACATATTTATGCAGGAAAAAGTTACACCATCTCCCGCTAATGTAAATTATGAGTAGCGTATGCGAAGCAATACATAGGTCGACTTGAAGTTTCGTTCATCATGGGCATCTTGTCCGATGTTAACGCGTAAGCGGAGCACACCGTAAATTCGCTCTATAGTTTCTGTTGCTAATCATCATCTTCATCATCATCATCAGCCTGACTACGTCCAGCGCAGGACAAAGGCCTTTCCCATGTTTCACCAGTTAACCCGGTCCTGTGCTTGCTGCTGCCAATGTATACCCGCAAACTTCTTAATCTCATCTGCCCACCTAAACTTCTGTCTCCCCCTAGCCCGCTTCCTTCTCTGAGAATCCAGTTTGTTACCCTTAATGACCAGCGGTTATCCTGTCTACGCGCTACATGCCCGGCCCATGTCCATTTCTTCTTGATTTCTGCTATATCCTTAACCCCCGTTTGTGCCCTAATCCACTCTGCTCTCTTGTCTCTTAAGGTTACACCTACCATTTTTCTTTCCATTGCTCTCTGCGTCGTCCCTACTTTATGCTGAACCTTCTTTTGTAAGTCTCCAGGTTTTTGCTCCATAGCTAAGTACCGGCGAGATACAGCAATTATATACATTCCTCTTAAGGGATAGTGGCAATCTTCCTGTTATGATTTGAGAGTGCTTGCCAAATGTGCTCCACCTCATTATTATTCTTCTACTTACTTCAATCTCGTGGTTCGGCTCCGCGGTTATTACCGCGGAGCCGCACCTTTGGAGAGCATGCAAAGAGGCAAAGCTGCTCGTGAGGATAGATCGAACCTATCTATTACCTGCCCTAAGTAGACATAGTCCTCTACAACTTGAAGTGCGATATTACCTATCTCGAAGAGCTGCTCTTTTCCGAGGTTGTTATACATTACTTTCGTTTTCTGCAGATTAATTTTAAGACCCACTTCCTGCTCTCCTTGTCTAACTCCGTAATTATGAGTTGCAATTCGTCCGCTGAATTACTCAGCAATGCAATATCATCGGCAAAGCGCAGGTTACTATGGTACTCTTTATTAACTCTTATCCCTAACTGTTCCCATTCTAGGTTCCTGAAAACCTCCTGTAAGCACGCGGTAAATATCATTGGGTAGATTGTGTCCCCCTGCCTTACACCCTTCTTGATTGGTAATATGTTGCTTTTTTTATGAAGCACTATGGTAGCAGTTGATCCCTTGTAGATTTCTTCCAGGCTGTTTATATATACTTCGTCGACGCCCTGATTCCGCAGTGTTTGCATGACGGCTGATATTTCTACTGAATCAAACGCTTTCTCGTAATCTATGAAGTCTATCTATAGTGGTTGGTTGTATTTTGAGCATTTCTCTATTGATTGATTGATAGTATGAATGTGGTCGATTGTTGAGTAGCCTGTTCGAAATCCTGATTGTTCCTTTGGTTGATTGAATTCCAATGTTTTATTTAGTCTGTAAGCAATGACCTTTGTAAATAGCTTGTATACTACAGAGAGCAAGCTGATCGGCCTGTAGTTCTTCAAGCTCTTGTCATCTCCTTTCTTATGTATTAAGATGATGTTAGCGTTCTTCCAAGACTCTGGTACTCTTCCCGTCAGGAGACACCTCGTAAACAGGGTGGCTAGTTTTTCTAACACAATCTCTCCTCCATCTTTCAACAGATCTGATGTTACCTGATCCTCACCAGCAGCTTTGCCTCTTTGCATGCTCTCCAAAGCTTTTCTGACTTCTTCTATCATTACTGTTGGGGTGTCATCTGGGTTACTGCTAGTTCTTATTGTATTAGGATCGTGGTTGTCCAGGCTACTGTACAGATCTCTGCAAAACTCTTTCGCTATTTTAACTATCCTATCTATATTGATAGTTATTTCGCTTCTTTGTCCCTTAGTGCATACATCCAATTTTTGCCAATCCCAAGTTTCCTCTTCACTGCTTTGACCCTTCCTCCGTTTTTCAGAGCGTGTTCAATTCTTTCTATGTTATACCTTCTCACATCGCATACCTTACGCCTATTAATCATCTTTGAAAGCTCTGCCAGTTCTATTTTGTTTGTTACTTAAGACTTTCATAATTTGATGCTTCTTAATGAGATTCTTCGTTTCCTGGGAAATCTTGCCAGTCTCCTGTCTAACTACCCTTCCTCCAACTTCCACTGCCCATTCCGTAATGATACTCGTTAGATTATTATTCATTGTATCTTTGCTAAGGTTGGTTTCCTCACTAAACGCCGAGTACCTGTTATAAAGCGAGACTCTGAATTCCTGTAGTTTTCCTCTCAGTGTTAGCTCATTGATTGGCTTCTTGCGTATCAGTTTCTGTCGTTCCTTTCTCAAGTCTAGGTGAATTCGAGACCGCACCATTCTATGGTCACTGCATCGTACCTTGCCAACCACTTCCACATCCTGTACGATGCCTGGGTGTGCACTCATTGTGAAGTCTATTTCGTTCTTATTTTCGCCTGTAGGGCTCCTCAATGTCCACTTGTGGTTTCCTCGTTTTCGGTAGAGGTTATTCAAAATCAGTAAATTATTGCGCTTTGCGAATTCCACTAGTAGCTGTCCTCTGGCGTTTCTAGTACCGATGCCATAATCTCCTACTGCCTGGTCTCCAGCCTGCTTTTTCCCTACCTTTTCATTAAAGTCTCCCATCAGTATTGCATACTGTGTTTTTACCTTACTCATTGCCGATTCCACGTCTTCATAGAAGCTTTCAACTGAAGCGTCATCATGGCTGGATGTAGGCGCGTAAGCCTGTACCACCTTCATCTTGTATCTCTTATTCAGTTTGATTACGATACCTACCACCCTTTCGTTAATGGTATAGTATTTCTCTATGTTGCCAGCTATGTTTCTGTGAATTAAGAACCCCACTCTCAGTTCTCTTCTGTCAGCCAAGCCGCGATAGCAAAGGACGTGCACATTCTGTAGCATTGTATAGACCTCATCTGTCCTACTAACCTCACTGAGCCCTATTATATCCCATTTACCACCCTCTAGTTCCTCGAATAGTACAGCTAGACTTCCCTCACTAGATTAGGCTGTAGCGTTAAACGTTGCTAAGTTCAGGTTTCAATGGCGGCCTGTCCGGATCCAGAGATTCTTAGCCCCCTCTGCGGCGTTGCAGATCTGACCGCTGCCGTGGTCAGTTGCTTCGCAGCTGCTGGACACTGAGGACCGTGAGGTATTTGACGTATGCATGTGGGAGGTAGTGGCCAGATACTGCACCAGGGTGGCCAATCCTTCTTTGATGAGGGAGTGAGTTCCCGGCGGTGGTAACCGGTGAGGCCGCACCCCAGGTCTCTTAATGCATGAAGACAGTCATAGCGCGAGAACAAAACGACGACACAGAGAAAAGAAGGACACGAAAGGCTCTGTGTCATCGTTTTGTTCTCGCGCGTCATGCCATACCAACTAACCCAAGCTGCCACACTCTTAAATCAGTTCCATCCCCACGTGTTTTTTTTATCCAGTTGGGAACTGCGCGGCACCGGGATTTGAACCACGGACCTTTTGCATGCGAGGCGGATGCTCTAACCACTACGCCATCGCTGCTCATCCTTGTTATGTAATCATTTTATTCAAGAACTGCCGATAGTCCAGCATTGAAGTTTTACATAACGCGCGCTATTTACAACGCCCGATTGTGGCGTTATCTGGTGTCGTCATCGCAAATGCGACCATCGTTCGTCCATTGGTGAGACGACACACACTACCAACTCTATCGTACACCGCAACTTCCCGTGTTTCGCGCGCGCTGTTCGAGAGTTCGCGACTTTTCTTTGCGTGTTTCCCGCACGTACCGTGTACCAAGTTTTCAGGTTCGTTGTGGCACCTTTCACTGCAACTCAGGATGAAGTACGCTTCAGGTTTCGTGAGTGTTTCGACGTTGTTTCATTGTTGGAAGCATTGCTTTCAATCGAAGTCTTTGTTGTGCAGCCGCTGCGCAGCAAAGTTGCTGTTCCATGGTGTCGTTTTTGTCGCCCAAGTTTTCTTTGATTAAGCGTTGTTCCGGTTTGTTTCACGTACATATACGTGTGCCCATTTGACCCGGTCTGTGGCAATTTCTAAAATGATGCGGTTTGATTTCGAGCTGTGTGAACACACGCTAAAATTGCAGTGATGACAGAATGCCTAGCGTACTCAGCATGCATAGCGTATTTTAGAACCAGGGTTCTAACTGCAGTCGAACACCGGTCTTCTGTGTGCCCCTGGAGTGCTACGCCATCGAGGCGCTGTTTCACTGAGCTATTTCCGGCTTGGAGACAAATTAAGCTATTTAGGTATAATGGCTAGAAAGGTTTTTCTAGTGTTGGACCATTTTGTGTGCAGAAGATAATAGGATTTTTGGCATCTGCCTCAGTTGCGCAGAAAGCAACAAAAGCACTGCTACTTTACCTCAAGTCAACAAACCTGAGCGACCACCTGTAGACTGTGTGTGCTCCCCGAGTGTGCTCGTGATCGTGTGTACCTTCTCATCTTTCTGCAACCTCTTTTCTCCCCTTTATCCCTTCCCCAGTGCAGGGTAGCAAACCAGATGTACGTCTAGTTAACCTCCCTGCCTTTCCTTGCATCTTTATCTTTCTCTCTCTAGTGTCATGAACGAGGCGGCAAAGCTGAAAGATTTTACGATACAGCCTCCAGATGGCGCGACCGCTCGCTGGCGCGCAGCATTTACGCGTCTGTGTCGGCGCTCTGATGCGTTTCTCGTTTGAAACAAGCTTTGTGGTAAATGTACAAAGTCACTGTGCTCGTCACTCAGGGCGCCGATAATAAGACTGATCTTCAGAGTATACTGCCAGGTTATCTTAATCTGAACAGCACAAACAAAAATTAAGCGGGATGATATACGTGCATGGAATGAAGATGTACGAGACCGGGGGCTTCAGTCCCAGTTCATCAACAATCTTTTCCACACAGTTGCGTTTGAGTATAAAGACATCAATATTCATATATGTTTATAGCTGTTACATAAGAAAGCAAAATACAACAACCAGATAGAAAGATGCTAGGACAAGTGTCTTGATGCAGATAGTGAGTGAACAGTGAAAAAAAGACGTATACTTCAACGCAATAATCACTAAATAATAAATAATTCATTCAAAATGAACATCAGCAGACAATAAATTAAAATTCATGCACACATGAGGAATAAGTAATAAACGTATTGAGAAGCTTTGACAAATTAAATACACGTTCATACTTTATAATAATAAATAAAGAAGAACAATAAGTAGAGGCCAAGCAATATCTGAATGCAAATTTCGATTTTTCTCAGTGCCCCTATTTAAAACAAGACCCCCTCCCCCCCCCCCCATGGCAGCGGCTGTCCCAATCCCCAACCACGTACGACCTAAGCTTTACATACTGTTCTTCAAAGAACTTTGTCGCTGCTCTTTTCTGCGGACGCAGGAGAGCACAATAAAGCGGGTTCATTTCCCAAATAATAATTGGCAAAGACAATTAACTCAGTTGAAAAAACAAAGATGCGGCCTGTTTGCTGTGTACCTTTTTCTTTTGTTGCTTTATCTGTCCGGCAGTTACTGTATATGATCATTCCAGCCTTTGCCAGCTCAAACACCCATCTTGGAGGAGGGCGGAGGTTCATCGCAAAGGGTTCCCTCTCTATATACCCTTTAGAGGTTTTCTAAAGTTTTCTTTTCTTATTTGGCAAAATATATTCAAACAAATGTTCGTTTGAGCTACACAAAGATTATAACACATCCCCTTGTATTTTTCGCAAATTTCTTTTATGTGAAAAACAAAAGAGAGGCTTTCTTTAGCTTTGAAAAGGAATTAAAATAGTCTTTCAGTGTCCGCATTAGGAGCTGGTACATAAGGTGACCGGAAGTTTTTTGGGGTACAGTGCTTCTGACCTTCAAACTATCTATTAATCTAATGTATGGGGCAGATTTAGCGCCTTCCCCCCCTCTTCCACCTGCACACACCTAAGCAAATGACATGCTGATTTTCAAGGAACTTTGTAGCACCAGCTTTCTGCATGCGTAGAAAGCACAATAAAGGGAGGTCATGTTTACCATATTAACAACAATTGGTACAGAGAGCTCTAAAAAGAAAGAGGTGAGTACTCTGTTGCATACTTTTTTCTCGTCGGTGCTTTATTGGTCTGGCAGTTACAGCCTTTTTCAGCTGAAACATCCACCTTAATTGAGGAAGGAGAAGAGCACTGGTCAAGCTGCATTGTGAGGCAGATGCCATCCTAAGACAACTAAAATTGTGAACTCGGCAAAAATACGGCTTACTCCTAGCTGTGCATCTGTAGAAGGCTATATGAATAGTAAAAATTATTTTTATTTTCTTCTATCTCTGCTACGAAGATAATTAGTGATGACATCTGCAGTTAAAATAAGTGTTTCGGGAAGTAGTTTTGCTGCAGGGACGGGGTTTCAGTGCCACCAGCTGCACCTCGTCGTCAACCTCCCCGTCACTCTCCAGCACTCCAGCCACAAACAGCGCTGCGTCGCGGTGCATAGAATCTGATTTCTCTGCCACCGTTAGCGAAGGCGCTCGTTCACGACTCTAGGAAAACCTTTCTGGCCACTTTAATTTAGGTCATGTTGCATTTGCACATAAACTGCCGCGTCGCCAAGCGTAATTGAAGAGCATCCTTTCAAGGAGGTTTTGTAGACGGCTCAATATCAGCACTATGCTCTCGCTACCTTGTTCGGGTGTGCAAACTTCAGAGTTAATGAATTAGCAAGAAACGAACACTACGACTTAGCATATAGTTCCAGCATTAGGACCCTCCGTGAAGTTACTGTTGTGATTCGTTCTTTGCGAGACGCGAAGTTTTGTGAACATACGTGGCCACTTAAGCTTTCAGAATATCTGCTTCGCGAGGTTTTCTGTGGCAACGTTGGCTAGTTTATCATTATCGCCTGACTTTACAGTTAAAACCAACCTTGTTTTAATTGCATGTAACATTCTTAACTATTCTTATCATGTATGAACCGTACAACATTGTAAGAGAGATGTCGCGAGGGCCCTCCTCTAACTGAGCAATTTCTAACTGGCAATTCTTTAAAATTAGGTGCTCTGGTATTTCCTGAAAAGTACTGTTCTGAATTGTGCCAGCAATGTTTCACTCATTCGAGAATGCACTCGTTCCACGATTGCTGCAGAGCTGGCCGAGCGAACACTCTGACTGCCGTCCTTTGCCTATGTTGTTTTCAATGCTGTGGTGCCTGTCTCAGTAAGATTTTGATAGGTGGCAGCACACTGCAAGAGATTTGCTTGGTGAACGGTTTGACCGGTTATTTGTGGAAGTACAAGCAGACATGAGGCGTGCCTCAGGGATCAGTATATTTTCACCAGTATTATGTAACACCTTCATTTGTACTATTCCAAGCTGCAAAATATCCCGCAAGTGGATTCATTAAAAGACCTAGGAGTTATATATATATATTGAATAACTAAACTGGCAACTTCGTATTTAGAATATAACAAAAAGAAGCACGGGGAATGGGTGTATTGTGCAGGCTGAGCAGCTGCAGACAGGTTATGAGAATAGAAGCACTCTTGATGGTCTACAAACTGTATGTACGACTGGTATTGCAACTCGGCTGTGTTTTTTTTCGCTGTGCCAGCATACAAGCTTCGACCACTAGTTTTAGAGCTAGGGACTTTACGGCTGTGCTTAGGCCTTCCAAAATACGTAGCAAACGCAGTATTATACCTGAAAGCAAGAATACCACCTCTTTTAGGCCGATTCAAGCTATTAAGTGCAGACTTTCTTACGGTTGTACAAAACATTGTCTAATCATACACAAATATTTTTTTATCTCCAATCCCGATTTATCTTTCTCGGAGCACTGGCGTAGATTCCGCAATCCACAAATTATATTTGTGCAAACATTACTCGACTCCCTAAATGTACAAATTCGTGAAGTGTGTCCTTTGAATATGCAACCTAAATCCATAGGCATTTTCTACCACGATATTTTTCCAAGCCATGCGAAATTATTGCCTCACAGAATGTTAAATGGACTGTTACAAGAGCATCTAAATAATTTGATAACAAATAATGTTAATGCTACGGATGCATCACAAATAGAGGAAACAGCTGGCATATTCTGCCTTGAACTTAAGTGGTATGTTTTTTTTACGACTGCCTGATTTTATCCAAATTTCTATAGCGAATGTATGGCCATAATATTAGCTCTTCGAAAGTTAACCGTTTCAAAACAGTAGTATATATTACAACCGACTAATTATTTGTGTGTTCTTTTCTCTCTGCATCTGGTGAATTGTCCCTGCTGAAACTTTTCAGAATACTGGTTCCCGTGAATCTTTACTGTCGCCACTTAATTTGGGTATTAGGACACGAGTGTTTGTTTTTAAAGAAAAGTGAATATTATTTAGCAAAGGCGACACTTTTGGTGCCAATCATCATAGTTTTCCCGCTGACATTACAATTGCGTGATTTTGCACGCTAACATAAAACAAATTCTTATCAGACCCTGCCTTGACAGCTTCTTCAGAATATAAGCCCCTATTATTTCCCAGCAACAATGAGTTATCGAGAATAATCGAAATGGTATAACCAAACATCGCTGATGGGGTACCTTTCTCAACTTTTACCTGCATAGAGCAAGTCAAGCACTGTTTTCTCTGTATATCTTTTGTAGGGAGGGGGAAACAATTATTCATTACTTTCCATCCCGTCACTAGTACACGTCATTGAGAAGAAGAATCATAGCACCATGTGTTCAAAAACTTGAAAAAATCTGGAAATATCCGAATAAGTTGCTCTTTTGGAGCCTCTACTATAAGCTACAGTCACAGGGAGTATCAGTCAGACTAAAAGAATACTGAGCTAAATTCTTCATCTTTTTAAAGATTTGAGTACTAATACTCTGTAATTAAGTTTGTTGTAATAACTATTCCTAGTTTATACCAGAAGTATTGCGAAGAAACACTTAAAAAAACAACAGAAAAAAAAACACTTGGCCAATACCCTGCATTGAGTAAGAGCCATAAAAGAGGTGAAGAAGAAGAAGATCGGTTTGAGAGCAAATTGTTCTCTGCGCCATTTCACTTGTCATGGTGTTCTAGGGGTAGGGGTGCCTGAATGCTGACACTAAGGTAGTGGGATTGATTCTCAGCCGGGATGGCCAGATTTCACTAAAGGCTAAATGCCGGAGGCAGAAATTTTGAGAACCTCGGATGGCCCAGATTTTTGGAGATCTTCACTGCGGTGCCTCACACGAACATTCAGTGGTTTTGGGATGTAAAACCCTAGCAAATAGTATCTTGAAAGCCGTTCCTCCACTTAGTGTTCCCACTGTGCTGCCAAGAGAACTAACTGAGTGTCTAAGGGAACACGTAACTTTAGGTGAAGCTTGCGCAGGAGACAAAAAGTAAGACACCATCAGTGACTTCGCAGGTAACATAATTCCTTAAATGGTAGAGTGATCGGTGGCTTGGCCACACACTTATTTCTTCAACTTTCTATCTTTTCGGCCTTGGTTGTTTCCGACATGAGTTTTCTTTTGCTTTTTGTTACAATGCTGCATTTCTTAGAAGGATCCTGCAACGGTTTTTGAGCGTGATTCAAAAACTCTGCTGATCAGTAGTAGAGGCTCCTGAAAACACACGAGCCAAATATAACAATGTAGCAAGTGGCCTGCAATTCACAATAAATTATCATTCAGCTGAAAATTGCTTTTTTGCTTGACAAGTGAGGAACAAAGCTCTAAAATCACTCGGAGAAGGTCTGTATCAGCCAATAACTGATTTGAGCATGGTGCGCTAGGTCTTTACAGGGATAGTCGCAGGAAGCCACGACTTGTCTATGCATGTGTGCATGATCAACTGATAGGTTTGTGTATTCGAAAAAAAAGTTTTCAAAGTCACAAGATGCACGTGACATATTTTCTTTGCCCATGCCATCTCCCCCTGCTTAGCTTCCAGTGCTTTCATCAGGACAAAAATGCAATTGCAGCGTGTGACAAATCTTTGTAACTTTGCTCCTACTGTACGGGTTCTTAATATGTTTGCGGAACTGAACTTGTGAGGCAATAGGTTCATTTAGTACGTCCATTTCATGGTTATTTAAAAAGTGTTTCAGGGCCCCTTTATACTGTCTACCCCTTGCCACGTATCGACGATACACTAGATCGGCTGTGATCTGCAAAGTTTTTCTTCTCCTTTGATTTGAAAAGCGGATATTGACAAAAAGAGGTCTATGAGCGGGACCGTGAAAAAACAGCATTTGTAACACCAAATGGCCTCAGTGAATTCGAAGCACTTCCATTCAGTTTCTGTTTCACGCCAGCAACGTTCCAGCGAATGAAGGACACTGTCCTCGCGGGATTGAAATAGCAGTCATGCCTAGTGTATTGCGATGACGTGATGGTAATCTCTGGAATGTTTGACCAACATATAGAGCGACTACGCAGAGTATTGAAAGCCATCTGGTCAGCAATCTTGGCAATAAAAACCGAAAAATGCCACTTCGGCTTCGAAGAGCTTCGATTCCTTGGACATGTCATTAGTTCTGACTGCGTTCGTCCGGATCCCGAAAAGACAGCCGCTGTTCAGAGGTTTCCTACACCCAAAGACAAAAAGTCAGTGTGCCGATTTTTAGGTTTATGTGCCGACTATACGCGATTTGTGGAAAACTTCTCAAAGATTGCAGAACCTCTTACAAAACTAACAAAAGACTACGGGCCCTTCACATGGAAAAGCGAACAACAGAAAGCTTTTGATGTACTAAGAAAACGGCTAGAGGGTTCACCAATACTTTCCCATTTTGATGAGACAGCCGATACTTAAGTCTAAAACGATGCCAGCAATGTCGACCTCGGCACCATCCTAGTCCAGCCCTGGTCCAGTGGCAAAATGGTCAAGAGAAAGTGTTAGCCTATGCCAGCCGCAAACTTTCAAAAGCTGAGGCAAGCTACTTTGCAACTGAAAAAGTGCCTCTTAGTCATCTGGGCAATAAACAAGTTTCGACCCTACCCTTATGGTCGACCATTCAGAGCTGTCAGTGACCACCATGCTCTGTGCTGGCTAGAAAATCTCAAGGATCTATCAGGTCGACTAGTAAGATGGAGTCTTAGGCTGCAAGAGTATGACATTAGTGTCCTATACAAATCTGGAAGGAAACACAGCAATGCTGACTGCCTTTCATGCTCCCCCGTCGATCCAAGTGTACCTATAAAGAAAGAGTTCCCGTTTCTAGGCGTTGTCGATGCATCTAAAATCGTTTCGGAGGCCGTGCACGTTGTTCCACCTTGGAGTCCAAACCAACATTCGTTGCTTCTGAAAGGCAACTATCATCAAAACCAGCGAGCGATCCGGGCTAACACTATCACCGGCTACGGTGTGTTTTATGCAATGCGTGGCAAGCTCCCTCCATCCATGGGTCCGATTTCAGTCCGATGATGCCATCGAGGTCATCTAGCCCGGCAATTTTTACCCAACCCGTGGCAATACCACTCTCCCATGGGCGCAATCCAGCGGCGGTTTCTGATTGGAGCCTGCTGATGCAAGGCCCATCGCCACTTCCTGACTGGAGACATCTGATACAAAGCCCATCAGCGGTTCCTGAACGGAGGCTGTTGACGTATGGATCCCCAGGGCCTGTAAAAGAACCAAGCGGCACCACGACAAGCAGCAGACGAAAGCATCAGAGCGTCCGAAGAAATCCCGGCTGATCGACGAGCTCTATAAGCTGTTGGCACCGGTGCCGAATATGTAATGCCTCTGTTTGTGTTGTACATAAATGCTGCTTTAACTCACCCTTGTCATGTTCGTTCCTTTTATCAGCTCAGCAGAGAAGGAACCGTGAACACTAAAATTCGCGATTCCTAACAACGTCTATTGAAGGTATTTTTCCTAGGGACTTGTTCATGTTTGCCAGTGTTCTGTATCTGCCAGGACTCCAGCAAAAGCCTCCTTTTCAGATTCTTTTCAATTTTCATGACAGAAGCGCCATGGAAGTCGATCTTATGGTGGTGCTTCTCACAATGTTCCGCAGGGGCACTGCGTTGCACTTCCACCTTCCTGACATCATTCCTGTGCTGGCGTATTCTTTCAGGGAAGCACTTGCTCTCACCAATGTAGCTCACTGGACATTCCGCACACGGCCCTCTGTAGGCCAAACTTTGGTGTTTCTCCCTGAATCATCCATCTTTTGGCCGCGATAATAAGCGTGCGAATGTTGTAGCCAGATTATGAACTACCATGACCCCAGCTTTTCGAGAAACCTGGTGAGCTATTTGCTGATTCCCGGAACATAAAGGATGACGATTCGTTGGGCTGGTCTCTTTGGTCCCATTGTAATGAATGGTGTGGCAACTGAGGTAGTGGGGTCGCGTGTGTCTTTCCTAAGTGCGTCTGTGGGCTGGGGTGGTTGACCTTTCGACATGCGGCATGCCACATGGCAGATGAAAGATTTGATGTATTTGTTCCTTATAGGCTCGGTTATGACCCGCTCAGCTTCTCTCTTTCTTCCTCCTCGTGCTGTGCAGATGGCTCTTGCCCGTGAAAGGAGCGCCGACATTACGGATGCTTTTTGGGCAAGGGGTGACTCGACGTGAAGTACAAGTACCTGCAGGTGTGCATTGGTTTTCTGTACATCGATAAGATCGTACGCTCACCTTGTCGTCTTACTGAAACATCAAGAAACAGTAGCGCTCCATCTCGTTCTCTTTCTATTGTGAACTGGATCGCTTGCTTGACGGAATTAAAATGCTCGAGAAAGCTGTTTACTGCTGTACTCTTTATGATGCAAAAGCAGTCGTCCACATACATCACAAGTACTTTTGGCCGGTCCAAGGGTCGTATTTCCCTCGTTCTGCAAGCTCCATTGGGAGGTTTGAAGCTGTAACAAAAATGGCTGCTCCCCCAGGGGTCCCGCTGACCTGTCAGTACAAATTTTCGTTGGCACTGAAGTCTCTTCTCTGGACGAAGTACGCGGCACAGCTCATCGATGCTGTGGCAGGTTCTTTCATTCAAGAGTTCGTCGTCATTCAAAGCTGCTCTTGCGCTAGACAACGCCAGTGCTACGGGCACTCTGGTGAACAGGAACACTATGACACACAATACGATGCAACACTCACATCTTTCATGCACTCCACAAAGTGGCTGGCATTGCGTATATGGGTTGGCGTTCTGCCAACGAGCATCGTCAGGGTCCTGTGGAGATACCTGGACAGCGGACGGAGTGGAGACGGAGTAAAATCCGCGATTGAACGAGTAAGGATAGCGGGCTGATAGGTTACTGGAAGCCCGTAAAATCCTGGTGCAGATTCATTCTGCCAACTATCTTCCTCTAGCTCATCTGTCTTGAGGGGGGGGGGGCATCCACTCTTCTGTCCGTCAGGAAAATATCAGCAAAATACAACTGTTGAGCAGGTATTTTCTTTTTTGGTGCTGTTCAAAGTGTCACAGCTTTTATGTAATTCATTTATCATGTAGGACATTGTCTGAACAATTATAGTGGCGTTCGAGTCACCACATAGCACAGTGCCAATCTCTTGTTTGTGCTCCTAGGCCCCTGCTTATTTCTGCCTCTCATGAGTAAGAGACGGATAATTCGGCAGGAAGCGGTGACAAGAAATCAAGGACAGCATTCGAAACAACATGAAGGCATGTAAGGAAAATTCCATAGACGTGTCATCAGAGTACTCTTCGAGTGAAGAAACATGATAGGCTGGCATTGTCAGCAAGCCTCTGGTCTAAGAAAGTTATTTTACAAGCTGTGCATTCTCATCAATTGGGAAAGTCTGGTAAGTCGGTAAAGATTCACGATTTGAAATTGTCAAAACGATGTGGTTTTGTTTCAAAAGAAAACCAGGTAGGTGCTCACTTGCAGCTATGTTTGATCAATTTAAATGGAAAATATGTACAATTGCACATAAAACACAGAAACAGAAAAAAAAGAAGAGAACAATATTATAGAATTTATACATGGTCATCTTGGTCCCATCAACCCAATGTGCGATGAGTATGTACTGATTACATATTAGATAGCGCAATCAAAGGCTATCTGAGGCACACCGTGCTTTTTTGTGCAATCTGTGCTGCCTTAGCAACTATGCTCGTATTCACATACCTATGTGAACACAATCTCTGTGTCATATAAATTCCAGGGAACATTTGCACTGATAGCAGTGTGAAGGTAATTGTGAGTAATCATTCTTCTGTAGAGTCAATGCATGCTCCCTCAGGACTAACGTTGATACACGGCCCCATCTATTCCATGTACACTGGAAAGAGGAGCAGTAGGTGTTTCGGCCATAGTGTCGACACTGGCAATCCAAGGAGTGCTCGTTGACCCTGGGGATGATCGAGCAAGGTTCCTGGGATTTCCCTGTGACCTCTCATGGCAGTGCTGGGCCTCTTTGGAGGCCGGTTGGGCACATTTCCCGGGACAGCACACTACCGCTTGAGCAAGGTGTAGGACACAGACACCAGCTGAAGTACGGCCTGACCTACCAGGCCTATCGCCTTGATGGCAACCAGGGCACTCGCAACGTCCTTAAAAAAACTCCGGCTCCAATGGTGACAGTGATGGCGCCATGAGCTTCACGGACACTGGCTCTAAGCACGACCTGACCCACATCCAACTTTGAAGTCACCGTCAACTAATGTAAGTTTGTTCCGACTCACATGTTTGCACTTCAGTCACAAAGGCTCAAGGGCCTGTCTGAAGTGCACGTCACACATTTGTAATTCCAAGCAGACCTGTGCGCTGCACTGACATTGCCGGCAGGGGTGTGCCACGGTGTTTCTACATTTGACGGTGGCAAATCAAAGCCATGGGCTTCATTAGGTCGGCGGCGGCACACAAGAGGGGAGGGTGAGGTTAGATTCAGTAGTTGGTCAGGATAGAAATTTTCTAAGGAACCTAATAAGAAAGCCTTTCCCCGAAAGGGGGCAGCAGTTAGTGTGATAGCAACATGTAATAATGTTATTTATTCACGAATACTGCTGGTTTCAGTTTTTCAGTCATAGGTGTAAATACAAATATTCAGCACCTCTAAAAAATACAGTATAATGAAACACATGTTCACGCAATTCTTTTTCAAGTTGCTTAGCACCGAGCCTGCACAAAGACTCATCATGCAGGTTCCATAAATCCCCGTTCTGTGAAAAAAAGGATGAAAAAAATACAATTTAGAATATGTCTAAAAGGCCCAAAATTAGAGGATCAGATCACCGAGTTCGCTGTGCAAAATATGTTACAAAGGTCTGGGTATTGAAACAATTGAAATTATGCGAAAGTGAGAACTATCTTATTTATCAGGATGACTCGATTGCAAGTGCGTGGATGTTTGAGAAGGACTGCAGCGATAGAACATGTGCATGCAAAGTAGGCAAAAAACGCTTGTCATAGCGACAAAATATAAAACTGAGGATGGACCAAGAAGAATTTCGTGCTGGATCTCCACAATAAACTATATTCATTCTATCAATCAGGTGACAGAGAAATGTGTGGAATACAACCAACCCCTGTAAATAACCTTTATAGATAACGAGGAGGTGTTTGACTCAGTCGAGACATCGGCAGTGATGCACATACTATGAATTCAGGGTATCGACGAGCTCTACATAAACATAGTAGAAGAAATCTACAGCATATCCACAGTCACTATAGTTATCCGTAAAGAAAGAATTAGATACGCAATAAAGAAGGGTGTAAGGCAGGGAGACACTATCTCTGCTATGCTACTCATTCAACGCATGTTTACAGGAGGTTTCCAGTGCTCTAGCTTGGGAAGACTTAAGGATTAGCGTTAATAGAGAGTATCTTAGTAACCTGCTATTTGCTGATGACATGGCCTTAATGAATAACTCAGGGGACAAAATGGAGCTCATGATTACTGGACTGAACAGGGAAAGCAGAAGAGTAGGTCTGAAAATTAGTATGCACAAAACTAAAGCTATGTGCAGCAGTCTCAGCAGAAAACAGAACTTTGCGAAAGGTGGAGCGGCGCTGGAAATTGTAAAGAAATGTAGCATATTCATCATCAGCATCATCGCTTATTAGACACAACGCTGCACCTCTCACGCCGCTTGTGCTCGGAACTCGAGGCGCGTGCTACAAAAGAACAAGTCTTCGGTCCTGGCGGCTAGAATGAAGGCAGCCGTCGCCACTCGGCTCATGAAACCATGAAAAAGAAGAAACTATAAAGTTAAGGATGGTGTGAATAACGATTGGCAAGCAATCTTAAATCATGAATGGTAATCTACCACTAACCTTCAAGAGGGAAGGTATATACCAGCTGCATCTTTCCGGTATATTCCTACACAGCAGAAACCAAGAGGCTTCCAGAGAGGGTTCAGCTTAAATTGAGGACGACGCAACGAGCAATAGAAAGGAAAATGTATGTAAAACCTTAAGAGACAAGAAGAGAGCAGAGTGAGTCAGAGAACAAACCAGGGTCAAAGGTATTAGGTTGAAATCAAGAAGAAATGAACATGGGCCGGGCACGTAGCATGTATGCAGAATAAACACTGGTCATTTAGGGTAACCGACTAGATTATCAGAAAATGGAAACGCACGAAGGGGAGAGAAAAACTTAAGTGGGTGATGAAATTGAAACGTTCGCAGGTATAAGGCGGGAAACAAAAGCACAAGACTGGGTTAATTGGCAAATCATCGGAGAAGCCTTTGCACTGCAGTGGGTGGAGTCAGACTAATCACGTTTTCCGTCATTTGGCGAGGCAATAGAAATGAATTTTTTGCTGAATTGGATAATTTATTGTGAATTCCAGGCCGCGTGCTGCGGTATAACATTTCGCTCGCGCATTCTCGGAAGTCTTTACTACCAATCGGCAGCGTTATCTGACCATGCTCAAAAAGTGTTGCATAGCCCCTTTAAATGTAGAAGATTATCCTGAATTATTGGTATACTACAATAAAAATAGTACACCGTGTTGACCATGCCCCATAGGCAATTGCTGCTATAGCTGACTTCAACCAGCACTGTTGTTCAAGTGCAAAGCTTGCTGTGCTCGGCTTTCATATCCTGATGTATCGTGCTGCAGCTGTTGCATCTGAGCCATTCACCCGTGACAAAAGGGGGAGCGCCGCTGTAAAATAAGTGGTAATTTGTTATATACGTCTGTCAGATAAACCATACCAATTTAATAAATATACAGAGCAAACAGCCGTCTAAAAAATTGCTGTACGCACGCTGTCTGCAAAGATCCTACCCGATATAATCCGACGTCATTACATTTCGTTAAGGTCAATTACCTTGGCTCCAAAAGCAAACAAAAGAACTGTGCGCCATAAGGCGAGAGCACTGTGCTTACTGATTGAGTATATTCTTGAAACTGTAGCATTGTTAATTTACCTATATATGGGCTTATTCACAGCTCAGAAAATATTGCAGATGAGTTTTGTGGAACCTGCAAGGTGGCCGAAGGGTTATGAAAGGAGAAGACAACCCCACGTTTGTGAGAAAGAAAGGCCTCGTAGTGTCCAAAAAGTTCATCATGGTTCGGTGTTCGGCAAATAGGGGGCCTTTTTTTTGGTGGCTTGGTGCTTGTGGCTGTCTTCTTTCTTTTGCTAGAGTTACTAAATATCCTACCTGTAGTTAGTATATACAGCAGGAACTGAGTGTGTAATTGCCCCGTCCGTCAACTGGTTGGACCAAGCATACAAGTACCTTTTCAGTTAAAGTTTCAAGATTGGAATAAGACTGCTAATGGCAAGTTATCTTTTCACCTACTTTCCTTTTTTCACATTTACATTTTAATTGGTCTAAGAACTTCTCCTATAATTTCCTTGGCATTGTCTGTTAGCTCTCATGTATATATATACACATGCAGTGCCCCTTAGCACAGCTACTGTTTTTAGGTGGCGCAATTCTCATGCGACTACATTAGACTTGAGCTAGTTTCGAGACCTCATACTGTGGAAAATTTGACATCTACAGGGCACATTTGTAGAGACACGCTATATCCACCTTCGCCAACAGTAAACTATTGGCGGAAAGCTACCCATGGCAGATTAATTAATTTATTTTTTTGAAGAGTTGGATGTACAGCAGAACGCCTAACTTGGGCGCTTGGTGGTCGCTGTGAATGGGGGTAAATATTTTACTATACCCTGAAAACTTAAATTACGAAAACATTTCGTCATGGTCTAGGCGGCTGAGATTCCCTTCTTTTCCCCTGTTTACTTTTGTGTTTCTAGTTCTGCATGCGTGTTGCACAGTATTTGTTTTTTTTGTATTCTCACAGCTTTTTGAGCACAGCCAACTTCCAATGAATCGGCTCAGTTATTCTGAATATTGTAAACCTTACCAACAAAGAAAGAGGTGAGAGAGAAAAAATTAGTATAAGACATACCCTTTCTGAATTATTTTCGATTTCTCACAAGGGCTTTTATGGAGCTCAAATTAAGTAGGTTGGCGTGTCATACATCAAGGGCGAGCACATCATGTGCTAGACATGAATGATGGGCAGGTAAGAAGGAATCTCCCTCAAGAAGGGTCCACGGAGAAGCCGAAGCGCATAGCAGTTCCTGCACGGGTGCGCGGCTCTTCAGTACTAATCGACTGCAGCGCCGTCGCTGTGGGCAACGCGGAAGGGATCAGGCAGCGAGGCGCGGTCACGCCACTCACCACTTCCAATACACTCTAACCAAGTGGTCGGTGTTCTCTGGCTTCGCGCCCTTTTCGAGAGATCGTGACCTTTCCCTGAGTCTATAAAGTTTTCGTGTGTGTTTTGGCGCCTTTTACTGCAACTCAGGATGAAGTATGCTTCAGCGTTCGTGAGTACTTCGTCGTCGTTTCGTGCTTGCAAACATTGCTTTCGATCGAAGGCTTTGTTGTGCAGCTGCTGCAGAACTTGTGGTGGGTTGGTTTGTAGCAATATAAGAAGAGATCTTCTTTGGCACAAACAATACGGAAAAGAGACAAAGCGCTTCACTACGCAGTTAAGCGTTTAACTGGCGTGGTGATTTGTTTCACGCGTTTATACGTGGGCCCAATTGTAACCAAAGGCTGCGATGCTATTTCCTAATTATTGTGGGCTAATTTTGGCCTGTGTGAACGCATGCTCAACCTAGAGTCGTAACCTGCTGCAAACTTGGATTTTAGTGCTCCGAAAGTAACATTTTGCTGCTCCGAAAATTGCTCCAAATTGAATTTTGGCTGTTGCACCCCTGTAAATTTCTTGCATTTTTCTGATTGTCTTTCTAGGAGTTTGTGTGCTTTGTTTGGAATTTGATTTTCGATATTTCTTTAGTAGTCGATTATTTCTTTTTTGTTCTAGGTCTCAGTAGATTTGCTCATTTCATTGAGGTGCATTTTAACTATATTCAATTTCCTTAAGCTCTTTGAAAACTTGACCGAAGTACTCATGTACTTCGTTTTATTATGAACAGTATCTTTATCACGACTGCTTCAAAGGAATCCTATGTGTAAATGAGGCTTCGATTTCTCTTGGCATTTCACTTGCTTGAAGCTCCTTAGCAAACGGACCTCAGGCAGGCTTGGGAGTAATAAAGGGAGTAATAAAGTAATGGGAGTAATAAAGATGTTTCAGAATAGCCAAGGAACAAATGGGTGTCACTCAATGAAAATTGCATAACGAATGGGTCGTTGAGTGCACCAAACCATTATAAAAGCTGCAGGCCAAATTCTTTATTGTCATCAGCTACAGCATGAAAATTTTGCAAATATTCCTTGCAAGAGAGTAGCAGGTACCACACTTCTAGGAAGGATGACGAGGGATGGCGCAGTGATTGTCTCCCTACTACACAAAAAGTATGATGAATGATGTCCTAGTAGATACCTGCAAGCATGCTTGCAGCAGTTACCCAATGAGAGTCTGAAAAGGGCTCTCAAAGGCCGCTTTTTCAGCTTTTGTTTTGACTGTGCCGCGCATCTTCATTTCACTTTATTTAAATTTGTCATCCCATCACTTAAATAAATGTCATCACCTCTGTGCTTTTTTTTAATTGTCTGTTGGATTGATTTTATTGTATCTGACGAAGAAACAGGCGCTGAACTCCCCTTCTTTTATGTTAGTTTGTAATGGCAAATTGCACTTTTTCTTTTGGCATGCTCTGGCTGAAGTAATGTTTGCTAGGAACCTTTCTAGCAGTAGTTGCATTGTCACTACAGTATTTTTGAGCAGGCAGTAAAATGATGTGACTGCGTATCACATTTCTTTACAATGTTTTTATCTAAACAATTGAATACGCCGTATGTAACATGCTCAAGGAAATTGGTTTGTGCTGATGCATGAGCACAATTTCATACTGCTACATCCGAATTGGAAAAGTGTATGCCTATGCATAATAAAAAAAGTTTATTATGTGTAGTTTTGAAATAGTGGCTTGTGCTCTGTTATAGGAAAGTTATGTGGGGCTGAATTATTTTGTTACCTTACTGTTTGGAAGGTGAGCAGTGTGTCCAGCTTTTCAAGAAGACAAGCAGGTGCATAGGTGAATGCAGGTGCTTACAGGGTTACACAATATTGGCATATTTCTTTGTGCTTTGGCTATTGATTTCACAACTATCTTGTACTAGTTTAAATATTTCTAGTTTTTTTCTAAAAATGACTTTCCTACTAATGCCATCTTTATTGAGAGCTCTTTTGAATTTTGCATGATAATTGTTCATTCAGAATTTTTTTCAACTTTCCTAGAACATGTTTTGTGCACCGTCAGGAAATACTGCCAGTTTGAAGTCGACGCTCCGGCAAACATGTTCTGCAAATGATGTAGTGAGCAGGGTATCTACATTTAAAACTTGATGTCGCCCTGTAATGACTGGCACTTATCTTAACAAATGATGCCACATATCTAAAACAACTGCTTCATATACCCAAAAGACATGGCCGTCGGCTGATTTGAGCATTGTGATTCGCTTAGTCATGGTGGCCTTTGCAGTGTGCTGTGATATGCCTGCACCTCGAGATGCTACAGAGCATGTAAGTGAGCAACGAGCTGTCTTTGTTAAAGGAAAACACCACAAAAAAGTGCTCAATGTCATGTCAGGAGGTAGTATGCGAATATACCCTCTTAATCTTTTATCATCCCCTGTTTGCCCCTTTTTTCCCCCTCTGTGTAGCTTCAGTGCGCTCGCGCTGACTGAAAGCTAGAAAAATCACTCGGAGAGCGCGTAGAGATTACAGTATAGTTCAATTTTAGAAATTAGAAGCTACATAGGGCCTGGTCATTGCCTTCAGGAATTGATGGCATCAAAGTGTTTGGTGCGGGAGTCTAAAGGTGGCATCTCCACCCGTAGTTTCTTTTTGCACGCGCGGTGTTTTCAGAATTCTGAAATTGTACTTTAATAATATGCGAAAAACAATATTCTGTTTAGTGCCTTTTTAATTGACCACCATTCAATGAATATGCTTCTTGTTCTCTTTTTTCTCAGCACTAGTCAGAAGGGCATCACAGGAGAAGCTAATAGCCAGACTGCTATTGGGGAAAAAGTGTCTTTTATGCTTATATTAACTGTGTTTAATGGCACAGTTCATTTCTTCTTTCTCTGTCAACACTTAAAAGGGCCTGTCGTCTAGTTTGAGTCCTTCGAGCTGGCAAGAGAAATGTAGGAACTGGGCAATCGCGAATCTCGTCTGCCAAAATTTGCAACACTACGTGCCTCGGAAAGACTTTAAAATTGAAATTGCAGAACGACTGAAAGCTGGGCTAGTTGGTGATAGTACTTGAACATATTTTAACACGCGTGCCACTACGGGGACAGAAGAAACAATTGTGTTTTCTTCTCTTGTGTCCGCGTAGTCGTGCACTGTGTTGAAATATGTTCAAATGTCAAATTGAATTGTCAGACGGTCTTTCACTGTCACTGTTTTACTGTGAGTCGTCTGAAATGTCAGACTGATAACTGCTGTTGTCTTAGTCCATTGTTTGTAATTCATTGTTATCCTTATTTTTCTAGGTTCCTGTGACAGGATGTGGAAGAAATCTGAGGGCTGTGTTGGATTAATGAGATTACATTTCAAACATTGTGTTAATTGCTATATTTTACAAGCTTTAGAAAATACTCCCACTGTAGTTTTTATAGTGATTGGGTAATTTTCTGGTGACTTGTTTTCTTTTAATTGTCTATGCAATTTGTATGAAGTGTCATGTGATTGATCTTTTTTTATTAGGCTCACATGATTGTACTTTTCATTTGATCTACTATATTCACGTAGGAATGTTTGATGCAGTATGAACTTTTTTGTTTGTAGTAGGCACACTTGGCATGATCAAAATGCTTGCACTTGCAAGGGCTTTGATTATAGTAGTTAAGTAGTATTTTATCAGGTGATTAAAAAGACAATTTTATGATACGCTTTTTAGGTAGCCCGATTTGTTTATTTTTAGATTTTGCTTTTTATTTGCTTCATTTTGTGTTTTTTGGCATATTTGTTAGACCAGCCCACTGTTTTATTTTTTCAGCCTCATTGCTTAGACTGCACCTATATATTGAATGGAGTTTTATAACTAGTGTATTTTGTGATAGGAACATGAATTTGGGTTTTTAGTGACTTTCAGTTCATTGCAGGGGGAAAACTAAGCAGAGAGTTGAAATAAAAATACACATTTTAATTATATGTAATAGAAGGGGAATGTATGCCAGTGATGGAAGTGCTGCTCAAATTTCTCCTTACTCTTCCAAAAGAAAAATGCTGCTCCAAAGTGCAGTATTTGGTAGTAACTGCTCCAAACTTGCTCCGAAATGGTGTCGGCAAACTAAAGAGAATGAAGTTGAACCATGGGATTATCCAGTGAGCCTAAGCGAAACCGAAAGCAAGCTGCGTACCCTATTATCCTAGTATGCTACCCAGTGGCGTAAATAAAAAAAATCATAAGAGGTGACACATACCAGGCCACGGTGGCCAATTTCTAATTTTATTATTGGTTGAATGTTGCTTATAAAATAATTGAATCATGCTTTTGAATAGAATTTTGAGAACAGGCACAGGGTCCGAGCTCGAGCAATATCATTGTTCTATACAGTCTCTTTTTTTCACCTTTTTGCGATTCCGATAGTTCAAACAACTGAAGGGCATTCAACACAGGTGCGCAGTAACAGATAAAGAGCCTTTTAAAATGTTGATTGTGCTATACTGAACTGTTAGCTCAATTATATCATGTGCTCAAGTAAAAATTCAAGAGGAACACTTCCAAGAGCTGTCCTCCCCAACCCGAACAAAAGAAAATTCCGGACTCCTTTGACGCTCGCTTGCCCCCATGATTTACACCAATGATGCTACTATACGGCTTGTATACAAGCTGCGTACAAGGATACGGCATTTTCAATCATAATTATAAATATTTCTTAGGCGCTTAAGTGATGTTTTAGACTGCAGGAGTCGTTAAGAACATCCGTCTCCTGCGAGAATGCCAATAGCAACCTTAAGCTGTAGCAATTTTTGCTGCTCTGAAGCCATTTAAGCCTTTTCCGAAGCACCGTTTTTGCTGCTCCAAAATCTTCTCCGAAAACTAAAATGTTGCTTCCATCTCTGGTGTGCCTTAGATGAAATTGGCTCGATTTCGTTTGGTTACTGAGGTCAGAGTTGAATTGTGCCGTGATATAATTACTTAAAGAGGCCCTGCGACACTTTTTCAGCATAGTCGGAAAAAGCTGGGAATTGATAGACACAGCTCCTGAAAACATGATATTATAGCGCAGCATCCGGTATGGAATTCACAATTTTCAAAGTCATTCAGAAATTGCTCTATTGTCTCCTGGCAAATGATGCCGGAAACTGGAGTAAAGAAATATTCAAGTAAAATCCACGCCCATTAGCCGATTTAAGCACTATGAGCTGCATATTTACGAATTGCACCACAGAATGGCGAAATGAGCTCGCATTTGTTCGAAATGTCACTGAAACTAAATCATGAGTTTGAAAGAAAAAAAAAGATAGTGCACAAGTTATGATGGGCACTCATGGAGGCACTTGCCCTTTTCTCATCCCCCCCCTTCCATCATTTTCAAACTCACTTATTCGTACTAAATGCAAGGTAAAGTGCTTGAAGCATGCGGAAAACTTTTTTTAATCATTTTTGTACTCAACGCATTCTTAAAATTTTGTGACAGTCAATTTGTGAAGCAATAAACTGCTTGAATTAAGGCATTTGCTGATTACTCGCAAAAGTGTTGCAGCACCGCTTTGATGTATCGGCTGACAATCTAGGATTCAGGAGTTATTGATTGTGAAGTCATCCTTGGTTGCTTCTTATCTAGTATTGTACAAACCTGGTAAGCTTTCATCAGTGTAAATTTTGCTACATTTTAATTCTTTGCCATGACATACTTGTGCACTGGACAAGTTTATTGGTTGTTGTGCTGTGCTCTCTGTCTGGAAAGTGCTCTCAGGACTTATTCAGTGGAGAAGCGGTTTATTATTATTATTGTAGTATCTATTCAATTATTTCATGACCATTTTAACGTTACGGACATTGCAGCTATATATTCATAAGGGTAAATGTAAAAATGCTTGTGTGCTTAGATTTTTATGGGTGCTTTGCAAAGATTTCGAGTGGTAAAAAGGTGCCTTCTGACCAAGATGTTCTTGTTGTTTTTATTAATGAGTGAAGTAATTTTATCTTCGTTAGGTTTCCTAAGTAAACTAAAGAAATAAAGCTATTTCTATGCCTGTGCAGTCTAAGTAAACAGCAGAAATGGCAAGAGGTAAAAAAAGATTGAAGTCTTTCATCTTCTCCTTTCTTGTTTTTTTCTTCCTTTATTCTTTTCTTCACCTCCATTTTTCTTGTTTGTCTCTTTCCCTATCTTCTCCTATGTTACCCTCTTGTTCCTCCTCTTAACCCTCACATCACTTTCAGTCCTGGTCTGTTTTGCTTTACCATCTCTCACTAGCTATGCTGTACACGGTTCTGCCACTATCACTTCCCTCTCCTATGCTGTTGTTAAACCTCAATATGTGTGGTTGTGCTATGCTTGAAGACGCTTGGCACATACTTGCCTTCTGTGGAGCTGGTCACAGAAACTGGCACAGCGAAACACCTAAAGAGCTGTGCTGTTGAAAGGAATTAGAAATTTATCTGCCTTGAGTTTTTTTTTTCTTGCTTGCAGCACCAGGGTCGTTTACACATGCAGGAAGTACAGACGGTGAGAAGTAGCAGCATGGACGCCACCATTGCTGCAACTCTTGTAACTACAATACAGATATAGTGTCTCATATGAAATCCCACATCAGGGTTCACACAGGCGAGTGGCCGTTTCAGTGTCACTTGTGTCCTCAGAGCTTGTCTGTCAAATCCAATTTGGTACGTCACCTGCGTGCCCACAAAGGCGAGAGGCCACATAAGTGCCACCTGTGTTCTGGAGGTTCTCTCGAAAGTTCATATTGAGAAAGCATCTGCTCTCGCACACAGGTGACCGACCATTCAAGTGCCCGTTATGTCTTATAACGTTTGTGTCGAAAAGCAACATCAGCAGGTGCTTGCGCAGGCACAAACGCAAGTTACCAGTTCAGTAAGAGTTTTTTTAGCTCCCTTTTTCAAAGGTGTGATCGTCTGAGTCTGACTTGGTTTTTGAAAAATTCTTACAGTGCTAAATATTTTATGGAAACTCTGGGCATACCTCTATAAGTGATATCACAGGACTGAATCCTGACTGTGGCAGTCATATTTTGTGGGTAAGCAAAATTTAGCATTGTCAGTCTACTTAAAGTCAAGTCGTATTTAGAAGTTCTAAGTGGTAAAATTTAGAGCTGAGTGCTTCACTAAGGTTGCCTTGTAGTCCTACGATTGTTCCAGTTTGTAAAATATCGACAGTTAATGTACGTAGTTACGAAAACAATGTACACTCAGAACCACAAATGAAGACACCTGTATCATTATGTTGCTGGGAAATTTTTCTTGCTTCTAGACTCGTCTTTGTAAAATAATTTTCTAGTGAGATGTGGGTCTTGTGTGTGTTTATTTCTTTCATATTACTTTCTTGTTTAGATATAGTTTTGGCTAAAGAACACATGATTGCACTTGTTCAGCCAACATTTTGCTGGATTCCTAATTGAACAAAAGTAATATTCTCTTCAGACTAGTACTACACTTCACTATTGAGGAAAAATCCCAGTTCAGATTTGGAGTTATCATAATGAGAAGCACGTTGTGCCATGTTTGTGTAAATACTTCATTTTCTTCAGGTTTTTGGCTACACTTGCACCAGTTCATGTGTGGCCTAGTTTTTGATAGTACTCTTGTGTTGACTTGCATTAGACTTGGTGTCACTTTTTGTTTTGCCTTCAACACGAGGTGGAGCTTTGTAATGTAGTTCTTGTGATCGATATCAATGTCCTTTTTATATTTTATGCACATCTGTTGGACAGTCTTTATTACCTGCAAATAAATATCTGGATTGAAATGTATTAGAGGGATCCTTTTTAAATTTGCTATGTTCTTGCGAGATATGAATATCTTTGTGGTATTTGTGTTTTTTAAGGACGATAGTCTTTCTTGGGAACCCTCGTCGCAAAAATTTTAGATTGTCTGTACATTTGTCTGTTTGTCCACTCTTAACGGCATCGGGTACTTCAAACGGTCCGCCCCATCCGCAGCGCCCACCAATGTTTCTCAAGATTCAGCGCTCATACTTGTGAAATTGTCAATTAAAAAGCAATTATTGTGCATGTCAGGGGCACCATAACAACATGTATATATTCTGCGTGTGCGTCTTTTGCTAGAAATGGCATACATAAGTAATATTAAGGATCTTAGCGCTTATCACGCTGCGCTGACCATGCAACACTTGCACGAAAAAGCGAGTGTTTCCAACGCTCCACTACAATGAGACGGTGGTGGCACCTACCCATCACCTTGCGTTTTATACCTTATCACCTCTGAGACAGGCGCGCACACCCCTCTCAGAGCCATGCGCTTCGTTTTCCCAGAAAACTGCCAGATGGGGCTCATGTCTCACGTGTGGCGTGACTTCATGCGCTTGTTCGCTTTTGCTGCACGCTCGAGGCACTTTAACAAGTGCCTACGGAATATCGTTAACCATTTTTCTTGCGCAGAACATCCAATAAAATGTTTTGTTCACTCTCTCCACACACAAGACTCTGGTCTTTCAATGCCATTTGCTGATTAACATGCAGATACAGGGCCAATTTCTGTCGTTTGTCTTTTTGAGTTGTTTAAATAGTTTACATTACAGTACTTTCAATATGAGTTATTGTTTGTTGTGATAATTTGCTTAAACACAGTATTGCAAAGTAATGGTGTAAATATTATTACTGCCCTGAATAAAATAGCGAGTATATTAGATGTCATGCATTCGTAATTGTTGATACTGCAGTGCATCAGATGGTGATGTGTGAACCTGTTTAAATTTTATTGCATTCAGTAGTCCAAGTCAAGGTGTGTGGTGGCTCTTGTGCACTCAGTTATTGTTGTTATTGGATACAACAGCTATGACAAGCTTTATTCATAATTATGAGAATGACGTCTTTTCATGGTTCTTAGATTGGTTTGGCTATATTTTTGACAGAACTATCAATTCGCTATACATTGCAAGCTGTAGCTAGCTTTCCACTTGGTGCTAGACTCATGATTTTGCCTCTAACCTTTTGTAGGACAGTGGTACAAATGTGCGTTACTTTTTCATTTTGTTGAAAAAACCCGTAATTAAAAATTGCCCAAATCGGTGCAACTCTTACTGGTCGTTTGGTTAACCGAGGTATAGGAGGAGTCTTCTTTCGAACTTTTTACTTCGCTACGACTTATTGGGCAAAAAGCAAATTGCATAGGTATCATGGTTTCATCACTGCTGGCTATTCGTTGCAGTGGTCTGAATGAGCACCTCGAAAACATCGCTTCAACCATTCTTTAATGTTCCCTTTTTGGTTAGTTTACAAAACAGAATTTAGCAATCCACTTGCACAACCAATTCATTCTGCCCATTATTCAGTTTATTTTGACGAGCCAATTTCAGGTTTGTTTTGGATTATGATGTGTGGCGATTTCATGGCTGTAGCTAACCTTAAACCTCTCTGGAAGACACCGAAAAAGACTAGCAGTCATTGTTACTCCGCCGATGCTCTGCCGCAGCTTTCAGCGGCTGCTGCCCGCTATAAGCTGCGAATTTTTACAACGAAGTTCTGGTTTTGCACAGGAATCTACATTCTAGATAAGAGTTTTTACTCGTCGCGTCCTTGTCGAAAGGTTGCAGAGTAACTTCTGTGTTCATAAAAGAATGTGTAATCCTAAAAATAAAATTAAAAGAAAAACCATTTTTTGTGTGTCAGCAAATTATAATCTCGCAATACTGAAAATACCTACCCTGTCATGGAAAAATGTTTGGTAAGCAAGCAAACGTACAAAAATAAAATGTGGGTTGTGACGTCATGAATTTTTACAGTATCTACTTGGTAGTATGAACTTCTAATCGGTGAAAATAATGCACATTTTTCTCAAACTTGACCATACACTCAATGTGCTTAGTAGGAGGAAGTTTCATTGTTCAGTGTTGCCCCCAACATGTTTTTTTTCTTGGTTCCAGCAGACTTGTATGCCTCTAAAAGTATTTCGAAACGTATTCATTTGCTAAGGAAGAGCTTGGCAGGCTTCATATACCGAGACTTGCATATACATTGATTACTGGCATTGGGTAATATTAATGAGAGGGATTGAAAATACTTACTGAGTAAGATTCTTTTATACTGCTACTCATTTACTTATGTTTTTTCTTATGTTCTCTGCTTCGTGTTGATTTTTATTTTTCGGGCTTTATCAAATGGATTTTCCGTTTTAATCATGATTGCTTACACAGCCTTTATTGCAAGGCATTTTTAATGCAAGGCATATATACAAGGCATTTTTTATTGTGCTTGAGACAATGAGTGTCTCTTGTGAGACAACCAGTGTCTATTGAGAGATTATACTCGTAAGACTGTAGGGTTGTTAATGTCACTGCTATGGGTTTATTAACCCATGAGCAAGTATTGCGAATGAGTTCTGCGGAAACCTGCAAGGTAGTGGAAAGTCTAAGAAAGGGAAAGAAGACAATTACCTGTTTCTAGCAGAAAGCTACAAAAAATTTCAAAACTGATTTCATTGTAGATTCGTGCTACAAGCAGGTCGTTGTCTTTTTTCCTTTCTCAACCCATTGTCACCTTCCAGGTTTCGACAGAAATCATATGTTATACTTGTGTCCATGTAGTTAGAGTTGTCGATAAATTCACCCTCACGTTGTCAATTACTAGCTTCTTAGTTAGCTCAATAGGGACAGTGACAGCCCTGATTAAGCGTTGGTTTTGGGTTTAACCCGAACCCTGTCGAATTTGGCGGCAACAAGGAGGCTTTTTTTCCGATCAATTCGTAAGGATTTTCTTTATGTTTGGCACTACAAACGAGTCGTTGTCTTCTTTCCTTTTCAAACCTTTATACGTGGTAGTAGTTGGGTGCACGTTTCATGAGCATCGTCTCGACCTTGTGCTAGATTGTCTTAATAAAGCACGTTTGGTGTTGACCTAAAAAAAGTGACTCATTGGAGAGCGTCAAACACTCGTTCTTGGTCACTTGGTAGACAAAGAGGAGATACGACCTGATCCAGTGGAGGCGGCTGCAGTGGAAGTCTTAAACCAGCCTCGATCAGTAAAAGAACTATGAAGCTTTCTGTAACTATGCTCTTGCTTTAGTCGCTTCATTCTTACATTCGCTAATATCGTGCAGCCATTGACGTGCCTGCTTAAAAAAAACGTACAGTTCCAATGGACCCTGGAATGTGCGTTCGTTTATCGAGAACTCAAGTTCCGATTGACATCCCATTCGATTCTTTGACATTTCGACCCTATGGCTCCCCCAGAAGTGTAATCGGATGCTAGCGGTGTTTGTGTTGGTGCTGTTTTGCTTCAGCACGGCGATACCAAAGAACATGTCGTGGCATATGCGAGTTTTAGCAAGACTGAGCGTAACTACAATGTTACAGAAAAGGAATGTCTTGCATTGGTCTTCCCAGCACAATGCTTCAGGCCATACCTCTTAGGATGCTCCTTCACTATCGTGACAGACGACGATTCCCCGTACTGGCTCATCAATCTTCGCAATCCATCTGGTTGACTTGCACGTTGGGCACTTCTTTTACAGGAGTACGACTTTGCGGTTGCATATGAAAGTGGTCGCTGGCATGCTGATGCAGATTGCCCTTGGTGGCTGCCGCTTCCCATAATGGAGTGCGATGTGGAAAACTTCGATGAGAACATCACATTATTGGAGCCAGGATTTTTTGACCAGAATGCATTTAGCACAGAGCAGCAGAAGGACAGTGCTTTGCAGAAACTCTTTGCTAGCGGACGCAATTCATCGGCCACTCGTTTTTGCATTCGCGACGGGCTACTGTACAAGAAGAACTATTATACTACAGGTTCGAGATACCTTTTATGAGTGCCGAAGAGTCCCCGCGTTTCCATTTTACAAGCTATGCATGACGATCCAACATCCGGCCATCTAGGAGTAACGAGGACTCTACCAGCTTTAGGAAAGGTTTTACTGGCCTAACGCGTCAGACTACCCAACAATGCGTGTCTAAGTCCAATGAGTGTCAACGTTGCAAGCATCCTACAAGTGCCGCTTCTGGTAGATGACTTCATGTGCCGCCTCCAAGAACTTCATTTGAACAAGATGAAATTGACCTTCTTGGCCCCTTTTCATGGTCTTCAAACGAAAATGGTCTGATTGTCGTGTGTAGGAATAGTCCAATTTTATACTGCGAGATGGCTGCTATACCGTTGGCTATTACTCGTGATGTGTGCTTCTTCATGCTACGCTCTTTGATTCTCCAACAAGAACCTCCTAAAGTTAGCATTTGGGGCTGTCGACGCCAGTTCATGGCAGACGTGGTCGAAGAGATGCTTTGTCTATTTGCTTCATGCTTTCGACACTCTATGCCCTATCAAACTCAAACAAATGGTCTTACTGAATGCAAAACCACCACTCTCACACATGTGCTATCCATGTTTGACGCATCAGACCACCCAAATTGGGATGATGTTCTGCCTTTCATTACTCTCATTACACCGCCCTGCATGAAACCACTGGCTACAGTCTCTTCTTTCTCCTTTTTGCTAGACTGCCACGCTATACACCCGACATGTTTTTCCCACTTCTAGGTTGCGATCACCTCTGCATTTCTGAAACTGTATGCTGTGCAAAAGAGGCCCGATAACTTGCCCATTTGCGCACTCTTGCTTCGTAAGAATGTTTGAAGGTACGGTTCGACCGACGGCACCAACATGTCACATACGAACACGGTGGCTTGGTGCGGCTTTGACTCCAGTAGGAGAACGTGAATTATGTGAAAAATCGCTAGAACACTATGTTGAACCGTATGTCAACATTTATGTTCTTAAATATATATTTTAAACAGTGCCACTAAAATTCTTCAAAATATGCACTAGTATATTGAAATAAACTGTTTGAAAGAGTGAGGTGTCATTGTACCTATATTTTGGTCTAATCAAAAATTTCAAGTTGTTAAAGGTGTAATGCAATTTCTTGATGTTTTTCTTTTGTAAGAAACGGTAGAAGATCATCTGTCTTGTCTGTTTTGTGCAGCTATAGGGTCATCCAGCCACCAGGTAACTAAGGATGAAGAAAATAGACATCGTGGATCAGCCGACGCTGGCACTGTGACTATGATTCTGACCACTCGTTTCATCTGAAAGGGCACATGAGAGTTCACACAGGAGAGCGGCCATTTCAGTGCCACCTGTGTCCCCGGAACTTCTCACGGAGAGGCCATTCGGTAGTTTACATACGTGCACACAAGGTTGACCGGCCACATAAATGCCCGTTATGTCCTCAGGCGTTTGTGTCAAAAAGCAACCTTAACAGGCCCTTGTGCAAAAACAAATGCAATTTACGTCGTGTACATTGATCACTTCACATGCTTCAAAATTGTAACAATTTTTCTAATTTTTGTCAGAGTTTACATAGTGCATTTTTTGTTGACACAGCTTGCTTCTGGGTGCATAAAGCTCCTTGGGATTTTACAATACTTTTATTGAAACTTGCTGGCCTTTCTGATTTCACCATTGATTCTTCACTTTGCTTCTATTGCCTTTCATACACCGGTGCTGCTAGCGCGGTCAGTAGTGTTCCTCGGTGCACGCTACTGGAACCCTTTAACACTTTTTGAGCCATTAGCTTCTCATTATTGAAGTGTGGAATGAAGGACACACCACGTCTCTCAGAGTCACCATAAAATGCAAGGCAAACAACAAATATCTCCGCCAAGGTTTCAACGCAGTGAAGTGATTACATACAACAAACAGCACCCAGTCACCGTGGTTGAAGTTAATGTGCCGTCTTTCACTTCGGCACATGTCTTGTAACATTAACAAGGTGCGAGCAGATAAAAGTCTGGCGACTGTCGTTGTTTTCATTATCAGTACTGCACTACTACAGTGGCTGATTGTATTTCCATGCACCTATTTGTGTTTAAAAGCAATCACTTTCATGTTAAGCTCACAAATTTGCTTTCTCTGGGACTGCATGTGTGTGTCTTCTCACTTTTTCATTGTGTAATATTTGTTTAATGTGCTTTCCAGTCTTGTTGCATACATAGTACATGTGTGCTTCGTTACAGCAGTTAAGCATTTAGCAATTTTTTCCAAGTGTGTCAACTCGTTTGCACTTTTTTTCCTTTTTTACAATTCGACAAAAGCTATGGGGGTTTTCGTGTGCCCATTTATGACTGACATTTGATGCAATCATTATGTGACAATATAGTCATTACTTTTAATTATGCCAGATTTACTATGATCAGTGAGCTTTTCTTATTGCGCATTAAAACATTTATCGTCTTACCAGTACTGCCATTGTGATGTTCATATTAACCTTGGCAGACTTTTCCTTACCTCTATCTGCCAAAGCTTATTAGGAGTTGGGAATATTTTTATAATGATAAATCGAAAGTTTTTCCAAAAAGCAGGCCTATAGTGTTTTCATGTGCTAAGCAATCAGATGTGCCATTTTGAAAATGAGCAGTTATAGAACAAGTGGGAATGTGGGATTTTTATTTTCTAATCGGCCATTTCATTCTGAAATATGTGTCTCGGTGAAAAAGTCTGGAGTAAATTGAACTAATCAGCATTGTTATAGTACCAGGAAAGTTCAGTAAATATTTTGGTTTTACAAAGAGCGATGACTTGTAGCTTCAGAGTATGTGTCCTTATTGGATAAGGAGTAAAGATACCCTACTGTAATTATCAAATCCAAGCCCAGCTATTGTTTATTCCTAAGTCATTATGGTCTTCTTCCAGAGCCCATGAAGTCGCTGTGAAATTGCATATGAAATATGAGAAAATATGCGAATAATGCCCCTGGAGCATCTCACAGACCATCCTAGCTATTTCTTCAAGGTTTGTGCACTGATAGTCCCATGCAGACTCGAATGTGTTTTCAGCAAATCACTCTTACATGTCATGCAATATTTAACTGAATGTGTGAAACATAGTGATTTCTAAGTTTTTTGGGGCATTAGTTGATTAGGAAACAATTTGCAATGGTTGCAAAATTTATTCTTAAAAACAATGCTTACTCTAACTTCACAGGCTGATTCCCGAACAGCGTTTGAAAATGCAGTGTTTAGACAACTGAAAAATCTTGCAATATTTTATTGTTTGTAACATTATTGCTTTTTTTTATTTTTCAGTTCCTGTCACAGAATGTAAAAGCAATCTGAGGGCACTGTTGGATGAACAACACCGCATTTTAAATTTTGTGCTAATTGCTGTATTATATAAGTTTTAGATAGTACCACCATTGCAATTATTATTGTGATTGGGTCATTTCATTTATTTTCTGTTGACTTGTCTTTCATCAGTTTTCTATGCATTTTATATGAAGTGTCAGGTGATTGATCTCTTTTATTAGGCTCACTTGTCTGTACTTTTCATAAGATCTACTAGATTCACATATGGATTTGTGAGCCAGTTTGATATATTTTCTTTGTTGTAGGTATGCTTAGTGTGGTCTAAATGCTGATACTTGCAAGGGCTTTCATTACAGTAGTTAAGTATTATTCAATCTGGTGAATAAAGAAAGACAAACGTATGATAAAATTTTTTATAGAAAGCTCTACATGTTGACTTTTTTAATTTTGCATTTTATATGCTTCATTTCATGTTTTTGGCATCTTTATCAGATGGACCCACTGTTTTACTTTTTCAGCCTCATTGCTTAGACTGCAGTTATATAATAAATTGTTTTATAGTATAATTTGTGATAGGAACATTGATTTATTTATTTTAGTACTTTCAATTCATTGCAGTTGAGAATCCAAGCAGAAATGTGGCATGGAGTGTATACACTTAAATTAAATGTAATAGAAGGAGAATGTAAGCCCTAGTTATGAAATTTGCTTGACACCGTTTGGTTACTGAGGTACAGTTGAAATGTGCTGTGATGTTATTACGGAAAAAGGCCCCGCGACACTTCTTTAGCAAGGTGAGAAAAGGCTGGGTTTTGATAGGCAACGCCGCTGAGAAGATGAGATTCAGACATTATTGCGTAGCATGCGATAGAATTCACAGCTCTCAAAGTCATCCAGAGATCGCTCTCTTGTTTCTTAACGAATGATGCCGTAAACTAGAATGAACAAGCATTCAAGAAAAATCCTTGTCATCGGCTGATTTAAGCACCGCGAGCTGCATATTTACGGAGGTCACCACAGGATGACAAATTGTGCTCCCATTTGCCTGGAATAGCACTGAAACTAAATCACGACTTAGAAGGAAAAAAAGAAAGTAAAGAAAGCACGCAAGGTCATGATGAGCACTGATGGAGGCACTTGCTTCGTTCTCATATGCTCCTGCATCATTTTCGAGCCCACTCGCTGGTAACAAAGGCTACAGAAAGTGCTTAAAACATGCGGCAAACTCCTGTAACCATGCTTGTACTCGGCGCATTCTTAAAATTTATGACAGTCTATTTGGGATGAAATGAACTGCTTCAAATAAGGCATTCGTTGGTTACTTGCGAAACCCTTGCAGGGCCTCATTAAGTTATAGGCTGACAGGATAGTATTCAGATGTCATTGATGGTAAAGCCACCCTACATATCTTCTCTCCTAATATTGTATAAAACCTGGTAAGCTTTAATCTCTCTATATTTTGCTGCATTTCTATTCTTTGCAATGATATAATTGTGCACTGGACAAATTTAATTGGTACTTGTACTGTGCTCTCTATCTGAAAAGTGCCGTAAAGACTTAATGAGTGAAGAACCGGTTTATTATCACTATTGTAATATCTATTCAATAATTCCATGAGCATTCTAACGTTATGAACATCGCAGCTACATTGTCATAAGAATGAAAGCAAAAATACTTGAGCACTTAGATTTTATATGTGCTTAGTAAAGACCTCGAGTGGTAAAAAAAGCCTCCTAATAAGATGTTCTTGTTGTTTGTGAAAATGAGTGAAGTTATTTTGTCTTTATTAGGTTTTTTTGGTAAAGAAATTAAAACTATTTTTACGCCTGTGCAATTTGAGTGAACAGTGAAGATGGCAAAAGGTAAACACAGATTGAGATTTTTTGTCTTCTCCTTTCTTGGTTGTTTCTTTCTTTATCTTTTTCTTCACCTCCATTTTTCTTCCTTGTCTCTTTTTCTATCTTCTTCTATGTTGCCCACTTTTTTCTCCTCTTAACCCTCGCATCACTTTGTGTCTTGCTCAGTTCCCTTTCCCATTTCTCGCTATGCTGCACATGGTTATGCCATTATCATTTTCTTTTCTCATTTTTTTGTTAAACTTCACTATGTGTGGTTGTGCTATGCTTTGAGATGTTTGGCACATACATGCTTTCTGTGGAGCTGGTCACATGAACTGGCACAGCGAAACACTAAAAGAGCTGTGCTGTTTAAAGTGATGCAGAATTAACCTGTCTTATTACTATTTTTTTGCAGCACTGGGGTGGTTCACACATCCAGCAAGTAAATCCGGTGAGAAGTCGCAACATGGACGCCGCCACCACTGTAATTCGTGTGACTACGAGACTGATAAAGTGTCTCATATGAAAATGCACGTCAGGGTTCACACAGGTGAGTGGCCGTTTCAATGTCACTTGTGTCCTCAAAGCTTCTCGGTCACATCCACTTTGTTAGTTAACCTGCGCACCCACACAGGCGAGCGACCACACAAGTGCCACCTGTGTTCCCAAAGCTTCTCTCTAAAGTCCACATTGAGAAATCATCTGCTCTCTTACGCAGGTGACAGACAGTTGAGTTGCCCATTATGTCCTCAGACGTTTGTGTGGAAAAGCAACATCAGCAGGCACTTGCACTTGAACAAATGCAAGACAACAGTTCAGTAAGACTTCTTTTAGCTCCTCTTTTCAAAGATGTGACCCTGTGAGTGTGGCATGGTTCTTACAAGACCCTGACAGTGCTAAATATTCTATGGAAACTCTGGGGATAACTCTATAAGTGACGTCACAGCACTTAATCCTGACTGTGCCGTTCATATTTCAGGGGGGGGGGGGGCTAAGCGTAGAATTGACAGCGTACTTAGACTCAGGTCGTATTCAAATACCCTAAGTGGTAAAATTTAAAGCTGAGTGCTTCGTTGAGTTTGCCTTGTAGTCGCATGATTGTTTCAGCTTGTAAAATTTCAGCAGTTAATAAATGTAGTTACGAAAACAATGTACACTCGTAACCACCAAAGAAGACACCTCTATCAATGTTGATCAATATGTCGCGGGGATTGTTTTCCTGCTTTTGGACTCGTCTTCGTAAAATAATTTGCTAGTACGATACGTGTCTTGTGTGCTTTTTAGTTTTTATATTACTTTGTTGTTTACGTGAACTTTTTTAAAAAGCACATGGAGGTAAGGTTTCACCAAACGTATTGCTGGTTTCCTAATTGAACAAAAGCAATGTTCGCTTCAGACTAGCGCTACGCTTTTCTATAGAAGAGCCAATGCAGTTCTGAGCCAAATCAATTTAGAGTTATCATAATCAGAAGGACGCTGTGTCATGTTTGTGCAAACACTTTTTCTTTGCGTCCGGTTTTCGGTAACATTTGCACCAGGTCACGTGGGGCCTAGTTATTTATCGTGCTCTTTTATTGTCTTGCATTGGACTTCATGTCATTTTTCACTTTGCCTTAAATACAAGGTGGAGCTTTATGTTGTGATTCCTGTGATCGATATCAATGTTCTTTCTCATGTTCAATATGCAGCTGCTGGACAGTCTTTATTACCTGCAAATAAATCTGGGGATTGAAATCCATTGGAGGGCTCCTTTTTAAATTTGCTCTGTTTTTACGAGATCTCAATAACTTTGTGGTATTTGTGTTTTTATAGTTTGTATTTCTGAGTTGTTTAATTATGTTACATTGCAGAATTTTTCCGTATGAATGCTTCTTTGTTTTCATCAGTTACTTAAACATAGTGTTGCAAAATAATTATGACAACTATATTAAGATGTCTGTCGTACGTTTTGTTGTGGGAATCTACACTCAAGATATAAATAAGCTCAACTTCATTTGGTTATTGAAGTTATATTTGGTGTATTGTTTGGTATAATTAAAGTATGGGCTTGAAAACTATTCTTAACAAGCTGCTCATGATGAAACTGCACTTGATGTCTTCCAGCCTAGAGCTTACTTCTAATCTCGTATACTTCCCTTGGCATCTTTGTCTGTAGTGCCATGGCGCAAATTGCTGCAGTAACTGCCAATCAGAGGTGCACATGCATCTCGAGCTCAGACAGACTGTGCTTTATTAATTTATTCATAGTCCCTGAAAGAAAGGGCAAGTCATGACGTACTGACAATCTAGAAGGATGCGACATTCTGTCTGCGCGACGCTTCTCTAATGCAGTGAATGCCCATCTTGTTTTCGACTGATCACGAGAGCACCCCTTCTTCTCTATTATTAGTTTTTTTTGCACTGGCAAAAGCATTTCTCGGTTAACTCATTATTACTATCACTACATTGCATTGCCTTCTGCCTTCTAAGGCTCATCGCTTCTATGGATATGCAGGAAAATCAGAAATCGGAACAGGCACAAGGCACCCAAAGCTTTATATGTAGTGAGGTTGGTGCTAACCACCCCTTCCATTTATGCATATAAATATACATTGTGAACAGGGCCACTAAATCCTTCACAATATGCAGTATCTCTAAATAAAGAGTTCGAAATAAAGAGGTTTTATTTTAGTTATGTACTGGTTCAGTGATGGTGACGTTGTGCCAGCCAGAAATGCTTCTTACAAACACTGCTATGTGGCAAGGTGGTTGGTGGTGTTATGAATGTTTTAGTGTTCAATGTATAATTATTTGGTTGTTTTTATACATTGTGTGTGCTAAAGGAACCCCACGCTGGTAGTCCGCACCACCCGCAAATAAATATTGTGTTTAAAACATGAGCTTTTTCTTGCCAGATCCAATAATTTTTTCTTCATCTAGGCTCTCTAATGTGTGCATTTTTTGCAGTTCATGCAGCATACAGTTAGAGTGCATGGAGTTCTGCTTCAAAAGAGTGAAAATATGTTTCTGTTGCAGTATATGTGGAAGAAAAGTTTAATAAAAAAACTTGCTTTCATCGAAACACAGGCGAGCTGCTCTGCTGCTTGGCAAATAAATTATGTGTTGTGGGTTAATACCTAATAAACGTGGTCATTTCTAAAAATATTGTAAATAATGTGTCTAGTGTGATGGAGCCTTTATAATCAACCGTGGATTGATTTAACGAGCTGACGCTCTTGCGATAAACACAAGTCTAAATATATGGGCACTTTTGCATCTTGTATTGTCGTTGAAATGCAACTGGCTTGGATGAATGAATGTGCAAACCTTCGCTGAGCATGAAAGCTTCCTAAGTGTTGCACCTCCTATGGAAACTGACCAATTAAGCTGCTATGCTCGACAATGAATGTCCAATACCCAGCCAAGGCTGTCGTATTTCGAGCGGGGAATAGCACGCAGTCACCGTGGTCGAAGTTAATGTGTCGTCGTTTACTGCGCCACAAGTCTTGTAACCTTAACGTGATACTAGCAAATAAAGGTCTGGCTTCTTTTGTTGTTTTCGTTATCGGCACTACACTACTACAGTGGCTAATTATATTGCCATGCACAACTGTTGTGTTTAAATGTGATCCTTTTAATGTCAATCTCACAAATTTGCTTTCTCAGGGACCGCATGTGTGTGTCTTCTCACTTTTTATTGTATATTATTTGTTCTATGTGATATTTTCATCTTGACGAGTCAACACAAAAATAAGATCTATACGTCTACGTCTATCGATAACATTTAATTGGCATCTCCATAATCTGCCATCTTTACAGTTTAGAGAACCACGAATTATTAACGTCGTATGCACTTTTCCCTTAGATAAAAAGCACACGACGCAAATGATGTTGCGTATACGTGCTCTCAACATCAAAGACATTGCACAAATTTCTGTCTTCCAAAACTGCTTTAATGGACGTTTTAATGATAAATATGTACTGGCATGTAATATCTAGAAAGTGCTCGAACATAAATGGATATGTAACGTTAAGAGTGTGCGTATTACGCACACTTGCATCAGCGAGAAGATAAAGTGCGTGAACGACGGCATCGTTTTGGGACGTTAAACCCCAAGAATCATTAGCATCAAGACCCCAGAGATATTTTATGTATAACGATACAGTAATGAGTAGCTTTTTCTGTTTATGTACATAGAGCAATGATAAGCTTTCTTAATAGGTTACATTTTTGTGTAAATAACCTGATTTGTACACTTAGTAGTTTGCATGTGCATGCATGCTTTTGTATTCACCCACACTTCAGCCACTGCAACATTGAAGGATTGCATGCAAGTTGTGCAATGAAATTTCAGATTAGCAGCTGTAATAAACATTGTGATTGTATGTATGCATCCCTAAAAATAATTTCAAAAGGAGACTGATTTCAGCAACAAATTTTACATGTTACACCACAACCAGAATATGTAGTAAAACTTGATCGTTGTGGGAAGTCACTCGTAGAACGCAGCCTACACCAGGTCGCTAATATCTCGAGTAGAAAATCAGAAAATTCTGCTTCACTGAGCTGCACGCGCTTCGGTCACTCACAGGATGTGATGGCTCTTTCGGGGCTCGATAAATACCACAGTAAACCCCACGCCCTCTTTCAAAGGATTACGGGGTAGTACTTCACGTTACCGCGCTCACAACTCTATGGCCGCGGAACCTGCACGTCAGCCATGTTTGTTGCATCGTCTAGGCCTCTAGCCACATCCACCGAACACGCTTCCTTGGCTAATAGCTAAATCATAAATCATGCTAATTGCTACGCAGTGCATTTCAAAATAAAATACTTACAAAACCGTAACTGTTTTTATGACACAAAGTTGCTGTGAGAGCACTGTTAGAAGTGTGAAGGTTTTCATGTAAACCACGTGTAAATAGCCCCCCCTTTTTTTTGAGCTGCCACGACGACTTGCCATTGGCTCGCTGCAAGCTGAACGCAGCCGAGGCAAGCCCCAGTCAACATTGTTCGCTGCATAGAGTTTCCCAAAATTAACTAGAGGGCACTCTGGCGCTGCCATCATTCAGCGACCAAGGGAATGATGGGTAGTACTAGAGGTGTGCGCCGACTGGTCGGTGCGCTGCCGCCGCCGCCGACGTTTTTCATCGGCGCAATCGGTGCGCCATTTATGCACCAGTACCGAATTTTCTCAGATTTGTCTTTTTTCTTTTTCATTTTGCTTTATAGCTTCGTTTCACATTTATGTAGCCAGTAAAAGAACAGGCTTCTTAGCTATCTTCATCCAGCTTTAGAGACCGAGAGTACCGCTGTGAACAGCGGCACAAGTTCGGCGGCCGCTGCATGAAATGACACATTGAACAAATTGACAAAAAATAAATGTACCAGTTGCAGTAATGCCTAGCAGCTGCCATCTGAGGCTTAAAATCAATTTTCGCTGGTTTTCTATGTCGTAATTAGCAATGATAATGGTCGTACAACGTTGAATGTACTGGCCCAGCGTGTTGATGTGTGCGAGTTCACCGTAGCACTATTCGAATATTCATATGGATGCAAAACGGCATCATAATTCGTCCAAGATGGCAGCCTTTGATCGTGCCTGAAACAGGGCGTATACACAGAAGAAATTAAATGGTAGCAGTGCAGCACGAATGCACCGCGTTAGGTGAAGAACTACACAAAGCCCCGAAGGATGAAATCGAAAGGGAGAAGTTTAATGGAGATTAGAAGCGTCGACGCATAATACATGCTCGAACCTACTCAGGGTATATCATCACCTGTCCATGGTGTTAAAGTTGATAATTTTCGAGGATTATCATATCTCTCATATGCAGCGTCTCAACATGCTGCAGAAAATATTTTATGCCTTTTAATTCAGGCATCATATATCCGGGATGAAGATGCCAAGGCAGTAAGATGGCAAGAGAGAGAAAGAAAGGCTGGGGGATTAACCAGATCTTGGCATCCGGTTTGCTGCCCAGCACTGGGGGTGGAGGAATAGGGGCAAGAAAGGGGGTGTAGAGAGACAGAAAAGGAAACGCATGTGCACTCAGGAGTAATGGCAAACTTAACGGAGGATTTATTACATTCTGTACAGACAGGGCGAGAGATCTCTTGCGAATGAGCTGGGTGGCTCACTATAAAGTGTGCGTTTTGACTAAATCAGGGAATGGGTCCAGAATGCGCTGTTTAATCACGGGGGACACACACCATTTTTGACGGTGCCGCTCACACTTGCTCAAGTCAACGTCTTTGATTGGGGCGTGGTCACCACACTGCACATGTGGCACCAAAAAAGCAATGTGGTCATCACGTCGAACGTCTTATGGTGTCGGAATTCCACCTCACTCCCCGGCTAAGATGGACAAAACACGGCGGACAGCAGGCTGGCAGCCCTTCGGTGACTTGTTTGATGAACAAAGAACGCCGCTCTCTCCCGTCGGCCCAGGCACCGCGTGTAACAACGCTATTCAGTGGTGAGCAGAGGCGATTAAGCTTGTCTGAAGCCACCAGTTTTAAAAAGAACAAAATAAAATTTAAAAACTTGCCAGCAAAAAGTTTACAAAAGATGGCTGCATTCGTCAATAATGCGGAGACAGACACTTGAGCGACATGTCATATATGACGTAGTCCAGCAAACATGTTTTCATCACGTAACTTGAACTGGCCTACTGGCACTGTGAAAGATGAAGAATAATTGTTGTGGACAGTGGTGATGTACTTCTTTTGCGAAGGTAATGCTCAGAAATAACCAAATAAATCTTAACTTTATATTCAGGTCTTGATAAAAACGTTTGTCAAGTTACGAAGCTCCTCAGGTGGCTAAGTAATAAATTACTTCACCATACTTTATGTTGAAATAATTTGGAAATAAATAACGCAACCTCTGTTTAATTGATATTCAATGACGTGACTGCAATCAACGGTGTGTCGTCGCTATAAAACTGGAACGTTATCTGTGGACACGAGCGGGCGAATGCAGTGGAGAACGAATATGCCACGTAATAAAAGCGATGTGATGTCGCACATATTCGCCTGCACAACTCCGTGGCCTTTTGCTGCTCGTGATGTATTCGAAGGAGCTAGCCAAGTCTCGGGTAGAATTCGAGCAGAGTAGCCGGGGATGATAAGAGGAACGTTTATATACACTATTTACACACTAATGGTAGCTATATGTTGATGGGAGCATCATGGAAGCGTGATTGAAGCTTCTCAGGGATGGTTGAGAGCGTCTCGGTTCTCACGCTTTACGCCCTGATCTTCCTAAAATTATCTCCAGGAGAAAACAGTGGACAGTTTGCAAGAATCTTCTAGGCAGCTTTTTTGTGAGGTTATTTTTCAACCAAAAACTCATGTTCACAGGCTGCTTTTCTCGCTCATTTCGTTTTTGCCATTCCTTTTTTTTTTTTTGAGATCTTGTTGGGCTCACGTGCCTTCGCTAGAATTTGGAGAGGTAGCATTTTCTTGTACTCGCGTGCTCAAAATGAGAAATAAAAGCAGCCTGTGAACGAGAGTTTTTGGTTGAAAAACAAACCTTACAGGAAAGTCGCCTTTCAGATCACTGTAAACTGACAGACTGCATGTCAATTCACTTCAGGACAGTCCGAACAAATTGTCGTCTTCATCTCCATCCGCCAAATAGGGGGGGGGGGGGGAGTTATACGAAGGTGCCTAATTTCTGAAGCCCAGCAGGGAGCGCAGGGAGCAGCGAATAAGAATTAAAAAAAACGAGAGAGGGAGAAAGAAAGCGAAAGTCAAACACTGCCTTCTTTTCAACCAAGGAAAGAGAGAAGGTGCACGTTCAGTTTGTCACACGGCGAGAGTGAAACATAACGTAGGTCACAGTGCAATAATACGCACAACACATCACAGTGCAATAACTTTGCATCGCATATGCAGAATAGGGTCTGCAGCGCCAGACAGGCTAGGGCTTGTGAGAATGGAAGATTTGCAAGCACCACAGAGTGGGGGAAACATACCTGACGAGGGATCCCAAGCTTTCGGCTAATTGTTCAGCGCGTCTCTTGGCACGTTGAACAAATCAAGCAGCCTCGATTTCAAACAGCTCTTCCTAGGCTGTGAGTCAGTCAGGCGTGTCCAAGGAGTTTTTGACAAGGGGAGCCAACAGCCCTAAAGAATTCGAAGTATGACTTTCGTGCTGTCGCTTCTTTTAGCGCTCCTAGAGAGCGTTGATCCGGAAGAAATCAGGGTAGGCTCAGCTGCAATCGTCCCCCGCGTCCAAGCGGCGCCCAGCAAGGGAGGCCGATCTTAACATCTTCTACAGACACACGCACATAAGCAAGCACAGTTTCACTCCGAGAGGGAATTGGTAGTGGTCGCAATGACGTACCTAACGTGCATCTACTGTAAAAAGGCGTGCAGTGTATGCACGCCTTTTTTTTGAAAGTCTTGTAATTCTAGTATATTTTCATTACATAGCCGAGGAATGAGGCGGTTGTTACTCGCATATATTTGTGTTGAAGTACTACAAATATTTATTCGCCGCACATGACTTCTGGAAATGATACTCCAAAAAAAAAAGAAATCACTCCAATACTTTTTAAACTAAGTTCGCACGTGGGAGTACTTGTTCTCTGTCTGCGCTTTTCCATGGTTCATGAGTGTTAAGCCACGCTGCTGCTTTTATAGAATGTTGTACGATAAGCCATATCAACGCAGTGACAGGATTTCCTACAGGCTGCCAAGTATTTGATCACCAGGAATTTTCCCTCCGGCTTATTTTGATTGAAAGAAGCGACATATTTTTGCTGAAAACCCGGTTTATGCACTGGGGCCCGTTGCACAGATGTTCCAAATTGCAACTCTTGATCATCGCGAGCGCGAAGACGGCAAGTGAAAGCCTCTATGCTGTTGTCTGTACGGCCGGTGTAACGAAACGATATATAAAAATATTTTGCTTTCGACTCACTCGGACTGAGACTAGCGAAATTTCTCTCTATTTAAACTCACACAGACTCAGACTCACCGATGTTTTTGTCAGCCGGATCCACTAATACTTTCCTCAAATATACCCACTCATACTCAGACTGATCAAAATGTTCCTCCAGCGAACTCACTCGGACTAATAGACTCGCGAAATGTTCCTAAGACAGACGCACTTGGACTGAAAATGAGCAATATTCGACTTGGTCCGGCTCATACAATAAACGTCGAAGGAGCAGCATTGAAAAACACATGTGAAAGAATTGCAATTGTTGCCAAGCAACCTATATATATATATATATATATATATATATATATATATATATATATATATATATATATATATATATATATTAGCTTTCAACATACAAAAACAAGTTATTTTTACTGCCTCTAATTATTAATATTAAAGAGAAATTTAACATTACATGCAATTTCCGCGACAGGCACATGCGTGCTGATAGCACTAAATACAATAGGTACCATATGAATTGGATGCTGTGAATACCTGTGCTATTTTGAAATTTGGTGATACTATGCTGGTGTATATATTCGCCCACGCTTGTAATTTGGTCATGTTGCGGAATGCTGTAATATAAAATTTTTGTCAGCAGAAAATCTGAGAACCATGACTTGACAGGGTCGCGTTCTTTAAAAAGTATGTTACCTGTCCCAAGTTTCGTATCAGGTAAGGTGCATTCATGGTTCATTATTCTTCAAGTCTTCCTGCAAAACACTGCAAGAAAAACTTGTCTTCATTGGAAGGACCTGTGGTTAGTGCACATGTACGTGTTATTCTACATAAGCTGAGTCTTTCGACAATAACTGATCAGTTGCAATACAGCGCTGTGTTTCCGTCTATTTAGGTGGGCATGATTGTGTTGTATTGTATGCTGCTTCCTCAAAAGGAAAATAATGACTAGGTCGTTAGCTACCTGCTGCAACAAACAAAAAAAAAACAAGATGCAACATTTTTTTCTTTCAGTACTCCTCTTTCTGCCCTCCACTCCTCCCCCCCACACACGCACACCAGAGCTATAAGCGTCCAAGAAGGAAGAGCGGCTTTTAACGGTTGCGCACCTGTCATCGCTTCTCTAAATGTTTCGGTGGAGGGAAGTTGTCGGAGCAGCGAGGATATAATGTACGACAGGAATCAAAGGTGAACATTCGACATAAGCTTGTCTGTTTTCAATAGAAACTGAAGGAATGAGAACTCCAACCAAAATATATTTGAGGAAAAAAAACAGATGTTTCGAAGCTGGTCCAGCTTCTTCCTCAGGGTTGTGAGATTGGCTTCAAAACGTCGTTTTTTATATGTTTTGGTTGGACTTTTCTCATTACTTCAATGTACGAATAGAAGTGGGGATGACGGTAAAGGAAATGATTGCCCCAGTGGCTTTCGCAATACTTCATTAGGCAAAATATTTTCTCTTTTCATCTTGCTGTCTAATCTCCTATAGCCTTCTCATGACTCTTGGCTAAGCTTTGTTTTGTGCTCGGTAGCTCAGGGTGAGGTGAGTTTCCGCAAACCTTACTTGCCTTCCAAACCAGTTACTGCATGCAAGGTTCGCCTGAATGGACGAATCTGTGGTTGAAGAAAAGGAAAAAGACGCTCTTTCCTTACGAGGGCAGGGCTCAGTGGCTTGAAGGGAGGGGGGGGGTGGAGAAAAGAGTTTAGAAGTAGGAAGGAGAAGAAGGTTTGGAAGAACGTGACGGCCATGGCTGCCAGAGCAGAAAGAAAATAGGGGCCGTTGGCAGGGCAGTCCGAGTCGTAGGACTTGGAAATGTGGAGCTGCAACCACGTACGCACATACCTATGGCCATTCCCACAAAAAAATGTCCTAGATCACCTTTCTTTGGCAAGAATACAGAAAACTAGCTAAACTAGAAAACTAAAATAAATAAACAACTGATAATCCAACCACCTGTTGTCACCACAGCTGCGGACGGAAGGAAAAACGTAATCCGTGACCTCACCACCACCGCCAACACATAGGCATTTATTCGCAGAACACTGTGTATAAGAAAAGACATGGAAAACACGACAACAATGGCACTGCAACGACACCCCATGTCGACCCAACTTGAGCGCAGGGAACAGCGAACGGAGCACAATGGCAGAACACTGTGACACTACTCGCAACATGTTTGCCCCCCACCAGTCCCGAAGGCATGGTGTAAAGCTCGTTGCGATTTGTAGTCTTTCTGCATTCCTTGAAGAGCACAAAGAGCGCGAAAGATTGGTTACGAGAAACTTGAGCGTGGAAAACGACCTTGCCATCAAGCTTTTTGCAGTGTGGACTGGAAAAACGCAATGATGGGTGAGGGACGACAGGAAGTTCTTACGCGCTTCAAAGATGACTATGAATAGAAAAGTGTTTAAATGAGAATGATAAAAAAATCTACGAAAATATGGGCGTTGCTATGTTGTGTCGGTACAACAGAACTGTAGGCCTGTTGGAAAAAGATGGCAGCAATATCTCATAAAGAGACTGGACAATTAAAAGCCTCTCTAATTGCCGAGAGTTAAAAGAATTCTTTGCCAAGGTTTCAGCTTGAATAAATATATTTCCGCGAGTGATGAAGGATCACGTACGGCATGAATGGTGTGTTCCTGCCTCCTTCTTTCTTGAAATATGGCCGCGAGAATTTTCATGGTACACTAAATTGCGCAGCCGCTGTTTAATTGGTAGCAAATGACATGACAAAAGCCCATGGTCTGTGTCATCGTACATTTTAACAAAACTTGAAATCCAGCCAGATGGCTCATTGCTATCGGGAAATTTTTAGCGCAAACTAATGCTTCCTCACGACGTTCACCAGCACCCATCCTGTCTCTCCCGTTCGTCTTAACGTCTTGTTTAGCGCTCACAACTATCCCAATAGCCACATTTATTCAAGAAAAAACTAAGTGACATCTGAGGGCACAAGCAGTTCAACGCAATAGAGAGAACGGGTGCTCGATTGCTAACGAATCGTGCTGCTTTCTCGTCTTTGAAGCCACATTAGTAATGAATCTGCAGCTTAGCAGTTCTCCGTTGATCAGGTGCATAATCATAGATCAAGCTAAGTGCAGATTCCGATGTAACGTAATAAAGGTGTCCTGGAGTGGCACATGTGTCACAACAAGCTGCAGAACCCAATTCCATTCCTTCGTACCGTCATGCTCGTTTAATACAAACGTTTGTAGATTGGATTACAGAAACAACATTAAAAGACCGAGAAATATTTAATTCCTTTTTTCGTTAGTAACGCTCTTTGTTATGTATTCTGTTCACTGGGAGCACATAATGTGATGAATTAACATAAAGTGCTGTTTCTACTTCACCACAGTCAGCGAACGGTGCACTCTACAAACACATCACCTACATTAAACTTCGTGCCAGCACAATGCGTACAATCCTCAATTACATCGCCAAAAAACAAAATTACGGGTTTCACAGAAATAATTTCCTAATGATTAGTTACATATTCAAACGTGAAACTTAAAAATAGCACCACCATGAACGGGATTAACTCCATGGCCGAATTTTACTGCAAAAAGTGCTTGAATAACTGCACCTTCCAGGTATGCAATAGACATTGCATGAGGTTTTAGATGTGTGGGGACATCATTTGTTCAGGTATAAGGGGGTTTATTGAATGAAACCAACTGCCTAGTTGAAGAGGCGTCAGTCACTGTCACGAGCTCAGCTCTTCCTCGTAGTCGTCTTTCAGGTGCTCCAACTAGATATTGTCTCTGTCCCTCTTCACCACTATATTTGCCCCGGTGGTGAAGAGGAGCCATCCTGGCGACTCATGGCGAAGCAAGCACAAGGGTATCATAGTAAGGTTTTAAGCGGCTGATGTGGACTGTCTCACGACGACGGCATCGTCTGTCCTCGGCAGGTGTCACTGGTTTGACAACGTAGTTGACCGGTGACGTGCATTGAACGATGCGGTACAGACCATTGTACTAGAGTGCATACTTTCGGGAGAGGCCGGGGGACTGGAATGGAACCGAAAGCCATACAAATGAGCCTACGGGCAAGCTGTAAGCAGGCTTGTCTTGGTCGAGTCGTTTTTTTTGGAGACCTTGTGCGAAGGACGTAAATGAATGCGCTAATTGGCGGCACTCTTCGGCACACTGAACAAGTTCGGAGGCTGGGCGGTATTATGAAGCATCTGGGCGGTAAGTAAGTATCATGTCAAGCGTAGAAGAGGGCTCACGTCCGTACAGTAGAAAAACAAGTTAAAACCCAGTAGTTGCTTGCGTGGCCGTATTATACGCATACGTCACGAAAGGGAGCACCAAGTCCCAATTAGAATGGTCGGAGAATATGCACATATAAAGCATACCACCGAGCGTGCGGTTAAAGCGCTCTGTCAAACCATTTGTCTGTGGGTGATAGCTTGTAGTGGTGCGATGAATAATATTGCACTCACTGAGAAGCTCCTGGACGACTTGCGATAGAAACGCATGCCCACGATCGCTAAGCAGCTCACGTGGCGCGCCGTGGTGAAGGACAAAGCTAAGCAAGATGAACAAGGCGACATCACGAGCAGCAGCGGCTGGCAAAGCGGCGGTTTCAGCGTAACGGGTTTGGTGGTCAACGGCCACAATAATCCAGCGATTTCCCGCAGGAGTACAAGGTAGTGGGCCGTAGAGGTCGATGCCGATTCTATCAAACGGCCGAGCTGGACACGGCAATGGTTGTAATTCGCCAGAGGCATGGCAAGTTGTTTTCCGTCGCTGACACTCAGTGCAGGAGCGTATGTACTTGCGAACGTACGAGTACATTCCACGCCAGAAAAATTGCTGACGAAGCCAGTCGTATGTTTTCAAAACGCCAGCGTGCGCGCTATGAGGGTCTGCGTGGAAGTACGCGCACATGTTGGAGCGCAAATGGCGAGGTATAACAAGAAGTCATTTCCTACCATCCAGCTGATAGTTGCGACGGTACAACATGGCATCCCGTATTGCATAATGGGCAATTTGCCGACGTAGTGCACCAGGTAGACACTGGTGTGGTGTCCCCGAAGACGAGGAGAGAATGTCGATGAGCGAGGCTATCCAAGGGTCCTTGCGTTGTTCCGAAGGCATGTCAGCGATATCCATGCTGCCGATGGTAGCTTCGGCGAAGGAAACAGGTGCAGCGGCTGAAGGAAGGGGCGAACGAGAAAGAGCATCTGCGTCGGTGTGCTTGTGGTCTGAGCGCAAATGACGTGAATATCAAATTCCTGTAAACGTAGCACCCAACATCCAAGCCGGCCCGAAGGATCCTTCAATGAAGCGAGCCAACAGAGTGAATGGTGATCTGTAACTACATCGAATGGGCGTCCATATAAGTAAGGACGAAATTTTAGTAATGCCCAAATAATGGCTAAACATTCCTTTTCGGAAACCGAGTATTTGTGCTGTGCCTTGGTTAGGGTGCGACTGGCATACGCACCTACATACTCCGAGAAGCCAGGTTTGCGTTGAGCAAGGACAGCGCCAAGTCCTATGCCACTGGCATCCGTGTGCACCTCGGTTGGAGCAGTACGGTCGAAGTGGCGTAAAATAGGTGGTGAAGTAAGGAGATGGCGTAATGTTGCAAAAGCATCATCGCATGATGGCGACCAATCAGTGAGGTGTCCATCGCCAGAGATCAGCTGTGTCAGTGGCGCGATTATCGAAGCAAAGTTCTTCATAAAGCGGCGAAAAAAAGAGCATAGTCCGACAAAGCTGCGAAGCGCTTTCACAGTCGTTGGCTTCGGGAACTCAGCGACAGCACGAAGCTTCTCTGGGTCTGGGAGGACGCCCTGTTTTTAGACAACGTGACCAAGTATCTTGAGCTTCCCAGCTCCAAAGTGGCACTTCTTGATGTTTAGATGAAGGGCTGCACTCGTGAGGCAGCTCAATACTTCGCTGAGACGTTGGAGATGGCTGTCGAAATCAGGGGAGAAAACAACGACATCATCCAAGTAGCATAGGCATGTCTTTCATTTTAGCCCACGCAAGACGCTATCCATCATCCTTTCGAATGTGGCTGGCGCATTACAAAGGCCGAAGGGCACAACATTCAATTCGTATAGCCCATCGGGCGTCACAAAAGCAGTTTTTGGACGATCTGATGGTGCCATGGGGACCTGCCATTAACCGGACCATAGGTCTAGTGATGAGAAGAATTCAGCGCCTTGCAAACAGTCCAGGGCATCATCGATGCGCGGCAAAGGGTATAAATCTTTAATCATGACTTTGTTTAAAAGGCGGTAATCGACGCGGAAGCGAATCGAGCCGTCTTTTTTCCTCACAAGTACCACACGTGAAGACCAGGGACTGCTGGAGGGCCGAATGGCGCCATGTTGAAGCATGTCAGCCACTTGCTCGGTGATTACACGACGCTCCACAGGAGATACACGGTAGGGACGCTGTCGCAGAGGCGCTTGCAAGCCGGTGTTAATCTGATGCACAACGGTGTGCGTTCGGCCTAAGGACGTCTGCTGGCAATCGAACGAGCCGCCAAACTGGTGAAAAAGTTCTAGAAGCTTTTTGCGGTGTGGTTCTTCAAGTTCGCCAATAATTGAGGGGCCAAACAAATTATTAACTTCATGGACAATTGAATGGGCAGATGGCGTCAATGCATGAAGCTGCAAATCACTTTCACCGTCAAGGTCGAAGATGGAGGAAACGTCTAAGTCTTGGAATGTTCCAATACATTCTCCGTGACGCAAGGTTGTGGGAGACGGCAAGGGATTTGTGACAAACAAATTGGTAGCGCCCGCCGAAATATCTAGAACTGCAAACGGCAACGCGAGGCTCTTGCGACTTTGGAATGTTTGGGAAGGCGTAAACAACACTGCAGGCTTACACACATCAGCACAAGACACGGGAACAAAGGCTGCACTAGTCGGTGGTATGTCCATGCTGTCGGCGACAAACAGCTTGTACAACAAAAGTTCCGGAGACGAGGCACACAACGCAGAGAAGGCCACTTCAGCACGAGCACAGTCGATAACCGCATGATTACGAGACCCAAAATCCCAGCCGAGGATCACATCATGAGAACACGCCTGTAGCACAAGAAATTCAACGGTATACAAAACATCTTGGATGAGAAGGCGGGCGGTACAAGCAGCTGGTGGCCGAATATCGTGAGCACTGGCTGTACGGAGGGACCACCCCTTTGGCGTCGTGGTAACCTTCCGAAGCAGGCGGCAAAGTTTTAAATCAATTACCGAAACGGCGGCACCAGTGTCCACAAGCGCAAGGGTACGGTAACCATCCACAAAAACGTCGATGAGGTTTGTCGGAGAAATGCGAGGACTTGATTCTTTGGACGACGACGCAGTTCGGGCCTTCGGAACTGCGGCATCTAGTTTTCCGCGTCTGAAGGGCAGGATCGACGGCGCATCGGCGACAGGGAGCGACGTCGGGGAGATGGAGATCGGTGACTGACTGAGAGAGGGCGGTCGGGTGAAGAGGATCCTTGTTAACGTGCCGTGTTGTTAAAGCACCGAGAGTCGTGCGACGACCTTTGCATGTTGTCGCTCTGAACGAAAGGGCGGCGGCGGCATAAGCGAGCCACATGTCCTGCCTAACCGCAAGAATAGCAAATCGGGTGGTTGTCTGCGGTGCGCCACGGATTCAGAAACGCTGCGATCGGCCGGCTGAACGCAACTGGTGATGGCCAACAGGGATCGGTGAGGTAGCATAAGTGGGCTGTCGACGTGCTCTGGCTGCAACAACTTGCGCATACGTCAAGGGTGCGGCCTCCAGAGGTGGTGAACGAGCGAAAGGCAAACCGTCCGCTACCTCATCTTGTATGACGTGCCTTATGGCCGGGGCCAGATGATCTGGGGCCAAAAATGCGTTTGTGCTGGCTCGGGCGCGCTCGATAAAGTGGAGAGCTGCCGAGCAACCTCCTCACGCACGAACTGCTTTATGCGAGCCAACATGTCGTTCTGGTCTCCGAGAGTCAAGGCTGCAATCGAATTACGTTGTTCCAGAGAGCGCCGTGTTTGGGCGCGTTCCTTGCGCAATTCGTCAAAACTCTGGCACAAGCTGACGGGTTGGGCAATGATTTGTGGGTCCTTGGCTAGCAACATGTGAAATGCGTCATCGCATATGCCCTTGAGGATTTGTTTGCTTTTGTCGGCTTCGAGCATCGCTGGGTTTACCCGCTTGCACAAGTCAACAACGTCTTCAATGTAGCTGGTGAAGGTCTCTCCTGGCTGTTGAGCGCGCTCACGAAGTCGTTGTTCTGCGCGGAGTTTTCACACAGCAGGGTGGTCGAAGACTTGAGAAAAGGAGGCCTTGAATGAATCCCAGCTGGCAATGTCGGCTTCGTTATTGCGCAACCAGAGACTAGCGATGCCGAACAAGTAAAAGCTTACATAGGTCAGCTTGGCCGCATCATCCCACTTGTTCACTGCGCTCACCTTGTGGTAAGTAGCCAGCCACCCCTCAACGTCTTGGCCGTCAGTACCACTGAAGATCGGTGGGTGACGCAGTGGCCACACGCCGGGACATGTAGAGGCAGGAACTTGCGAGGTACCTTGGGTGGAGGGTTCTGCCGGCATTGCTGGCACTGCAGGTAAGGTGCGACTTCGTAGTTCAGGCTTCGAAGACTACCCAGCACTTCCACCAGATTATAAGGGGGTTTAATGAATAAAACCAACTGCCTGATTGAAGAGGCGTCAGTCACTGTTACGAGCTCAGCTCTTCGTCGTAGTCGTCTTTCAGGTGCTCCAACTAGATACTGTCTCTCTCCCTCTTCTCCACTACACCGGTTACATTGTTTTAGCGTAGGATTAGCTGTTTAGTCACGTTTACTATGCTTTTTAATGTTAATATTTCACCTGATCGGTCATTTAGTGACGGTCATTTCATTTCCACATCCTTAAACCAGAGTTATGAATAGTTGATATCCAAGTATTTTTTAAATATATATGACTGGTGTTTATCCAAGGACCAAGAATGAGTTCCGGGGAGGGAGAGATATGAACAGTTTTATTATTTGAAAAATAAAGTTTTCGGCTTTACAAACCAGAACGTCAATACGACAACAAGGGGCGCCATAGTAGGAGGTTTTAAATATTCGGAACCATGGGCCGGCAAAATAAATGGAGCCTACATAGACTCGCTCAGTTAATGTGCTTTTATCTTAGGATTCGATATAGGGCCCAGAATATAGCCGGTATTTTGGTCACATATAGGTGATCAAAAATATTTTTCTCAGCAAAACATTTTCGCAATAGACGGCTTTCAATAGAGTAAATCATCCAGGCATTTTTTTAATACACCTGAGGTAGCCGCCAAAACACCTTAAACGTTTGGCGTGGAATGACCGATCAAACTTTACGTCGATACCTATTACTTTTCGTCTCCACTGTCTCTTTCTGAATTCGCGTTATTCCTTTCTTGACACTCAATTTCACAGTAATTTAAAAAATCCACATTATATTGGTTCAATAGAAGAAAATAGCTTGTGCTATACACACCTTAAATAAAACTTGGCCGTGCACTTACGCCCCATCTCACTGTTTTGTATCAATAATTTCACCGTTCTCATCTTACTTACCTTATTGCCACGTGGTTGCGACGGCAAAGAATATGGTACTTGGGTTGCTCAAGACGACACTTTTTATTTTGTGAACATGGGCCTAGAAAAGTACAAAGTGCTAGAAATTCACGCTTTACGCAGATAGCGGGGATCAGAGCACTGGTCGTCGGTAATATGTCTTGCGCGAAGGTACGTCGCCATATTCACCCGTGACATCGAACATCATCCATATTGTAGGTGTCTCAAGCAATAATCTAGAATTTTCGCCGACTGCCAACGTGCTTTGCGCAGGGCAATTGATTAATATGAGGTGTTTAACGCTTCAAAACCACCATATGATTATAAGAGATGCCGAAGTGGAGGACTCCAGAAATCATGACAACCTGGGCTTCTTTAACATGCACCCAAATCTTAACACATGGGCCTACAGCATTTCGCCTCCATCGAAAATGCAGCCGCCACAGGCGTGATTCGATCGCGCGACCTGCGGGTCAGCAGCCGACTACCTTAGCTACTGAACCACAATGGCGGTGTCTTTGCGCAAGACAGTGGCATAAAAATACAAGCTAAGTGACAGTATAATAATGTTGCGATAAAATTTCAGCAGATGCGACAGGCTCCACTGTGGATGCTATTTTTATACAAAACCGTCAGCGGATAGCCACGCGTTGCTAAATGGATTGACGTCTTTGGGTATTTCGAGTAGGCTAAGTTTCTACCTAAAACATACGGCGTGACGACAGCACTTATGTTGACTGTAAATTTTATCGAAACGAAGTGCTCGCTTTGGTTGGATGATATGCATATTATTAAGAAGCTGTTTTGTATTCCTCAAAGCTCGAGAACTTTAATGGTCGAGCGAACCTTCCCTATCACGTGCTAGATGAAAGGAATATATCTATGTAATATTTACAGCCAGCTTATAGACCGCAACTGATGGTGCGGGCCGAATCACTCCTGTAAGTATATATATTTAGGGTTGTATCCGGTACAGTAAAAACTAACTAAATACGCTACTCGTTACTCTAATAAAAAAGGGAACGTTTCACGGCTCCACGTTCTATAAGTACAAAAAAAGGTAACGCATTACCATTACCGTAACCGAAAAAAACATAAAGAATGTTACCTCTGCCGTAGCACCGGAATCATCAGTTTTCATCAATGTGTCTTTGCTGCAGAAACCCACAATGAGAATTTTTAAATTTCAAATTTATGTTTCACACATACTAACCCAAGCAAGGAATATACTGAATATACTGAGCTTTGTTTTGTGCTCGGTAGCTCAGGGTGAGGTGAGTTTCCGCAAACCTTACTTGCCTTCCAAACCAGTTACTGCATGCAAGGTTCGCCTGAATGGACGAATCTGTGGTTGAAGAAAAGGAAAAAGACGCTCTTTCCTTACGAGGGCAGGGCTCAGTGGCTTGAAGGGAGGGGGGGGGGGGTGGAGAAAAGAGTTTAGAAGTAGGAAGGAGAAGAAGGTTTGGAAGAACGTGACGGCCATGGCTGCCAGAGCAGAAAGAAAATAGGGGCCTTGCAGGGCAGTCCGAGTCGTAGGACTTGGAAATGTGGAGCTGCAACCACGTACGCACATACCTATGGCCATTCCCACAAAAAATGTCCTAGATCACCTTTCTTTGGCAAGAATACAGAAAACTAGCTAAACTAGAAAACTAAAATAAATAAACAACTGATAATCCAACCACCTGTTGTCACCACAGCTGCGGACGGAAGGAAAAACCTAATCCGTGACCTCACCACCACCGCCAACACATAGGCATTTATTCGCAGAACACTGTGTATAAGAAAAGACATGGAAAACACGACAACAATGGCACTGCAACGACACCCCATGTCGACCCAACTTGAGCGCAGGGAACAGCGAACGGAGCACAATGGCAGAACACTGTGACACTACTCGCAACATGTTTGCCCCCCACCAGTCCCGAAGGCACGGTGTAAAGCTCGTTGCGATTTGTAGTCTTTCTGCATTCCTTGAAGAGCACAAAGAGCGCGAAAGATTGGTTACGAGAAACTTGAGCGTGGAAAACGACCTTGCCATCAAGCTTTTTGCAGTGTGGACTGGAAAAACGCAATGATGGGTGAGGGACGACAGGAAGTTCTTACGCGCTTCAAAGATGACTATGAATAGAAAAGTGTTTAAATGAGAATGATAAAAAAATCTACGAAAATATGGGCGTTGCTATGTTGTGTCGGTACAACAGAACTGTAGGCCTGTTGGAAAAAGATGGCAGCAATATCTCATAAAGAGACTGGACAATTAAAAGCCTCTCTAATTGCCGAGAGTTAAAAGAATTCTTTGCCAAGGTTTCAGCTTGAATAAATATATTTCCGCGAGTGATGAAGGATCACGTACGGCATGAATGGTGTGTTCCTGCCTCCTTCTTTCTTGAAATATGGCCGCGAGAATTTTCATGGTACACTAAATTGCGCAGCCGCTGTTTAATTGGTAGCAAATGACATGACAAAAGCCCATGGTCTGTGTCATCGTACATTTTAACAAAACTTGAAATCCAGCCAGATGGCTCATTGCTATCGGGAAATTTTTAGCACAAACTAATGCTTCCTCACGACGTTCACCAGCACCCATCCTGTCTCTCCCGTTCGTCTTAACGTCTTGTTTAGCGCTCACAACTATCCCAATAGCCACATTTATTCAAGAAAAAACTAAGTGACATCTGAGGGCACAAGCAGTTCAACGCAATAGAGAGAACGGGTGCTCGATTGCTAACGAATCGTGCTGCTTTCTCGTCTTTGAAGCCACATTAGTAATGAATCTGCAGCTTAGCAGTTCTCCGTTGATCAGGTGCATAATCATAGATCAAGCTAAGTGCAGATTCCGATGTAACGTAATAAAGGTGTCCTGGAGTGGCACATGTGTCACAACAAGCTGCAGAACCCAATTCCATTCCTTCGTACCGTCATGCTCGTTTAATACAAACGTTTGTAGATTGGATTACAGAAACAACATTAAAAGACCGAGAAATATTTAATTCCTTTTTTCGTTAGTAACGCTCTTTGTTATGTATTCTGTTCACTGGGAGCACATAATGTGATGAATTAACATAAAGTGCTGTTTCTACTTCACCACAGTCAGCGAACGGTGCACTCTACAAACACATCACCTACATTAAACTTCGTGCCAGCACAATGCGTACAATCCTCAATTACATCGCCAAAAAACAAAATTACGGGTTTCACAGAAATAATTTCCTAATGATTAGTTACATATTCAAACGTGAAACTTAAAAATAGCACCACCATGAACGGGATTAACTCCATGGCCGAATTTTACTGCAAAAAGTGCTTGAATAACTGCACCTTCCAGGTATGCAATAGACATTGCATGAGGTTTTAGATGTGTGGGGACATCATTTGTTCAGGTATAAGGGGGTTTATTGAATAAAACCAACTGCCTAGTTGAAGAGGCGTCAGTCACTGTCACGAGCTCAGCTCTTCCTCGTAGTCGTCTTTCAGGTGCTCCAACTAGATATTGTCTCTGTCCCTCTTCACCACTATATTTGCCCCGGTGGTGAAGAGGAGCCATCCTGGCGACTCATGGCGAAGCAAGCACAAGGGTATCATAGTAAGGTTTTAAGCGGCTGATGTGGACTGTCTCACGACGACGGCATCGTCTGTCCTCGGCAGGTGTCACTGGTTTGACAACGTAGTTGACCGGTGACGTGCATTGAACGATGCGGTACAGACCATTGTACTAGAGTGCATACTTTCGGGAGAGGCCGGGGGACTGGAATGGAACCGAAAGCCATACAAATGAGCCTACGGGCAAGCTGTAAGCAGGCTTGTCTTGGTCGAGTCGTTTTTTTTTGGAGACCTTGTGCGAAGGACGTAAATGAATGCGCTAATTGGCGGCACTCTTCGGCACACTGAACAAGTTCGGAGGCTGGGCGGTATTATGAAGCATCTGGGCGGTAAGTAAGTATCATGTCAAGCGTAGAAGAGGGCTCACGTCCGTACAGTAGAAAAACAAGTTAAAACCCAGTAGTTGCTTGCGTGGCCGTATTATACGCATACGTCACGAAAGGGAGCACCAAGTCCCAATTAGAATGGTCGGAGAATATGCACATATAAAGCATACCACCGAGCGTGCGGTTAAAGCGCTCTGTCAAACCATTTGTCTGTGGGTGATAGCTTGTAGTGGTGCGATGAATAATATTGCACTCACTGAGAAGCTCCTGGACGACTTGCGATAGAAACGCATGCCCACGATCGCTAAGCAGCTCACGTGGCGCGCCGTGGTGAAGGACAAAGCTAAGCAAGATGAACAAGGCGACATCACGAGCAGCAGCGGCTGGCAAAGCGGCGGTTTCAGCGTAACGGGTTTGGTGGTCAACGGCCACAATAATCCAGCGATTTCCCGCAGGAGTACAAGGTAGTGGGCCGTAGAGGTCGATGCCAATTCTATCAAACGGCCGAGCTGGACACGGCAATGGTTGTAATTCGCCAGAGGCATGGCAAGTTGTTTTCCGTCGCTGACACTCAGTGCAGGAGCGTATGTACTTGCGAACGTACGAGTACATTCCACGCCAGAAAAATTGCTGACGAAGCCAGTCGTATGTTTTCAAAACGCCAGCGTGCGCGCTATGAGGGTCTGCGTGGAAGTACGCGCACATGTTGGAGCGCAAATGGCGAGGTATAACAAGAAGTCATTTCCTACCATCCAGCTGATAGTTGCGACGGTACAACATGGCATCCCGTATTGCATAATGGGCAATTTGCCGACGTAGTGCACCAGGTAGACACTGGTGTGGTGTCCCCGAAGACGAGGAGAGAATGTCGATGAGCGAGGCTATCCAAGGGTCCTTGCGTTGTTCCGAAGGCATGTCAGCGATATCCATGCTGCCGATGGTAGCTTCGGCGAAGGAAACAGGTGCAGCGGCTGAAGGAAGGGGCGAACGAGAAAGAGCATCTGCGTCGGTGTGCTTGTGGTCTGAGCGCAAATGACGTGAATATCAAATTCCTGTAAACGTAGCACCCAACGTCCAAGCCGGCCCGAAGGATCCTTCAATGAAGCGAGCCAACAGAGTGAATGGTGATCTGTAACTACATCGAATGGGCGTCCATATAAGTAAGGACGAAATTTTAGTAATGCCCAAATAATGGCTAAACATTCCTTTTCGGAAACCGAGTATTTGTGCTGTGCCTTGGTTAGGGTGCGACTGGCATACGCACCTACATACTCCGAGAAGCCAGGTTTGCGTTGAGCAAGGACAGCGCCAAGTCCTATGCCACTGGCATCCGTGTGCACCTCGGTTGGAGCAGTACGGTCGAAGTGGCGTAAAATAGGTGGTGAAGTAAGGAGATGGCGTAATGTTGCAAAAGCATCATCGCATGATGGCGACCAATCAGTGAGGTGTCCATCGCCAGAGATCAGCTGTGTCAGTGGCGCGATTATCGAAGCAAAGTTCTTCATAAAGCGGCGAAAAAAAGAGCATAGTCCAACAAAGCTGCGAAGCGCTTTCACAGTCGTTGGCTTCGGGAACTCAGCGACAGCACGAAGCTTCTCTGGGTCTGGGAGGACGCCCTGTTTTTAGACAACGTGACCAAGTATCTTGAGCTTCCGAGCTCCAAAGTGGCACTTCTTGATGTTTAGATGAAGGGCTGCACTCGTGAGGCAGCTCAATACTTCGCTGAGACGTTGGAGATGGCTGTCGAAATCAGGGGAGAAAACAACGACATCATCCAAGTAGCATAGGCATGTCTTTCATTTTAGCCCACGCAAGACGCTATCCATCATCCTTTCGAATGTGGCTGGCGCATTACAAAGGCCGAAGGGCACAACATTCAATTCGTATAGCCCATCGGGCGTCACAAAAGCAGTTTTCGGACGATCTGATGGTGCCATGGGGACCTGCCATTAACCGGACCATAGGTCTAGTGATGAGAAGAATTCAGCGCCTTGCAAACAGTCCAGGGCATCATCGATGCGCGGCAAAGGGTATAAATCTTTAATCATGACTTTGTTTAAAAGGCGGTAATCGACGCGGAAGCGAATCGAGCCGTCTTTTTTCCTCACAAGTACCACACGTGAAGACCAGGGACTGCTGGAGGGCCGAATGGCGCCATGTTGAAGCATGTCAGCCACTTGCTCGGTGATTACACGACGCTCCACAGGAGATACACGGTAGGGACGCTGTCGCAGAGGCGCTTGCAAGCCGGTGTTAATCTGATGCACAACGGTGTGCGTTCGGCCTAAGGACGTCTGCTGGCAATCGAACGAGCCGCCAAACTGGTGAAAAAGTTCTAGAAGCTTTTTGCGGTGTGGTTCTTCAAGTTCGCCAATAATTGAGAGGCCAAACAAATTATTAACTTCATGGACAATTGAATGGGCAGATGGCGTCAATGCATGAAGCTGCAAATCACTTTCACCGTCAAGGTCGAAGATGGAGCAAACGTCTAAGTCTTGGAATCTTCCAATACATTCTCCGTGACGCAAGGTTGTGGGAGACGGCAAGGGATTTGTGACAAACAAATTGGTAGCGCCCGCCGAAATATCTAGAACTGCAAACGGCAACGCGAGGCTCTTGCGACTTTGGAATGTTTGGGAAGGCGTAAACAACACTGCAGGCTTACACACATCAGCACAAGACACGGGAACAAAGGCTGCACTAGTCGGTGGTATGTCCATGCTGTCGGCGACAAACAGCTTGTACAACAAAAGTTCCGGAGACGAGGCACACAACGCAGAGAAGGCCACTTCAGCACGAGCACAGTCGATAACCGCATGATTACGAGACCCAAAATCCCAGCCGAGGATCACATCATGAGAACACGCCTGTAGCACAAGAAATTCAACGGTATACAAAACATCTTGGATGAGAAGGCGGGCGGTACAAGCAGCTGGTGGCCGAATATCGTGAGCACTGGCTGTACGGAGGGACCACCCCTTTGGCGTCGTGGTAACCTTCCGAAGCAGGCGGCAAAGTTTTAAATCAATTACCGAAACGGCGGCACCGGTGTCCACAAGCGCAAGGGTACGGTAACCATCCACAAAAACGTCGATGAGGTTTGTCGGAGAAATGCGAGGACTTGATTCTTTGGACGACGACGCAGTTCGGGCCTTCGGAACTGTGGCATCTAGTTTTCCGCGTCTGAAGGGCAGGATCGACGGCGCATCGGCGACAGGGAGCGACGTCGGGGAGATGGAGATCGGTGACTGACTGAGAGAGGGCGGTCGGGTGAAGAGGATCCTTGTTAACGTGCCGTGTTGTTAAAGCACCGAGAGTCGTGCGACGACCTTTGCACGTTGTCGCTCTGAACGAAAGGGCGGCGGCGGCACAAGCGAGCCACATGTCCTGCCTAACCGCAAGAATAGCAAATCGGGTGGTTGTCTGCGGTGCGCCACGGATTCAGAAACGCTGCGATCGGCCGGCTGAACGCAACTGGTGATGGCCAACAGGGATCGGTGAGGTAGCATAAGTGGGCTGTCGACGTGCTCTGGCTGCAACAACTTGCGCATACGTCAAGGGTGCGGCCTCCAGAGGTGGTGAACGAGCGAAAGGCAAACCGTCCGCTACCTCATCTTGTATGACGTGCCTTATGGCCGGGGCCAGATGATCTGGGGCCAAAAATGCGTTTGTGCTGGCTCGGGCGCGCTCGATAAAGTGGAGAGCTGCCGAGCAACCTCCTCACGCACGAACTGCTTTATGCGAGCCAACATGTCGTTCTGGTCTCCGAGAGTCAAGGCTGCAATCGAATTACGTTGTTCCAGAGAGCGCCGTGTTCGGGCGCGTTCCTTGCGCAATTCGTCAAAACTCTGGCACAAGCTGACGGGTTGGGCAATGATTTGTGGGTCCTTGGCTAACAACATGTGAAATGCGTCATCGCATATGCCCTTGAGGATTTGTTTGCTTTTGTCGGCTTCGAGCATCGCTGGGTTTACCCGCTTGCACAAGTCAACAACGTCTTCAATGTAGCTGGTGAAGGTCTCTCCTGGCTGTTGAGCGCGCTCACGAAGTCGTTGTTCTGCGCGGAGTTTTCACACAGCAGGGTGGTCGAAGACTTGAGAAAAGGAGGCCTTGAATGAATCCCAGCTGGCAATGTCGGCTTCGTTATTGCGCAACCAGAGACTAGCGATGCCGAACAAGTAAAAGCTTACATAGGTCAGCTTGGCCGCATCATCCCACTTGTTCACTGCGCTCACCTTGTGGTAAGTAGCCAGCCACCCCTCAACGTCTTGGCCGTCAGTACCACTGAAGATCGGTGGGTGACGCAGTGGCCACACGCCGGGACATGTAGAGGCAGGAACTTGCGAGGTACCTTGGGTGGAGGGTTCTGCCGGCATTGCTGGCACTGCAGGTAAGGTGCGACTTCGTAGTTCAGGCTTCGAAGACTACCCAGCACTTCCACCAGATTATAAGGGGGTTTAATGAATAAAACCAACTGCCTGATTGAAGAGGCGTCAGTCACTGTTACGAGCTCAGCTCTTCGTCGTAGTCGTCTTTCAGGTGCTCCAACTAGATACTGTCTCTCTCCCTCTTCTCCACTACACCGGTTACATTGTTTTAGCGTAGGATTAGCTGTTTAGTCACGTTTACTATGCTTTTTAATGTTAATATTTCACCTGATCGGTCATTTAGTGACGGTCATTTCATTTCCACATCCTTAAACCAGAGTTATGAATAGTTGATATCCAAGTATTTTTTAAATATATATGACTGGTGTTTATCCAAGGACCAAGAATGAGTTCCGGGGAGGGAGAGATATGAACAGTTTTATTATTTGAAAAATAAAGTTTTCGGCTTTACAAACCGGAACGTCAATACGACAACAAGGGGCGCCATAGTAGGAGGTTTTAAATATTCGGAACCATGGGCCGGCAAAATAAATGGAGCCTACATAGACTCGCTCAGTTAATGTGCTTTTATCTTAGGATTCGATATAGGGCCCAGAATATAGCCGGTATTTTGGTCACATATAGGTGATCAAAAATATTTTTCTCAGCAAAACATTTTCGCAATAGACGGCTTTCAATAGAGTAAATCATCCAGGCATTTTTTTAATACACCTGAGGTAGCCGCCAAAACACCTTAAACGTTTGGCGTGGAATGACCGATCAAACTTTACGTCGATACCTATTACTTTTCGTCTCCACTGTCTCTTTCTGAATTCGCGTTATTCCTTTCTTGACACTCAATTTCACAGTAATTTAAAAAATCCACATTATATTGGTTCCATAGAAGAAAATAGCTTGTGCTATACACACCTTAAATAAAACTTGGCCGTGCACTTACGCCCCATCTCACTGTTTTGTATCAATAATTTCACCGTTCTCATCTTACTTACCTTATTGCCACGTGGTTGCGACGGCAAAGAATATGGTACTTGGGTTGCTCAAGAAGACACTTTTTATTTTGTGAACATGGGCCTAGAAAAGTACAAAGTGCTAGAAATTCACGCTTTACGCAGATAGCGGGGATCAGAGCACTGGTCGTCGGTAATATGTCTTGCGCGAAGGTACGTCGCCATATTCACCCGTGACATCGAACATCATCCATATTGTAGGTGTCTCAAGCAATAATCTAGAATTTTCGCCGACTGCCAACGTGCTTTGCGCAGGGCAATTGATTAATATGAGGTGTTTAACGCTTCAAAACCACCATATGATTATAAGAGATGCCGAAGTGGAGGACTCCAGAAATCATGACAACCTGGGCTTCTTTAACATGCACCCAAATCTTAACACATGGGCCTACAGCATTTCGCCTCCATCGAAAATGCAGCCGCCACAGGCGTGATTCGATCGCGCGACCTGCGGGTCAGCAGCCGACTACCTTAGCTACTGAACCACAATGGCGGTGTCTTTGCGCAAGACAGTGGCATAAAAATACAAGCTAAGTGACAGTATAATAATGTTGCGATAAAATTTCAGCAGATGCGACAGGCTCCACTGTGGATGCTATTTTTATACAAAACCGTCAGCGGATAGCCACGCGTTGCTAAATGGATTGACGTCTTTGGGTATTTCGAGTAGGCTAAGTTTCTACCTAAAACATACGGCGTGACGACAGCACTTATGTTGACTGTAAATTTTATCGAAACGAAGTGCTCGCTTTGGTTGGATGATATGCATATTATTAAGAAGCTGTTTTGTATTCCTCAAAGCTCGAGAACTTTAATGGTCGAGCGAACCTTCCCTATCACGTGCTAGATGAAAGGAATATATCTATGTAATATTTACAGCCAGCTTATAGACCGCAACTGATGGTGCGGGCCGAATCACTCCTGTAAGTCTGTATATTTAGGGTTGTATCCGGTACAGTAAAAACTAACTAAATACGCTACTCGTTACTCTAATAAAAAAGGGAACGTTTCACGGCTCCACATTCTATAAGTACAAAAAAAGGTAACGCATTACCATTACCGTAACCGAAAAAAACATAAAGAATGTTACCTCTGCCGTAGCACCGGAATCATCAGTTTTCATCAATGTGTCTTTGCTGCAGAAACCCACAATGAGAATTTTTAAATTTCAAATTTATGTTTCACACATACTAACCCAAGCAAGGAATATACTGAATTTTCAATCAACGAGAATTATTTGTACAATTGTGCTGAACCTTAGCAATGTTATATAGAGGCTTAATGACGCCTGCCCATGTGATGGCTTCTGACTCTGCAGTGACCCAGGGTGAAACCATTTTTTTTTCATTGAAGCATTATACACAAAGTGAGGTTCTATAATCTACAGTATTCACAAAGAAGCTATCATTGAACTCTCAAGAAATTTACAACAATCTGCCTTTTCTTGATCCTTCAGCACCTTCAATAGAGCATGTCGAAATCGGTACTGTTGGTCCTAGCAACCGAATTGGCCCGCCGCGGGCCAGTAGGCAATCATGAAGGCCTACGGAGGCCTACATTGGTGCCTTTTTATTGGAGAGGGGGGGGTATTGGGAGATGTCGTGGGGAGGAGGGGGGACACTTGCAAGTTTGTGACACCAGATGTGAGTTGCAGACGTGTAAGTCTAGAAAAATCACGAAGGGGCACACATCTTGCAATAGCAGCCATTTTTTTTTATTATTTTGCAGGTTTTATTTTTGTTTATATAAGAATGAAAATCATACCTAGAAATCAAATTGACAAACGAACGTAGGTTCCCAGCACTCATAATTGCATTCTTCTATTGAGTCTTTTCCGGAACCAGTCGAGAGTGGCAGTTGCGATTTCAATTGTCTCACACACCTGATGGGTATTGAGCACGTGTACACGCTACAGAAAAGCATTAAAAAGTTGAATGTTTTATACATACTTATCAAGCATTTTTATTTGTGACGTTTTTAAGAGAAATTTTGATGGGGCCCACTTGCAAAAGGTGCCCCCTCCTCTGACCGAACACAAAGGGGCCGGGGAGTCAACGTTCTCGGCCGGCGTGGTCAACGGGCGTCCAGGTCATGACCAGTATGAACTGTGCATCTGAGAAAATATTGCATTTGCTTTCATCTTCACATAAGGCTATCCACAGTATTGTCTTGGGGGTAAGGAAACCCTTCTTTCAACTTGCATCATGGCTGAGGGAGGGGGTCGTGTTGCTGTCGCTAGAGTGGTTAGCAAGTGCTGTTGCGGCTTGAAGGGGTCAAGTGCCCCTTTTGCACCACGCTTATGTCTACACTTCATTCATTGAACACAACGGTGAGGTCTAATTGACTAAATGCGCAGATTTGTTTTCTTCCGCATCGTATACCGCTACATACAACATTCTCATATTGTGAAAAGTAGGTATTTCGATTCGTTTGAAGGAAAGTAACATTCAAGGCATGACAGATACTCAAAAGAGTGTTTCCTGCAACCGCAATAAGAAAACTCGTAGCAGAGGTGCTTCTTTTTTTGTGCAGCGTACAATGTAAAAGTGAAATCCAATTCGGAAAAAGCGAACTGAGTGACGTGCGTCGGTGCTTGCTTAATGTTCAATGAAAGAAGGTTTCATGAAGTACTACGTAGCCAACAACAGAAACAAACTGCTGCATCTTAAATTTAAAAAAAGAACAAGCAAAGTGCTGCACATTCGAGGTAAGACATGGACATAGATTGAAATACGCGTTTTTTATTATGAAAGCGAAACAAAAACTATTTTACAAAACGCTTTGCATTCATCGTGATGTCGACACATCTGTGTAGTGTCATTAGTGCTATTTGGATGAAAATCCTTGTTTTTCAACTATTTCAGTAACCTCTGGCAGAAGAACCTTTTGAATTTTTAGTTTCTGTTTCCGCGCCGCCGGCGCCACCACCACGGATGAAAATTGGCCGCGCGCCGCCGCCGATAAATTAACCGGCGTGCGCCGACAACGCCGCCGCCACCGCCTACGAACGACCCCCACTCCACCGCCATTCGAAACCACCTCGGCGCACACCTCAAGGTAGTACACACATTTGCTCAGTCTTCGTACTTGCGGGTGGTGAATCGTACTTGCGGCTTTGTTTATTACTGGTTACGATTTTGTTTTGAAAGAAAAAACAAATCCTTTTGAACTTAGGTACATGATTCGAAATAGTAAGCTCAAAGAAAAAGGTTGTGAAGCGCAAACAGTGAATATTTGCTAAATTATGTTTTCGTCAAAAAACAGCTCCAAGCCACACGGACACACACGGAGCCAGACGCAGGCCAGAAGTACGAATATTAGACAAATGTGTGTACTACCCATCATTCAAATGCTCGCTGAAGCACCGTGTGGTGCAACTCATAGAGTTTCCCAATATACACTAGAGGGAACTCTGGCGCTAGTGTCTATGGGAGCTGCTTTGCACGGCGCTTCAGCGAGCATTGGAATGATGGGTAGTACACACATTTGTCTAAACTTCATACTTCTGGCTTGCTTTTGGCTCCGTGTGTGTTCGTGTGAATTGAAGCTGTTTTCTCAAGAAACAAAAATGGGCAAATGTTCAGCGGTTGTCCTTCACCACCCTATCTTTTTCGAATTACCTTTCCAAACTAGGTAACGAAGTTTAAGAGGGTTGAATCTTTCATTCAAAACGAAATCAAAACACAGCAATAAACGAAGCCACAAGTACGATTTGCCGCCCGCAAGTACGAAGACTAGGCAGATGTGTGTACTACCCATCATTCCCATGGTCGCTGAACGATCGCAACGCCAGAATGCCCTCTAGTTAATTTTGAGAAACTCTATGGTGCAACTCTCTTAGACACTAGCACCAGAGTTCCCGCTAGTAAGTATTGTTGGAAACTCTATGGTTCGCCGGTGACACGGAGGAAGGAAAGCTTTCCTTCCACCTTTCCTTCCTCCGTGGCTGGTGGGTTGCGCAACCTAAGGTACTACATTGTGCGCGAAGTGCTTGAATATGGTCGTTGAGATTATCCTGCTGCTGAAGCTGTAAAAGGTTGGCGCTCTTCCCTTTTCAACTTCGAAATTTTCACCCGAAAAAACCGAATCCAGCATAAGGCACGCAGTCTCGCGGTGTGGCTGCAATATATTCGTGATTCATCACAGCGCATGTATACAAAGGGCCCTCCTGCTTTTATCGTTCCTTTATTTGATCATGATAAGCTCATGGCCTCGCCCTTTGTTCCGGGTGATCATGGACGAAAAAAAACACGCTTGTGTCAAGTAATAAAAAAAAACAATTTCGTTGTCGTATCGCAGGCCGGTTTTCCTGTACACTTTCCACTTGTGAGAGTTAGGCGTGACCTCCTCCACGAAAGTATAGAAGAATGTGGTTTTAATCAGAGAATAATCACTATACGTAGATATAGACTAATCAATAAAGCATTGCATCAGTGACTCGTAAAATTGTTTGACCACCATGTTTATTTGTCGATGTCATTTGCGGTTGTCGACTTCTTTGACGCGATGGAAGCTGAAGTTGTACCAGCGTCGCGGTTTGACGACGGTACATGCTGCTGGCCTTTCGCCAAACCTGATTGAAATGTCCAGCTGGCGAAAGTTTTGACCAAGCCTTCGGCAGCGTGGGCGATATGTTCGGCCAACGTAAAAGCAAGAGGCGGGAGCGGGCTAGTTGGTATTCTTTTCTAAAACAGCTGAAGCGCTAAAAAGTCGCAATGGTCTAAGGAAACAACTAGGACAAGCGCTAACTTCTAACTAAAATTTTATTGCAAAGCAGCAAAAATAAATACCTGTCACATGACATCACAATGAAATCAATCAATGCACAAAGATAAAAAACTAAGCAGCAGTGAATTTACAAACAAAAATTTTGTGCCGGTGAGTTCAAGTAATCTGGTTCTTTTTTGTTTGTTGAACGAATGGCTTGCTGATGCAGCTTCGACTTGCTATCGTCGCCGCCTCAATGATGAGCCTTAATTACACTTACGTTAGAGTGATTAGCCAGCACAGTTTGTTTTATCAAATACCGGCTTGCACTTGCACTCTGTACAATGAGTCACCAGAAAGCCATCAGATTCCTTTTTTACTTGCTGGCTATGTTCAGGTAATCGCACATTGAGGTATCTGCCTGACCGTCCGGCGTAACTTAGACCGCAGGTGCAGGGTACTTCATATACTGCCGCCTTCTTCACACATTGAACAAACTTATTCGGGTGCTTAATTCTACACTCGTTACGAGGGTCTTCTTACAGGGTTGCTCTCTGGTCACCAAAAAAAAAACAATAAATGCACTGCACACATATAGCAAATAACGTTAAGACGTTCAATGAGTAACAGACATGAGCGAAATTTCTTTCTCTACTAAGGCTACCGAAGGGTGGCTAACACACTTGTCTTTCTGCTTGTCTACAAGATAAGCCTCTATTATCTCCCTTGACGTCTTGTTTCGATTGCTATATACCAAAGTAGTGTCACGAAAACAAGGAGAGCATGCGCACTTATTGCAATGCGTTGCCAAATGGGAGTTTTGGGCGACCTTTCAGACTTGACATATGTTCTCTTAGCCTCGTGTTAATGCACCTGCCAGTCTGTCCTATATATACACAAGCACACGACAAAGGTATGCAATACACCACATTGTGTGCACATTCAACAAACTTCAGTTTATGCTGTATGCTGCATTCCTTATGTACGCTGGTCACTCTGTTACATTTCTGGTTGGACAACGAGCACACTCCTCCTATGTTGTTTTTGGCCAAAAACACCACTTCTACATCGTACTTTCCGGCCACCTTTTTTATGTCATGTCAAAGTGTGTTAGCCACCCTTCGGTAGCCTTACTAGAGAAAGAAATTTTGCTCATGTCTGTTAATCAATGAACTTGGTACCGTTATTTGTGAAACGTGCGCAGTGCATTTGTTGTTGTTTTTTGTGACCAGAGAGTGCAGATCTGAGGGGTATAAAGTGAATGTTCTTTGGAAAATAAACCACTTGTTAGATTACGCCCGTTTGTCTCTTTTTTCTGTGTCCCAGGGTGCTTGCGCAAAAATTTCAAGAAGAAAAAAGAACTAGATCACTTGAATTCACCGACAAATGATTTTTTTGTAAGTTCACTGCTGCTTAGTTTTCACTTTTTTCTTTATCTATGTATTGATTAATTTATTCTTTGCGCAATGATTGATTTCATTGTGATGTCTGTGTCACGTATTTATTCTTACTGCTTTGCAATAAAATTTTAGTTGGAAGTCCTGTCCTTGTTGTTTCTTTAGACGACCGTTGTTACCGTTTAGCACTTTAGGCCTTTAAGACATGAAAGTGAAAGGCCTTTTGTGTAAGTTAAATTTTGACTATAATGATGGTGCATAAACATATGTGTGTTTGTCGCACACATGTGTTTGTGATCACTTTCGAGCAATGTTGCGTCATTTTTTTCACTTTAATCTCTCCAATATTATGTTTACTCGCGTACACTGTTTGTACTACGCATGTCGAAACGGCAGAGCGTCGTGCTTAGGGCTGCAGCTGAGCATATAGGCCAGATCTAATCATGCCCGTAGTCCCAATGACGCGCATTCATTGCATTTTTTTTTGTTTTTCACTGCGGCTGCATCAAGTGTTTTGGACATCAAAAGTGATCAGAAGCGCTCTTGGTAGTACGTAGAAAAGAACAGAAAATATTTTCAGGATATGTCTGCCACAGGCTGTGGGAATGATAACACTGCTGACAAAAAGTTTTGCCGCATAGCTCGAATTATTTGGAAACTAACACGGCTGATTTGCCGCTGTTTGATTTTCTGTGCTAGTTCAGACAGCGCTTCTCACAGGCAAAACAGTTGTGTCCGCATCCCAAAAAGGGCTCTTCATTGGGGGTTGCCCAAGCTTTCATGTGGCCTATATCAATGTTCGTGTTGTCTGTAGATGTGAACCATGCAGTGCAGAGCCGAAAACTCTAGCGTTCTAGACCAACATGTTGCCCTCTGTACGAGCTTCAAGCAGTGCTGTAGATGTAGGTGAAAGCTGAAGTGCAATTTAAGCTCCTGTTATTCTCGGCCAGTTGTGCACTGCTCTTACATATAGAAAGGCCAGCAGTTACAGCAACTGAAAATGTACAAGGGTAGCTTGGGCTTGGTTATTTCTACTTAATCCTCAAACAGCATGAAGGACACAGACAAGAGAGGCGCATCACTGTGTTTGTGGACTCTCTTGTCTCTGTCCTGCGCGCAGTGTCTGGATTAATTACGAAAGTTCACCCTATAACTTATTGTTACGCAGTGAAGTGGACTTGATGTTCAAATTGCACATTAATAGGAAGAAAAGAAGGACCGAGAGGTTAGCCAGTTCTCCGACCAGCTGGCTACCCTGTAATACTAGATTAAACACTATGCTGAAAGAGACTGCTAATTCGTGCATAATCTTGCATTCTGAATGTATAATGTAATCAAACAGGGCTGTACTCAAGCCCACAAAAATGTGTACACATCAAACAATATGAGTGCTTTTAACCCTTTAGAATATGCATTTATATATATGTCTGGTAACTATTACAACCATGGAACCTAATTTATTCATAATTATGCTCTGCTGGTGCCATTCATTGGTTTCTAAACCGCATGTTCAGTATGTTTAGACTAAATACCCCATATGTGGTGACACTCATTATTGGAACTTCTGTCATTGCATCTGTAATGCTGTTGAGGTAATTTTTCTATGTCCAGATTATATCCTGCAAACGTGCTTCATACATTGCTCGTTGAGCATCAAGTTTGCGTTATCTGTGTCAACAGTGGTGTTTATACACATGCATATATTTGCAGGCTACCAGTGCCCTGACTGACTGACCACTGCCATCACTATGACAGATCCCCCAAGATCTTTGCTGAATTTGATGGAATAAATTCGACCTAAGGCAATCATATTGAGTTAATAGTCTCATAATTTTGCAGCATATTGTGCGATTGCATGCACGTCTGACCACCTCCGTGGAACAGTGGCTAAGGTGCTCAACTGCTAACCCAAAGGTCACGGGTTCAATGGGGGCTGCAGTGGTCACATTTTGATGGAGGCGTAATTGTAGAGGTACGTGTACTGTGCAGTGTCAGTGCTCGTTGAAGAACACCACATGGGTAAAATTTCCAGAGCCCTCCACTACAATGTTTCTCATTCGTATTGTGGTTTTTGGACGTAAAACCCCAGATAGTATGCATATGTGCGTCGCTGCACCTAAAAATAAGTATCATTTGATATATACCAATCTTATTGTACAACTGCTGTGGACAATCTATGCATGTTGACTCTCATCAAAATCGACTTCCTCTAAATATTGTATTAATATTGCCAAATATTATATCAATATTTTGTGTGGAACTGACGTGAACTTTATATGAAGGTCCACTCTGTTCAAAATGGACATCCTCTAGATATTGCATAAATAATAAATTAACTTTTGTGGACATTCATTGAAGATAAAAATGTCATATAGTTGATATTTTTGATGTCTACTGGACATTACATGGTTGGCTGGGTTAGTTCTCATTTATTATCAGGTCCAACAAAAAGGAGGAATTTACACTTCACGACTGTGGATGAAAAGCTGTGCTTCACTGCAACACAGTGATGCAGCATGTCGAGCAGCATGCCATCTGCAACTCGTAGCGTCAGCGCATCGAGGTGCCCATTCTATTTAGAAAACTAAACAAATCAAAATAATGAGCAATGTGAAGGAATTCACGCTGCATTCCGGTTGAAAACCATGGTCAATGTTATTTTCGAAGTAGCAGTGTTGCAGGCAAAAGCTCCGCCAGAAGTGCAATTGCGCAAATTGCTGGTGCAACTGCCAATCAGAAGTTCACATGCATCTCGAGTTCTGTCATATTGTCCTTTATTTTTTCTTTATATTCCCGGAAAGAAAGGGCAAGTCATGACGCGCTGACGGTCTAGAAGCATGCGACATGCTGTCTGCGTGGCGCTACTCTACTGCAGTGAAGCCCATTTTGTTTTCAACTGATCACGAGAGCACCCTTGCTTCTCTATTATTATTTTTTTTGCACTGGCAAAAGCATTTCTCTGTTAGCTCATTATTACTACCGCCACATTGCATTGCCTTCTGGCTTCCAAGGCTCATCGCTTCTATGGATATGCAGGAAAATTAGAAATCGGAATAGGCACATGGCACCCAAAGCTTTATATGTAGTCAGATTGGTGCTAACCACCCCTTTCATTTGTGCATATAAATATACATTGTGAACAGGGCCACTGAATCCTTCACAAGATGCACTATCTCTAAATAAAGAGTTCGAAATAATGAGGTTTTGTTGTATTTATGTACTGGTTCAGTGAGGGTGACGTTATGCCAGCCAGAAATGCTTCTTGCAAGCACTGATATGTTCCAAGGTGGTTGGTCGTGTTATGAATGTTTTAGTGTTCAATGTGTAATTATTTGGTTGTTTTTATACATTTTGTGCGCTAAAGGAACCCCACGCTGGTAGTCTGCACCACACGCAAATAAATATTGTGTTTAAAACATGAGCTGTTTTCTTGTGAGATCCAAGGTTTTTTCCTTCATTCAGGCTCTGTAATGTGTGCATTTTTAACAGTTCATACAGTTACAGTGCGTAGAGGTCTCCTTGAGAAGAGTGAAAAAATGTTTTTTTCCTGATTAAATGTATGTAAGGAGAGGCTACAGTAAATCTACAAAAAGTTTAATCAAGAAACTTGCTTCCATCAAAACACAGGCGAGCTGCTCTGGGGCATGTAAAATGAATAATGCGTTGTGGGCTAATACATTTTAAAAGTGGTTACTTCTAGAAATAGTGTGTATTAGTGTGACGGAGCCTCCATAAGCAACTGCGGATTAATTTCACGAGCTGACGCTCTTACAAGAAACACAAGTCGAAAATATGGGCACTCTCACATCTTGTATTGTCGAAATGCAACTGGTTTTGATGAATGAATGTGCAAACCTTAGCTGAGCATGAAAGCTTCTTAAGTGTTGCACCTCCTATGGCAACTGCCAGATTAAGCTGCTATGCTCTACAATGCATGTCCAATACCCAGACAAGGCTGTCGCATTTCGAGCGGGGGAACATCACCCAGTCACCGTGGTCGAAGTTAATGTGCCGTATTTTACTGCGGCACACGTCTTGTAACTTTAACGTGATACGAGCAAATAAAGGTCTGGCTTCTATGGTTGTTTTTTTATCAGCACAATACCACTACAGTGGCTAATTATGTTGTCGTACACGTCTTTTCTTTTAAATGTGATCATTTTCATGTTAAGCTCACATATTTGCTTTCTCTGGGACTGCTTGTGTGTGTCTTGTCACTTTTTTATTGTATAATATTTGTTCTAAGTGCTTTATGTGCTTACTTTCATGTTGACGAGTCAACATAAAAATATGATCTATACGTCTAAGTCCATTGATAACATTTAATCGGCATCCTAAGAATGTACCACCTTTACAGTTTAGAGAGCCTACGTATTATTACCGTCGTATGCACTTTTTTCTTAGACGAAAAGCCCAAGTCGCAAATGATTTCGCATATGCGTGCTCTCAACATCAAATACATTGCAGAAATATCTGTTTTCCAAAACTGCTTTACTTCACCTTTATAATGATAAATATATACTGCCACGTAATATCTAGAAAGTGCTCGAACATCAATGGTCATGTAATGTTCGAGCTTGCGTAATGTGCACACTTACATGAGCGAGAAGATAAAGCTCGGGAACGGCCATTATGTTAACGTGCGTGGCATTAGGGCTGCCGTATATGATAGCGCCAAATCGTGCAGCCCAAGGTGCTTTCAATTGTGGAGCACTTTAGGGGCCTCGACTATCGTCGCTTGGCCTAACGCAAGCAAAACCATATAACAAATTGAAAAGATGAAGCAAGTGAGAAATAGAAAGAGATAGAGAAGGAAGAGAGATAGAAAGGGCAAGAGAAATAGGTCACAGTATAGAGAAGAAAAAGAAAGAAAAAACTGAAGAAGAAAGAAACAGAAGAGAAAAGGAAGCTCAAGAGAAACAAAGCAGACTTATTCCCAGCCCTGAACTTCCTTCAGGCTAGCTGTATGTATAGTTTTGTGTGCTAGAGACCTGCGCTCCTACTTCAGTCTGGCTCTTAACTGTTGTGCTGTACTTACAGGAAGCATCGACACCATGAGGCTGATTTTAAATGTGTTCTCTGACAGCACTCCGCCCAGCCTCGCCCTGGTTGTCTCGGGATGCCACTTCCGGTTGCAAAAGCGATCGGACGTGTGTATCATGAGCTCCTTAGGAGCGGCATCGGCGGCTCAGCTTAGCCGCGGCTCCAGGATTAAAATGCCCCAGGATTATGCTGTTATTTTGCCCCCTCTGCTGAATGGGTATGTAGTTATGAACACTATTTTTCTGCATGCGGATGTAAAAGGAAGACCTTATCATGCGTAAGACTTTCGCGAGCCACTTTTTTGACGTGTTCAGCCCACTAAGGTTCTTGAGCTCGGCGCATATCAAATGAACCACGTGTGGGCGGTGACGTGCAGAAGCACTGACGGTGTAAAGAAACTTTTAACTAATCCGCAATAAACTGTGAAAGGCCTCAAATGCATTGTGATCGACCCAAGCCACCGCGGCGTCCGTCTGAAGATGCATTGGGTGCTCTACCACGTATGAGAAGAGGACGTATGAAATTCATTGACCCCCTACGGGATGGTGCTTCACGTAGGAAGGGATAATTGGCGAATTGACGGCTACACCCAGTAGAATACCATCACGAGAACAGTGACGCTCCGGCTGAAGGCTAACGTTACGCTGAACGATATACCTGACCAGTTACGAGTTGGAGGAGAGCTCGCACTTATTGTGGCAACCGGAAGAGCACCGCGATGTTTGCGCTGCCAGCAGATTGGCCACATTAGGAGGGACTGTCGAGTCCCGCGGTGTGACACTTGCAAGTGTTTCGGACAAGCTTCTGGAAACTGCACGAAGACGCATGCCGCAGCTACACTGAACACCGGGAGCATGGATAAATCCGAGCTCACTATGAACGAGGCCGAAGCAGAAGAATCGGTAAAATCGAAAACGGCTTGTGAAGAAAAAACACCTAGTGCAGCAGGCATGACGCGATTGCAGAAAGAACCGCCAAAGGCAACTGAGAGGGGGGGAGTGAAACCTATCGTGGAGGCATCGGCGAAATCACAGGTGACTTCTGTGGAAAAAAAATTCAGTACAGGAGGCGTGATGAACGTGAAAGAAGCAGAAAAAACAAGTGAACGTGTCTGTATGCAAGCAGCCGCAGAATCATTGACGAGCGCGCAGGAGACTGATGTTTTAAGCGACGCAACAGATGCAACAGATGAGAGCGAATCATCTACTCAAACTGCCCATGAACCTGCCGAGGGTGGTGCCATGGTGTGGCCCGACGCCGAGAAACCAGGTACGGGAGGGAAACGACCACTAGACGCAGCCTCAACAGAATCCAGTGATATAAGCAATCAAGAACCGCCTCTGAAAGCAGCTCTCCTTCGGAGGCAGCGACTGGCGGTCAAACATAATCTAACAGAATTAAGGGGAAAAGAGGGCAAGAAAACCGGCCTCTTGACAACACATTACGTGCCGCCTTCTACAAAGAAGATGCGCCGGACGACTAAATAGGCGGAGTTCGGCTAAGACGGTATGGTGAGCAGCTACTTGTACTAAAAAAAAATGTCTGAAACTTAAAAGAGCAATGCGATTTGCCAGCTTAAATGTACGCGGCTTAGCTTCAAGAAGGCGGCAGTACCAGTTGAGTAGGCTGTTTTCGGAGCATGGCTTGGATGTGATTGCTGTGCAGGAAACTAAAATAGCGACAAAGAATGATACCGATCATATGACGTTACCTTTTGGCTCAATGTATACCATCTGTGTATCCCTTGCTGATGGCTTATCATGAAGGTGTGCGCTCTTCATACGACGATTGATAGGCGTGGTTGAAAGAAGTGTAGTAAGCAGTGATAAAGGACGCCCTACGTCATGTGTGATTTTTCTTTCTCGAATTTCGAATGTCGTGTCATATGCGTTTATGCTCTGAACCGAAAGAGTGAAAGGAAAGATTTCTTTGAAGAAATAAGTAACTTACTGGAATTTGACGAATATGTAGTCCTTTTCGGTGATTTTAACTGCGTTTGTAGAAAGGATTGATTGATTTGTGGGGTTTATCGTCCCAAAACTACCATATGATTATGAGAGACGCCGTAGTGAAGGGCTCCGGAAATTTCGACCACCTGGGGTTCTTTAACGTGCGCCCAAATCTGAGAACACGGGCCTACAACATTTCCGCCTCCATCGGAAATGCAGCCGCCGCAGCTGGGATTTGATCCCGCGACCTGCGGGTCAGCAGCCGAGTACCTTAGCCACTAGACCACCACGGCGGGGCGTTTGTAGAAAGGAGGACCATGCCAAGCCGGTCCAGTCATTTGATAAAAGCGCAGTGTTCTTAAATGAAATGATTGCAGAAAAGGGCCCGGAAGAAGTTGGTTTATGTATGTCTAATTACAGTGTTCAGTTTACGCACTTTCAGCGTCTAAGCCACGCACGTTTAGACAGAGCGTACATTGCACTGGACTTTATTATGTGCTGTGATGAATATGTTGTTACACTAGTGTCTTTCAGTGACCACTGTATGAGTAGTTTCACACTTGGCGCTAAAGACACACTTTGAAATTTTACTGGCACTTGTGGAAACTAAACGATCATATCTTGAAAGATGAATCTTTTGGTAAAGATGTAACCGAAGCCTTCACGAAACTCTACGGTAATCGAAAAGATGACTGGGAAACAAAGTGGAAAATTTTCAAACAAGAGGTTAAAATGAATGTGATAGCACGATCTACAAAAAATAAGTTTGACAAGAAACAGGCGGAGAGGAACCTGCGAAGGCAATTACAAGTGCTCTTGCAGGAAGAAACTATGAAATCCGGCTCCTTCACTAATGAAATAACAGATACTAAAAACGAACTGGAGATTTTAGATTAAGAGAAGTATAAAGGCGCTATAGTAAGTGCTAGAAGTGAAAAGCTTTGGACGGGTGAGACACCCACAAAACGAGCTTTTGGTGACGAAAAAAAAATACGCACAAAGAAATCAAATCAGAGAAATAATACGCAATGAGAGACTGACGAATGAAAAAGGTCAGATAATGGAGGCGTTTGTGGAACATTATCGCGATCTGCTCAGAAAACGAGTACCGATGGCCACGGGATTTAGAGAGGCCTTTCTTGATATGATGCCCAAGCTTGACGCCGATACACGAGAAATATTAGGGGCTCTTATCAGCGTACAGGAAATAAAAAAAGCTATTGATGACCTAAGTACAGGCAAGACGCCCAGCCCAGATGGAATCGGGGCGGAGTTTTATAAAGTTTATAAAAAAGATGTAGCAGTTGCGTTATACGAAGTTATCGTAGAAGCAAACGAAAAGAAAAAACTGCCAGGCTCTTACACGCGGGCGCACACTGCCTTGATTCCGAAGGCAAATGATAGCAGCAAACTTCAACCTGCAACGTCTTATCGACCTATCAGTCTTTTGAACACTGATTATAAAATATTCATGAAGGTTTTTGGAGAACGCGTCATTGCGACGAAATGCCTGATCGGAGAAGACATCGCTAATCTATGTGAAGCGTAGATGGCGTATTCCTTGTCGGGGTATAGTGCGTTTCACAAGTCAAGGACGGCTCTGGTTATAACGTGGAATGAGAGTGACTGCATGCCTAAGGCAATGATTTTTAAGTTTAGCTCCATACGCCAAGCAGCCCTGACGCAGTGATAGGTTTTAGTCAACGTGTTTTTTAGTTTACTGCGCGCATCCATGCATCCTTGGGATACGCAATAAGTAATTTTTTTAGAAGTTATGCTGTACGTTGGCAACACTATTTCACACGTGTTATTTTTCAGGCTGACTTTCCAGCAGCCATGCTGGTAGAGATTACACTTGCACCGTGACTTGGTATCAGTGAAGTACTCCAATCTCAAAGGTTTCATTCTTTATTCTTTAAAAGCCCCAAAAAGGGTTATTTTATATAGGGTGTGTTTACAAAAATAGAAAAAAAGTAACAATAAAAATTATGGTGGCAGAAATGCAGACATTTCTTTGATGAACTCAGATTAGCAGGTGATAGTGGCGATGTCGTAGAGAAGGCTGTACCAATATACAGCTACACGAGGGAAAAAAAGAAGATGAAAAAGTGACAGTGCGCTCTTTGTGGCGAGCAACATTCAAAGAATGACTGGTGTGATGTGATACTTGTGCTGGTGGCGAGATGTATCGTCCCCGCAGGGGCGTCTGCGTAAGCAGGCGTTTGGTGTGTAGCGACACCATGGACCCGAGCTAACGAAGAAGGGGGGGGGGATTCGACTACCTCCCACGCCTAGCCGAGCGTGGCTGAGCCGTGTCCTGGGAAAAGGGGATCCTGGGGGTGGAGCCGATGCCGGTTGATTGGACCTTTAAGGCCTCCTGGCAGAGGCAACACACCCCTTTGACCCCGGCTTCATGTAGACGGCACACCTGGGCTGACCCACCCAGGGAAAATTGGCAGTCGCCTTTTCCTCTCTCTCTCTCTCTCCACAGCTTCGTTTTTATCTCTCACTTTTCATCTGTCGTTTTTCCAAACTTCCTGGTGGCTAGGGTTAACCCTGTGCGAATAGCCTACCTTAATCTAGGCGCATTGGGTTATGGTTGCGTTGTAAGGCTGCGTACAGGTTTTAGCGTCCGCAAACTTGTACCTTCACCTCGTTGGGCTTCCGTGGAGGGTGGCCGCCGATGCTTCTGAAGAAAATGGAACACTCATGCATAGAGCTTTTACTATGTTAAGTGTTCGTACCGCCTTAAAGCGCGTACGCACCGAAGGCTTGGGTTTTTTCAACCGTTCAAAAGGAAACTTCCCTCGTTTTCACGTCATACATAGTGAGAAAAGTGGCAAGCCAGCCAAAACTGTATCCCCTTTCATTTAAGGAAGCACGGTGAAGAGTCTCACGATTCCATGATGCGGCGTGTAAAGGGGGCACCGCCGCACCAGCCCGCGCCACTCCTTCGGCCCGCGCCTATCGAGCCGGCGGTTGTGGCACCTGCCTTCAAGGTGGCTGTATTACAGACTAAACCGCCTACTCCCGTACAGAGACCGGAGACTCCAGAGTCATCAAGTTTCAAGGCCTCACCTCACCAGGCGAGGCCCGAAATTCGAACTAACAGCTCGCATGTGCGGGCATCCAGTGCTCCGAGGAGGCAATGGTTACGTCGGTACCCTTGGTGCCGAAAGAGCGGCGTGGCTCCTTGGAGCACACCAAGAAAACAAAAAGCAGATAACAGGGCCTATTGACGGCACAGGTACGTGAACTCAAACTTTCTGTCTAAACAGCCACTCGCTTTTCGTACACACAGCACTATTTTACATTCACCATGAACACTCAAATTATACAATGGAACGTCAGAGGCCTTCTCAGAAACCTTGACGACATCCAAGAACTTCTACGCGAACACTCACCAAAAGTGCTGTGTGTCCAAGAAACGCACCTTAACTACAAACGCACCAACTTTCTTTGTAAATGCGTTTTTTCCCGAAAAGACCGTGATCATGTCATGCATTCATCCGGAGGTGTTGTCATTATAGTAAATCAAGGGATGGCATGCACACACTTACAACTCCGAACGTCCCTTGAGCCAGTGGCTGGTCGAGCTGTTATTTTTGGTAAACTGATCACAATTAGCACTATTTACATTCGTCCAAGCTATCAACTACAAAAACATGACTTACAATCTTTACTTGATGAACTTCCGGAGCCTTATGTTCGCCTTAGAGACTTAGAGCCGACTGGGAACAATTTAATACCATCGCTCGTTTAGGTTGGAGTGACATAAGTACTTTGAACATTGATGTTGCTGTTAACTACTTCACAGCGTTTTTGATTGATGCTACAACAAAATGCATCCCACAAACAAACACCCTGGAAAATGGCGTGTGCCATGGTGGAACTCTGAATGCCGAAACGCGCGCAAACAGCAAAACAGAGCATGGAGGTTGCTTCGGGACTCACCAACAGCCAAACATTTTGACACTTTCAAGAAAATAAAGTCTCAAGGCAGGAGAACGCTTCAGTAGGCCAGAAGAAAAAGCTGGCAGAAGTTTTTGTCAGGGATCAATTAATACACACAGGAGGCTAAAGTCTAGAACATGGTTGGTAGGGTAGCAGGAAAACAAGTACACACACTTCCACTTGTAAACACACAAGGAGATACCTTGGAAGATCAGGCGAACTTCCTCTGTGCACACTTCAAACGGGTGTCCAGCTCGTCACACTATACTGACACTTTCCATAAATACAGAACAAGAATAGAAAAGCAGAAACGCGAACACAAATACACTAGATTCGAGGCATATAACCAAGCTTTCAGTTTAGCTGAGCTCCAAACATCTCTAAACTCCTGCAGTACTTCTGCCCCAGGTTCTGACCATGTGGTGTATGAAAGGTTAAAAAACCTCCCCATCGAAACAAAAAACCTAACTTTGTTTGTACAAATCTATCTGGTTCTCTGGCGCTATCTCTACTTCCTGGATAGAAGCTATTGTTATTCCCATTTTGAAACAGGGCAAGGACCCTTCTTCAGTTTCCAGTTATAGGCCAATTGCGCTTACAAGCTGCCTGTGCAAACTTTTCGAGAAAATGATCAACTGCCGACTTGTACATTTGAAACAAACCATTTACTCGACCCATTTCAGCTTGGGTTTCGAGATGCTAGATCCACCACAGACCACCTTGTTCGTATCGAGGCACAGACAAGAGACGCTTTCGTCCATAAACAATATATTCTCTCGGTGTTCTTCGATATCGAAAAGGCTTACGATACAACATGGCGCTTTGGAATATTAAGAAACCTGTCCCATCTTGGCGTGCGCGGAAGAATGTTTACCATAATGGAAAGTTACTGGTAAAATCGGACATTCCTAGTTAGAGTAGGCAGCATTCTTTCCCATACATTTGTCCAAGAAACAGGCATGCCGCAAGGTTGTGTACTTAGTTGCACACTTTTTATTATCAAAATGATTTCTTTACGCTTGTCTACCCCTCGAAATATCTTTTACTCCACGTATGTCGACGACGTCCAGTTCGGTTTTAAGTCTTGTAACCTGGCCATGTGTGAGCAGCTAGTTCAGCTTGGTTTGAACAAAATCTAAAATTGGGCTGAAGAAAATGGCTTCCGGCTGAATGCACAGAAAAGCACGTGTGTCTTGTTCTCCAAGAAGAGTATTTATCCCAAACCCGATATTCCACTGCATGGGCAACGTCTTTCTGTTAATACTGAACACGAATTCTTAGGCCTAATCTTGGACACCAAGGTAACCTTCATACCACACTTCAAATATTTAAAAAACAAGTGCATAAAAGCTATGAACGTTCTAAAAGTGTTTTCTCGCACTATGTGGGGAAGCGACAAGAAGTGTTTAATGAATTTGTATAAAACCTCGTAAGTACCCGCCTAGACTATGGGACAATACCATATCAGTCTGCGACACCTACTGCCTTTCAAATGCTTGATCCTGTTCATCATCTAGGCATCCGCCTCTCTACGGGTGCTTTTCGCACTAGCTCCGTAGAGAGTCTGTACGTGGATTCGAACGAATGGTCGCTCCACCTACAGAGATGTTACATGTCTTCTAAATATTTTCTTAATGTAAATGCAGACACGGATTACCCATCACATTCCACAATCAATGACATGTCAAGCCTTGCTGTGTTTGAAAAACGGCCTTCTATGAAACAGCCCTACTCACTCCGTGTGAGGGGCCTAGAAAAGAAAACCGGTGTGCCACTCGAACACCGCTTGATGGCTCCCACAGTATGCCTGCCACCGTGGAAGTGGCAGGCGATAGATTTCGACGTGTCTTTCTTGGAGGTTACAAAGCATGCACCAATCACACAAATCCAGACATACTTCCTTGAACTACAACATAAATACGCATGTCCTGACTTCTTTACGGATGCTTCAAAATCTAACACTTCTGTCTCGTACGCAGCTGTCGGCCCATCCTTTTCGGAAGCCGGCGTTCTGCACTCTGATACAAGCATTTTCACCAGCGAAGCTCATGGCATACTTGCGGCCGTTAAATACATTAAACAAATACACTACAGAAGGCAATAATATATACAGATTCCCGAAGCGTAGTAAAAGCTCTGAAAACACCTAAAAAGCACAAACATCCTTTCCTTGTCTCACATTATTCACTCCTATGCATAGTGTACCCATCCAAGCAGGATGTTGTAGTCTGCTGGGTGCCTGGACACCGCCAAATACAAGGCAACGTTGTGGTGGACCAGCTAGCTGGATCTGCCAACAAAACTGCTAGCAATACATCGATACAAGTTCCTTCACTCGACTTGAAAGCCTTTCTAAAACGACAGCTGAGGGATTATTGGCAGAGCGCATGGGACACACACACACAGGTAATAAATTGCATGTCATCAAGCCGCCTTGGTCATTGGTCGCAAGTATCAAAATTACGCCACACAGAAGTAATACTCACAAGGTTAAGAAAGGACATACGTACATTACACATTTATTTTTCTGTCTGGTGGCGATCCACCATTGTGCAAAAGATGTGGAGAAGCGCTCACCGTACTTCACATTCTGATCCAGTCCAAAGAATTAGACACGCGAAGAAGACAAGACTTCCCATTACCCTACCGACAGCAGATACACCTTCACCCTGCAATGTTCGTCGGTAGGTGTCACACATGTCCCGTTTATTAGGGAGGCAATCGCCGTGCTAATTCCAAGGGTCGAAGTATCGGCCTCCCGAACCGCACCACGAAAGCGTGGACAATTTAGAAGTGGTCCTTTTTGGCGCGCCAGCGGACGCCGGCTGTGGTCCAAAGAACAAGTCAGAGCCGAGAGTTGATAAACGAAACAAATACTCTATTCTCAAAAATGGCAGATCGAAAACAATACACAAGAATGCACACTCCACAATAGTTACATACAATACGTCACCAAACAAACAACGTACTACACAGTACAATCAACCACAATTGGAACAACGGACACAGACAACAATACGCACTACAATGCAGTCGCATGCATTGAACAACCAAGACACTTAAAGACTTAAGAGATAGAAAACCTATTCAGTCCAAAGTTCTTGGAACCAAAGTCTAGATGATACTCTTCCGAGAATCACTCACTCAAAGTCCAGCGTTGTTGTCGTTCCGCAGCCCTCGAAGTTTCTCTTCCAGGAAACCTCGCCGAAGTTTCTCGTCCAGGAAACCTCCCGTCTTCAATAGGCCACTCTCCAAGCTTCAAACTTCTTCGCCCGAACACGTCGGCTTCACACACGCAGCTGTTGCCACGCGTCCTCGCTCGACAGCGGTAGACACACGCTCTTGCCTGTAGCTCGAGCCTTCACCGCTCAGGTGGAAATCCTCTTCATCTCCTGGTTCGTCCCTACGGACAAAACCTTCGCCGACTACACGGCGGGATCCCTACGCACTCTGGCGCTAAATTCCGTCTTCCCTGCTCTCTCGTCTCCGCTGCTCGGTTAAATACCTTCCGCGCGACATTCCAGAAAGTTCTCCTCATTCCGTCGGCGCGATGCGCAGCGGAGGCTGGGGAGAGGCGCGAGACTGTACGGGGGCCGTCCCCGACAGATGAGTCAACCCGGCATACACGCCCATTTCCTTCTGGAACGTTCCAGTGCTTGCCCGGCCGCCGCTGTGGGGTGAGGAGGTTCATCGGCGAAGCCACGCTTTCGAGAGGAGAGGCGTCGCGCGCCCGGGGAGCCTTGGATGCTTGTTTTCTCTTTTCCTTTTTTTTTCGTTGACCTCGCCGCGTCTCTCTGGGCGCGTTATCACAAGCATTTGGCGGCGCGCCCGTTTTTAGCGCTCGTTCTGTGACACTGCCCCCCACTTTAAGAATATTATCTCATAATATTCAAAACCACACAAACGAGCGCGAACAGTCACCACACGCTCTGAAAGACTGTAACACAAACCGTCGCTCATGACACTTCACATTCGCAATAGATCGCTCCATACAATCTTACATTGTAGTTCAATTACACAACACATGAAATATAACCACAGGCACATGACTACAACACTTCATCACACATTTCAAACAATACAAATGCATAAAGTTTTCTCATTACCACAATTATACAACACTATACATCACATCACAGCACAGACACTTCGACACTTGTGACACAGGATAACACAACATTAACACAACATATGGCACTCAGCACTGCCAAACAAATTCTGATTCGACCTCAGCACCTATCCTGTGTATTTAGAGCTGCGCATGCGTCCTTTCTTGTGGTGCTCACTCGATTTCTTCTTGTTTTTCCTTGTTCTTTTTCGGCGAGCCTTCTCCAACGACGGGGTCTGAGGCGGCGTCTCAGCCATTGTTGTCACTTCTGACACTGTTAACGGGTGCTAACGCTCAACCGATCCTGTCACCCGCTTGTTCACGTCCCGACATTTGGCCTGGCTGGCCAACTCCGTCTTCTTTGCACTGTCGGTCGGTTGAGGTCGTGCTGACGTAAGTCCAGTTGCCCGGCCCGTGAACTCATTCGTCACGATCATCTTATCATTCATGGACCCTTGCACCGCGGCTTCACCTTGGGCTCGAGTGATATCCCTCACGGGTTGCTCCTCCACTGTATCTCGCGGTCGTTGGTTTGGCGAGGGCTCTATCTTAAGGTCTTCTCCCAACCATTCCGGATCATTCGGTCCTCGCGCCCCATCGATGTTTCCGATGACAAGGTCGTAAAGGGGGGTCGTCATACATAAAGCCGTAACCTTCCCGCTGAAGTATGGGGTTTCAACCTCAATCTCTGCTTCGGGAAGCATCCGAACTGTACGGTCAATTAAGCAAACCGGTTTCGTTTTGCCGGTTAACTCACTTTCCCGTACCAAGTTTCTCCGCACGATAACAGTGGAGCTGCCGGTATCTCTTAACACCGTAATCTTTTTGCCCGCAACTTTTCCTGGCAGCGTTGGCATTCCTTTCGTAACACCGGTTGGCTGTTTTGACATTACAGCACCCACAATAGGAATTTTCTCCCCATTCTTGAACTCTACGAATCCATCGGTGACGGCATTATTATCAGATTTCGGTGCCGCTTGCACACAAGATACCTGGTGAGTTTGACTCACTCCGTTCCGACAAGCGTCTGCTTTGTGCCCAGTCTGACCACACTTGAAACATTTTACTGCCGTAGGGCTCGTAAAGATCGTTCGACAGTTTCTCGCGCGATGACCCACTCGGTTGCACAGAAAACATCGCGGAATGCTCTCTGGTGCACGCTTCTTTTCTTCGGGAGCCAATTTCTTCGAATCATCGGGACAATCCTTCTTGACCTTGGCCAAATTAGTTCCACCTTGCGCTTCCAAGAATTGATCAGCCAATTCAAGCATTCCTTCAAGTGACTCAGCCTTCCTTTCTTTCAAGTACAGCGACAGGCTTGGGTGGCAACTAGTAAGAAATTGTTCTCTAATTAGGAGCGCTCTAAGTTCATCGTACTCCTGCGCTGTCCCTGAAAGTTCAATCCATCTGTCGAAATAATGACAAAGTCGGGCGGCATACTGCGTAGCCGTCTCACCATCAGCTGGCTTTCCTGTCCTAAATCTGTCCCGGAATCCTTCCACGGTAAATCTAAATCGCTTCAGCAAAGCAGCTTTCACCTTAGCATAGTTGGCTGCATCGGTCGGCGTCAGCCTACCGTACACACTGAGCGCTTCACCACTCAAGCAAGTACTCAAAGCAGTTGCCCATTGATGTTCCGGCCAATTCTGGCTCTTCGCAATCGTCTCGAATCGGTGAAGGTACGCGTCAAGGTCGTCCTTCCTTTCATCAAACGCCACGAGCAGCTTGCTTGGGTTCAAGCGGAAGCTATGATCTTCCCGTTCGCTGCTTTCAACTCGAGGTTGGACGGGAGTTTCACTTCGCTGTTGCAACCGGAGCCGCTCGAGTTCCATCTCGTGCTGCCGCTGCCGTTCCCTTTCAGCCATCTCCGCTTCTCTTTCTTCTTTCGCCCTCTCAGCTGCCAGTCTTTCTCTCTCCAACTCCAACTTTAATTGTTGCTCTCTTTCTTCCTTCGCCCTTTCAGCGGCCAGCCTTTCTCTCTCCAATTCAGCTGCTTTTTCTTCCTTGGCCCTCTCAGCTGCCAACCTCTCTCGTTCCAACTCAGCTGCTTTTTCTTCCTTGGCCCTCTCAGCTGCCAACCTCTCTCTTTCCACCGCCTCTTTCTCCTTCTGGCTTACCCACTTCCGTAGTTCGGCGCCAGAAAGACCCATCTTCTCACCAAGAGCAACTAACTTTTCGAGATCCATTGTATCTCGCAAATAAGACCTTGCCGCGTGCAAAAAGTATCTGCCTAAATCAGTCTATCGGAGCACTCCCCTGCACTCGTTAACGAGAACACTGAACAACACACAAAATCGTTCCGATAGCACTATCAACAACTCGAGGCTCTTTCCTACTACTTTGGACACACTGTGCACCAAAAGGTTCTGTCGCGGACGCCAGATTAATTGTCACACATGTCCCGTTTATTAGGGAGGCAATCGCCGGGCTAATTCCAAGGGTCAAAGTATCGGCCCCCCGAACCGCTCCACGAAAGCGTGGACAATTTAGAAGTGGTCCTTTTTGGCGCGCCAGCGGACGCCGGCTGTGGTCCAAAGAACAAGTCAGAGCCGAGAGTTGATAAACAAAACAAATATTCTATTCTCAAAAATGGCAGATCGAAAACAATACACAAGAATGCACACTCCACAATAGTTACATACAATACGTCACCAAACAAACAACGTACTACACAGTACAATCAACCACAATTAGAACAACGGACACAGACAACAATACGCACTACAATGCAGTCGCATGCATTGAACAACCAAGACACTTAAAGACTTAAGAGATAGAAAACCTATTCAGTCCAAAGTTCTTGGAACCAAAGTCTAGATGATACTCTTCCGAGAATCACTCACTCAAAGTCCAGCGTTGTTGTCGTTCCGCAGCCCTCGAACTTTCTCTTCCAGGAAACCTCGCCGAAGTTTCTCTTCCAGGAAACCTCCCGTCTTCAATAGGCCACTCTCCAAGCTTTAAACTTCTTCGCCCGAACACGTCGGCTTCACACACGCAGCTGTTGCCACGCGTCCTCGCTCGACAGCGGTAGACACACGCTCTTGCCTGTAGCTCGAGCCTTCACCGCTCAGGTGGAAATCCTCTTCATCTCCTGGTTCGTCCCTACGGACAAAACCTTCGCCGACTACACGGCGGGATCCCTACGCACTCTGGCGCTAAATTCCGTCTTCCCCTGCTCTCTCGTTTCCGCTGCTCGGTTAAATACCTTCCGCGCGACATTCCAGAAAGTTCTCCTCATTCCGTCGGCGCGATGCGCAGCGGAGGCTGGGGAGAGGCGCGAGACTGTACGGGGGCCGTCCCCGACAGATGAATCAACCCGGCATACACGCCCATTTCCTTCTGGAACGTTCCAGTGCTTGCCCGGCCGCCGCTGTGGGGTGAGGAGGTTCATCGGCGAAGCCACGCTTCCGAGAGGAGAGGCGTCGCGCGCCCGGGGAGCCTTGGATGCTTGTTTTCTCTTTTCTTTTTTTTTCGTTGACCTCGCCGCGTCTCTCTGGGCGCGTTATCGCAAGCATTTGGCGGCGCGCCCGTTTTTAGCGCTCGTTCTGTGACAGTAGGGAACTACTTATTACACATCAATCATTTTTAGCTTTTTTAGGAGAGCTTCATACATTTCATATTGTATACCCGGGCATTCCGTAGCACGAACTCTCCCGAGAGGTCTCCGCTGCGGTGGCTACACTCAAGAAAGCACTTGTCTCACGGCCCTTAGACGCAAGGGTGTGAATGATGGAGGCACTTGTGCTAATGCCATATATGTCCATCATCGTTTTTATTATAGCAAACTTTTGTCATGCATCAACACCACACACTTTTCACAGCATGGTCGTGTTTTTATTACTTCTATGTTTTTACCCGCCTTAGAGCGAGGAATTTTATGGCCCATATACAGCCGAATATCACAATAATTGTCCATATCTCTTGTAACATGAACTGGCGCTCTTTGGCCATGAAATGGCCCTTGCGCCACAAAACATCAAATGTTATCATCATGAGACGTATGGTGCGATGACAAGGGAACTGTAAAAAAATCTGTGAAATAATGATAAGCCAGAAATGCGACGTCGGCACGAAAGAGATGTCAAATGGGAGGCTGTTTTTAATGATGATTCGCTGATGTCGTATGATTATGCGGAGTGAATAAACCTAGCAGCACAATTTTTAAAGAGTGAAGGGCATTGGTAAAGCAAGTTTTGAGTGGACATCAGATTGAAGAAGCGTATTCCAGCTTAGGCCTCATGAACGATGTCTATGCTAAAGGTTTTACGTGTGGGGGAGCTTTTATTAGACGACGTTTAAAGAAATCTAGCTTTTTGTTAGCAGATGCTATGACGTTGTTAATATGTAAACACCAGTCAAGGTCGCTGGTTATAGTGACGCCTAAGTTTTTGAACAATTTGACTGATTCGATGGGTTCATCATGTATTAAGTAAGATGAGAATAAGGTGAGTGCGACGACGGACTATTAATATGACCTTGTACTTTGAAGGATTTAGAAACATTAGCCAGTTATCACACCTGTTTTGAATATTATTGAGGTTAGTTTGAAGCAGCATTTTGTCATTTGTATTATTTATAGTACGATAAACAACACAATTGTCAGCGAATATGCGAATATTACTGGAGACAAAAAAGAGTAAGTCATTAATATAAATTAAGAAAAGGAGGGGACCTAACACAGTACTTTGAGGAATGCCTGATGTTACTGGAATATGTTAGAAGAGTGATTGTTTGCACAAATTGAGATCGATTAGTCAGAACCACCTAAGAACGCTAAGATGAAGGTTAAGGTAGGAAAGATTTAACAGCAGCTGCTGATGAGCAACCTTGTCAAATGCCTTAGCAATGTCTAGGAAAACTACATCAGTCTGTGTATTAAGGTCGAGGTTGATATGTACATCATGAACAAAGATGGCTAATTGAGTTTTGCATGATAGTCCTTTTCAGAATCAGTGCTGTGAATATTGAAAAAAACTATTGGAGTTCAGAAAATCCATTTTGTGAGAAAATATGACATGTTCCATGAGCTTGCAAGAATGCCTTTTATGGAAATAGGGCGGAGGTTTAGAGGTGATTCTCTAGTACCTGACTTTCAGACCGGGACGACTTTCCCCACTTTCATTCTTTTGGCTGATCACCTGTGGTTAATGACTGGGAAAAAAGCAACGTCAGAAAGGAAGCAGGCATGATTTTAGTATTTATGAGCAGTTTTGATGCGATTTTATCAGCATCAGTGGATGATGACAATTTCAGCTTATCAATTAGGCAACAAATATCATCTACGAAAAATGAAATGTCGGCCATTTCTGGCATGACTTATGGCGAATTCTATTGACAGAGCAGGAGCACTTCAAAGCACGCTGAAAGTGCCCTCTTCAGAGCCGGCCTGTTTCGGTGGTCGAACAGGTGCAGGAGCACTGTCATCCATTGGTAGAGCGAGAGTGCTTTTCTTGCCCAAAGAGCAGCCAGGGGCAGTTTGGAGTGCTCTCACCTGAAAAGCGGAGTAGTTGGAGTACCATGAGTCACGTAGCCCTTGAACGTCACAGTTGCCTAATTTTTCTTCAGCCAGCGAGTGCGGCGGCAATGGTAGCAACCATGTTTAGTTTGACACCGCTGTTTTGTATGGATGGCTATGATGACAGCTGTATGTCTGCCAATTGGGTGATTTCACAAACAACTAAGATTAGGATGATGAAGAACACGTGGCTGACCGATTTCACACGTATTTTGCTGCTGCCCCAGAGAGAATATGCCAGGGCTTGGAATGTTTTAGTCACATGATCTCCCTACTCGTCACTTTCCCTACGAGAGCTCGGCGAATTCCCGTGGCAGGTTGAGGGGCCCTGCTTTCAGTGTTCTGCTCCCCCACTCCTAACTGCCCTGCCCCTCTACTCCTGTTCTCTCAATGGAATTCACCATAAGGTAGAAAAATCTGGAAGGGGAGTGTTGGTCTCCAAGGTGAAGACTGATGAAAAAATTTAGTTTACAATATTAGCACACTCGAAGCCCGGTAAGGGATCACCTGTTTCGGTTGGAATAGCGATTGTTCGGTGCGACTGAGGGTGATGGTTTGCCAAAATTTTGGGGGGTCATCTGACATCATGTGGTGTAGGTCATTATGATAAATGGAGTGCTTTGTTGTGTGAATGGGGTTCAAATATGCGTGTTATACTTCACAGCACCTGTCCCATGTGCCCTGTTTGCTGTTCATTTTTGCGTATCGAAACAAATGTTTTTTTGTCGTCGAGTTTATTAAGGGATTTATTATACCATGGCTGATGTCGGTTTGATGAAACGAGGCATGTCAGTATGTACTTATCTGCAAGGCTGTTAAGTTTATCTTTCAAGAGAGACCAGTTATCATCTGCTGACTGTAAATGAAAGCGTGATTCAAAACTTCTATGATGCAACCTGCGTGGGCAATACAATAATTCTTGAGAAATGTTCACGAGGTCTCAATCTAAAATGCAGCTGGGACCGGACTATACCTACACACATAGAAACAGCTTGTTCACTTTGCATATGCGCTAGAAAACGTATATAGTGCAAAAACACGTAATGTCCTTGTTTTCTTTTTCGCAACTTTTGTGGCTCTGCTTTCTGAAACAATAGCGTTGCGACAGAGTCTTTTCCGTTGTTTGCAAGCGTCCAGCCATCATTTCTCTTTACGTCAACAGATTCAACCCTCTACAGAATATTTCACTGTGTAGCATCAGTATGCCCTGCATACACTTTTCCAACTAGTATGCGCATTCATTTTTGCTGCACTTACGCCGGTACGAACAGGAGCAGCCTCGCATCACACAAAATCTCGAGTGATCCATTCTCTAGTGATGAAAGAATTGTTCCGGTCTTGTTCAGAGCATAGCGCACCACAATCAATTTCTCAGAACGCGAGAACTCCAAGAACTGCCAGTGCATGCAACACTATTATACCTACACTATTTTGTGCACCATCCATGCCTGGCGGTTGTCTGTTTCGGGCATTCTGGTGCAAGTCACTGGAATTTCAGTGCTGGCATCAACTCGTTCACATTTGTTCACATTTGTGGAATTGGATCACAACGTAACAGGAACTACCAGCCTTCCACAAGGGCGCAATCACAAACGTGAGACGTTTCGCATGTAGATTAAGATACTGGGCGAGCGCGACCTCACTGACACCTAAAGGGGAGCAGAGGAAATGTATACCCGCAAGTCTTTCCGCGAGAAAAGAAATGAGCCCTAGTGTTTAAGATGGAACTCTGCTAGCCTAGATGTATCGTCCGTAATGTTCTCGTTCCTCGCATTCAGTGTCACTGCCCAAACTTCGGTGAGCATGTTGCTTTCTACCAATGCGAAGTCACCATTTGAAATACACCACCCACACTTATCGCTGGTTATGCGTGTTCTGTGTCAATCAGCGCCCCTCTATGAGACTTGATGGTCGCGCCGAAATGCCGTGAGTTAAAGTTTGATCATTATTTCTCGAAAGGCGACGCTGCTCCCAGTGCACACTCGACGACTGGCGGAAAAGCTACAGCAGCGAAAGAAACTATTCCCAGGTGTAGTTATGCACTGCCTGAATACGACTCTTGCGCCGGAAGTATTGAAAACTGATTGGAGCATGATGCATGCACCGAAACCACGATTCCTCGCAACAGGGTGGTCTTTACCTGTTTAACGAGTCAAGACGCCAGGAGTTGCAGCTCGACGAGATTAAACGACGTTTGCTAAAGACGACATGCAGACCATGCGCTAACCACAGCTTTCCCTCAGTTAGTAAGCGCAAACTGAATATCCAACCTCACTGGCAAAAATATTATTCTGGCTGCTGGTGTATTCCAAATATCAGGAGGGAGGAAGACGTGTACTTTTCGGAAAATAAAGTTCAATCAAGAGGACTCATTATGCAAGCTTGGTCTTCTCTCCGTGGACACACTGCCAGAACGCGCTCGCAAATTTCAGAAGCCAAAACGAGTGCAACGACTACAAGACCACTGTTTTATACGGAATTTTCAAGAATCACTCAGAGAAAGTCAGTCGTTATAAAGAAATTAACAGAAAAAACTCATCTCCATCATAGACACTGTGACCTTCTGTGGGTGACAAGGTGCTTATGAGAAATAATTATGAGAACAACAATAGGAAAGTTGCTGCACGTTTGCCTGTGTTGCAGAGGAAAGTTGCTGCACGTTTGCCTCTGTTGCACTTTCTCACTACACAACACTTTAGGGTGCCTTTAGCAGTTGGGGCTGAGTAAAAATATGTAATAATATATTGTACACTTGTATACAAATGAAGCTTGCTGAATGAGTCATAGCCTTGCCGCAGTGGTTTAGTTGTCAAGGGACTCGGCTTTGACCCGCAAGTTGCGGTATCGCATCCCGGCTGCGGCGGCTGCATTTTCGATGGAGGCGGAAACGCTGTAGGCCTGTGTGCTCAAATTTGGGTTCACGTTACAGAACTCCATGTGGTCGAAATTTCCGGAGCCATCTAGTATACCGTCTTCTATAATCATATGGTGGTTTCGAGACTTTAAATCCCACATATAACTCAATCAATGTACCTTTCAAACTTGCTAAAACCATCTTTCTAATACATATAAAAATAGTCATTTTCACGCTTTAACGAAAAAGTTAAAGGAGAAAATTTGGGAAGTTCGTACCGATTCACTATGTTAAGTGGCAAAAACGATGGTGTACTGGTTGAAAAGAAATCCGGACAGCTGGTGACTCAGAACGGCGTGTTTCATTATTATGATTGGAAAGTGTATACAGTGGCACATAAAACATAGAAAAAAAGAAGAGGAGAATCTGTTCAAACTACAAATGGTTATTTTTCTCCTATAATCCCAGTGTACCATCAATGTATACTGATTCCCCATCAGATAGCGTAATGAGAGCCATGCTGATGTATATCTTGTTTTTTTTGTGTGCAATCTGTGGTGCCTCAACAACTGTGTTTGTATTTACACGTTGCAGTGACAAAAGTGCTGCTCCGAATTGCTCAGAAAAAAAGAATGCTGCTACAAATTGTGGTTTTTCTTATTAACTGCGGCGAACCTGCTATTAAGTGGCAGTGAGAAAATGAAGGTGAGCAACTGTGTGACCAACATTCACGCCCTAAAGAAACTGAAAAGCATGTGTTTACTGTGATTCTTGCCTGTAAATATACTTTGCTGGTTCTCAGCTTATTAAGCAACAAGAACTAGCATATTGCGCTTTTAGATCATTAAGCTATCTTCAATTTTACATGCAGGCTGTTATATGTAAAGATGACCCAAAATGTATATTCAATATATAGCTCACACTACAGGCATTCGATAAGCAAGCTAATCATTTGCTACTGGTTATTTATCTAGATTTTAGGTTATGATATATCTTTCATAATAAGTAAAAATATTTATTGAACACATTGATGACGCTTTGAGTTCTAGGAGCTGTCTTGCATATTTTGCTATCTGCTCCTAAAACACCTCTAATCGCTCCCGACTAGCACTTTTCCTGCTACAAAAACACTCATGGCTGTTCCAATGTCGCACTTTTTCTGGTCTAAAAGCTGCTCCAAAGAGTGAAAAGTTTCTTCCATCACTGCACTCGCCTTGTGCACAAAATTATTGCCAACCTTTGCACAAATAAGCTCTGGCCAACCTTTGCAAACATGGCAGTGTACAGGTACACGTGAATTTCATTTCATTTCATTTCAATTTTATTTCGTTAAAGACCCCCGAGAGGGTATTACATAGGAGGTGGGTGACATACAATTAGTATTTTTGTCACGATAGTAAATGTGAAGTTACATTTGAAATATTATGCACGAAGCTTGATAGAGAGGTGATTGTGGCGATATTGTGGGAAAGGCCATTCCAGTCTTTTGCTCCTCTGGGAAAAAAAGAAGCAGAAAAAGTTTTAGTATGGGCACGCGCTCGAAAAACTTGAAGTGCATGGCCGTTACGACGAGATATGTGAACTGCAGGGATAATGTAAGGAGAGCGGTTAAGTGGAGAGTGAAAAAACTTGTGAAATAATGAGAGGGTTGCGATGCGTCGGCGACATAATAAAGGGGATAAGTTAGACGCGGCTTTGAGGGATGAAACACTGATGTCGTATCAGTACGAAGCATGAATTAATCTAGCTGCACGATTTTGAATGGATTCAAGGGAATTTGTAAGACCAACTTCAGGCGGGTTCCAAATGGGAGATGCGTATTCTAAATTAGATCTAACTAATTATGTATAAGCAAGTAGTTTTACATGACACGGAGCGCTGCGTAGGTGGCATTTTAGGAAGCCCAGGGTTCTGTTAGATGTTCATACGATTTTATTATTGCGAGAGTTCCATGACAAATTGTAGGATAGAGTGACTCCAAGGTATTTGTAAGTGGTTACTGGTTCGACAGGGACGTTAGCTATGCTATAGGAAAAGCGAAGAGGGTTTAGACGGCGAGTGAATGAGATTGTTTGCATTTAGTACGGTCTAAGGTTATTAACCAGTCATCACACTACTGTAGGATATGGTTGAGGTCTTCTTGTAATAACATTTGGTAAGAAGGGTCAGTGACAGTACGATAAATGACACAGTCGTCACCAAACATGCGGCAGTTTGAAGATACGCGCATCGGAAGGTCATTAATGTAAATTAGAAAAAAAAGAAGACCAAGGACAGAGCCCTGCTGTACACCCGATATTACCGGAAGAGGGACAGACAAACTATCATTTGTAAACAATAATTGCATGCGGTTAGTGAGGAATTTTTTTATCCAGTTAAGTACATATGGGTGCAAGTTTAACGAAGACAGTTTTAATATTAAGCGTTTGTGGGGTACTTTACCAAAGGTTTTCGCAAAATCAAGGAATATAGAATCGGTTTGTTTGTTAACGTCGAGGTTGGCATGAAGGCCATGAAAAAAAATGGCAAGCTGGGTCTCGCAAGAGTGACCCCTACGAAACCCATGTTGAGAGTGATGAAAGAAGTTATGGAAGTCGAGAAAGTTCATGACGTAAGAGTAAATGACGTGTTCCATGAGTTTGCAGGGTACGCTGGTCAAAAAATTGGTCGGTAGTTTAGTGGAGAGTTCCTGTCAACAGATTTGAAGTTAGGAACGACCTTTCCCACTTTCCAATCGTTTGGGATGATGCCCGTTGAAAGAGATTGAGAAAATAACAAAACAAGATACTCCGACGCAATGTGACGTATACTTTTTAATAGTTTGACAGTAATATGACCTAGTCCAGATGCTGATGATAGCTTCAACTTTTCAACGAGGGATGAGATACCGTCAGCAGTAAATAGTGATTTCAAGCATGGCAAGAGTGATATGAGAAGAAAATACAGGTAAGAGTGTCTTTGGTTCGTTACTAAATACAGATGGGAAGGCGTTATTGAAGCATCAGCGCACTCTGTATCTGAAAGAACCTCTCTTGGTTCGTTAGTAAGAGTGGAGCCGATAAGTGCTTCAGGGTTAATTACCTGCCAGATTTTTCGGGGATCATTAGTTAACATATTGAGCAAATTTTTGTTAAATATATTTGAACTTAGCATCACAGATAGTCGTCAGATAGGTTTTTTTCAGCCTCATAGTACTTATCCCAGTTGTGGTAGCCTCCTTTTAGCTTGTCAGTCCGAAATGTACGCTTTTTCTTTGTCTGGTCGGTGCAAACACTTATTAAACCATGTCTTATGACTGTTAACACGAATAGTGGTTTTAGGGATGAAGTTGGCTATTAGGTAAGTCAGCTTTTGTTTGAAAACTAGCCAGTTATCCTCAATAGAGCAGTGATCAATTTCACGCTGAAATGTCGGAAGAAATACTGTAAGTTCTTTATTGATAGCATCGTAGTTACCCTTATTGTATAGGGTTATAACTTTCTTGTGCATGTGGCGAGTAACAGGGCTGATACTAAAGCCTGCATGTATAACTTTGTGGTCACTGATCTCAAGGAGATAGTGAATTGAAGACAGGCTATCAGGACTAGTCGTTAGTATTAGATCCAAAATATTAGAGGAATCGCGTGAGACACGCGTAGGCTCCGTTACTAACTGCTTTAGGTTGTAATCAAGAACAACACTAAGAAAATCATTAGTTTCTGCTTAGTTAGTGGTACAAGTGTCATGTTCCCAGTTTATACCAGGAAAATTGAAATCACCAAAAAGAACTATTTCAGCTTTAGGATACTTTAATGTAAGCTGGTTTAAAATGCTTTGAAGTGCGTGAGAAAAGTTAGGATTCTTATGTGGAGGCCGATAGCAAACACCTAATAATACAGATTGTGGCAGTGCCTGAACCAACACCCACAACATTTCTAAGTCTGAGTCGATGTTAATAACAGAACATGGTAACTGATTACTGATTGCAATGTGCGGTCTTTTCAATAAGCAGTGAAATCCGGTAGATCGGCGAGCACTTCGACGTTGGTGACGTCATTTGTTAGCCACGTTTCCGTTAGTATGAGAATACTGCTATCTGATGACTTGACAAGATGAGACGAGTGATCGCGTTTAGGCGTGAAACTTCGAGCGTTCGTAAAAATTACTGAGAAAGAAAGGTTAGCTTTTGGTTTAGGGTGACAATCAGTGGATTTAGTTTGACTTCGACATGATTGCTATTTACTTTCTTGCACTGTTTTTGAGGTTTTATTAAACGAGTAGCGTTTCTGGCCTATGTGTGGTGTTTTATAGCGCAAAAAAAATGGGCAGGACTTCTGCTTTGCGAACTTGACCACATGCATTCCAGCATTTTGAACACGACATGAGAAATCCTCTCCTATGCTGTATGTCGTCCCTTTCGGCTTACGTCCGCTTGAAAGGATCTCGTGTTTGGTCTTGTAGAAAGTGAACTTCGCGATTATTGGCCTGCATTTGTTGACTGAGTGGCGGCCCAAGCTATGCACGCGATCAATTTCTTTAGGGTTAATATCTATGCCTAAGTAGTGATGACAATGACGAGTGATTAGTTCCTCAGATTCAGCGTACGATTCCGAAGAATTAGCATCTGGTAGGCCGTAAAAATTAAATTGTTACGCCGCGATCTGTTCTCTGCGTCGTCCAAACGTGCCTCAGGGTCATCTGTTTGGCGAGCTAAATGAACGGTGCTACTTTTAATTAGTTCGAGTTCTGTCTTTAGGGGCAGAAGAGCTTGGTAATGTTTTTCCATATCAGTGATTCGATTTTGTTAGGTCGGAGAAGGCGTGTTTTGTTGATAGTAGCTGACTTTTCAGTCCCTGCACTTCCTCTAAGAGAGTCGACCGCGGAAAGCTTTTGCAGTTCAACGAGTATAGTAATATTAGGACCCAAATTAGACTCGATGTCTCCCGATACAAGTAGCAATAACAATCTCACGGCACTGACACATTCAACCACAGTCGTACAGCTGCAACGTGGGCTTGGCTGCTGCAGCAAGAAGTAATTACTGCTTCTTTGTGAAGAGTGATTGCGGAACACTAACCTGCATAGCGAAGAGCAGTGGATTAGTTGGTGACAAAACGAAGCAGCCACCAAGCCCACGAAGCGCTGCCGATGGGGCACACTTTTTATAGCCAGCGAAATGGATGACGTTGCTGGCGATGGGGCTGACTATCCACCAGTCAGGACCAGGTATTTTGATAGTGGTGACAGGCTGGCAGGTAGAGGCGAGATGACATCTGATTTTCCGGTTGTTTGGTCGATGGTCAGAACAATGTCGAAGCGTCGCAATCCACAATCCGGCGATGTGTGCACAGGGTTGGACACACCAGCAACAAGAAGCAGATGCGCGACGACGGCTGATAACACCTGCATAGCGAAGAGCAGTGGATTAGTTGGTGACGAAAGAAAGCAGCCAGCAAGCCCACCAAATATTTTTTGAATAATTTTTCTTCCGTAGAGTCGGTGAACTTCAGGGATAATATTGATGCACTGTCCCATCTGTTTCATGTGCACTGAAAAGAGGAGCAGTAGGTGTTTCGGCCATGGAGTGGGTGACACTGGCATTCCAAGAAGGGCCTGAGGACCGGGGCGATGATTGATCAAGGTTCCTGGGAATTTACTCCGACCTCTCGCGGTAGGCCAGGGTGGTACAACGGAGGTTCCTCCTCTGGAGGCTGGTTGGCCACATTTCCCGGGACAGCACGCCACCGCTTGGGAAAGGCGCAGAACACATACACCTGCTGAAGCGTTGGTTCGACCTGACCTTCTAGTCCTATTGCCTTGATGGCAAGCAAGTCACTGGTAACATCTTGAAATGAGCCTACTGGCTTTGACTCTTACATTGTCCAACAGGAGCCTCCTGGTTACTGGCCCTGTGCACGAGCCGACCCAGTTCGAACTTTGGGGCCCCTGTCAAGTAATGTGTGCATGTTCCAGCTGGTACAACTGCTTTTCAATCACAAAGGCTCAAGGCCTCCTTGGAGTGTACGTCACATGTTTGTATTTCCAAGCAGGCATTTCGTGCTCCTTTCAAGTTTTTGTGAAGAATGCTGTTTTGTTTTTATTGACCTGTCGTCACTGCATAATAAACATGGATACGCAAAGCTATGCACTGATGACTGAACCTACAAAGCTGACCTTATACATCTTAAAGTGCCCCTGAACCACTCTAAGTTTGAAGAAGTGTTTTCCTTTTTACCTCACTACCCTTCCTACTGGCACTACCTTCGTATTGCCACTGATTTCTTTATAAACACATGAACGTTGTGAGTGCCAAGTGTGGACGATAGCAGAATTTCGAGTTTTTTTGCTTTTTACTCCTAATCAGCTCTACTAAGTCGAAAATACACAAAATGAACTGAACTCAGTTGAAGAATGGTCAAGCGACTGCATGGTAGAAATGGGGTCAGAGACAACTTACTACCACCATCTCGTATATCCATCAAACGAAAGCTTATTTCATAATGATGCCACATGAACCGACGTCTGGCATCACGAATTCTGCCGGAAAGACTGGAAAAGCCAGAACAGAACAACACTCTTGCTCTTTGTATTTTGAGGTCGCTTGGGGTCAATTAAAGCAGGGAAAGGCTGACGCAACCATAAACTTGGATGCATCTAGCTGGTGCTCTACAGTGGTGTGTGTTATCTTCAGAGTTCTACACCATGAACCGTGAACTATCTAAAATGCTGATTGAACTTCAGGGAAAGATGGAAGCTTGGCGAGATGACAAATTTGTGAATGAGCGATGCGGCTTGAGAAGACGGTTCAACAAGTGTACTTTTACTCTTGCTGCAGCCTTGAAAAAGACAAGTCTGATTTCTGAAACGCTGGCTCCAGAAGTGTTCATGAATTGCTAATCTAAAGTACAGACTGTGTGTGAAACAGAATTTAGGAAGCGAATTTTCTTATTTTTTTTACATGCAGTTTCTAATTGCAATCCCGTCTCGTCTTAGCAAAGCGTTGGAAACATTCTCCGTTCCGTGCAAGCGTTGCATGGTCAGCGCAGCGTGATATGCGCTGCGGTCCTTAAAATTACTTATGTATGCCGTTTTTAGTAAAAGATGAACATGCAGAATATATTGTGTTGTTAAGGTGCCTCAGATAAGCGCAATGATTGCTTTTTAATTGAACATCGCACACGTATGAACGCTGATTCTTCAGCAACATTGGTGGGCGCTGCGGATGGGGTCGGCCGTTCGGGGTAGCCCCGCCGCGGTGGTCTAGTGGCTAAGGTACTCGGCTGCTGACCCGCAGGTCGCGGGATCGAATCCCGACTGTGGCGGCTGCATTTCCGATGGAGGCGGAATTGTTGTATGCCCGTGTGCTCAGATTTGGGTGCACATTAAAGAACCTCAGGTGGTCGAAATTTCCGGAGCCCTCCACTACGGTGTCTCTCATAATCATAGCATGGTTTTGGGACGTTAAACCCCACAAATCATTCAATCAGCTGTTCGGGGTATCGGCTGGTGCGGTTAAAAATGCCTGGTTTGCGGTAACGATGGGCAAACAGACAAATCTACAGACAGACAGACAGACAGACACAGACAGACCAAAGTTTTTGCGTTGAAGGTACCCAAGAAAGACTATCATCTTTAAAATGATCCATGTTTTTCGCTCCTGACAGTAAAAGTAAAGGGGAGATATTACCTAACAAGGCCTGTATAATTGAAAACTGAGAGGCGGAATCCATCATAAAAATTTTGAGATTAACACTTTGATTCGTGAGAGGGGCGCCATCTAGTATTATTCTTAAATTATATTTGCACTTCTAAATGCAACCCGACTTCACTTGAAACAACGAAGTCCTTGCCTTCAGTTATTATAAAATTTATTCTAGCTCATTGATTTTTTACCTTCAAGTATAGTTGCTTGCAGCTGTTTTTTTTTCATCACTGCTATTCAATACTTCATTCCCACCTCTATGACGTTTTGCTTAACGCTCATTGCGACTGTATACTTGCTGATGATACGCATTCGCCGCTTTTTTTAACTGTGAGAAACGCAGAAACTTTAGCTCTTCCCGTCAGCTGTACCTAAAGATCGCTAATACGAGTTTGAAACTAATTTTTGAACTGCCTAAATTGCTACCGACTTCCACGCCGCGACAAATATTTATGTATGCAGTGATGTGTGCTACGTATTGCCACCCAGAGCCCCGCCCTTGGTGTAACCGCTGCAGCATTTCGCCAGGACAGCATAATTATTCAGGCGGACTTCAACCAGCTCTCATCGGTGCTCGGCCCGTTCCGGAGATCATCGCTATCCTGGCAATTGACGAATGTAGCTGTTGCTGTTGCAAGAAGAAGCCTATATTCACAGAGTGGGTCCTGGGTATCGTAAAGTCTTTCAATGTCAGGAACGACTCCTACCTAATCACTCAGAGCGACACTCGTCAGAAAACCTTCGTCCACCACAGCGCTATGGCACGCGATTGAAGCGCAGCTTAAGGAAAAGCTTCAGGATGGCGTGATACAGCCTTAAAGCAGCCCTCGGTCATCACAAGTCGTTGTTGTGAAAAATAAAGATGGCACGCTTCGCTTTTGTGTAGACTACAGGAAGTTGAACAATGTCACAAAGAACGACTTGTACCATTGCCCAGAGTCGATGATTCACTGGACAGGCTGCAGCGCGGTGTATTTTTCTTCCGTCGACTTGAAGAGTGGTTATTGGCAAAGAGAGGTCGATGAACGTGACAGCGCGGCGTATTTTTCGTCCGTCGACTTGAACAGTGGTTATTGGCAAATAGAGGTCGATGAACGTGTCCTGGAAAAGATCGCTTTTGCAAATTCGGATGGCCTTTGTGAATTCAAACTGCTCCCTTTCGGCCTCTGTTCCGCTCCAGCTACATTCCAGCGAATAATGGACAACGTCCTGGCAGACCTCAAGTGGAAAAGCTGTCTCGTCTACCTCGATGATGTTGTGTTTTCAGAAACGTTTGACGAGCAATTTAGTCGCCGTCGAAATGTGCTAGAAGCCATTATATCGGCCGATTTCACACTGAAGCCTGAGAAAAGTCATTTCGGCTATGGAGAATTGAAGTTTCTTGGTAACATCATGAGCGCCGTTGGTGTTCAGCCTTATCCTGACCAAACTGCTGCTGTCGGCGCTTTTCCAGCTCCAACTGGCAAGCACGTGATTACACACCATTTGTATGGGCTGACGAACAGCACACTGCCTTTGCGGAACTACAGCACCGGCTGTCTTCCCCTCCGGTGCTCGGCCACTTCGATGAAGATGCTGGCACAGAAGTACGCACTGATGCCAGCAATATTGGTCTTGGAGATATTTTGGTACAAAGAAAAGGCGGCATTGAACGCCTGCACAAGTCGCACACTGTCTCGCGCAGAATCTAACTATTCCACATCAGATAAAGAATGTCTCGCGGTCATTTGGGTACTTAACGAGTTTAGGCCATATTTCTATGGAAGACCATTTAGAGGTGACTGATCATCATGCTTTGTGCTGGTTGACCAATCTACCAGACCCTTCGGAACAATTAGCATGATGGAGTCTGCGCCTACAGGAATTCGATGTCACCATCATGTACAAGTCAGTCAAAAAGCACGTAGATGCCGACACGCTATCACGAGCACCTTTTTAATCTACCAGTACAAGCGCAGAAGAGGACAATGCCTTCGTGGCAACTATCAGTGGGCACAATCTGACGTCCCATCAACGAAATGACGCCGTTTTAAGACTGATTATAGATCACTTAGAAGGTGGCACCGCGCCCATTCTTAGTCCGGTGTCGTGAACATTGCTACCATTTGGCCTACATAATGGCGTCTTACACAAAAGAAACCCCGGTTCTGGTGACAGATCTCATTTTTTCGTCATGCCTGAAGCCCTCCGCGATGACGTCTTATTAGCTTGCCACGACAAGCCCACATCCGGCCATCTGGGCTACTCGAGAACTATGGATCGTGTGCGACAACTCTACTACTGGCCTAAAATGTCTGCCTGTGTCAAACGCTACGTGAAGGTATGCCGTGAATGCAAGCGTCGCATGACACCACCCTTAAAGCCTGCAGGCCATCTACAACTGATCGATTCACCACCTACACCGTTTGATCAGGTCGAAATGAACCTCCTATGCCCGTTTCCTTTGTCTTCTTCTGGAAACAAATATATTATTGTCGCAACCGATTATTTGACGTGTAACGCTGAGTCTAAGGCATTGCCACGAGGGACCGCATCTGAAGTTACTAGTTTTTTTATGCATCAAATTGTGCTACGGCATGGCGCCCCGTCATATGTCATCGCTGATCGAGGGACATCATTCACAGCGAAGCTTTTGAATGACATCTTGAGTTTGAGTTACACAACCCACCGAAAGACCACTCCATGTCACCCTCAGGGTAATGGCTTAACAGACAGGCTAAATAAAACGCTAGCCGACATGATCTCTATGTACGTGAATGTTAAGCACAAAACGTGGGACGACATCCTGCCGCACGTAACATTCGCGTACAACACTGAAACGCAGGAAACTACACGCTTCACGCCATTTCGGCTTGTTTATGGTTGAGATGTCAGAACTGTGCTAGACGCCATAATTCCATGTGAGGACATCGACAAGCTCAACCAATTAGTCCCCGACATCAATGAGTACATTCAGCGCGCTGAGGAAGCACGTCAGCTGGCCGGTGTGCACATCAGAACTCAACAGGGTGCAGATGCATGGTGGTACAACATCCACCATCGAGAAGTTAATTATAAACCTGGTGACGAAATTTGTGTTTGGACACCCATTAGGTGGCGAGGTCTCAGTGAGAAACTCTTGGGGAAGTACTTTGGACCTCACAAAGTACTCAGACGCGTGAGTGACGTTAACTCTGAAGAGGTTCCAGACGGAGGCTCAGCATCATCCCAGCGCAGGTTACCACGCCCCGGGACTGTACACGTCGTCTGCCTAAAACCTTACTTTACGCGGTGATGCGAATTTTCTTCGTAGGCCAGTGAACTCTTCATGTGAACAGTGAATGCGGTTTATTTGCAGTTGCCAGGCCCATGACGCATTTTCTCTCGTGCGCTACTTCGTTATTTGATTGTTTATATTGCCCCCTTCGACCCACCGCTGTGCCCACTTTTTGTTTGAGCATCGGGTAGATGCTTCCTTGCGAGGTTAATGCCACCTGGTGTTCTGTTCCGCTGAACAGGGAGCCAGTTCTGTGCCAGTGAACGAGGAAGACGAAGACGAGCAACCCGTGCCAGCGGAGACGTCTTTCTTCGTGTCACAGATTTTGACAGTCGTGTCTCCTTGTACGTTTCTTCAAGCTATTAGCCCGTGACAATATTTTACACTGGGCAATTTAAGGCGCCGGATAAGCCGTTGGGCAATACGGAAATTGCGTAGGGTAAAGTAGGGTAGTACTGACCATGATGTAATGTAGTTTTTCAGAAATTGGCTGGTAACACTAGTGTCACAAGGCTGGGTGGGACAGATCTTCAATGTAAAATATACCTTCTTAAAAAGGCAACTCACCAGGTTCCATAACAAATTTTATTTAGACCGTGGAAGTTGTGTGTCCAATGAGGAGCATTTTGACACAAAATGTTTTGCGATTGGTTCGTTACGATCTGAGAAAACCAATTTTTTTTATGCAGCGCGAAACGAGGATGAGAGGATGTGAGCTCGAAAGCATTGGCGCTCATTAGCGCAGCCTTCTCAAGCCAAATTTTTTCCTTACCCTCTCCGGCATTCGACCAAGAGGTCACGTGCACATTACGTGTTTGAAGAATCCTAACCCCAAAGCACGCGAGTGGCGTTTTTTTACCAGTGTTATAGTATGTATGGTCTATTGCCAGTTTCTGTAAGGTGGTTTCAAAACGCTGGCTTACAGGTGGTAGAATAGATGAGCACAATGAGTGCGCCGATATGGAGGCTAGAAGGGGAGGTGGGAGCATCGCGCGCTGCGGAGGTTGGCGGAGAGGGCGTCAGTTGTTCATGCCGACGAGCGGTGGCACGCGTGTCGTTTTTCAGATGCCCCTTTGGGCCGAAGCGGAGCACGTGCGTTTCCGCGGCTTGCGTTCGTACTGTCCGCACGATGCTCAAAGTTTTGAAGCCTCTTCACACCGCATACCGTGATGGCTCAACCAGTGAAGTGCCAGACTTGCTGCTTCGCGCCCGGATGCTCTACCGGGTACGTTTCAGCTCGAAAGGCAGCTGTAAAAAGGTCTGTTTTTATCGTACCGAATGATGAGGACCGGCTGAAAGCATGGCAGCGGTACGTTTCACGTGGTGACAAACTGCTCGACCGAACTGCAGTCCTGTGCGAGTTACACTTCGAGCAACGGTTTATTGTAAGAGATTACACCCACATCGTGAATGGTGAAGTTGGGAAGATTCCTCGCGGCCGCCCATGCCTTACCGACGATGCAATACCGTCGATCTTCCCAAACACGCCGAGTTATCTCTCAAAAATGCTTCCTCAGAAGCGCAGCTCCCGCACATCGAGAGGAGAAGTGCTTGGCAAAAAAAGAAAGTGAACGATGAAAACGAACTTTTTTCGATGGAGCACGATTCCTCCTTAGATGTGACAATGAACGGTGAACGTTATCCCGGCGCGTCGTGTACAGTGGAAAAACTGGAGCATATGAAAGGTGAGAAGCTTCCAAGCAAATACTGGTCGATGTGCCTACTTGCGGATGCCCCGAACGCTGTTGCGTTTACTGTTTGTGCTCAAGATGGTGATAGTGTGTGCTTCAAGAAACTGGTGTTGTGCTCTGCTGAGGATACTTGCTATCATTGTGTAGTGTTTGTGCAAGGGAAAGTTGTAAAAAAAGTGGACGTGTTTTATGTGAATGCTGTGGAAAGCCTCCTCCACTTCATCAACGAGATGGTTGTGTGCTCCGGTTTTGAGCAAGGTGCTATTCCACTGGAGCGGCTTAACAGTTCCAATCAATCAAAATACAGAACGCATGGAAACAAATTGTACAGCAAAAGTTGCTCAGGCATTTCTCAAGTTCAAAGGCCTTGTATACACTGCAGGTATCTAAGGAAACTGCTTTTGAACCAAGCTAGAGTGGTTACTGGTTACCGTGATCCGAAGAAACTAATTATGCGGGGAAGACAGTTGAGGCGAGAAAAGGCAAAAGTCAGTGAGCTAAAGCAAATGCTTGCGAAAATGAAGCAAAGTAATTCTGCCCTCTCTGAATGAAAGCTTCAGGAGAGTCTGTCTAAGCTGCCTGAGAAACAGAGGCAGGAGGTACAAACATGCTTTGAAGCAGCGAAAAGGAAAGGAACACAGGGGATGAAGTACAGCGATGAATGGCTTCTGGACTGCCTTATAATGCGCATGAAAAGCCCAAAGCTGTATGACCATATTCGAAAGCATAAAATAATGGTCTTGCCAAGCAAGAGTTGTTTGAACAAGTACGTGAAAAATTATAAGAGCAACTTTGGGTTCAATGATAATGTTTTTGCTGCCATCGAAGAAAAAACCTAAAGTATAGATGAGTTTCACAGGCACGGAGGTCTCTTAATTGACGAGCTGAAGCTCTCAGAGAGCCTCAAAGGGACAATCAGTGGAATCATCGAAGGTTTCGTTCACTTGGGCAAATACACTTCTCTAGATCAAAGCACACAAACTTGTGATCACAGTCAAGTAGTATTGTACCACCCATTTTCAGACAACTTTCAGCAAATCTTAGGGGTTTTCGGCTCCCATGGAAATGTCAAGGCAGATGTGTTTGCGAAAATTATTGTCGATGCAACACTAACTGCCGAGAAGTCTGGGCTTTTTGTGAATTTTGTGACCAAAGAAGGTGCATCCTGTAACAGGAGTATGTGGCGACAATTTGGCATCAAGGGTTCTTCAAAGTCAAATGTTTGCAAAGTGAAGCACCCTGCAGACCACAGCAGAAGTCTGCACTCCTCATCAGACTTTCCGCATCTTGTGAAGTGCGCCCGCAACAGCATTGTGTCGTCGGGTCTCCAGGTGCCCGAAGGAAGGGTCAGGGTAGATGTTGTGAAAGAGGCATGGAAATGTGACATTAGGGACATTGTGCGGCTTAAAGCGATGCCTCGTGTCACAAGAGTCGTCATCAATCCGAACGAATTTGAAAAAATGAAAATGAACTATGTCTTCACATTTTTCAGTGATGAGATGGTCAGGGGTTTATGCATATAAGGAAGAGATCGAGAGAGTATGAGGCGTTGGCTCTAGTGATGCAACAGTGTCATTCATCAGAAGAATGGCTAGGCTGATTGCAGCCATGACTTCCTGCTGCAGCCGCGGTGCCATGCGTCCCAACTCGCCAGTCCTGGCTGAAGTGGAGGAATTTATTGCATATCTAGATGCGTGGGAAGAAAACGTCGGAAAGCTGGGCTTCTTCAGCCAGGGTACTTCAGAAGGGCTTCGCATTACTCTGAAAAGCACCATGTCGATTTTCGAATATCTCACAATAGAGCTTGGTTACAAGTACTTGCTGACGTCAAGACTAAGCCAGGATCCTCTGGAAAATGTGTTCGGAATCTTGCGGCAAATGTCGGGAAGCAACGACCACCCGACGCCAACCCAGTTTCTGCTTTCGGCAAATTGTCTGTCGTTCTGCAGTTCGGCGAAGGCACCCCTGCTAACGGAAATGTGTCACCATCAGTGCTGAAAAGCCTCATACATGGCAGCCACAAAAACCGGAGAGAGTTCCAGACGAAGCTTGACGAGCTCATGGACATAGGGTGTCTCAATGAAGTACGTGAAATCCTTGAATCGTCTGGCATCCCAACAGATCACTGCGCAATGGTTTCGGTAAAAAGTGACTCCCGAATTATGCATTACGTTGCTGGATATGTCGCCCGAAGGATGCTGAGCCAAACCAAGTGCCCTGAATGTGCAAAAGCCCTTATCCGACCACGCGATTCAGATATGCCCGCAGATGCCTGCCTAATCAGAGAAGTACACCGGAGTGGGCTGCTCTACCCATCTGATGAACTGCAGGCTTTTATCCAAAACATGGAAGACTCATTCGCGCGCTGCTTAAGCTTCAGCAAGCTTAAAGCAAATAGCATAATGGACTTCATTTCTGCGTTGACAAGAAACCGGCTAACTCATCTTGGCTGCGAAAAACATTCCAGAGATGTTACTAACAGGCTCGTCAAGTTTTATACAGTGACAAGGCTGCACTTCATTGTAAAAGCGGAAAACAAGGCACGGGAGGGCTAGCGACGGCAGCGAATGCACTATTTGAAGCTTCGTCGCGTAACGTGAATATGTGTGGAGTTGCGCTTTCACGTGATTGTAATTTAGAGCTGCTTGCTGTATGAGATTGGCGATGTACAAAAATAAAGATGCAGGCTGTTAATTCTCTGATCGTTGCGCATGCATACAATTTTTTATTAAAATCTCCTTGATTGAATATACGTCACTCGGTATGTAGAAAATTCACCAGACACGAAACTCATTGAAAAAGTGAACAGCTGCAAAAACTACAATATAATAAAATCGTTAAAAGCTACGCATTGAAATGTAAAGGGAGGTACCGAACGTTGCGATTGTGAGCATGTGATCGTTTTACACCGACTTTTCAAATGGTATTCGAACTTATACGCACGGTCTTATTGTGGAGTACGCCGCCTTGCCTTTTGGGTGCTACCGCGTACGTTTGCATGCCATTAGAGGTAGTTCGTTGCCTTAATCTCGGTATACACTCCGTGCTTAATTTTTCGTTTAAAACACCGCATTGTTAGTGCACACAGCTTCATTCCAGTTATTACATGGAGGTCGCAAGCTGCAAAGTGCGCATACCTTCTCGTGCAGCGCCTGGCCTGTTTGGCCGTCAAGGACGCTCGCCCCCACCAACCGATCTGAAAAGCTACAGCAGCGCCGCCGCTGCTGCTATGATCTGTTGCTACACTCCGCAGCTGGTGATCCTCCAACCTCCCCCTCCTAGCCACCATAGCGCAGACGCCTGCTCGATGCACTGCTCGATGCGCTGGCCGCGGGGACACGAACGCCAAGAAAACGCCTCCACATTAGCCCCACATCTCGTTGCGATTCATGGAGAAAAAATAAAAAAGACGTAAAAAAGACGTGAATTCCCTTATTGCGTCTCAGTATTTGTCTAGAGTTTAATCTCTTCAAGCTACAAATTACATAAACTACGCACATCATGTTAAGTAATGTTTGTCATGTCACGGGCCACTGCTGGAAACGTCAGAGCACAGTCGTCAACGTAGAGAACCAATGCCGGGCGCGTTGCTCCCTCACTCTCTGGGCGAGAGCCGGCAAATAAAAGTGGGAGCAGCGTTTATTGTGAAATTTGACCGATTTATGCAGCGCGTAGCGTTGAAAGTTTTCGCAGACGTGATTTTGAAAGCTCCATCTACGCGTTGCACTTGTCAGCTCTAAATTGTCAAACCTGGTGAGTGTCCCTTTAAAGTAATTAATTATTTATGACTCTTGGATGCATACGTAGCGAAACATTATTTTAGTGAAGTTGCATGGAACATTTCGATAATGTTTTCAGGTGCTTATGATAACAAAAAATGCAGCAGTAACATTTACCGTAAGGTACTCAGAAGGTCATGACAAGGTCACCCAACAATCGAGTGTTTTCGGCGAAAATCGAAGGTAGGAGGTTGAAGATGCTCGTACACGTGCGAAAACTGTACTGTAAACGGTTATTTCAGACCAGAATAAGCCGTTCAAGTCATCGTATGTAAACTCCACCTACCGCCGGCGACCGCCGATCGCCATGGTGTGCGTGACGTCACAAGTCATTGGGAGCAGTGCCGTCGCCTGCTACCAAATAGTATCTTCCGCACGTGGTCTGACTGAGTGGCAAGTGTTGGTTGCCGCGTGGCCTACACGTGCCAATGTGCGGCAATCATTGCGGCGTCTCACCGGTATCATTTCCATCTCGATAGCCCTATCATAACCTCCCAATTCAGGCAGTGATTCATCCAGCAGGAGAAGTGGCGTCTACGTCGTATACGCTGCACATTGTGACTTCTACCTCGTCGCCACCGGCTTAAGCGACGAAGAAAGCGTCGAAGACTGGGCGAACTAAGATCCATTCCACGTGCTTCCCACACAGCCCCCAACGCACATGTCGGGACCCTTACCGCACGCAAGCCGGGGACAAATAATCCAAGTGGCGACGCTGTGGAGGTTGAAAAAGCGTCGCGCATAGGCTTATCTGTCCTCCGCTTGCGTGTGGTAGGGGTCCCGGCATGTGCGCTGCGGCTGTGCGGGAAGCGCATGGAACGGTCCTAAGATGCCAAGGGCCACGGCGGTGTGGCAGAGGTTGCAGACGCCATTCTGAAATAATAAGTAGCTTTATTTCAAGCGTGTCAGGTAGACAAGCGAGATTGGGATACAAGGAAACGCAGCATTCGCGAGCAAGTGTTATTTTGCGCAGTGGAATTTGAAAGCGTGTATAATTTTGTGTGGTTGCATACGTGCATGCACAACTTTTGATGCTGGCGCCTATTCACAACATTCAGGTATCTTCACATGAATTTTCAGAAGTGTTTTTATCGGAATTGACTCAAACTGTACTATGTCTGCCGATGACAGCTCCGGGGCTAGATTGAAATACAAATTACATCTTTGAGTAACTTTACGAATCGCCCAATGTTCTTTCAGATATTGTCAATTATTTATTGAAAAGCTCATAAAAACCACCAGAATTGGAACTAGCTAAAACTATACTGTTGCTGATGAAACAAGACTGTGGGTATACATATTAGACAAGCTAAGGCTGATTGCCTTGACATCTAATCTGCTGAAATTGATTGAAAGTGTTATTCATACTCGAATCAACAAATTTATTGATGAGAGGCTATTGCTAAGCCTCTAGTACATCAGGTTCAGGGCCGGGTGGCCCATATGGAATGTTCGAGTTGATTTAGAAAGTCGTATACAGTTAGCACAACAGCCCAACAAATATCCGGCTCTAGTTACTTTGCACACCACTAAACATACACTCTAAAAAATATCGAGTGAAAAGGGTGTCTTTTTGTCCCACAACAATAATCGTCAACAGGCTTGCGTGCTCTTCCTTTCTTGAAAACTCAGCGCTGGCCACATTCCTATTGAGAATGCAACATAACGCTCATAATGGGCATGTCGATCGTGACCGGAATGTACCGGGTGCGGGGCGATAGCGCAAGAATGAAACGCAATATAGATGACGATGATTGTTGTGGTACAAAAAGACACCCTTTTTACTCACTCTTTTTTTAGAGTGTATGATGCTGTATAGCAAAGTATTCTTTTATATATATATATATATATATATATATATAGATTGTCACGAACAAAGCAAGACCTGCAGCCAGGAGTTCACTTGAACCAGAGCAACGAAAATGTTCTCTTCTTCTTCGCCCCCCAAAACGCGTATGAGCCACAGTGACTCGTTCAACAATGGTGGTATACCCCCTCTCCCAAGAAGTATCGTCTCGATGCTGTACATGAAGGCAAAAAAAAGAAAAGGAAATGAGATGAAAATTAGCATGCGAGCAAGATGAATGGCGTAAGGCGGAATAACGTAGTTGATTGTGGGGACAAAAGTTAGAGAAATAAGAAAAATAGAAAAAATGTAAGGAAAAGACGAAACAAAAAGAAAGACGCGAAGTTACTAATAAAGTCAGTCACTCCCTGGCGATTCACAGCGCGAAAAGTATGGTTTGAGACGTGAAACGTGAATGACTTCAGTTTGCGGGGTGAAACGGGAACGTCTCGAATTGCCTTGTGGGAGAACCTCGTAAGTGACGTCGCTGATACGTCGCACAACCTTGTAAGGGCCGAAGTAGCGGCGAAGAAGCTTTTCGGAACGTCCACGCTGTCGGATAGGGGTCCACACCCAGACTTCATCACCTGGCTTAAAAATAACTTCCCGGTGGCGAAGATTGTAGCGGCGCGCGTCTGCGGTTTGGTGACGTTGAATGCGGTGATGAGCAAGTTGACGGGCCTCTTCTGCGCACTGCGCGAATTTGGCGGCATCCGTGTGGTATATTCCTAAGTTGTCGGGCAGGAGCATGGCGTCGAGCATTGTCGTGACGTCACGACCGTGGACTAAGCGAAAAGGCGTGAAACCGGTACTTTCTTGAACAGCAGTGTTATACGCAAAAGTTACGTAGGAAAGTATGGTGTCCCAGTTCTTGTGATCGATGTCCACATACATTGACAGCATGTCTGCAATTGTCTTATTGAGTCGTTCAGTCAGCCCATTTGTTTGCGGGTGGTAAGCCGTTGTTTTACGATGTTCCGTGCCACTTAATCGCAAGACTTTCTGCAGCATCTCTGCGGTGAAAGCTGTCCCACGATCAGTTATGACGACAGCTGGAGCACCGTGACGTAAGACGATGCTGTTAACAAAAAATTGGGCGACATCTGCTGCGGTGGCTTTTGGAAGTGCCTTGGTTTCACAGTAGCGTGTTAAGTAGTCTGTAGCGACGACAATCAACCGGTTTCCAGACGAAGACGTGGGGAATGACCCCAGCAAGTCCATGCCAATCTGATGAAAGGGCGCCTTTGGTGGGCCAATTGGGTGCAGTAGTCCCGCTGGTCGTACAGGTGGAATCTTACGTCGCTGACAGTCGCGACATGTGCGAACGTAGTGCTTCACAGTCTTCGCGAGACGTGGCCAGTAGTAGGAGCGTTGAATCCGTTGCAGCGTGCGCGTATAGCCGAGGTGTCCGGATGATGGCTCATCGTGACACGCACGTAAAATGTCACCACGAAGCGTAGTTGGCACAACAAGCAGATACATAGCTTGTGTAGGATGAAAGTTCTTTTTATAAAGCACTCTATCACGGAAACAACAGGAACATAGTGAGCGCGCAAAGCTTCGAGGAAGGTGGGAATTGCGTCCTTTCAGGTAGTCAATGAGCGGGATGAGCTCCGAGTCGTGACGCTGTTGCTCCGCTAAGCTGGTCGTGATACGGCAGAAAGAAAAGTGTCGTCGTCTTCAAGGTCAGTGTTGGCATTTTCGACCGGTGCACGTGAGAGACAGTCGGCGTCGGTGTGTTTCCGCCCAGATTTGTGGACGATGGTGACATCAAAATCTTGTAGCCGAAGGCTCCATTGTGCTAGACGACCTGAGGGATCTTTGAGATTCGCGAGCCAACAAAGGGAATGGTGGTCGCTAACTACCCTGAATGGGCGGCCATACAAGTATGGGCGGAACTTTGTTATGGCCCAGACAACAGCGAGGCATTCCTTTTCGGTGGCAGAATAGTTTTTCTCCGCTGGGGATAACGTTCTGCTCGCATAAGCGATCACGCGCTCTACGCCATTTTGCCACTGAACTAATACCGCTCCTAGTCCAACGTTGCTGGCGTCAGTGTGTAATTCCGTGTCAGCGCTTTCGTCAAAATGACATAGTACAGGCGGAGCCTGGAGGAGGTTTCGGAGGATGTCAAACGCATGGCACTGATCGGGACCCCAAACGAACGAGACACCGTCTTTTGTAAGCTTGTTGAGGGGTTCAGCAATCTTCGAGAAGTTTTTGACAAAGCGCCTGTAATACGCACAGAGCCCCAGAAATCGGCGTAGGTCGCGCTTATTTGTGGGCACGGGAAAGGTGGCAACGGCGCGGATTTTCTCGGGATCTGGGCGGATGCCAGCATGGCTCACAACGTGACCAAGGAACTTCAGTTCTTCATGTCCAAAATGACATTTGTCGGGTTTGAGAGACAACCCCGCTGTTCTAATTGCCTGAAGAACTGCATAAAGGCGTTGGACGTGTTGTTCAAACGTGTCTGCAAAGACCACGACGTCATCAAGGTAAACAAGGCATGATTGCCATTTGAGCCCCGTGAGAACCGTATCCATCATTCTTTGAAAAATAGCTGGCGCGGAGCATAGACCGAAAGGCAACACTTTAAACTCGTACAGACCGTCGGGAGTAATAAACGCCGTCTTTTCGCGGTCGCGCTCGTCCACTGCGATTTATTTATTTATTTTATTTATGACATACTGCAGGCCCAGGTAAGGGCCCAAGCAGGAGGGGCATGGGAAGTACAAATTATAATAACCAGAGGGAAACAACATTGTAAGTACGGAACGGGAAAAAAAACAATACAAAAGTTGGCATAAAAACTAAGCATATGCAAAGCAAATACAAGGCAAGAACAAAAAGGCATACACAAGGCATACACAAAGCATAAAAAACTTAACATCTTAACTGAGCAATAGCGTCAATATTGGACAGCTGTTCACAAGGCAAGTTGTTCCAGTCTGATATTGTACGCGGAAAAAACGAATACTTAAATACGTTAGTTTTAGTGCTATAAGGCGTTAGGGATTCAGCGTGGTGATGCCTTGTCCGGCGTGCTTCGAGCGGAGTTATGAAAGGCTGCGGGTTAAGGGATAAACGGTTATTTTTCAGCAAGAACATAAATTTTAGTCTGAGAATTTTACGCCGTAGTTGTAATGTTGGAATGCTATTAGTTAGCATTAGGGTTGATGGGGAATCAGTTGAACGGTATTTGGAGAAAATGAACCTTATTGCTTTACGTTGTATCATTTCTAATGCGTCAGTGTTACGTTTGGTGTAAGGGTCCCACACAGTACATGCATATTCTAATTTGGGACGGATTAACGAGTAATAAGCTGTTAGACGAGTGTTGTGGGGAGCCTGTTTCAATTTATGCCTCAAAAAGCAGAGCTTACGGAAAGACGACTTGCAGATGTTAGAGATATGCGTATTCCAGGATAAATTGTTAGTAATAGTAACACCTAAGTACTTATATTGATTAACTTCAATTAGGGCTTTGGAAGCGATATTATATGGAAAGGATAACTTTTTAACCTTTTTGGTGATTTTCATATAGACAGACTTTTCTACATTTATTTCCATATTTCATTTTTCACACCAAGATACGATATTTTGAAGGTTAGAATTAAGTGCAGTTTGGTCGTCACTGCAAGTTATTTCATTGAACACCACACAATCATCGGCGAATAATCTGATTTGAACGGGCTCTGTAATTGTGTCAGTGATGTCATTAATGTAAATTAAAAATAACAAAGGTCCTAAAATGCTGCCCTGTGGGACTCCCGAAGTTACCGGAAGTTCACCCGAAAACTTATCATCGATAACAACAAATTGCTTACGGTTAGTCAGGTAGGCAGAAATCCAATTAATTAAATATGCTGGCAAGTTAATCATTTCGAGTTTTTTTATAAGGTTACAGTGCGAAACAAGGTCAAACGCTTTCCTAAAATCTAAAAAAACTACATCAATTTGCCCAGATTTGTCAAGGACAGACGCAAAATTATGAAATTAGAAGTCAGTTGGGTAACCGTAGAAAAGCCTTTACGAAAGCCATGCTGGTAGTTAGAGAGAATATTTCTATCAGAAAGGAATTTGTTAATCTCGTTTGCTATGATATGTTCAAGCAGCTTGCACGAAGAGAATGTTAGTGAAATCGGACGATAGTTAGTTAAAAGTGTTGCATCTCCTTTCTTAGGCACAGGTACGACACGTGCTCTCAAACAATCGCTAGGAAGAACTGCAGAAGATAACCATGCATGAAAAATGACAACTAGAAAATGAGACAACTTTTCTGCATATCTGCGCAGAAAAGCATTTGGTAAAGCATCCGGACCAGGTGATGACTTAGTTTTCAGATTGAGCAACATAGAAACTACCCCTGGTTGCGATACTATATCGGGTGGTATAATGTGAGGCATATGTTTTATTAACGGCAGATCATAAGAACGGGAAAAAACACTATGAAAAAATTTGTTTAATGATCAGCAATGCTTTGCTTCTCGACGACTAGGGATCCCTCGTGTACAATTTGGTCAACTGACCTTGTTTTTTCTTTTAAGTACCTCCAAAACTTTTCCGGGGCATTTCGCATAAAACCTGGCAGCGTATGCTGGAAGTACCTTTCTTTTGCGTTTTTCACTATTTCATTTAATTTAGGTTGAATATTTAGAATAGTATCACGAGAAGCGCCTTGTCGTCTTAAGCGTTTAATCTTTCTTTTCAGTTGTAGCGCTTCTAGCGTCATCCAGGGATTTTTCTTTGCTATTTTCTTTGTTTTCTCAGGAATAAAATTATTAATACAGTACATGCATATGTATATAAACTTTTTCCAAAGACTGATAACATCGTCACCATGAAAACTGTTGAGACTAAAATCAAGGAAGTCCAACACACTCTCGTCTCTGGCGCGCGAGAAATCTTTAACAGTCACCCTTTTACATGGATTGATGCTACAAGACTGTATTGGACAGGAAAAATACACCATGTGGTGATCAGATATACCTGGTTCAACCGATACAGAAAAATCACTGATTGTTTGACTGACAAAGACAAGATCAAGTACCGTAGCTGACGTACCATGAACACGTGTCGGTTGATTGACAACCTGCCTCAAGTTGTGGTACAACATGATATTACTTATATAATTAGAATTTGTATTTGAATCGGGACCAGGGTATTCATTCACCCAATCTATTTCAGGCAGGTTGAAATCTCTAACAAGAAAAATTTTGTCATGAGAAAATGAAGACATGTGTTCACAGAGGTCATGTAAGAACTGAGGGGATGAATCGGGAGGGCGGTACAAGCCAAACACCAACAATGAAATATTCCAGCATGTAACCTTTAAAGTAACGCATTCAATATTTTCTGGCTGACGTAAAAGCACGACTGGAATATCGTCTTTGACCAAAATAGTTACTCCTCCTCCTCTAGTATTCCTGTCACGACGAAAAGCCCGATAAGAAGGGGGGAAAACAACCGTATCGTCAATAGCTTCATGTAACCATGTCTCGGTTATCACCACTATGTGAGGGGCGTATCCTAAAATAATTGCCTCAAGTTGGTCACTTTTATTTACAATACTGCGCGCATTGATATTAAGTAGTCGTAGTTCTTTGCAGACCTCATGGGCAAGTCAGTTCTGTTTAGAAGATCCGTGGGTCCGAATATTAATTCTTGCGTTTTGGGTGTCGTCCCAGATAAATGTGCCATCATTGACACGAAGCTTGTCATCCTTTAGACTGACTTTTTTTCCCTGTTGTTTTTCCAATTTTGCACTGTCCCACAGTAGCTTGCGCTTTCTTAATGTGGTGTGCGAGTAATCATTTTGCAAAGATATGACAGTCCCTTTGAGTTTGTATGAATTATTTAGAATTTGTTGTTTTTCGTTATAGTCTTGAAAATAAATGATTACAGGACGTTTTTTACCGGGTCTACCAAGACGGTGAATTCTGCCGATTGATTTACACTGAACGTTAAGTTTCTTCAAAAATACATCGTCTAAGATTTTAGATTTTAACATAGAATCGGTCTCTTGTGCTTCTTCTGGTATGCCGAAAACCACCAAATTAGAACGCCTAGATTTGTCTTCTATATCCGTCAACTTCGCCTCCAAGGACTTGACTGTATTTTCTAGAATATCAATACGTGCCACTCGCTTTTCTAATTCCGAAAAACGAGCGACCCAGTCAGCCATGAGCTTTTCCATATTATTCTGCTGAGCTCTAATGGCTGCAACTTCATCAGCTAACTTATTTTCACCAGCTAACAATTCTCTTAGAAAGGCCTCAGTTGAAGGACCGGGATTTGACTCCACGTCACCACAAATCAAAAGCAAGCACACACAAAAGACATCATTTGCACAGCTAAATAAGCGTTGTGGGCACGGTAGGACCAAAAGACCACGATGATCGCTCTTAGTTGAGCTGAAGTATTCACCAACCTGAACGAGACAGAAGAATGGCTTGTTAAACCACATACTCGATGTACTATTTTTCCTCCATGGATTTGCCAGTAGCCGCTACGCAAATCCATGGAGGAAAAATATTTTGCGTTGCGTATACGGTCCAACGAGTCATCTATCCGGGGTAGAGGATAAACGTCCTTTTTGGTGACCTTGTTCAGTTTACAATAATCAACGCAAAAACGCAACGTACCATCCTTCTTCTTTACAAGCACAACTGGGGAAGCCCAGGGACTGGTTAATGGCTGGATGACGTCGTCCTGAAGCATCTGCTGGACTTGGTCACGTATAGCGTCTTGCTCTTTTTGCGACACCCTATAGGCATGTTGTCGGATGGGTCTCTCAGTAGGTTCCGTGGTCATACGATGTTGAGCAAGTGGTGTCTGTTTAACCTTTGACGTAGTGGCAAAGCGGTCTTGAAATGAGCCGAGTATACGCAAAAGGCTTTCTCGTTGAGCCGAAGGTAGTCTCTCGTTTACGTCGAGAGTGCTCACGAAGGCCTCGTCAGGGTGGCCATTCGATGAAAATGAAGCTAACGTAGATGGACCATCGGCATCGGCAAGTTCTTCACAATATGCAATGGCAAATGTGTCTCGTTAGGTGGCGATATTCGGCGCTGAAGTTCATGACCAGCAGGTGAGCATGCCTATTGCTAGGCTGAATGATTCCTCGGGCAACACAGATTTGTTGTGAAATAAGGAGAGACAAATTGGTCTCTGCAATTACCGCGTCAGACAAGTCCTGTCCCAATTCTACTTTGACAAAGAGGCTGCTTCGAGGTGGGAGAGTCAGAGAATCGTCGGTAACACGGAGCGCTATTTTCCGGAATTGCATACTGTCAGTTGCAGCGCAAAAAGGATCCTCGAACGACACAAGTAATTCACGGAGGTCGATGACGGCGCCGTATTTACGAAGGAAGTCCATTCCTAGAATGACTGGCCGAGAGCACACGCTCAATACGAGGAAAGAGCCCGCAAATGTTGACGTACGTATTCGAATGCGTGCCGTGCACATACCAGTAGGCGTCACCAGATGGCCACCTGCCGTGCGCAACTGAGGTCCTTGCCAAGGCGTCGTAACCTTCCTCAGTTCAGATGCCAGTGTTGCGCTCATTACGGAATAGTCGGCACCGGTGTCGACGAGGGCGTTAACAGCATGATTGTAGACGAAGACGGCAATTTCGGCAGAAACAATCTTTTTGCTGTCGGAGAACACTGCAAAACCAGAATCGCCCTCGTCTGGTCGTTGCGTCGAAGGAGGGTCTTTTACAGTTCGCCGGGCCGCGAATTCACCCCCAAAAGTCGCCATTCCTAGTTTCCCCTGCGGGGACTTGGTGACCGGCTCCTGAAAGGAGCGGAAGACAATGAGGGCAAACTGGGTGACGTAGACCGGCGAGGCGATGATGATCTCGACTGGTGGTGCCGAATAGTCGAAGGAGAACATTGGCCCGTGAGATAGGCTTCAATTTCGCCGGGGCGCTCACCGTAACGCGGGCATCGAGCATCAGGGTGGAAGCCGCGGAGACCTAGTTGCCGGTATTGACAGTTCTGGTATACGTGACCCGCTTCGCCACAGTGATAGCAGAGCGGACGGTTATCCGAGGTGCGCCACGTGCTTGCCTTGCTACCACTTTGTCTTGAGATGGACGGCGGATAGGTGGGTGGGCTCGAAAACCTTGAGCCGAGAGGTGGGCTTGAAGCAGTGTCGTGAAATGGCTGCATAGCCTGGTACCTTGGCCGCATAGCAGTATCTGTAGCCGGTGGCGCAGGGGATCGCAATGCCGCTGCGTATGTCAGGACTGGGGCCTCGGGAATCGGCGGTGCGATTGGGGCTAGGGGTGTGACGGCCTGCCGGACTTCTTGTCTGATTACATCCGCGAGGGCTGACACAGGTGGATGGGATCCCACTGCCTGCAGCTGTCGCAATTCGTCCCGAACGATACTTCGAATGAAGTCGGCGAGGTTCTGTCTCTCGCTGTCAGAGCCGATAGAGCATGTGGTGGCCGGGATCTGGCGTTCGTATTTTGACGACCGCTGCCGCAGCATACGTTCCATCGTAGCTGCCTCACTGATGAACTGGGTGACTGTCGTCGGTGGATTGCGCACGAGCCCAGCAAAAAGCTGTTCTTTTACTCCGCGCATCAAATGGCGCACCTTCTTTTTCTCAGGCATGGCAGGGTCCGCGCGCTTGAAGAGTCGAAGCATGTCCTCGACAAACATGGATACACGTTCGTTCGGCCGTTGGTTTCTGCTGGATATGGCTTGTTCGGCCCTCTCCTTCCTTTCGGTGTTGCGATAGGCGTCACGGAGCTGTCGGCTAAACTCTTGCCATGTTGCAAAGGAGCCCTCGTGGTTCTCGTACCACGTCTTCGCAGAATCCTCCAAGTAGAAATAAACTCGGCGCAGCTTGTGAACATCGTCCCATTCGTTGATACTGGCAACCCGTTCAAAGTGGTCTAGCCAGTCATCAACATCCTCGAAGATGTCTCCATGGAACGGCTTTGGTGTCTGTGGCACGTGAAAAACATGGGCGAGAAGCGAATCATGGCCATCGCTGGTTTGGACCGCCTGGCTTGTCATCGCAGTTGCCATCTTTCTGGGTGTCGATGCCAAGGCACCAAATTCAGGGGGTAACCCACGCAGGCGGCGGCTGATTCTTGCTCTGGGAGATGTAGCTGTCTCCACAATGGCCGACACAGCCGAAGTACACGTACCCAGCACCTCCACCAGTAATGTCACGAACAAAACAAGACCTGCAGGCAGGAGTTCACTTGAACCAGAGCAACGAAGATGTACTCTTCTTCTTCGCCCTCGAAAACGCGTATGAGCCACAGTGGCTCGTTCATCAATGGTTGCAATATATATATATATTATTTATTTATTTATTTATTTATTTATTTATTTATTTATTTATTTATACAGCAGTCCTTCCATTTTCCAGCGTACATAGTAACGTGGATTCCCAAATTCCTTGTGCACAGGAAGTTTTACTGTTTTGGAGGTGGCTTTTTATAGACTATTCACACAAAAATGAGAGGAGTGTTGCAAGGCTCAGTACTCTCCCGGTGCAAAAATTGTGGTAATAAGCACCATTTCACGTAACGAGGACATCGCAGCTTACGCTTATGCAGACGAGATCGCCTTCTTTGCAATGGCAGATATCATTCAGATCTTATACAACCGGCATCAGTCTTATTTTAACACCCTGGAGAACTGGCTCAACGACAATCACTTCAGACAATGACTGAATCCAGGTAATTGTGCCCTTCTTGTCTTTCCCTTGCAATACCCCGGAAACATCTTATTATGTTACCATTCTGACGACACATATCAGGTGGAATATACTAAACACCTTGGCGTAATTCACAATTCAACTCTCAATTCGTGACAACACTTCGAGTACATAGCTGGAAAAGGTTGACGAGTCGTTGGCATAGGATAAGCAACTATACCGATGTCACTGGTCCCGTTAATTAGGGAGGCGATCGCCGGGCTAATTCCAAGGGCCGAAGTATCGGCCCCCCGAACCCCACCACGAAAGCGTGGACAATTTAGAAGTGGTCCTGTTTGGTGTGCCAGCGGACGCCGGCTGTGGTCCAAAGAACAAGTCAGAGCCGAGAGTTGATAAACAAAACAAAAATATATTCTCAGTTATGGCAGATCAAAACGATACACAAGTATGCACACTCGACAATAGTTGAATGCAATATGTCAACAATCAAACAATGTACTACACAGTACAATCAGCCACACTCGAAACAATGGACACAGAAAACAATACGCCCTACAATGCGGTCGCATGCATCGAACAACCAAGACACCTAATGACTAAAGAGTTAGAAAACTTATTCAGTCCAAAGTTCTTGGAACAAAAGTCTCGATGATACTCTTCCGAGAACCACTCACTCAAAGTCCAGCGTTGTTGTCGTTCCGCTGCCCCCGAAGTTTCTCTTTCAGGAAACCTCGCGTCTTCAATTGGTTGCTCTCCAAGCTTCAAACTTCTTCGCCAGAAACACGTCGGCTTCACACACGCAGCTGTTGTCACGCGTCTCCGCTCGATAGCGGTAGACACACGCTCTTGCCTGTAGCTCGATTTCCACCCCTCGGGTGGAAATCCTCTTCTTCTCCTCCTTTGTCACGGAAGACAAAAGGCTTCGCCCACAAGGCGGAACACCCCACGCACTTTGGCGCTTACTTTCTTCTTCTCCTGCATTGTCACTAAGGACAAAACCTTCGCCGACTACACGGCGGTATACCATACGCGCTCTGGCGCTAACTTCCGTCTTCTCCTGATCTCTCATCTCGACTGCTCGATTAAATACCTTCCGCGCGAGCTTCATTTCGTCGGCGCGATACGCAGCGAAGACTGGGGGAAAAGGCGAGACGATACGGGGGCCGTCCGCGACGGATGACTCAACCCGGCATCACCACGCCCCTTTCCATCGAGAAATTTCCAGGGCTTGCTCGGCTGCCGACGCGAGGAGGTTCGTTGGCGAACCTACGCTTCCGAGGGGAGAAGGTCACGCGCCCGGGGAGTCTTTGCATGCTTGTTTTCTTTTTTTTATCGTTGACCTCACGGCGCTTCATTGCGAGAATTCGGCGGCGCGCCCTTTTTTGAGCGCTCGTTTTGTGACACTGCCCCCCTCTTTAAGAATATTATCTCATAATATTCGAAACGACACAAATGAGCGCGAACAGTCCCCACACTATAAATGACTGCAACTTATTCCGTTGCTCATGGCGCGTCACAACCACAATAGAACACTCAATGCAATTGTATATTGTGATTCAATCTCACAACACATAAATTATAACCACAGGTACATGACTACAACACCTCCTCACATATTCCGAAAAATACACATGTACAAAGTTTTGTCTTTACAACAAATATACAATACTATACATCACATCACCGTAACAAACCTTTTGACTCACTCGACATACAGTTATGACACAGGATAAAAAGAACATTAACACAACATATGGCACTCAGCCCTGCCAAACACATTCCGCCTCAGCACCTACCCTGTGTACCTTGAGCGGCGCTTGCGCCCTTTCTTGAGGTGCTCGCTCGACCTATTCTTGTTTTTCCTCGTTCTTTTTCGGTCAGCCCTTTCCAACGACGGTATCTGAGGCGGCGTCTCAGCCATCGTTGTCACTTCCGACACCGTTAACGGATCATGACGCTGAACCGATCCTGCCCTGTTATTCACCCGCTTGTTCATTTCACGACATTTGGCCTGGCTGGCCGACTCTGTCATCTTTACACGGTCGGTCGGTTGAGGTCGTGCCGACGTAAGTCCAGCTGCCTAGCACGTAAACTCATTCAATACGATGATGTTCTCATTCACTGTCTCTTGCGCCCAGGCTTCACCTTGGGCTCGAGTGAAATCCGTCACGGGATGCTTCTCCACTGTATCTCGCGGTCACTGTGTTGGCGAGGGCTCTATCTTAGGGTCTTCTCCCATTCCTTCTGGATCATTCGGCCCTCGCGCCCCGTCAATGTTTCCGATGACGAGGTCGTACAGGGGGGTCGTCATGCATAGAGCAGTAACCTTCCCGCTGAAGTACAGGGTTTCAACCTCAATTTCTGCTTCGGGAAGCATCCGAACCGTACGGTCAATTAGGCAAACCGGTTTCGTTTTGCCTGTCAACTCACTTTCCCGAACCGAATTTATTCGCACGATAACAGTGGAGCTACCGTTGTCTCTTAACACTGTAACCTTCTTGCCCGCAACTTTTCCAGGCAGCGTTGGCATTCCCTTCGTTACACCGGTTGGCTGTTTTGTCATTACAGCACCCACAATAGAAATTTTCTCCCCATTTTTCAACTCTACGAATCCATCGGTGACGTCATCAACGGTTTTTGGTGCAACTTGCGCACAGGATACCTGGTGAATTTGACTCGCTCCGCTACGACACGCGTCTGCCTTGTGCCCAGTCTGACCACACTTGAAACATTTTACAACCATAGGGTTCGTAAAGTTAGTTCGACAGTTGTTAGCACGATGACCGACTCGGTTACACAGAAAACATCGCGGAACACTCTCCGGTGCACGCTTCTTTTGTTCGGGTGCCGAATTTTCCGAATCTTCGGGACGCTTCTTCTTGACCTTGGCCAAATTAGTTCCACCTTGCGCTTGCAAGAATTGATCAGCCAATTGAAGCATGTCTTCAAGTGACTTAGCTCTCCTCTCTTTTAAGTACAGCGACAGGCTTGGGTGGCAACTAGTAAGAAATTGTTCTCTAATTAGGGGCTCTCTAAGTTCATCGTACTCCTGCGCTGTCCCTGAAAGTTCAATCCATCTGTCGAAATAATGGCAAAGTCAGGCGGCATACTGCGTAGCCGTCTCACCATCAGCTGGCTTTCTGTGCGAAATCTGTCCCGGAAACCTTCCACAGTAAAACTAAATCTCTTCAGCAAAGCAGTTCTCACCTTTGCATAGTTGGCTGTATTGGTCGGCGTCAGCCTACCGTACACACTGAGCGCTTCACCACTCAAGGAAGTATTCAAAGCAGTTGCCCATTGATGTTCTGGCCAATTCTGGCTCCTCGCAATGGTCTCAAATCAGTGAAGGTACGCGTCAAGGTCGTCCTTCCTTCCATCAAACGCTACGAGCAGCTTGCTTGGGTTCAAGCGAAAGCCATGGTCCTGTCGTTTGCCGCTTTCAACTCTAGCTTGTACCGGAGTTTCACTTCGCTGTTGCAAACGGAGCTGCTTGAGTTCTATCTCGTGCTGTCGCTGCCATTCCCTTTCCTCTCTTTCTTCTTTCGCCCTCTCAGCTGTCGCTCCTTTGCCTCTCTTTCTTCTCTCGCCCTTTCGGCTGCCAACCTTTCTCTATCCAGCGCCTGTTTCTCCTTCTGGCTTACCCATTTCCGTAGTTCGGCGCCAGAAAGACCCATCTTCGCACCAAGAGCAACTAACTTTTTGAGATCCAAGATGTCTCGCAAATAAAACCTTGCCGGGTGTAAAAAGTATCTGCCTAAATCAGTCTATCAGAAGACTCCCCTGAACTCGTTAACGAGAACACTGAGCAACACACAAAATTGTTCCAATAGCAGTATCAACAACTCGAGCCTCTTTCTCACTACTTTGGACACACTGTGCACCAAAAGGTCCTGTCGCGGACGCCAGATTAATTGTCACTGGCACAGTTAATCAGGGAGGCGATCGCCGGGCTAATTCCAAGGGCCGAAGTATGGGCCCCCCGAACACCACCTCGAAAGCGTGGACAATTTAGAAGTGGTCCTATTTGGTGCGCCAGCAAATGCCGGCTGTGGTCCAAAGAACAAATCAGACCCGAGAGTTGATAAACAAAACACAATTATATTCTCAGTTATGGCAGATCAAAACGATACACAAGTATGCACACTCGACAATAGTTGAATACAATATGTCACCAATCAAACAACGTACTACACAGTACAATCAGCCACACTCGAAACAACGGACACAGACAACAATACGCGCTACAATGCAGTCGCATGCATCGAACAAACAAGACACTTAAAGACTAAAGAGTTAGAAAACCTATTCAGTCCAAAGTTCATGGAACAAAAGTCTGGATGATACTCTTCCGAAAAGCACTCCCTCAAAGTTCAGCGTTGTTGTCGTTCCACTGCCCCCGAAGTTTCTCTTCCAGAAAACCTCGCGTCTTCAATTGGCCGCTCTCCAAGCTTCAAACTTCTTCGCCGGAAACACGTCGGCTTCACACACGCAGCTGTTGCCACGCGTCTTCGCTCGATAGCGGTAGACACACGCTCTTGCCTGTAGCTCGAGCCTTCACCCCTCAGGTGGAAATCCTCTTCTTCTCCTCCTTTGTCACGGAAAACAAAAGGCTTCGCCCACTAGGCGGAACACCCTACGCACTCTGGCGCTTTCTCCTACTTTGTCACTAAGGACAATACCTTCGCCAACTACACGGCGGTATACCCTACGCGATCTGGCGCTAAATTCCGTCTTCTCCTGATCTCTCATCTCGGCTGCTCCATTAAATACCTTCCGCGCGAGATTCCAGAAAGTTCTCATCATTTTGTCGGCGCGATACGCAGTGAAGGCTGGGGGAAAGGGCGAGACGATACGGGGGCCGTCCGCGACGGATGACTCAACCTGGCATCACCACGCCCCTTTCTATCGAGAAATTTCCAGGGCTTGCTCGGCCGCCGACGCGAGAAGGTTTGTTGGCGAACCTACGCTTCCGAGGGGAGATGGTCGCGCGCCCAGGGAGTCTTTGGATGCTTGTTTTCTTTTTTTATTGTTGACCTCACGGCGCTTCGTCGCGAGAATTTGGCGGCGCGCCCTTTTTTGAGCGCTCGGTTTGTGACAACCGAATAGCCATGAGAAGATGTATACACTATAGTAAAGATACTGTGGGCCTTTAGTATACGCATCCTCTTCACCGGTACATTATCATCATTACCATGTGTAGCTCATTCATCCTCATCGCTGTCGCGTAGCATCATCATCTTGGCTCATTCATCGTAGCTGATGGCTGCCTGTTCCTCGGGCCTAATAAAATGTAATCCAAACCGAGACTTCACACGGGGTGGAGCATGCTATTAGATCCCCCGCCATCCTCTCAACCACTCTACCCCCTTGAGCTAGGTTCAGGTCGCCGCTTCGGCCAGGTGTCCGGAAATATGTCGCACTAAGATGAGGCCGGTGCTGCAGCCGTTCCCACTCAACCACCGCGCGCCGCACCTTCTCACGTAATCAACAGCCTCCAGCTTGAGCCCCATCCCTTCGCTGGTATGCGCGGGGAAGATGTGGAAGAATGGCTGGACGATTTCGAACGTGTCGGCGCTACCAACCGGAGAAATAACACCTACGAACTCGCTCACGTGTCATTCTACCTCACGGGTGTCGCGAAAACGTGGTTTCTCAACCACTTCGTCGACATCCCCGACTGGTTAGCCTTCAAAGATTAGCTTCTCCATGTATTTGGCACACCGACAATTCGTTCGGCTCTCGCAAAGAAAGCTCTCGCGACTCGGAAACAGCACATCGGGGAGTCGTACACATCCTACATCGATGATGTTCTTTCACTTTGCCGCCGGGTTGACACACCTATGACAGAATCAGACAAGGTGCGCCAGCTTCTTAAGGGGATTGCACCCGTCCCATTCAATGCCCTTGCAATCCATAATCCGGCTACCGTTGCTGACGTTGCGACAACTTGTCAGCACCTCGAAGAACTTGAGTCTATGCGCCTACAACCAGACAGTGACGCGGCCCGTATTACGACTGATCCAAACCTGCGAGACACGATAAGGGCAATTACACGTGAAGAATTAGAATCAATGGAATTCACACTACCTTCAGTGTGTTCCATTCAGTCTCCTTCAACGTCATTGCGGGATGTCATCAGGGAGAGCTCACGTTCATGACCCACATGGCCAACCTGCAGCCCATTGTCTCTCGTACTCTACCATCGTTCCCGCATACCACCGCCGCACCACCAGGCACCTTCAGCTCGACGTCCCCGCCACGAAAGTACGCGTCGGTTACTGTCGCACCTCCCACAAGCTTTCCTACGAGCTTTTCATCACCACCGCGTGAGCCGGCACCTGTACCTCCGACTTCTCTCTCTCCTGGTGCAGTTAGCGCAAGCTACTACCCTTCTCATCGATCGACTCGGCCTACGGGCTATTATTGCGGCTATCGTGGTCACATTGCACGCTTTTGCCACAAGCGCCAGCAAGACGAGGGCCGAGGGTATGACATACGTCAACAGGACTATACCGCAGGAGCCTTGTACCAGGGCCGCCGTTATTCGTCACCGCCGCGTCAGTCTCCATCTCCGCCAGCATCGGGTGAACTGCGCAGTAGTCACCGATCAACCCGACGCCGTTCACCGTCGCCTTACCGGCGCTCTTCTTGTCCTCTTCAGCCTGCTTCCCTTACTTCTGATCGGCGTCCGGGAAACTAAGCGATGCAGTTTTTGGAGGACAAACTGCATTCCAACACAGGACTCCCATTCCTTCAGCGCGCCCCTAAAATATGATTGCGGTCACAGTTGAGGGAGTGGATGTTGATGCTTTGGAGGACACTGGGGCTGCGTTTTCTGTTATTCGTGCTGATTTGTGTGCCCGTCATAGAAAAGTCACGACGCCTTATAATGGACCGACACTGGTTACAGCCCAGGGAACAATGATTCGCCCTTCTGCTCTCTGTACTGCCCGTGTACTAATCGACGAAATTCTTCATCATATAGAATTTTCTGTGCTATCCACGTGCACCCATGAACTCATTTTAGGCTGGGACTTTCTTTCCTCTACTTCTGCGGCTATTTTCTGTGCACAGCGTGTCGTCCATCTTACTGACACGGACCACTTGCTCAACGACTAAACCTACAGGCCACTTCGACTCATCGCTGCAGTAGACATCAAGTTACCACCAAACGAACATTAATTAGTTGCAGTTTTGTCCAACGACGTCGACTCTGAGGACATTTTGGTCACTCCGTTACCGTGTTGCCTTAATAACGGCGTAGCTTCTGCATCAGGTGTGGCTCGCTTCAACAATGGGTCAGCTGTCCTCGCTGCTACCAACACCACAAAAGATAAAACTTTATTGCCACGGGGCACTACTGTCGCCTGCGTTGCCGATCTGCAGCCTGTGTGCGTTGTGCCTCTTGCCCCTGTCTCCTCTAAAGGCCATCCTGCAGATCGTGCTGCTTCCTCGGCCTTTACAGCAGCCATCAACAAAGTCTTGAATGACTCACAGGAGCAGCAGCTGCTTGATTTGTTTGAAAAGCATGCAAACTCCTTTGACGTTCATTCATCCACCCTGGGCCCGACAGCTGCTACAGCACATCGTATTCAGACCGACGGAACATCCATTGTGCACCGCCGTCCGTACCGTGTCTCTCTACCCAACGAAAAATCATTGAAGAAAACGTAGACGATATGCTCCAACGGGAGATAATCTGACCCTCAACCAGTCCTTGGTCGTCGCCCATCGTTCTGGTGCGTAAAAAAGACGGTACCGTACGGTTTTGTTTCGATTACCGAGCACTCAATAAGATCACTAGGAAGGACGTATACCCCATGCCACGCATCGACGATGCCCTCGATTCCTTACAAGGTGCTGAATTCTTTTCGAGCCTCGACTTGCGTTCCGGCTATTGGCTAATCCCCATGCACGAAGATGATAAAGAAAAAACTGCGTTTGCAACCCCGGACGGCCTATACGAATTCAATGTTATGCCGTTCGGTGTATGCAATGCGCCCGCACATTTTGAGCGCATGATTGACACCGTGCTGTTGGCCTGAAATGGAAGACTTGCCTATGTTACCTTGATGACATTGTTGTCTTTTCATCGACGTTTCCTTAATATCTGCAATGCTTGGACGAGGTCCTGACTTGTTTGCGGGCGCTGGTCTTCAAATTAACACCAAAAAGTGCCATTTCGCCAGCAGAAATATTAAGGTACTCGGTTATGTTGTGAGCAAGGACGGAATTCGTCCAGATCCTGATAAAACTGCTGAAGTGCTTCGATTCCCTCGCCCTGACAAACCAAACGATTTGCGAAGTTTCCTTGGTCTGGCCTCTTACTTTCGGCGATTCATGCAAAACTTGCCTCCATAGCCGCACCACTTCATGAGCTACTTGCTTCCGGTATGCCCTTTCAGTGGTCTCAGGAATGTGAATCGGCTTTTGACAGGTTGAAGAGTGCCCTCACGACCGACCCTGTACTTGCTCATTTTCACGATGATGCACCGACCTTCCTGCACACAGACGCTAGCGGCCGCGGTTTAGGAGCCGTGCTCCTGCAACGCGACAACTCTTCGCGAGAGCGAGTCGTTGCATACGCCAGCCGCGTCCTCTCCGCAGCCGAGAGGAACTACACGATCGTCGAGCAGGAGTGCCTCGCCATCGTTTGGTCAGTGCAGAAATTTCGTCCCTATCTTCATGGCTGCCATTTCACTATTATGTCCGACCACAATGCTTTATGTTGGCTTTCGACACTCAAGAACTTGTAGGGACGCCTCGGACGCTGGATTCTACGCCTCCAAGAATATGATTTTGAGATCGTGTACAAGTGTGGCAGGAAGCATAGTGACGCCGATGTTCTTTCTCGCTGCCCACTACTAGCGACTCTACTCGGGGTTTCCGCCATCACTTTGCACAACACGCCCTCGGAGTCCACGTCAACGGCGGTTTCCTCTCTCGCCTCTATGGACCAACTGCCTTCGGACGACCCGCACAATTTTCCTTCTCGACAGTTGGCTGACCCATACTGTCGACGTTTTATAGGTTACCTCACTGGCAGTTCCCGTCCACGTAATGCAAGGCTCCGTCGCCAACTCTCGCAATTTATGCTGGACAACTCGGTGCTCTATCACAAAATTTACCATCCTGACGGTCAGTGCTGGGTTCCCGTTCTACCTCGATCGCTTTGGTCCGAAGTCCTCAGGGCGCTTCATGACCATCCAACTGCTGGTCACCTTGGTTACCGCAAAACCTACGATAGCCTTCGAAGTCGGTTTTATTGGCCAGGCATTAGCACTAGTGTAGCTCGGTACGTCGGGTCCTGCACTACCTTGCAATGTAAAAAACTACCAACATCTGCTCCCGCCGGTACACTACAGCCTCTTCCGTGCCCAGCCACACCGTTCGAAGTTGTAGGCGTCGATCTTTATAGCCCCCTCCCAGTCAGCGCTGCTGGAAACCGGTGGATAGTAAAAGCCATTGACCATTTGACGCACTACGCCGAGACGGCATCTGTTACTACTGGTAGAGCTTCTGAGATTGCCGATTTAATCCTCCGAGCCATTATACTGCGTCATGGTGCTCCACATGTGTTGCTCAGTGACCAAGGAAGGGCCTTCCTTTCACAACAAGTGAACGAACTTCTTCACGCCTCCGGCACAACTCACAAGACTGCCTCTAGTTATCATCCCCAGACTAATGGCCTCACTGAGCGATTCCACCGCACTCCTGCTGACATGATCGCCACCTATATTCAACCAAACCACAAAAACTGGGACGTTGTTCTACCATCCGTCACATTCGCCTACAATACGGTCATTCAGCGAACCACCGGCTACTCGCACTTTTACCTAGTTTATGGAGGCTCCCCTACTTCTTTCCTGGACGTCTCTTTCTTTACCTGCCAAGCGAATTCCTCTCCATCCTCTTCAGAGGAATACGTTTCAAGACTCGCACAGTGCCGCCAACGAGCTCGTATAAACACTGAAGCCCGCCAGCAAGACAGAAAGCTAGTTTATGATGAATCGCATCGTGCTGTATCCTTCCAACCTGGAGACGAAGTGCTCCTTTTGACGCCTTTTCGCACACCGGGTTTGTGTGACAAATTTCAGCCTCGGTTTATCGGGCCGTACGCAATTCTTGAAAAGACTTCACCAGTGAATTAACGCGTGACGCCAATTATAGCCCCAGCGGATCGCCGTTATCGAACTACAGAGGTCGTCCATGTCTCCCGTATGAAGCCCTTCATGCGACGTTCTTTGTCCCCTTGACTTGCCGCGGCCAGGCTAGCCGCTTTCACGTGGGGGGAATTGATGTGGGCATTTAGTATACGTATCCTCTTCACCGGTACATTATCATCATTATCATGTGTGGCTCCTGCATCCTCATCGTCGCCTCGTAGCATCATCATCTTGGCTCATTCATCGTAGCTGACGGCTGCCGGTTCCTCGCGCCTAGTAAATGGTTATCCAAACTAAGACTTCGTAATATATCAAATGCACGTTCGTCCAATTCTCTAATTTGGTTGCGTGCTTTTCTCTGGGACCCCAGCCAACAAATCCGGCCTTTCATTCTTTTAGAAAGGGAATCGTTAGAATTACGCCTTGGCCTTTGTGAAACGTTTTGAAACTGTGTTTTATATCTGGAATCGATAGATCTTTCTCTTTCATGCAAGTTTCGCATCTTGACCGTTCAGACGCTTTACAGCGAAAGCTGCTATGAGATCACAACTCGGGTCCCGTGCTACAGTAGTAGTCCGTCGCCAACGAGAGTGTCCGTAACCATAACGCACGAAATTAGAAAAAAAAACCTAGTACCAATGACACATTGGGTCCCGAACCTGGGTACGCTGAGGGTCAGCCGAGTATTCTACCATGAAGCTACGCCGCTGCTTGGGGGCTTGTTGGCAAACTTGCCTTAGGCAGGCTTGATGTCCTGAAACCAATGGTGTGTATGACTTATAAAGCGGTTGAAAACAGCGATAGAACAGTCGTCACACAATGCGAATAACGTACACTCCAAGGCAGAATTACCCGAAAAGGAGTAACGGAGCCCATTAGGCGCGCGCGATTGAACGGATAGACCGTTGAGGAGGAATCGCAGATGGAAGGGTGCCGCGTGCAAACCACTTAGTCTTCAAACACGCCCGAAAAAGATGAATGCCCGGATAATGCAGGCAGCGCGCAAAGCGTTGCCAAGATCACAAGCCATCCACCTGTTCTCTTGGCTCAGTCTTTCCCCGTATTTTGCTGGCGACGGTTCGCGTTGCGTCACGCTCGGAGTGCTCATCCACGACCGCCTGGATTCGATGATCTAGGAATTACGACGTGGTGCTTGTGTGTACGCTTGGATGAGCGTGGGCTGCCGCTTTTACGTTTCGCTGCGCTTATGAAGTCTGAAGCAAGTCTCGACACATCACCACGCCACGCTGTGTATCTCTGGCTTCAAGATAGTCACGACCAACACACGACAACAACAGTTCGGAAGGCCAACATGGCGGCCGAGAAGACAGCAGGCCTATCGGACATATACTTCCGTCCTACTCAGGGCAGAAATCAGTGCTGGATTATCAGTAGGTTATCATTCTTTATTCTACTCTACTTGTCACGTGTGCGATACGCATCGCGCTTGCCGGCAACAGGCTCGGTCGTGTTGTACATCGCACGCACGAAATGCATCGCGAAGGTCAGCTTGGGCGTCTGCAGTTCTCCTGTGCTTTGCGACCGCCTGGAAATTGGCCGCATTGCCGTCGGCCTGCCGACCGCTCCCTCATCGAGTGCTCGCCTGTCCTCGCCGCCGAGATGAGCTCCGGGCTGACATTATTGGGCTGAGACCTCGTCGCTCTGTTGGGAGTCATCAAAAACACGTTTCTGGTTCATCGTAACGAGCTTGGTTGTAGTATGTCGCGCGCTGTAAGTGCACAGCACGGGCTGGCGGGGCTTTCGCTAGCGTCGAAACTCAGTGAAAATTGGTCGCCATTACAGTTGGCTTTCCCGTCAGTTGGTTGCAAGCAGCTCGGCGCCGTCCGTCGGCCGCGGCGGCAGACTCACGTTTGCGCGCTGCACTCGCTCGAGTTTGTGGAAAATCACCGCATTACCATCGATTTCTTTGGCTCTAGCTCCAAACCAGCTCGGCGCTGTTCGTGGCAGCGGCCAAGCGTGCATTCGCTCAACTAATCGAAATTATCGGGCGGCTGACACTCCGCGTGCAGCGCCATGTTTGGTCTCGCGTTCGCTTGCTCGAGCTGAACGACGTCGCTCGCTTAAGACTCGCCGACTTGTTAGTGGCACTGTGGTTCGCGGAGTTGTGGCTGCAGCCACCGCTTCTAAGCTGTTGCGCTACGGGGCTCGAAATGGGTCTTTGACGATGCGTGACATCACGGTAAATCTATTAGCATGTCATATCTCACGTATGTTTTACTGCATCTTGCACGTATTTCTCATATGCATTCGTATTCATCTTCTGCCACGTGTTACTCACTATTTTAGATACTGATTGTGCAGCCGTGGGCGAACACTGTGCTGAAGACTGTGCCGCTGGCGTCTGCGATGCCTGTCATCCATCTCTTCCGTCAGAGCAGCTTCAGAAGGACTGTGCGAGATGTGAAGGTAAAGTTATTTGTGTTGTGTGTCATATTTTAACGCTTGTTTTTATGTTAACGTGCACTTACTTGTCATATGCGTGCATTTTCATCTTCTGTCACGTGTGTGCAACTATTTTTACTAGCTTACTGTTCGTACAGCCGTGGGAACACAACAGGCAGAAGGCTGCGTGCGCTGGCATCTGCAATGCCTGTCATCTATCGCTTCCGTCGGAGGAGCTCCATAAGGACTGAACAAGGTGTGACAACGAGACCGGACTTGTAAGCTTAACCATGAATTCACTTAACGGAATAGAAAACCTTCATGTGTATGTAGAAAAAAAAAGATTTCGCTGTCTCAATTTTGTCTTTCGTTGTTGCTGTGACTGCGAAAGCAGTTACACATAGGGGGCTAACTACTTTTTCTCGTGTTTTTTCCTGCTTTATTTGTTGCTCACAGCGCAGAAAAACAGGCGAAAAAAGTATAAGGCATGGCGGAAAATAACAAAAAACAATGTTTGAACTGAGGAATAAAAGTTTATCCGATTGAAGTACTTGAGTGGATCAACCGTTCTTCCGGTGAGGTGCAACTGTGAGGACTAACGGTTGCCCGGTAAGGAGTATATGGGGGGATTAGCAGTTGCCCTATAAGGTGCAAATATGAGGACTAAATTTCCTCCCTTGGGGTGAATTGTGGGACAAACGGTTACTCACCATGGTGTAAATGTGAGGACTAAATGTTAGTCTCTTGAGCTTGTCTGTGGGGACTGACAGGTGGACCTGGTGCCGTTAGTCCTTAAAGGGATTAATGGTTGTGGCAGCCCTATTAGTCCCCAAAAAGAACGAACCACAGACCCTTTTAACACCCTTTTGCCTTAATGTGTAACGAGTGAGTCATCCAATGCTCTAACCTCTTACAAAAGCTTGTTCTTGTTCACCTATAAACTGTGGTGCATACCCACTTCAGGAAACGTTCTTCATCCTCATCAGCCACTGCATGCACAATTGGCGCAAAATTGCTTGCAAGTGCTTAGAGGATACCACACTTCTCAAAATAGTTGCCGCAGTTGCAAAAGCATTGCTGTAGTAGGTATCAAGCAAGTGTGCTGGCAGCAATTATACAATAAGTGTTTAGAAAAAGCACTGAAAGGCTGCTCTTCTAGATTTGGCTATCACTTTGCTGTGCCTTCCACGCCACTAGGCCTGATGTTTTTTTAAAGAAACTGCGAGTCACCCCTATAGCAGTCGAAACAGTATTTACACCCTCTCTGGAATTATTTAAGTTCGAAGCTCCTAAATGCGTGGGTCTGTCCATCCCTTGTATGTATATACGCGACCACCCGTAGTTCCACCTTTGAAAATAGCCCTCTACTATATACGTATCTGCAAGATAACAATGACCACTGATAATTCGCACCATGTAGGTATTCAATTAAACTCTATTTTTGTTAATAATGCCAAGTTTCTCCCCCCTCACACTCTATATGATTTATCAAGAACACTTGCAGAGCTTCAAGACTAGCGTAATGATTGCCATATATACATAACAGTGTGACAAAAAACGCCAGGCCTGCGTGGAAGGCGCTGCACAGTCATATTGAAAGCTAAAAGAGCGGCCTCTCAGAGCCTTTTGGAAATACTCATTGGGCAACTACTGCAATTATGCCTGAAGTGTGTATGCGCCACAGTTAAAAGGGAAACAAGAACAAGCTTTTGTAATGGGTTGGAGCTTTGGACGGCCCACTTGTTACGCTATCCGCATTATGCGACGACTGCTTGTTCTTTCGCTGTTTTAAGACGCTTTATAAGCCATAATAACGCGATTGCTTTTTCGACATCAAGCCTTCGTAAGGCAAGTTTGCCTGGTCCTAAGCACCGGCGTAGCTCAGTGGTAGAATACTGGGCTGGCACCCAGCGCACCTTGGTTCGAGCCCTATTGTGTCAATGGTGCTAGCCTTTTATTTTTCTAAATTCACGTGGTGTGGTAACGGACACTGGTAGTGGCGGTGGACAATTGCGTGTGACCCGAGTTGTGATCTCGTAACAGCTTTCGCTGTAATAAAAGTGAGGTGTAGGTATATTGAGCCCAACTTTGGATTGGTCCCATTGCGTTCGACTGCCTGATTCATGTCCGCTTTTGTGACTGAGTTTTTCGGCAGCGGTACTCACCTTTCGAAAGCTTAACTCAGAAATTACACTGGCTGTTGTAAGTGCAGATTCCTTCTCTTTTTGCGCTGAACATTTTGTTCGGGTTGACACGCATTTGATAAAGGCGTTTCGTGCTATAAACCCCCTCCCTTCAAGAATTGTTACATTAGCTTGGGTGCCTCGTCTCAAAGGGCTTTTCCTAAAGGAATTGGTAGATTTTTCAGCGAAATCATCATTAAGTGTGCCAATTTTACTGTGGTTTGCAACATCCACTTATGTGCCCCGCCACGGTGGTCTAGTGGCTAAGGTACTCGGCTGCTGACCCGCAGGTCACGGGTTCGAATCCCGGCTGCGGCGGCTGCATTTCCGATGGAGGCGGAAATGGTGTAGGCCCGTGTGCTCAGATTTGGGTGCACGTTAAAGAACCCCAGGTGGTCGAAATTTCCGGAGCCCTCCACTACGGCGTCTCTCATAATCATATGGTGGTTTTGGGACGTTAAACCCCACATATCAAACACATCCGCTTATGTAATGACTGCGCAATTTTACAGGCGTACCATTAAGGAAAGCTTTGCACGTACATCAATTCCAAGCTCCACAGAATATCAGCACTTATTATATCCCTGGCGCCCATCATTGTTTGAAACACATAAACTAGAAGCCGCATATACGAGGCCGCGCAGTCGCATTCCTACCAACAAAGGTCTGCTCAGGCTCTTTCTCTAATGAGCGCTTTCTGTGGAGAGCTAGAAACTACGCATCATTTCTTTTTGATCTGTAGGAAATTTACTACTGCTCGTAGATCCAAGTTAGAAAGTTTTTTACGTGCTATTGGAATGAATTTATCCATGCCCGTGAGTATGCCTTTAGGTGCTTCTATTTCTGTTTACCACTGCGAACGTTTGCGTGGCTGTGCAGAATCACCTGGCTGAGATAAAGAAAACTTACAAACTAATATATATTATTACATTGCGGTGCCAACATATGCACAATTTACTGTGTATTTATTTTTATTTTTAAAGTTAGGTTTTTAGTGACGTTATTATCTATTCCTAATAGAAAAAGTCTATAGTTGGTTCTTTCGCGTAAGTATCAACATTTCTTTCAAAAATTTGTAACATTTCTCACTTTATAACATTTGTAACAATTTGTTGAATTTTCACTTTATTGAAAAAGATTTCATAAGACCTTTCAATTAATGGCAAATCACCCGCAGTGAGTAAAACCACAAGAGAATGTCAAGAAGAAAAAGGAGGAAAAAAAGGGGACACTGTGAGTGTCAATACGTTTGCGTTGGATAGCTTGTTTCGCACAAATTTTGGTGTCGACATCGGCAGTTGTCTGTGTTGTTGGCTGTGCATGGGCAAAAAATGAGCGTCGTTCATGAGTGAGAAATACGATAGCTTGAAATAAATACAATAAGAAGGCCTGCCATTTGAGGGCTGGAGAAATAGAATGACCCAATAAAGTGATATCACGAATTTTTATGAAAAGAACCTTGGTGTATTTATCTACCTCCAAGTGTGAAGCTGCACAAATCCAAAGCGTTTGATTGTAAAGAATGACAAACACAGACCTACCTCGATTTAATTTATTTTAGAACAATATAGCAAGAGGTCAATGCAGATGATACTTGCAAATTGCGCGGCTGGACTCATGCATCACTCTGGGAATGTGCAATTTTATTAGAACAAAGTGCAGTTTCTCCGTGTGAAGCTTCAGCACGTTCGACGGTCGTGCCGTTATTACCACCATCAGTTCAAAAGAAATTTGGACCCAGTCCTTCGTCGCAAGCACTAGTTCTACCACAAATTTACCCAAAAAGTTGAGTTGTTGTCTAGGGTGAGGAGTTTCTTTAAAGCATGTAATATTTTGTGGTAGAAGTGTGAACTCGCACATGGCATCAGAAAATGTTGATTGCGCAAAGGGTGGCTCTTTCAAAGGCGCACCCATTACCAATCACTTATCTATACTCATTCGTTGACTTCAGCTAAAGTGTCTCCAAACGAGCAATTGCGTAGGTTCGCGTGCGGTCTTTCGTGGGCAAAATGGGTCTTTCTCTGATTCACAATATTAAATATGGAGGTGAAGTGACCATGGCCTTCTGCGAGATGTTTTAACTGCCAATGTTACGTGCACAGGAGATCCATCCTCTAGTTGTGGCACAGTTCAGGCATCCACCAAAAACGGAAAGAAGGCCACCAATTAAAAGGCCAAGCGCACGGGGCCCGATTAAACTATCGCGTTCTAAATCTTGAAGCGTACTCCAACTTTTGATTCCGTTACCCCGGCAACACAGGGACACACGAATGGTTTCCACGTTGACTCTTCTTAGCAATTCTGACACTTTTAAAATGTATACTTTTAGCCAGCGTCACGTGTCAGTTCATATTTTACTAGAGAGAGACTTTCTCCCTTGCAGAGCTGAATGTTCTCTTTTATTTCAAGTAAAGCATACACGGTATACTCGTTCTTAACATCTGCAGAAGTAAAGTGCTGCTGTTCTATATACATAATTACGCAGGATATAAAAAGCACATACATTTCAGTCTCTGGGCTACAACGCTAAGTGTGTCTCAGTTACCACGATTGAAGTTGTGTTAAGGGTGTGCTCACGTGCAAAACATTAGCGCCTTATCCATGAAAAAAACCGTCATGCTTATTTATTGGATGATCAGTGATAACGTGAACGAGACACTCACCATTGCGGGGAACCCAGTAGCGGAGCTTATGCTCTGCTCGCCTACTGTCACGAGTGTCATGGCGTAAACGGTGATTGGCAGCAAAAGGTGCTTTCAACTCGGTAGTTTAATTACTCACCTGCTTCCTACAAGGAAATCCCAGTTGGCACTCCGCGAAGGGCAGACATAAATCTTTGGACAAGGTGGCGCAGGTGTTACAATTTCAAGCTTAAACTGAAATTGGGGACATTGTAGACAACCTTCACTTGGGCGCCATGTGACTGCTGTATCCACACGATGCCTATAGCGGCGTTGACTCGCATTCGTTTTTGTAATGTTCAGGCCAAATAGCATCACGTTGTTTAGCCACAATGAAACTTCATCGGACTCGGCCATTGCTAGAGTGGTGGGAAGACGCGCGCTACTACAAGGCATATACGAGAGCTCTTGGCCTACAGCCGCTACATTGCTTTCATTGAATTATAGAGGTAGCTCCTAAATCTGCTGTCTCCATGACCACAATAAGCACGTAATATAATCCTCCGTAGCACGTAACTCTTTTTCGTAATTCTTTATATCTGCATGTCACCCGAAAAAAATGAGAGACCCTCGAGATTTGATTTCAAGAGCTGAAAACGATAGCGATAGTCTGTCGCTAGTGCGTGCCTAAAACACTAAGCAAATGAAATATTTTCCAACTTGCTAAGCAGCCAATATGTGGCGTTTAGGTAGGTGTAACGTGTGTAAATTTCGCAGTGAATTACAGACTTTAAACTAAGAAGTCATTTTAATAATTCTACGCTCCGAATCCCGATATTAATATATGCGTATACCACGTATTATCATAGCAATAATTCATGTTGTAATTTGAAGCATGTATATAGGACACGTGTGCTTGTAATGGATGAACGCTACTTTCTCTGCATTTCTGAGCAGAGGAAGTTATTTTCACCGTATTCAGAAGCACGTGCGCAGTGTTGTTGAGACTTTTGACTCCTTTACGAAGTGGTTTCCCCTTATGGACACTTGCGTGTGTTTTTCTGACTGCTGATGAATAATGTTGTGCGTAGTTGACCATTACTGTGTTTATGCTATGTAATAAAGAGAAAAGCAGAGGCGTGGCTTTGTGTGATAGAACAACCACTTGCCACGTAAACGAGCTGGGTTTGATCCCCGCTCAGAGCCAGATTTTTTTACTTACTTTATTCGCATCTTTCTTGACTTTTTCGTCACTAAAAGATCATTTTTCGCTCACAACTAATGATGCCTACACCGACACCAACGCCAGAATTTTTGCAAAATGAGATCTTTAACGCTTTCGCGTTATATATAAATAAACTAAGCATTGCCCCATCCTGAACTTTCCGCATTACCACATAGTTCCTTTAGTCATAAATGCTGCATTAATTTAAATTTTTTGTGGAGTGGTGGTGAGTAGTGGCAGTTTCTCTGTGTCAGTGGCACATACCTAGTAGTAGCTACCTACTACCTAGTAGTAGCTGCGTGCACTCCGTAGGCGTTTCGACACTTTCAACTAGAAATAGGGCCTTGTGTCATCTGGGCTAACACGCGAGAGTCCTCTTTTTGGAGTTGTACAACAAATCCTGGCGAGATGGAACGCTTCCGACAAGCTGGAAGACAAATCGCCTAGTTCCACTTCTGAAACCAGGCAAGTCACCGTTGGAGCTCTCATCTTATCGTCCGATCGCATTGGCTAGTTGTGTAGGCAAAGTTATGGAGAGGATAATCCTGGACGCCTGGAATGGTTCTTGGAGTGTAACAACATCTACCCAGATGTCATGGCAGGTTTTCGACGTGGTCGAGCATCGATTGACAACGTAGTCGACCTGGTCACTTACGTCCAACACGAGAAAGGCCGTAAGCGCCTCTGCGCATATTTGTTCCTAGACGTTAAAGGAGCGTATGACAACGTTACGCATGAAGCTGTTTTCAACGCTCTCGAAGATATAGAAGTAGGTGGTCGGATGTATCACTGGATACGTAGTTATTTGTCAATGCGATGCTTCTTTGTCAGCACTGAAGACGGTCCAACCTCTCAACAATACAGCCACCAATGCGTCCCCAAGGGTGGCGTACTCAGTCATGTGCTGTTCAATCTTACGTTAATTGCTCTCACTGAGCAACTGCCAAGCACAGTCAGGCTATCAATGTACACACATGATATCTGCGTTTAGGCATCGGCTGTAACACGCCTGCCGTTACGAGGAAGAATTCGAAAAGCTGCCACTGAAACATTACGCTACCAACGAAATCAAGGCATGAAAATTTTTCCGAGAAATGCGCCCTCGTAGCTTTTACACGAAAGCCTATGGATAGGTACACTATAAGCATCAATGGTCAAGCTGTACCATACATTCGATGCCACTAGTTTTCGGGCGTCATAATTGACAGGAATCTCTCATGGAGCGATCACGTTTCGTACATGAAGAAACAGTTAATGGACATCTGTAATATACTGAAGTTCTTTGCAGGGAAGACTTGCGCAATGTCTCCTAGTGCAACGCTACAGCTATAGCGTTGCACTAGGAGACATTCCCCAAGTCTTCCATGCTTTTTCTCGGTTTTCGAAGGTACACTTTACCGGCATCGACCAATGCAAGCAAAACAAGCCTTCGAACGCAACAGAGTGTTCAGTCCCAGGCACACTGGATTTGCCTCGGCTTGCCTCGTAGTGCGTCGAGAATGGCTACTATAGGTATCACCGGTGACCACCTGATCACGACACATATCGACGTGGAGACACTCAGGACACATATAAGGCATAATTCTCGGACACTCTGCCACCACCTAGCCTCTTTACCAGCAGACAGATTACGTTCGTCATTTTCCCAAATAGTCACCACATATCGCGATTCTTCGCCAACATGCTTCACACGCACCGCCAGGCCTTCGACTCCTCCCGAGCCCCTGACTCAGGCTAACATCAGGCTAACTATACCTGGCATCCAGAAAAAAGCAGATATGTCGTCACCTGCTCTTAGACAGCTTGCTCTGCTCTTGTATTACGAGACGTATCAAGGCTTTATACACGAATACACCGACGGCTCTGTTTTACAGAAGAGTTCAACGACATCATTTGTTATACCGATAAAAGACACGACAAGAAAATTCAAGACATCCCACCTTACGACATCAACGGGAGCAGAACTCACAGCTCTTCGTGCCGCATTGCAATGCATCAACGACCAACAGCCACAAAAATGGATAATTTTCAGTGACTCAAAAACGGCACTGCATTCTCTTCTATCACTTTTACACCACGGCCCGTACAAACAGCTGGTATTTGAGATTGCAGAAAAGACTCACCAACTCATTGAGCAAGGACATGAAATAGCCTTTCAATGGCTCCGAAGTCATTGTGAAATAATTGGCAATGAACGGGCCAATTGAGCTGCCCGTTCTGCCCATACTGATAGAGATGAAATATCAATTCCGCTTTCTAGAACTGACGCTGCATGGAAACTCCGCATGCTTGCTCGCAAGCGCACCTCGTCACAATGGAACGAGTCACATTTATCCATGCACGATGACGTACTTTGGACCCAACTCTTAGTCTTCGAATTCCTCCGGAATTACGCCGACGAGACGCTACTATGCTGTGAAGATTATGGTTGGGTGTCGCATTTACCAATTGGTACGCGTTCCGCTTAGGAATGGCTGACACTGCTGCATGTGACCATTGTGTCAGTGATGGAACAACTTGGCATATTCTGTGCAAATGCCCACAATACTGCTCGCAGAGACAGTCACTATGCAATGCACTAGATGAACTGGACAACCAGCCTCTTTCGGAAAAAAAAATCCTGCGCTGCCGAGAGGACTTTATGTCGCAGAAGAAGGCTGCGAAAGCGCTCCTGCGCTTTTTGCGTTTAACCGGCCAGTCCAAAAGACTGTGATCGGAACTCTCTGAATGTGTGCGCATGTGGTTTTTTTTTTCTAATTTATTTTTATATCTCTATTTCTATCCTCTTTCCGACCCTTTTCACCACCCCCGTACAGGGTAGCAAACCAGTTCGTCTAGGTTAACCTCCATGTCTCTTCCTTTTATTTATTTCTCTCTCTCTCAACTTGAATTGCTCTCATACAACGATGAGTGTATAAGATAACTTGATAAAGCTGAAGACAACAGCGCGTTGAGCGTACTTGTAAAGTACTGTACATTGGAACGCTTGAAAAATGTTAAGTGCTGTAGCAGCTTCCCGTAAGCTGTGAACGTGTAGCACTTTTTCTTCACCTCTCGCATTAGTCCAGCAACTGTCTCGTAAAATGGCGTCTACAATTTACGAGGTCATCCACTCTCCCTCTGGACATGCGCCAACTGTCTTTCTCTGCTAGCGTGAGTGCGGGAAGATGGGAGGAGGCGGACTGGAGGAGGTGGCAGAGTGCAAGGAGGTTATACTAAAAGTTTTAGCATAACCTCCTTATCAGAGTGCTGCTTCCGTTTAATTTCTTTTCTCATGTTTATCTCTCCAGTACAGCTGTGCGCTCTCGCTGCGTTGCGATCTCCCGGAAGCGCCGAGTGTTCCTTTGCGGCTCACACATTGTAATACACACAAATGGGAGGGGAATAACACAAGCGGTACACAACATATACACAACTCTACACAACTCCACACACAAAAGAAACATACACGAAAACATACAAATGGAAAAAAACAAATAGGAACACCAGCGAATATCAGCGCTGCTCCGCATCCCCACATAGTTTCTTTTCGTCCTAGATGCTGCATTATTTTTAATTTTTTGTGGAGTGGTGGTGAGTAGTGGTAGTTTTCTCTGTGTCAGCGGCACATACCTAGTAGTAGCTACCTACTACCTAGTAGTAGCTGCGTGCGCTCCGTAGGCATTTCGACACTCTCAACTTGAAATGCTCTCATCCAACGATGAGTGTGATAAGATAACTTGATAAAGCTGAAGACATCAGCGCGTTGAGCGTACCTGTAAAGTACTGTACATTGAAACGCTTGAAAATATTAGTTAAGTGCTGTAGCAGCTTCCCGTAAGCTGTTAACGTGTAGCATTTCTTCTTCTCTCTCTCGCATTAGTCCAGTAACTGTCTCGTAAGATGGTGTCTACAATTTACGAGGTTTATAAAGGTCGCCACAGCTTTCACATGCACTGTGTTTTTTGTACTTTGAATACGCAAATTCGAAGTGCCTTGTTCGGGAATCGGCCATAAGAAATTCAAATCGTGTTCTTATTTTCTACTATTGCTGTATTATTTACGGGAAAAGATTTGTTTACCTCTGCATCTGTCACCCTCTCTCTATCTTCCTTTTTATTATTTTTCTATGCACCTGAATAAGTCAATGATGGGCTGATGTACTTGTCGCGTAGTGCTAGAAAGAGAAGATGAGCGCCGGTGGCTTGTGGCGCGTGCCACGCAGAACGTTCGGAAGCTTCTGGCTGGCTGGACGCCGTGGTCTCCACTCTACTTGGACAGCTCGCTTCCTCCCTGAGTCGTACCTTTATTGAACCAGCGACAACGGCACGTCTACGTCGGACGCCTTCACGTCGCTAGAAAATAGATGGTGCTTTCAGGGCGAATTACTCAACGCAAGTGAAGCTTCTAAAAATTCGGTGCTGCTTGCACTCGTAGCGCAAGGCTGGGACCAGCAGTGGAGCAACTTTTTTGAAGAAGCTGCCTCCTAATCCCGGTCAGGATATGTCATCTGGCTCGCAACGGGCTCCGCGAGAGGTATTCGGGTAAACGTTGGAATATATGGTGTTGAGAGTCACCGAACCGGGTATCATGGGCTCGAGGTGTGCGGTTCGCTGGGCCCGAAGTTCACAAAGGAAAATAAGTGAAACGCACTCCTGTGAAGTTTCATGTATGAAGACCGAATCCTGGCCGTCCAGTGTGCCCGTGATCGTACCACCCGGCACGTTTCATATCGTTGCGCTGGACACAATAAATGTTAATTTACACAGTCGTTTGACTAATGTTACGTCATTGTGGCACGAACATGTGACTTGACTAGGGGAACGTGACTTTAGTTTAGAGGCATTTCGCGTGATCATGTCGCAGGACAATGCTTTTGATTTTAATTCACGTGGCCAGTGCACGTCGTTCAGAGGGAGCTGCGATAAATACTGTGAAAAACTTGCCGAGCTAGACTAACTTCATAAAATTCAGCGAGAAAAGAAGAAGACATCGATATGAAGAAGTACACAGGACAGGCACTAAACTAACAACCGTTGGGTGTATTGCACAAAGGCTGCAATAAAATCAAAGAATGTTTCCGTGATCCCCCCCATGTCCTTGGTCTATCACGTAGGTTCAAGGAGATTTCTAAAGACTATGACGTAAGTATTGTTTTTCTGCGCATGGTAAATTTTGAAAAGCATGTGCCGTGATAGATAGAAAGAATAGCCAGTAACGGAGGAATATTTTACCCGTTATTCATCACACCCGTGATGTATCTAGTGCATCTGGTGTAGTGTACAACATCCCGCCAACTTGTGAAAAATAAATATTGGACAGAATGGTGCCTGCCTTAACGAGAACTCGCCACGGTGGCTTAGCAGTTATGGTTCATGACCGTTGAGGCACAGGTCGCGAGATCGAATGCCGGCCGTGGCTGCCGCATTTGTGAATAAAGTGAAAATCCCTGAAGCCTGTGCTCGTTGAAAGATCCCGGGTGTTCAAAATTACAGGAGTTCTTTACTACGGCGTCTCTCGTAACCATATCATTGCTTTGCTACGTAAAAAACCCAGTTCTTCTTATATGCGTACGGAAAGACTGCGCCAGCATAACAACACATTAAAAGGCACACCTACCACTCGTTTGTCATGGCAAGTGTCACTCCTTGGTTTCAAACCACTGTTTCACACTACGCATGCCACTTCCAACACGATCATGAAAGTTGACATTGAATTACAGAGGCTTTCTACATTTAAAAAAGCCACTGCTTTGCCGGAAAGGCGAAGCAATGAATGCGATAGCAACGAATAGAAAGTTCATGTGCAGAATTGAAAGCAGATCGAAGAATGCCCCGCATTCTTCCCGCCCAAAACGTCTTCACAGCTACAGGTGCACGTGAATAAGCTTCTCATTTGTTATTTAACTGTGTCTGAAAAGCGCGCGCTTTTCGCAAACGGAGACTGGAATGGAAGGTAACTACAGGAGAATCGTTCCACGTAAAGCCTGAGGCCAGCCAAGGCATACGACCTTCCCCTCATCACTGGGCAAAGTACACTTAGGGCACGCAGGGACGTCTGCGTAAATAGGCGTTTCGTGTGTAGCGACACCACGGACCCGAGCTAACGGGAGAAAGTTTCGACTCCCTCCCACGCCTAGCCGTGGGTGGCTTTGCCGTGTCCGGGGAAAAGGGGATCCGGGGGTTGAGCTGACGCCGGGTGATTGGACCTTTAAGGCTCCCCAGCAGAGCAAACACACCCCATTGACCCCGGCTTCACGTAGACGGCACCCCTGGGCTTTTCCTGTCGCCTTTTCCTGTCTCTCTCTCCCTACATCTTCGTCTTCACCTCTCGCTTTTTATCTGTCCTGTAATCTTCTCTTTTCCGTCTACTTCCAAATTTCCTGGCGGCAAGGGTTAACCTTGTGGGGATACCCAGTCTTGGCTATTCCATATTAGGTTATAGCAGCGCTGTACAGCTGGCGTCGACAGGACTTGCACAGCATCTCCTACCACGTCCCCTGGTTGAGCTTGGTGGTGGGCAGCTGGCATGGCTGCTGAACTTTGTAGTGAATTTATTGTATATGCTTTCCCTCCCCCTCCGTGATAACTCCCTGGAAAGGTGGCGCTCTAAAGACACTTTCATGCTCAACATACCAAAAACTACCTTCCCAAAGTACCATGTTATTCATTGCTGGAACGAAAAGAAGACAGCACGTACTATTTCAACCTTTCTTGTGTCCAAAACTCTCACCAAAGCAATAAGTTCCGGCTATAAAGTCACAAAGATGGGCACTGGCGATCTCTTTTTGTAGGTTCGTGACAAAGCTCAATATGAGAAGCTGTCTAAACTTGTAGCATTTGGAGAAATCCCTTTTTCTGTGGGCCCACACAGGTCCATGAACACTTTACGCGGCGTCATTTCTCAGGATGATCTTCTGCAACTCTCAGAAAGTGAACTATTACAAGGCTGGCAAGACCAGAATGTAGTCAAGGTACAGAGAATCATTATACGACGAGACAACAAAGAAACATCCATCAAACACATAATTGTCACTTTTGGTACCAGTGAATTACGAGAATCAATTGAAACTGGCTACTGTAAGCTCCGTGTCAGATCATACATCCCTAATCCTCGTCGATGTTTCATTTGTCAACGTTTGGGGCACGAATCACAGAGTTGCAGAGCGCGATCCACTTGCGCAAAGTGTGCACCCACCCAACACATGTCAGACGACTGCACCTCAGAAGCAACTTATTGTTCAAACTGAAGAAAATCACCCTGCCTACTCACGTTGATTCTCCACATAAAAAAGAGAAACAAATAGTCGAACTCAAGTTCAAGTTCAGTCTGTCATTCCAAGAGGCACGTAAACGTTTTACCCCTCGTTTGCCGATGTGACGCGCCAGGGCACCGCGCCACCTGTTTCTGCACCCGCGAATGCCACACAGAGTGTGGCCGCGGTCTTGCAAATAGCGCCACCGACTGGAGTAGCCTGTACTGCTCCGCCACCTGACAAACAGGGCCGGCAGACCACCGTGTCGGCTGAACCTCGGAATACTGCAAGCGCAGTTAGATACGAAAGTTCTGTGAACGTGCTATCGAGCAGGCATCATCTCCACCTCACAAGAGGCGATGGATACAAGTACGACTGCTCGGCGCCTCCGACGCCGAAGGATAAGCGCAACTCTTTGGAGCGCACCACGAAAGAAAAAAACCTGAATTGCAGGGCCCCCAAAAGGCCCTGTAACCTAAGCCAACACTTTTGCACACACAACACCGCACAACACTAAAATTCTACAGTGGAACGTCAGAGGACTGCTGAGAAACCTCGACGATATCCAGGAGCTTTTACACGAACATACACCAAAAGTGCTATGTGTGTGAGAAACACACTTGAAACTAAAACACAATAACTTTCTACGCAATTTAGTTATCTTCCGAAAGGAATGGAATGATGTCAATGCGCCATTCGGTGGTGTTGCCATTATAGTCATTCAAGAAACTGCATGCACACACTTACCACTACGAACATCTCTTGTAGTGGTGGCTGGTCGAGCAGGGCTTTAAATAAGCTCGTGACCATATGCTCTCTATACATACCTCCACAACACCGCCTTGAAAAGCATGAATTCCAGTCCCTCATAGACGAACTTCCAGAACCCTACCTTGTCCTAGGGGACTTTAATGCACATGGTCGCCTCTAGGGTGACTCTCGCTCCGATGCACGAGGTTACCTGATTGAACAGTTCCTTTTTTCTTCCGGTGCGTGCCGCCTGAATCAGAAAGAGCTAACATAGTACAACATCGCTAACAGTACATACTTAACCATAGACCTCAGCATAACATCCCCATCACTCCTTCCTCATATTACGGGAAGTCATTATTAATCGATACGGTAGAGACCAATTTCCAATAGTTATATGCACATCAATAACAAATACAATACCTTCACAGGTTCCCAAATGGCTCACCAACAAAGCCGATTGGGGACAGTATCAAAAAAATGACTATCCTAACTGGAACTGACATGGGGGTGTTAAGCATAGAAGCTGCTGAGAGCTACCTGGCAGCCTTTTTGATTGATGCTGCAACGAAATGTATACCACGAACAGTCAGGCAGACGACGAGTCCCATGGTGGAATAATGAGTGCCGTAATGCGTGCAAAGAACAAAGTAGTGTGTAGAAGTTGCTTAGAGACTCGCCTACAGCCGAGACTCTTATAAACTTTTAGAAGATCAAGTCGCAAGGAAGGAGGGTGCGCCGACAGGCGAGAAGAGAAAGTTGGCATAAATTCTTAGCAGGAATTAATTTCATATACGGATGAGGCGAGAGTGTGGAGCATAGTTAGTAAGGTAGCAGAACGACAAGTACACACACTTCCTCTAGTGAACACACAAAGGGAGAGCTTGGAAGACCAGGCAAACACTCTTGGGGCACACTTCCAGCAGGTATTCAGCTCATAACACTATAGTGAAGCGTTCCGACGATACAAAATCAGAATAGAAAAACAGAGATAAGAGCGCAAACCCACAACACATAAGGCATACAATGAACAATTCTGTTTGGCTGAACTACAAGACTCACTTACCTGCTGCAATAAATCTACCTCAGGCCCGAACCGTGTGGCATATGAAATGGTAAAACACCTGCCCACTGAAACCCAGAAAGCTCTCCTCTCTCTGTACAATGCGATATGGTCTTCCGGCGAGCGATTCTCACCCTGGAAGGAAGCTATCGTTATCCCAATTCTAAAACAAGGCAAAAACCCGGCTTCAGTTTCCAGCTAAAGGTCAAATAGCGTTACCCAGCTGTCTTTGCATGGTCTTAAAGAAAATGATTAACAGGCACCTGATGCATTTCCTTTTTTTTTAACGGCCAACTTGACCAATACCAGTGTGGGTTTCGAGAAGCTCTGTCCACCACTGACCACCTTGTCCGTATCGAGGCACAAATTCGCGACGCTTTTGTTCATAAGCATTTTTTCTCTCTGCGTTACTTGATACGGAAAAGGCATATGACACTACATGGTGCTTTGGCATATTGCGAGACCTGTCACACTTAGGTGTGCGGGGTAGAATGCTGACAATCATCGAGAGCTACCTGTCCAACAGGACATTCTGTGTACGAGTTGGCATTGTCCTCTCTCGAATATTTGTCCAAGAAACAGGAGTGCCACAAGGAGGTGTATTGAGCTGCACGCTTTTCATAGTTAAAATGAATTACTTGCACCTGTCTCTCCATCGTAATATCTTTTACTGCATATATGTCGATGATGTACAGATTGGTTTCTAGTCGTCCAACATCTCAACGTGCCAACTTCAAGTTCAACCAGGCTTTAACAAGGCATCTCGATGGGCAGATGAGAATGGTTTTACACGTAACGCGCAAAAGAGCACATGCGTCTTGTTCTGTCAAAAGAGGGGCCTCCACCCTGACCCTGACATTGACCTGCATGGCTAACCTCTGTCAATGAAGACCGAGCACAAGTTTCTTGGACTAATAATAGACACAAAACTAACCTTCAATCCACACATCAAGTTTTTAAAGGCAGGTGCTTTAAAACAATGAATATTGTGAAATTATTGTCAGGCACTAAGTAGGGCAGTGACAACAAATGTCTGATGAATTTATATAAAAGCCTCGTACGCCACGCCTAGATTACGCTGCTATAATCTATCAGCCGGCAACACCATCGGCCTTTAAGATTCTCAACCCTGTCCACCATCTAGGCATTCGCCTCGCTACGAGTGCTTTCTGAACTAGCCCTGGGAGAGCCTGTACGTGGATTCGAATGAATGGACGCTCCACCTACAAAAATTCTACCTGTCCTTTTTGTACTTTTTGAAGGTGGAGGCAGACAAAAACACCCCTCTCATTTCACAATTAATGATTTGTCTTGTTCTGGCTTGTTCGAGAACCGTCCTTCGTTTAGGAAGCCCTACTCGCTCCATGCCCTGGCTGAAGAAACAGGTGTGCCTCTTCTCGGAAACAGTTTGATGGCTCCTGCAGCATATTTGCCGCCGTGACAGTGGCATCTTATAGACTGTGATGTCTTTTTTGTTGAAGTCACAAATCACGCACCACTTGCACACATACATACATACTTCCTGGAACTACAACATAAATACACATGCCCTGAGTTGTTTAACGATGTGTCCAAGTCCAACACTTCTATGTCATATGCAGCGGTAGCCCAATTCTTTTTCGAGGCCGGCGTTCTTCATCCTGATGCAAGCATTTTCACAGGAGAAGCTTACGCAATACTGGCGGTTGTAAAACACATCAAACAGATAAAATTACAAAAGGCGGTAATATACACAGATTCCCTAAGTGTGGTCAAAGCCCTGAATACTCCTAAAAAACACAAGACTCCCGTGGTGGTGTCACTTTACTCACTTCTGTGCGCACTCTACACATCAAAACAGCATGTCGTTGTCTGCTGGGTTCCAGGTCACCGTGAAATACAAGGGAACGTTTTGGCCGACAAGCTGGCTGCTTCCGCCAACGACACTACTTTCAATGCATCCATACCAATCCCTGCACTTGACTTGAAACATTTTCTAAAACAAAAGCTCAGAGTGTATTGGCAGAGCACGTGGGATAGACACACAGATAATAAACTTCATGCTATTAAGCCGCAACTAGGTTATTGGCTGCCACTATCAAAATCACGACACACAGAAGTAACACTAACAAGGCTTAGAACAGGACATACACACTCTACACATTCATATCTTCTATCTACCGGCAATCCACTATATTGTGAGAGATGTGGAGAACCACTTACGGTTCTCCACATTCTCGTCCAGTGGAATGAGCTAGATGCTCTAAGAAAAAAGTACTTTTTACTGCCCTACTAAAAGCAGCTCCCACTACACCCAGGGATGCTCATCGGTAGGGAATCGCTTTTAAAACTGCAATCACTTTTCACGTTTTTAAAACATGTTAATAGTTTTCATCCCATATTTCGAGGTTATCCGTAACATGACCTTTGTACCGTGTCGTGGCTGCGGTGACTACATCTCTATCAAGGTTTTATTATCATGACATTTAACCATCCACTTTCAGTGCACATATCTCACACCACTGTCATGATTTTATTACTTCCAAGTTTTTACCCACGTTAGCGCGAGGACTTTTAAGGCCCCTTTACAGCCACGCATCATATCATTGTTCATATATCTAGTTTTTTGAAATGGCGCTCTTTGGCCATCAATTGGCCCTTGCGCAATTAAAAAAAACCACCAAAGTACGCTTAGAAGACTAGAGCGTGCTCCGCCACGCGATGTAACGACGCGCGCAATTTGCGCCATCTTGCTGGTAATGCTGAAAACACAATTCCCTCGGAGATACTCGTGAGCAGCGGTAAGTGCTAGAACGCTCCTCAATCTATAAGTAACATAGAACACCTGGATGGTTTCAGCGATCACCATCTATTTCAAGTGACGATAAACATAACACCACCCATGGCAGGACCCATAACAAAGCTGATTCGAGACTACAATAAAGGTAATTTTGCTGCAATAAATACGGAACTAAGAACATTTTTTTTTAAACACAATGTGGTCCTCATTTCACAATAGATCTGTGGAAGAGAACTGCTTGTTGTTTAAAAATGCTTTGCGCGCGTTGGTAGACAAATATGTTCCATTCGTTTCTATAACAAACGATAGAATAAACCCCTGGTTTACAAAAAAAGCTCAAGCAAAAGAGGAGCAGAAAGAAACGGCTGTATAATATCGCCAAGAGCCTTCGAACATCATCCTCATAGCAGAATTACAAATGCTATCTTAAAACATATTGCTCAGATTTAGGAGAAGCAAAGGACAAATATTTCCCTAATGACCTTTTTAAACTACTTGAAAACAATCCAGCTAAGTTTTAGAAAATGATGAGCCCCAACCACGAATCTGATGATATCTGCTTATACAGCAGCAGCAATATTCGTCTTCCAAATAGCGAGTGTTCAGCGGCTCCTAATTCATTCTTCAGTTCCGTATTCACAAATGATGACACTTCAAGCATACCTTACGTTTCTTATTCAAGCTACCAATACATGGAACCTATACATGTCACAATAGAGGGTTTATCATCACTCATAAATAACCTTAAGATGTCTTCTTTTGTGGCATAGATGGCATAAACTCATAAATGTTACGAAATACAGTAAGAGTGCCAAGCGAAATTCTTCTTCAAATAATTAGGCAGTCACTCGCGACTGGCCTCCTTCCTACGTACTGGAAAATGGCAAAAATCATACCGGTATTTAAAAGTGGCAATAAATCATCAAGCGAAAATTACCGATCAATCTCCTTGACATGAACTTCTTGAAAGTTACTGGAACACATTATCGTCTCACAGATCTACAGACAACTTGAAACTCAAAAGTTTTTTTTTTTCATAATCAGCATGGTTTTAGAAAAGGCATATCGTGTGAGGCACAGTTGCTTGAATTCGCTACAGACCTGCACTCTAACTTGAACAACAACCAACGAACTGACTGCTTTTTTTTTACTTTTCTAAGGCGTTCGATCGCGTCGCACACTGTCGCCTTATTTCAAAACTTTCAGCTCTTAAATTGGAATGTTTCACTTTATCATGGCTCTGAAAGTTTCTTTCTCAACGTTACCAGTTCACTAGTGCAAATAACTTCTCGTCCTCCTTAACTGAAGTATCTTTTGGTGTACCACAGGGAAGCGTCCTGGGTCCTTTGCTCTTTCTCATCTTTATTAACAATCTTCCACATAACGTGTCCTCCACTATAGGAATATTTGCTGACGACTGTAATGTCTATCGCACAATAGTTAATACAGACGACCATCTGGCACTTCAGCATGATCTCGAACAAATTAGTAACTGGTGCAGTAATTGGCTAATGTCAATGAATACGTTAAAATGTAAATTAATGCCATTTACTCGGAAACCTATAACTTCCCTACATTCATACAATATAAATAAAAACATTGTTGCAATAGCTACACAATATAAGTATCTAGGCTTTATATTCACTACAAATCTTTCTTGGTCAGAACACATCACCTTCGTTTCAGCCAAAAGCTCCCGATCTTTGGGTTACTTGTGACGAAATTTAAGAAATGCTCCTTCTAATGTTGGCAAATTAGCATACCTTACCCTCGTTCGCCCTCAACTTGAGTACGTTTCCCCTATTTGGTCCCCTCACCAAAAATACCTTATTGACATGTCGGAACGAATTCAGAACAGGGCAAGCCGCTTCATTTTTAACGATTACGGCTATCAATCTAGCGTTGCACAAATCCAATTTAACCTTTCATTGCAATCATCTAGTACTTGACGTGACATGGCCCATCTGACAATGTTTCACAAATTCATTCATTCATCTCGAACAACACTAGCATGCTTGAAAAGACCCTACTTCACGTCACACAGGCTTCATAAGTACCTTAGCTATACCCGCATTGACGGATCAACACGTTCATTCAACTGCTCTGCGCGTCCACGTGCAGTCCGATGTTGGAATTCTCTGCCGGATAGCATCCCATGTCTGATAAACAGTAATGCTTTTCATGACGTATTGACCAGTTATCTGGCCAACGAGGTGCTTGCCATTACCGCAGTGTGCTCTCTTCGTTGTAACCATTTTTGCAGCATCTTATTGTAATGCACCGTAGTGTCACCTATATATTTCCTTATTATCTGTTTTATCTTTGCTAGTGTTTTTGATTTCTTTTTGTTTTGTACTGCTCTTATTATTATGTGATCTGCTACATGACCGCTGTTCACAAACTTTGTGTTTTTAACTACTACGAAAGTCAACTTTTTGTACTGCCCCCTTACACAATGCCTCAACGCAGGCCTGTAAGGTATGTCTAAATAAATAAATAAAGAAATGGGTAGCTTGCCGTTTGAACGGTGAAGGATGTGCACCGGGGTGGCTCAGTCATCATGATAAAACCGAAAGTTAATCCATTCTCAATCTCTATTGCCAAATACCTGATCCCATGAGTCTTACGGGTACTCTTTTTTATCACGATGACTGCCTTGCACAGTATATGGCGCTCTAGAATGGCTGGATTTCACTGTGACCCTGACAGCAGACCAGCAAGAGAGTATTTTAAAGAATTTTTCTCAAGATTTCTCAAGGTAGTGAGAACAGACGAATGTCTACCTTTATGGGTTGAAAGGGTTGAAGCCCTACGGACCATGAAGGAATTCGAGGGCGTGATGAGTTAAAGTAATGCCTGACGGCCATAGTTATTCTTAGTTTTGTTGTATGGTTCGTTGTGTATTGTAATATCTTTATCTTGGCACGTGTGTAAAGTTTAAGCACAAACAAAGAAAAAAACCGGGGTGGCTCAGTGGTTGACGCCTCACTTTCACAACGCAGAGGTCCCACGTTCGATTCCGCGCGCCAGAGTGTTTTTTTCTGGATATTCTGGAAATCCTGACGAAAGTGTAAATATAATTGCTATCGCGAAAAAACGACCCTTGGTTGCAATGCAGGATGGCCCGAGCTTTTGGGCAGCCGAGTTTGCTCGCTTGCGCTGGCCGTGGCGCAAGACAGTGCGGGATAGCAGGACAAAGAAATGAATACACGAACGTGCTTGGCGTTGGAAACGCATTTGCGGGGGTTATCAGAAAAAAAAAATTTCCCAAGCATTTCCCCCAGGGTGAACATGGTCAAGTGCGAATTCACGGGGTGATGCTATCAGTGGTATTTATTAATTCGCACTATTGATTGATTGATTGATTGATTTGTGGGGTTTAACGTCCCAAAACCACCATATGATTATGAGAGACGCCGTAGTGGAGGGCTCCGGAAATTTTGACCACATGGAGTTCTTTAACGTGCACCCAAATCTGAGCACACGGGCCTCGACATTCCCGCCTCCATCGGAAATGCAGCCGCCGCAGCCGGGATTTGAACCCGCGACCTGCGGGTCAGCAGCCGAGTACCTTAGCCACTGGACCACCGCGATGGGGCAATTCGCACTATTATATTTATTAATCACACTATGGTGCCTTTATGGTGTAATGGTTCCTGGGAATCGCAATTTGATCACACGAGGGAGTTTACGTTAACTCACTGGCGAATGCCAACGGATTTTAACTTTACTCCCCCTCATAGCATCACCCCGTGCATTCGCACTTAACCATGTTCCCCCTCGGGGAAATGCTTGGGAGTTTTATTACTGATGATGATGATTAAAGTGTAATTAATGAATTTAAGTGTTGTTTGTCAAGAAGCATTTGTACACAGATACATTATATACGAAGTATTATTTATTTACACTGCACGACGCGTCCGGACGAGCAAAGTCCAGGGCTCGCACCCTCTCCCGCGTGGCACGTTCACTGGCTGGAACGGCTTCGGGAACGTCCACTCGCCATTGACGATTGCGAGCGGCGTCTTGACGCCGGCCTTCATCGCCCTTCTCCGCCTGACGCTTGCGTTGTCGTTCCGCTTCTTGGGCCACGTTCGCGGCTCGATGCTGACACCTCATCTCGGCCTCGCGAGCGCGCAGTTCACCATCCGCTGCACGCTTCGCCCGCTTGTCCTCGGCCTCGCAAGCGCGCAGTTCGGCATCCCCTGCACGCTTCGCCCGCTTGCACTCGGCCTCGCGAGCACGCAGTTCGGCATCCGCTGCACGCTTCGCCCGCTTACGTTCGGTCTCACGAGCCCTTCGCAGCGCCGCCTTGTCTTCCAACCTCGGCGAAACCACCGCGGTACCGTCACCTCCAACGACGGGTGCAGTGCTGGCATTCGGTTGTACTGCATTCGTTGTTGATGGTAGCGTTGCCTCCAGGACATCCATCGCACGACCTGCTCTCGACGGGAGACTGAGAGAGAAGGCGGGCGCGCGAGAGAGGGGTGCGCGCGCAGCTGCAGCGAGCGAGGAGAGCGGACGAGCGAACGAAGGGGGAGGGGGTATAAGGCGCGTTACTGACACCGATATCAGCGTCGCGTCCGTGGCTTATTCGGTAGAGCGTCGCACTGCGGCCCGCCAAGTCCTCTTTCTTTTAAAGATAGAGAGAAGACTGCGGACGCCGCCGACGGCGGTGGATGATTTGGGGTCGCTTATAAAGTGTATTCGCACTTAAAACACCGCGTGCAAGCGCCGCCTTTCACTGAACATTTCAGCAGTGCAGCGACGTCAGCGTGATTGTCGTGCGCTCATTTTGCAAACTTAGCACGTGCCTCCCACAGACGTGGGCGTGTATCCTTTTTCGCACAGGTTCTTTCGTTCCACCTGACGCATAGAAATTTCCACTCTTGAAGGCAAGGAGGGTGTACACGCCACACTCTCGTGCCGCTCGTTTTGCTTCATCAAGTATTAAAGATAAATACAGAGACAGTGGTCACCAGGGGCGCTCGCATTGTGGTGGCAATAGGTGGCAACGCGGCTCTGAATGGCCAAGTCGTGAGCGCGCTGAAAATCAATACAAAACATTGTAGCCGCGTTGTGATATAACTTTTACTTCTGCGTGCGTGTGTGCATAGCCTGCGCGATAAAGCTGATAGATTAATCGCGCAGCTAGACGTGAATACTGCTCCTCGGCATGAGAAAACATGGTGGGCGTGCCCGATCGTCGCCACGGGCTTCTGTTAATCAAACTGATGGAAATGGGAACTCGGATGCAAGCTGATTGATTCCGTGGAGCCTCTAGTTTAACTCGTGACTGTGATGGTGCCGGTGTGACAGTCGAGCGTTTGATGTGGTGAATGCTAAGCAGCAGCTTCTTTACATATAAAATAAAAGGCGAGCTTACACTACTTCTGCAAGGCTGAAGCCACAGAGGAGTTTGTGATAACCTTGCTTCTTGCAGGTTTTTAAGTTAGTCGTCCCCTCATGTGCGTGGTCGGCTACGAACAGAAGACCACCTTAGCTCTGTCTTAATTTTATTGTACTAATTGACTGAGACCTAACGTTCATTACACTAAGCTGTCTTGCCTTCATTTATTAGGCATAATTAAAAGGCCATTTTCTCGAGAGCAATTACCGTGGCCACTATTAAACGTAACTCTGATTAGCAGAACACTAAATCTCATCATATTGCCACGTTCCATTTCTCAAGCTTTGTTATCGCCACAAAACACTACACAATTCTCAGCGCAAAACGCGCGCGCAGTTTTCGAGAAGCTTCCAGACTTTAGTAGATCTTTTCGATAAGATCACGCCCACGCTGCAAACTGTACAGATTATTCCGGAACCTACGCCACCGCTAGCGATAACGCTAGAACGTTTGATGGCAAGAGTATAAATGCCGACGCACTTCGCCGCTTGACAGTAGTTGATCCACGGCCAACGCTCCGTTCACTGCAATCTGTGCAAAACTTCTACTGTAATCGGAATTTCCGTTCGCTGGGCACAGGTTCGCTCAAATAAACTGTTAAATCCCAACACAAAGTATTCTGTCTTCGGCCACGTCACGACCCCGTGACAATATCAGTAAAGGCTGATTAGCATGGTTTTACTTAGCCTGCTCATGATCAACGTCGTGTTATTTATCATATTTTAGTTAGCTCCTCAACTAGCATGCTTTAGTTAGCCCGGTTCTAGCTTTAAACGGCTTCATTACACGGTCTTTTCAAGATGTGGCTTAATTACCTCAGCCTTACCAGGACATGGCGTAATTAGCTTGGTCATAGCATGTCCTTACCTATCTACCATCCATCCGAAATACCGTCCTTCCGAAAAAAATTCCGCCATATCCACGAAGTGAATGATGATGAGTGGGCGAAGCTCCGGAGGTAAACCTTGGCGTCTTTCATCAACTACAAGTACCGCTTTCTAGTTTATAACATCTTGCATTTTTTCATCATCAGCTACAAGTACCACCATCTAGTAAACACTACAAGAACTAAACGAGAGGTGGCTACATATAGGAGACGGTACCACCATCTTGTGAACACTGCAAGAACTAGAGGTGGCTACATACAGGGGACGGTACCGCCATCTAGTGAACACTGCAAGAACTAAGCTTGAGGTGGCTACATACAGGCTACAGGGGACGCACAGCCCACGCCCTAAGGAGCTTCGCCCCTAGAAAAAAACACAGCATATCCACGAAGTGAATAATGATAGGTGTGGCGAAGCTTCGGAGGGTTAACGATATAAACTGTGAATCGTCTGTCTGTCTGTCTGCCTTTCTGTCCGTCCGTCCGTCCGGCCGTCTGTTTAATTGTCTGTCCATCCGTCCTCATGTCCGGCCATATACAGCTGCTTAGTGAGTCTTTAACTAGGTGGTCGCGTCCCACGAGCTAGAAGGGACAGACCCACGGCTGTAGGAGCTTCGGCCCTAACAGCTCATTTACCCGCCGCACGTGTTCGGTTGCTAGCGGGCGATGACAACAAAGACGACGCACACCAGCCGAGCAGCGCGCTAGAATGTACAGGCTGACCGTGATGATTAACAGGTGGCCTCACGTTTAGCTGCGGTCGCGATGTTGTAAAACGCTCGGCCGGTACCTATCTCGGAGGCCACCTCGTTGATTATTCCGAAACAGACTTAGTGCAGGCAATAAATGCTTCAAAATTTTTTAAACACCCCGCTCTTCGAAAAAATATCACCAGGAACTGTTTCTGACAATTTTATTGCATGTGTGCACTTCTTCACTCAGTGGAAGGACATACAAATAAGAGAAGATGGCCCTGCTTTGAAAACACTGCCCAACTTAGTTGATCGTCCTTGACGCAATGACTGGTTCCATGGTGTATAATCAATGAAACGCAGCGCGCTGAGGGGTTGACTTGACTTTTTGGTACTGTTGGCTTGTTCTTAAGGGGCCAGAGCTCGGAAAGATGCCGAGTTTCGCGAAACTCGGGCGATCCTGCATACCGCCCCTGATCTGTGCACTTCCGCCCAATGTATCTGCCTTCGTGACTGTGGACTTCACCTGCTCTGAAAACGTTACGAGTAGCTGTTGTAATGGTGCACGCGCAGTCAGACTACATGTATGCATTTCATTTTACACAATAAACCCAACACTTGTTAGTTCAGTGCCTGTCCTTTGCTTTAGGGGTGAAGCTCTTGAAGCCATGGAGCTATCCACGAATGTCTGTGACCGGTTTGTAACCACCTAGTTTTATGACTCGCTCAGCAGGTGGCGCTTGTGTAAGTGACAGACAGACAGACATACGCACAGATAGACAGACAGGCAGAGATATGAACTAACGGACGGACGGACACAGACTGACAGTGGATGGACGCGTGGATGGACGGAAGCACGGACGCACGGACGAACACTTCGCCCCACTCATCGCTATTCACGCCATGGATATGCTGTGATATTTTTCTTGTTTTCGTGTCTATCTTTTTGCGTTGATTTACTAAGAATTTAGAGGGAGCATGCTTCGTGACTAGTAATATGTGAATTTGGCAATAACGGGTCGCGTCAATAGTCTAACGTGACTCTACGCCACATCTAAATTGTAAATTCAGCGGAAACATATCCTGTGACAAGTGGTGGGACTTAGGGTTACATGACTAGCGTTAGGTAAGCTTAGCGGGGGCATGTAACATCACTAGTCCTACGTAACATTGGCGGCAATATAACAGTTATACCATGCATATCCAACTAGCCCTACTTTCGATTCTGTTGGCAATATATTATAAGATCAGTGTACGTGAATCGGGCCGGAACATGTCGCACAAAGACTGTTAAACCTAATTTGTAGCACCACAAGCTGGACAAATCAGTGCATGCGTTGTGGGAGCAAAGCAGAACATGAGGAGGAAGACATACAGAGAGCGTGTGGGTTCATGACAATCGACGCTTCTGTTTACACTACTGTTGGTTGAGTGATATGTGGGTTTGCACGTCTCAAAACCACGATGAGACACGCGCGCCGTAGTAGAGGGCTCCCAAAACTTCGACTACCTAGGGTTTTTTGACGTGCACCCAGATTTGAGCACATAGGCCTAATGCGTTTTCGCCTCCATCAAAAATGCAGCCGCCGTAGCCGGAATTCGTTCCCGTGACCTGCGGGTAAGCAGAGGAAAACCTTAACAACTATAGAGCAGTGCGGCGGGGCTGTTTCCACTACTGGCGCTACGAAAAGCTTGAACAGCTCTCCTGATAGAACATAACTTACTAGACTGAGAGATGGTACAGAGATGCCCTACTAGCTGAAGGCAGAGGTATATTGAGAGTGGGGCAATCGCCTTTTTCCCGAAGCTTATGTCAACCTTCCCCGCTTCTTTCCACCTCCTATTGCAGATTGGGATGTATGTGCGGACCACTGTGAACATATTTGACAGTATTTCTGCTGTGATGGGGATCCTTATATGATAGTAACTGCTAAATAGAAAAGGGTCAGTACACACACCCCTCCCGGCACGCCAGTTTTAACTGGATTCACCCTTGTCTCAAGATACTAACCATGACGCACAGCACTCCATCGAAGCTTACAGACTCTTTAAAGATCTCCAGCGAGACAGGACAAGGCTAGAGAGGGCCTTATTTTATTGAAAGACGCCCTTTTGGCACGTATAGTCGAGTACCTTCAGCCCATCATGAACTGTGGCCGGGCGGGGCTGTTATGCACACGCAGCTGTGGTGGTTCTTGCAGTAGCCCGTGCGTTCAGGGTGGTTTTCCCTGCACCTCTTTTTGCAGATGGAAACCTTTCCCCGCACACAAGCAAGGTCAGGAGGACCTGCGGCAAGTGGCAGAACTGACCTAACACAGTGGCAACATGTTTTGCCGTCACAAATTGTCAGTCGGAGCAAAGCAAGACCCCTGTGCATGAAGAACGCAATTCAAGGCCCTGGAAATTGCCGGTTATGCATCCCGTCAGGTAGCTTGATATGTCTTTAAGTTGATAATTTCCAGCGCCGTTACTATCATATTCGGCAAGTGACAGCAGGCACTGAATCACTGATACGGCATCACACGCGCTCCCACAAAACACATATTCATCGCACCATTGATACAAAGGCAAGGAATCTCCACCTACAATTAGTCAATATTTAAATGATTGAAAGAGCGCATTAAGGCCTTTTTTCTTTTTTTGGACACATTATTAAAATTATTTTGTGACATTATTGCCAAAGAACGCTTACGGGGTGTTCCTTGTAGCAAGTGTAATATAAACGTCAAGCAAGTAAAGTGGACGAAAAGACAGCTTGTCGCTCCCAGGGACCTGCGACCTCCGAATTTGAAAGTAGCAGTTTTGGTCTCTGCCAACCGCGAAATTTTTGTTCATCCACTTTACTTTCTCCACACATATGTCACGTGTACACTTGGTACAAATGACACCCTTTATCGAAGTAAACAGCGTGAAAAACGAAGACAGAGAAAAGGAAGGACACAAGCCGAGCACTGCGGCTGGTCTTGTGCGTTTCCTTTACTCTGTCTTTGTTTTAGTGAGGTTTACATCAACCAGCTATGCATCATTACCACCTTGCCCAGTTTCAATACTACTACGCACTTGATATCTTTATTGGCAATATTGTGTGTAAGTTCTCGTAATTCCGTCCATATAAAACATCCTGTCTGAGTAAGCGTGACTGCGAGTGCTAAAGGGTCTGTATATCACCTGGCTCTGCCACTAATACGCGCGAGCTCTCTTGAAAATTCGCAAAGATAAGGTGAGGAGCTGGGCCGAAGAGTAGAAACAAGTTATTGCGCACTGGACCTCCTGAAGAGTTAAAGTGGCGAAATAAAACTGCTCAACGTTGGCTCAAAATCGTGTTGGGACAAAGCTGATGCTGGCCGCACGGAGCCAAACAGAGACATACGGACGATGTATAAACAAGGTCATGTACTACTCATAATTCCTACACCGGCTGAAGTGCCATGCGTTGCATCTTCCAGAGATAGTAGTACCAAAGTTTCTTTTAGTAAATGTTGGAGAAAAAACTCTATGCTAAACCCTATGACATAGCCTTACGAACGCAATATGTCAATTTTGCGAAAATCGTAGTTCTTTCCGAGTCCGGTTGTTTAATGGAATACTGTCACAAAATTTTGTGGCCGAGATGGCCTGCGTAATCGATTCCCTGTGAACACGCGTACACCGTCTACGAAATATCGACAACGAATGTAGCTTCGAGGGAATTTTAAATTTTTTCTGAACGTTTAGTGAGTGATCGACTACATCACGCTATTGACCCCCTCAAAGGGACCCTTGTGGACCTCCTACATTCCTCACGTGACCCGCGACAGCAAGTTGAAATGGCCTTATAGCCACCATTTTTTTTGGTCGCGTTTCCTCCCAGCAGATTATCACGCAGCGGCTGCTCGTTTATCCGTAGCTGCGGCGCACGAGTGTTGTGTTTGATGATATTGCTGGCCCGTGTATTGGTCAAAGAAAATTCTTGGTGTGAAGCACGCGGAAGAGCATCACACTTCAGTATGCGGACATAGTCGAGCATTGCACCCGCTAGGCGATGATAGCTGCACCTTGTACCTTGTCGTTTTGGACGCCGAAATTTACACTTGTCGGTGTTAACGAGCGTGTATATAATTATTGATGACGCGCTGCAGAAATTGTTGAGTCGTGTTATCCCTAACAGGCCCCAAGGAACGCACTGGAACAAAAAGAAACGCGAGGCCAACACATTTGTCTTAGTATCCCTTTACAATGCAGATGAACTAGTAAAGGCGAAACCGCGGAGACGTGATGGCGAAGCAGAATAGTCTGACAGCTAGAGGAGAACTTGGAGTCATCACCACTTTTCTTCTCCTTCAAATTTTCGGTTGCTCCTGTGCGATACGTCACAAAGGGGTATGACTTCCTCGTCACGTGCTCGCGTAAGACATCGTGACGTTTTCACGGCCGCTGCGAATCGGACTGTATTCACATCGCAGAAGCAGCAGTTTGGAAGTTTCGATGCATGACGCCATTACAACTAGCCAGAGTGCTGTGTGAGGTCACCAGAACTAGTACTTCAGTGTGATGTCAAGGTAGTGTTGATGTTGGAGGGTTCGCTTTATTATAAAGATAAAATGTCTTATCAGCATTTGCTGAGATACGCACTTGCTCATAACTCTCTCTGTATACAAGATATTTGTGTGGCAATGCAAACACACCTCCGAAGAAAGCCATTCGCCCCCGCGGAAAGCCGTCTGTACCCATAGATGTAGCACTACTTCCATGCATGTTGCTCTGCTACGTTACGTGGAAGATATGAGATGGGTTCATGTAAAGTAAATAACAAAGAATGCCCAAAACGGCGTGAGGGCAGCGTGCTCATAAAAGTCGCTTAGTGCCGTTCCAGGCAGGGACTCACCTTTATTCTGGTGGGCTTCCTCGCTCATGACGGCCGTTACCCATCCTGAAATGAAATTTCGTTTTGAAAGTATACTTTCACTGAAATAATAACAACGCATGCTGAAGAAATCAAATACCTTTCCTAAGAAATCATTGTTTCGCCTTCACATTGATGTTTTCTCTTTTTAGTTTTTGACCATTTTTATAGCAACTGCTATTTTGTTTTCGCTCTTTTTGTGCTGTGAATTTTGTTTTTGCCTTTCCAACATATAATTCACATAAAATTGTTTTATTAAGCATCATTCTTTAGCATTCTGTATTGTTCGTATATTTTTTCGTTTTTAAAACAGGTTCAAAAGTTCTTTATTATTTTTTATTAGTTTCATTTATTTATTCTTCCAATGTAGTGTTTCCAATATGCTTTTTTTTATCGCCACTTGTCTGCCTTGTACTAAATCAATAAAATATAATTAGGAAGGTCCCTCTGACAGTGTCTCTTAAGGGCATCCTCCTGTAATATTTATCAACCATGTTACTTGTATTTTCATGATGTTACAATCAAATTCAAACTTCAAACATCAGAACCTTTCATAGAAGTCCATCATCAAAAGGAAAAAAAAACGCCCGGCTTGCGTGGAAGGCGCCGCACAGTCACAGCGAAAGCTGAAAGAGCAGCCTATTTGGCTAACTGCTGCAAGCACACTTGCTCTACACCAACTACGGCATTACGGCATTAATAATAAATTTTTCGGGTAGTAGGCTGGCAATCGCTATGCTATTTCTCGTCATTCTTCTCAGACGCATGGTATCCGCTAAACACTTTCAATGAATTTCATGCCAATCGTTCATGCAGTGGGTGACCACGATGAGGAATTATGCCTGATGTGGGTATGACCACAGTTAATAGGTGAACAAGAACAAGCTTTTGTAATGGGTTGGAGCATTGGACAACCCACTCGTTACGCTATTCGCAATTCCCGACAACTTGTTCTTTCGCTGTAATAATATGCTTTATAAGTCGCATTAACGCGATTGCTTTCCTGAAATCAAGCCTGCCTACGGCAAGTTTGCCAACAAGTCACAAGCACCGACGTGCTCCAGCACTCTTGTCATCGCGACTAAGCCCGGTACGATCGCATGAATTAGCCACACTAGAAATCGCCCATGTGCACAATATTACGGTCAGGATCTAGCAAAGTAGCCAAATTTTTGAAGAAGCTGGTGCACCGTGGTGCATCGCTAAATGAATACGGACCTTGTTCTTATAAGATTGCTGAATAACCTGCCTTGGTATTATCACGCCCAAGGCAGTACCCATATGCGCCTTGATCACATTTACGTTTCAGCACCACTTATTTCCCGCGACGTTTCAAGCAAAACGGAGCCCATTTCCCTTTTCAGATCACTCCATTGTTGTGGGGCAGATAGGTAGCAACAATTGATGTAACTTCAGACCTCAGTGGCACTTTGGAAACCTAACTGTTCATTTGTAAGCCGCCAGGAGTTTACTGCACACATTCGCATAGCACTGAGGAACTTTATCCTGTCAAAAACGTCAGGACCCGATGGAATATCCGGCGAGTTATACAAGACATTTAAATCCTTACTGTATCTGTACTAATCGAGATTTCCGAGCGGAGTTTTATACTAGAGACGCTTCCTCGCTCTTTTACTGAAGGCAACGCTGTTTTCATCCCAAAATACTCAGAGAAAAAAAACTTCGTCGCGTTGACGGCTACCGATGAATTACATAACGCAACGTTCACTACAAAAGTTTTGCAAAGGTACTTTCAAACAGACATCAATTTGCAATGTCGATACTCATTCGTACCCATCAGACCTGCGGTCTATAAGTTCGCTCAATACAAACTAACATAGACGTTGCTCGCACAGTATTGAAACATTGTTCACACTCATATGAACAACTGGCATTACTACAAGTAGACTTAGCGAAGCATTTGATCGGGTTCGCTATTCTTTTCTGTTTTCTGTTCTCAAACATGCCAACGCTGCCTCCACTATATTTAAAGGTGTGCAACTATGCTAAAATGAATCCTCAACCCGTTTATTAGTTAATGGCTGTCTTTCAAAGCCCGTCTTTTTCAACTCGTCCGTGAAACAGGGCTGTTTGTTGTCGCCAATGCTTTTTGTTCTTTACTTGTAACCTCTCTGCTGAAGTGAAATTCGATCTAGTAACAACCGCTGTTTAAAGGCTTATTGGAATGAGGTAAAGGTATTGGCGTATGCGGATGACCTAGCGTTCCTTTTTACAGATATTTTCAGTATGCAAATGGTGGTGTCAACAATCAGGGGATTCGGAAAAGTTCCAGAGGCACGAATGAACTTTGCTAAAAGCTCGGGACTGTGGTTTGGCCCATGGACATATCAACCAACCCATTTCCAGAGTATATAATGATGTTATGCTCCGCCTGAATACCTGATCGTTTTACGAGATGCATAACGTTCAAATGCACATTATTGAAAAGTGTGTGTACCTGTCCTAAAACGCTATGCCCAGACGTTTATTCCTCATAACCTTTCTTTTTTTTTGGCAGAGCTAAAGCATGCAACCTGTTTCTGGCAACAAAGATATCCTACGTTCTGCAAATGCTATGTTGTTCGAGGGTTTACATAGAAAATTTAAACGTAGATTTGCAACTTTTATTTGGTAATGAACCTATGAACCAATGAGACGAGACAACAGTTTTAGACCTGTCTGTGTAGGGTGTTCTTGGGTTGGTACACCTCTTTATTAGACAACTGGTGTGGCGCTTTTCCTTTTTTCGTGACTATACTCCTCCGCTGCTTCAAATATTTTTGCAAGTGAATTTCGCAGATGTTTTATCAAACGTAGTCGTAATTACTAATTTCGCATCGCCTGCCTATCTGTAAGGGTTTTTGCGTGAAGTATGCGAATCAGTGCGTTTGCTGACAGCCAAATTTTCCAATAAATACTTTTTTAAACTCAATAAAAGACCTATATTATGCTGTAATGAATGTGCTATTACCGGCCCCACTTTACCACCCACTATATTTTGGATTTTCTGGTCATGATGAGCTATTACGTGTGACAAAGATGCCTATTTCAGCAATCACCAAGACTTTTTTTTACAAAGAGCATACAGCAACAATACCTGCAAATACCTGGTTAAAGAACAAAGGCATACTTGTATCTTCAATCAACTGCCGTTTCTGTGAAGTTCCGGAAACAATGGAACACTACTTTTTCAGTTGTAAGGACGCGGTCCTTTTTGGGCCGTCTTGCACAGGGCTTTTAAACAACGACTGCATTTAAACTCTTATACCATCCGTTATCTTCTCCCACCCAAACGCAATGACATGCCAGTTGACATGCTGTTGTGTATGGGCGTGCATAGCTTGTAAAAAACTCGCAAGCTGAACAGGCTTGCGGAACCAATGGTGTCTTCGCTATGCCACTTTGTGGAAATGACTGTGTGGCTAAGGGAATTTTACGACCAACTGCAATTTTAGTCAGACTGGTATACCGAGTTCATGAAGTGTGCTACTCAAATGCCCATTTAGACTTTGTGTTGTGTGAGATTTACTTTGTAACGTCCATTGCACACTTTTCGACTTGACATTATGTATGTTGTACGCTATGCATATACGTAAGCTACATTTGTAATAAATACCAATATAAGAAAAAATAAACCGGCGTGGCCCAGTGGTAAAATACTGGGCAGGCACGCAGTGGACCTGGGTTCGAGCCCCACCGTATCATTGATACAAGGTTTTCTTTTTTAATTTCGAGTGATGTGGTTGCGGACACTGGCGGCGGCTGCGGCGGACAACTACAGCACTGCGCGTGACCCGAGTTGTGATCTCATAACAGCTTTCGCTGTAAAACTTCCATGTTAAACAGACCTGTTACTACGCCTTTCTATAAACATGAAGGGACAGAGAAGGAAAATTTGAAGGCTTTAAGTTTGTGTATATGAGGTCCTGCTTCGTTCCTAGTGATGGAGGTTTTTAATTTTCATCTTGTCCAAAGAAAAGAAGTGGCAGTAATGCAATGTTTTGGGATGGTATCTGCCCCACTGGAACACTTCTCGCATTTTGGGTGGGAATAATACGGTAAATAGTAAACACCCTTTTTTTTACTTTAAAAGGCAGTTAGTCATGTTGCTTTCCATCACTTCACCGAATGTATAAACTTCGAAGAAATTGTTACACTTATATCAAGACCGCTTCCTTCGCTGTTGAATTTAGATTGTTTAAATGGACACAAAAGTAAGCAGGCTAAAATAAATATGAACCCTCATAATTAGTCATCAATTTTACGTATTTTCAAGTTCAGGATAAGTAAACAGGGAAGTGGGAAAACAAATAAAACATTACCAATGATTACAATAAAGCTATGTTATGCTAGCGACATGTGTATTACGCAATCGCTAAAAGAATAGCCAAGGTATACTTTGAAATAAAACTGAACTAGGCGCCATGTAGCTCTTGTAATATTCACAATAAATGGCTTATTTAAACGATGCATTGGACTAAAAGGTGATGTTCAAGCGTCATATAACGAAGATATTTAAAACAAAAGACATTCAGGCAGCTTCACACTACGACAAGAATGACTTTCTGCGCCTACCCAGTCAGAGCGTAGCCACTTGCAGCTAAGTTGTGTAAACTGCACATTTGGACCTAAACGCTGAATGTGAGATTGTCGAGGGAAAAAACAGGACGTCCTTGAAAGCTACATTTTCTTTTTAGAAGACGAAGCAAGACCTCGTAGAAACCATTACTGATGTCGTCATACTGCTTCAATGTCCGCTACGTCTATAGAAAATGCTTGCTAAGGCGTTCTCAGTGCTCTAAAAACTTCGAACACGACGATTCGTTGTTGGGTTTCCCCATTTCCGGCATGATTGTGTAAGGCGTGTATTACAAAACTAGCAATTCAATATGAATTGGTCATTTCATGTAACGTTTGTTATTCTACTTTTGACAAAGTTAAGAAAGAATACGAGTGAGTGAGTAAAAACTTTATTGAGAATGTCCGGTGCTATTTAGTGGGGTGGGGCTACAAGCACCCCAGCCTAGGTGATGGCCTCGAGTCCTTGGACATGGGCGCCTTCCTGGACGTGCCGGACTGCCCACAGTTGATCGGCGAGGTTGCGGCTTAGCAGAGCCACCTCCAATCGCGCCTCGCGGTTCGAGACTGCCATGTCTACCCGGTTCATGAGGGACTGGTGCATGCTACCGGTGCGATCCCACAACATGTGCTGCAGCGTCGCCCTTGCTCCACGCACTTTATAGTCGTCGGATGTATAAATGCCTGGGTAACAGAGGCGTAGGATCACTGGGTTCGGGTACGTGTGAGTCTGTAATTGTCTTCAGGCAACTTCCTGTTTTTTGTTTAGTTTTTCGTGGGGTGGTGGATATTTGCATCTGCTGAAACTGTAGTGTTGACTGATATCTGTGAAAGCTGTTATGCCAGCTCCCCACGTCTACTCCCACACTGTAGACGAGACATGATGAGTTTATTACTGACGGAAATAAATTAATAGCTTATTTGCTATTCAGTACGGCATGGTGAAGCAGCCTTCATCAGAGTTAACGTAGTTTCAGGAACCATTTTTCAACATGGCATACAACTGGGAAACGATGAATTTCTGGGCTTACACACAAATGCTCTCGGGTGAGGTGGGGCTGGTCTCCAATGAGTGAAAACCTTATACCCTTGCTACAATGGCAAAAATACGCAGCGTACATGAACAGAGGCATCAGGACACCAAGGAAACGACCCTTCATAGCTCAAGGCGTGCTAATTTAGCCTCTCATTATGCCAAAAAGGCCAGCGGCACTCCCATCCACGAAGGAGGCATAATCGTTGGCAAAAGCCACTTTATGTTCCCGTTATAACGTATGGTTCCGATTGCCACTCTGCGGAGCCCTGTGGTGAACTGGTTGATTTATATTACATGGTTCACCGGGTAAAACGCTTTAGCATAAATGATACATGAATGAATTAGAACATTAAGTAAATAGGTAATAAGAACTGAAAATAGCGCTAAAAAACGAGGACACAAGAAGAGGACACACAGCACAGGCGCTATGCTGTGTGTCTGTGCTGTGTGTCCTCTTCTTGTGTCCTCGTTTTTTAGCGCTATTTTCAGTCGTCGCAATGCACCAACAAGCCGAAATTTCGACAGAGGTAATAAGAAAAAGACCTTTTCAGAATGAACGATACATTGAAGAATTAAAACCGTAAGTAAATAAGTATATAATAAAAATAAATCATGTACGAGTCAGCCAGGATTGACCCATTGCGATGTCATGCAATCCAAAAGGATTTTTTTTGCTAACGCCATTGTACAAATTAATAAGCAAGCATATAAATTTCCAATGATTTTATTGGGATTTCACAGGGTGGTATACTGATTGTAGGTGAGAAACATGTCACTAAGTTCACGGTCCTGTTTTGTTCTAAAAACAGTTTTGTTTACATGTTTTGTTCGCGGTCTTGTTTTGTTACTTGTTGAAGAAGAGTGGCTTCTAGGTCTGCAAAAGAAATACTAGGTTGGTGGACATGTTCAAACAGGCGAAGGTGCAATATATCTTTTCGTATGTGACCTGTGGTTGTTGAATGTCGTACGGGAAAGTGTCTCTGACAGACCGATATGACGATCATTGCAGTTAGAACTTCATTTGCTGATCTCGTGTCAAAAAAAACAGTATGGCAATTCACTTTACTGCCCAACCTGCAGCCCGCTATATGGCTCAGTTCTAAAGTTGACTTGGTTAGTATAGCGTGGCACTTGTCCTTTCTCGCACACATGACAAAAGGTGGATCTGTGAGCAAAAGCTTCAGGTGATCATAAAATATGAGAACTAATTTGCTTCCCGTAGACAATGTGGTCCCACCCAGAAAGCTTACGCTGGGACCACAGTAGGTGGACAAACATTCACAAATAGAATACGTGAAATTCAAGTAACGATAACGCTATCTTTCTAGCAAATGCATCCGATGTACAAACTGGCGCCGTCAAAAGTTTGATGTGCGCCAGTGACAACTCTCCGCAGGGTAAAGTGTAGGTTACGAGTGAACGCATCGAAGAGTTGGGCGCCATACGCGAACTTCGCGCTGTCTTGCTGGTTCACAGAATTCACGCTGGTATTGCCCCGAAATAGGTGTATGGCCAGCTCTACCTGGTTTATGTGAATAGCTCGCCGTGCGCTGCTGTGGCCGAAAGGTTAGCGCTGTGCACTGCGGACCAAGAGGTCGCCCGTTTAATTCCGGGCGTCGAAAGATATTCTAGGTGTGAAGCAGCAATGCTCAATCTCATCTCCCGTGTGAGACGCCGTCACCTCTAGTTACCACTCCTCCTGCTAGAGGCAATTCTTGCGGAATGTTTTGAAGAATTCACTAGGAGGCACTGCCATGGTTCACGTGCCATAAAGCCAGGTTGCGCGCTGTAGTTGCGCGCCTTCGTTCGGTGACACCCGATGGGAGCGCATCGGTATGAGTGGTGAACAGCTGTCTGACTCATCTGTAGCGGCTGCTTGGCGTTCTCGAGCCGCTGCCGCAAAACGGCGTCAAGTTGACGCTCAAGTTCGTGCAAGGGTAGCTGAAGCTCGCTCGACAAAAACGCCGCCACGCCGCTTCTCAGGAGACGAAGGCTCGCGCGGCTGCAGCATAACGTGAAAAGAGAAAAGCGGGGGTGACGCCTCATCCCCAAGAACAAGAAAAAACTACACTTTAACCACGAACTACCAACAAACGTGGGGCACCAAGTGGAACGCGCTTGCTGGAGCCCCCCTTCAACCCTAGCTCCTTCGCACACCCATCACAGTTCCCTCTGTCGAAGACGATGCTCAGCTCATCAACCTACTTGAGATGATCGCCAATGTCATTAGACCAGTGATCGCCGGTCGAGAGACACCAGCATCACTAGCCGCAGAACAGCTTTTGAAGGCACTCGTCGCAGTTCTCGACGGCGTTCACTAAAGCCGTATGAACAGTCGAAAGCCCCGCCCCTTCGTGCTGCAGTGGGATCATTACGTGTATATAAATTTCCACGTCGATATATATACATTTGTGTGTGTGTTTGTGTGTGTGTTTTTCTCTCTTTTTTTAACTTTCCTCTTACCTCTCCTTCTTTCTTGCCTTATTCCCTCTATGCCTACCCTTCCCGAAGAAGCAGACAGGAGTTGTGCCTCTATAGGAGGCAGTTTTCAGCCGGGTCCCTCCCTGTTTCCTCTGTCATCGTGTTCTCTATGTACTCAAACGAAATAATAATAAATATACATATACAGGGCATGATAGCGTCGCCAAGAAGCAGTTGAAAGTTCAATATAATGCTATCGCAATGAAAGAAAGTTTGAAAACACTAGACCTTTGCGATCAAGAGTAGAATCACGAAAGTGTAATCAGGCCCATTGCATATTGCCTTGTCAACTAAAAGTCTCGCTTTTCTTGTCGGTGGATCCCTCACCCGTTCAGTAAATTTTGCCCGCCACATTCGCTGTTTCAAACTATCCTTCATGAGTACCGCGGGTAGAATGTAAAAAAGAACTAACAAACAGTAGAGGCAAGCAAATTATGGACAATATTTTCATTAATAAACGTAATGCGAAGGTGACATGTTGGGTGCCTTCATGCCTGTTTTATTTTCATTCACATTATTTTCTTTACATTTCCATTTGTAATACCAGTAATAACATATCAGTACATTCTTTGGCTCAAATGTTTGTTAGCTTTCATTATTGAAACGAGCTCTATGATTTATACTTCTTTCGTAACGGCAAGTACAAGTTTGAAGACGAAATTTCACGTCTTGGTCATTTCAATCAAATACAAAAAGTACTTGTCACCGTGTGGTGGTGGAGTTTAGTACTTAACCTTTAAAAAGTGCTGTTTATAATGTACAGTCAATAGCTTATTATGATTATGTTGTAAAAATATAAATAATATTGCAAACTTCTTCCTGTCTTTGAAGGGGCACTGCAACAATGTTTCGGCATGATCAGAAAACGCAGCTAATTCATAGTAGGGCCTTTTCAGAGCCCATGAGCCAGTCATTGCGCAGCGTGTGGCCTGCAATTTGCGAAAAAGACTCAGTCAGCTAGAAATCGCTCGTTCTCCTCTCGATAAATGATGTCCTAAATACAAAAGATTTCAGCCGTACGTCCGAAGAAAAGAAAAGAAAAAAGCAGAAAATTTATTTCCAGTCAACGTCAGCATTATTAAATTGTAACTACCTAAAGCGCACTATTTGTATAAGGCCCTGCAGCATCTAAGTAGTCTTCGAATGGCTTATTAAAGGACTTTATTGCCTCACGAATCGAGTCCCGCAAATTTCTTCGAAATCCATCATGATCCATCAAAGTGGCAGGCACTTACATTCATTAAGCGTTTCTTCTCTGTTTTGAAATCAGCGAGTGCTCTGAAGGCTACTTAGAGGGGGGATGACAAGAAAAATACGTCCGTTCATCAGCGCAAGTGAAGAGTTTGAGCACCTTTTTTCTTTTTTTTTCTTCGGACGTACGGCTGAAATTCTTTGTATTTATGACATCATTGATCCAGAGGAGAACAAGCGATTTCTAGGTGAATGAGCATTTTTCGCAAACTGAAGGCCACGTGCTGCACTATGTTTGGCTTATGGCTCTGAAAAAGCCCGTACGCGAAGGTTCGAATCCCTGTCGCTTATCTTTAGATCCAACCAGTTTCAATACGTTACAAGTAACTGCACTTTACCGATAACGCGTTACTTTTTTCAGCAACTTAGTAACGTTCTGATTACCATTTAGGAACTGCTTACAACAAAAAAACTTGTTGAAGTTCCTATTTTTCAGTACGTGAAATGTAACTTACTAGTTACTTTTTGTGTAAATCATTACTGTTGCGTTACACAATACTCCTTCCTTACTTAAGTATATTGTCAAAGTCCACCTCGACGTTTTCTCGACGCTGCGGCACATGCTCTTAACCCACCAATAATTTATAAGCGGCCCCACCTGGGCTTCCTTTGAAACACGGGGGCAAATCACCGAAATTTCTTCAAAGAATCTGCCTGTAGCACCTCATTTGCTAAGCAATTTCAAGTTGTCGTATATTGTCGATGAACTTGCCCTCAAATCTGTCAACAAGCGAGCTGTTGAGGTTTGCCTGGCTTGCCGACATAAAAACTCTGTGTGCATCAGCCCTACTGAGCTCCCACACAACGTACTTCTTCGGAAATGCCTTGCTGACATCATCGCTGACAGAAGGTGAGCAGCTGTCTACCTACCGTTGCTAATGCATGACATGGCGTTGTATGGGCTCAAGAATAACCTTGCGCGCGCCCAGCATTTCTTCGTTAGAGTAAATACAGGAGTACTTCAGAGTGCGTCCGTTAAGCGTGTATTTAGTGTACGCACGCGCGTATTCAACAACAAGCGGTGGAAGCTGTGGGATGAAATTTTCACTTATTTATTTATTTTATTTCGCATACGCAAATACACAAAGACAAAGAAAAAACAGGGAGAGAGCAAACTGGCAACTGCCACCTGGAGGGGCACAATGCCTGCTCACTCTTTCGGAACGAGGTAAGATACAGAGAACAGATAGATATGAGGGGAGAAAAAAAAAAAGAGAAGGACGTAAAAAAATGAAGAACAACTAAGCGGGTATAAGTAAAGAAATAATATAAAACCGTCTCTAAACGTGTGGCCAGGTCTGTTCGGTTTATAATTCTAAGTAGAGCACAGTGGGCCTGATCTTGTCGGGAATCACAACCTCTCGGAAAGAGGTAATCATACAAGGTCGTGCATAAAGCCCTAGGAATTTATATTCCTTAATCAGCAAAACCCGCTGCGTAGGAAATGCTGGACAGTTCAGTACGAGATGCTCAAGTGATTCCCAGGAGCCACAAGATGCGCACAACGGACTGTCCACACACCCTTGACGGTGTAATCGTTTACGCACCAGCACAGTGCCCACTTGTTTGTACAACAGTGCTCTAGAACGACGAGACAAGCCACGGCCAAGAATACGCAGAGAGAATGAAGCGTTCGCCACACACTGGCCTGGGGTGCTGCTTTAGGATGTGTCGGCGTATAAGCAGACGAGTGTTGTCCATAATACATGGAAATCCTGGACAGTCACAGTCATCATGGTTGCATGACAAATCAAGGCGACCCGCTTCTTCATCGCCCACAATGCCCACGTGCAAAGGTAACCACTGTGCAGCTAGACATACTTCAGGTGACAGAATATTGTTGACTAATTGAATGAAGCTGCATAGAATAGGGCTGTCGGTCTCCTTGTTGGTGAGCCTGCTAAGGGCACCACGAGAGTCGGTGAGTCTGACAACTTTCGACGCTGGTAGCCCTTCTTGTACTCCTTGTACGTACTTAAGGGCGACATCAATCGTCGCTAGCTCGTCGGACACTTACGATGAGGGGAGTGGTATACTAAACAACCACTTGATATCGGTTGAAGGGCAGAAGAAAGCTGCAGAAGCGCTCAGGCGATCGCTCCGTACAGAAGTTTCCTTAAACACTTTTACATATTCTTCGCTTTCAAATAGGTGTGAATGGGCTAATTAATTGGGTTCCGAAACAGGTTGGTCACATTTTTTGCGTATTACTGGAATTGACAGATGCGTAGGGAAGGCACATGAGCTGCGCTCACTCGATGTTGGCCACTAATAGTTTTGCCGGAATTGCCAGCAATGCCATTGAACAAAGCTGCCATTTTAACCATCCGAGAAAATAGGAGCTGGAACAGCCTGTTAATAAGTGTCTTGCCATTTCGGACTTTGTTCATGCGCTCAATATGATGCAGCTTTCTCTGGTCAGCTAGCAGCCTTAGCGGCAACTTGTGTGTTGTAGTCAGTATATTGGGATGAATTGTACTTCACAAGGTAAGCCAAACAGTACTCGCCGGGCAACACAATGATCTCGTTCAAGCTGAGACATTAAAGTAGGCGGTATGTTCAAGACAAGCAAAGCATAAATTATGCATGAGAGTACAGATTATTGGTAATCCTGTAGAGCCGTCTTCTGATCAACGCCATCACGCCTAGCAATCGAGGCGGCTAAATACTTGAACCGGGACAGCGATTTTTGCTTCACAGTTTTATTAGCAGGGCGCCAAGAAAGGCCATCATCGATGATTACACCCAGTTAGCGATGTTTGTGTACCCAGTGTATCGGTGTGTCTCCAAGGGAAAGCCTGCTAAGGCTTCTACGAATGCGTTTCCTAGGCTGATTCACGACCGTGGCTGACTTCTTGGGTGAAATCTGGAGGCTAACTTCTACCAAGTATTCTGAAGTTGCAATTAGAGCTCGCTGCATTATACCAAGAAGTTGTGGACCATAGTGTGACGAACCGCTGACCCAGAATGCAATTTCACCAGCATAAATCGCTATGACCATAGAAAAGTCGCATTTTTTAGGTAATCAGCATGGAAGTCCAGCAAGTACGCTGTTGAGAGAAGCGATGAGAAGACGCTGCCTTACGCTATGTCACATTTAACAGCGTGAGGTTCACTCTGTACTTCTATTATGCGCACTTTAATTCTGCGCTCAGACAGAAAATCACGGACAAAGTGTGACAGATGACCTGAAATTCAACCAAGAAAGACAAACAAGAGACAGCACCCTTGCTGCAGGCTGAGTGTTCTTATTGTGCTTCGTATTCTCTACTTGATAGCCTAGTCTATCGCGCGCTCCTGCGCCCCAGAGGCACTATTATTCTCACACTCGGCCACGATTGCGACGTAGTATGACCACCAGCTGGAATCGTCTCTGGCGGGTGGCATTGAGTTTGCCGCGGTGGTCTGTCTTTTTTACGCCACGACATGTCTTGACGAGGTGCCGAAGACTCAGGCGGCCGACTTTGGCTGCCTCGCGGAGGTCGGCATCAGCCGCGCTGCGACTGGCTGTGGGAATTTGCCCCACACTCCAGTGGGCGCGACTGGCTATGTAGATGTGGTCGTTGCAGGTTTTGACACTCGGGCGCTGGCATTGGGCGCATTGGTGCAGGTACTGAATGTGGATGGCATTGTTTGTTGCGGGAAGGTCGTAACCATCGGTGTCTCTTTTGTCGCACTGTGCACGCAATCGGAGATTCACGACAGACGTCTCTTTGGGAATAGCGAACATACGAGCAGGCGTTTACTGACTGCGCTGCCCAGAACAATGGCTGAAACTGGTCAGCGCTGGTCTCGTTATGGCTAGACATTACTACTTTCTGTAGAGGAAGACTGTAAGCCGTGGTGTTACAGGCATTCATACACTCTCAGGCAAAATGACACGAAAAGGAAGTAACGGACCCCAATAGGCGTGCGCGATGAACGTATAGACCATTGAAGAGCAACCACAGAGGGAAGTGTGCCGTGCGAAACCACTTAGTCTCCAACCACGCTCCAAAGGAATGAACCGCCCGGGGATTGCAGGAAGCGCGAAAAGCGTTGCCAAGGTGACTAGCCGTCCCTTTTCTCCTCTGTTGCCTTAGTCTTTCCCCGTATTTCGCTGGCGATGGTTCGCGTTGCGTCGTGCTCGGAGTGCTCGACCACGACCTCCTGGATTCGACGATCTAGGAATTACGACGTGGTGCTTGTGCGTACAATTATATGAGCTTGGGCTGCTGTTTTTCCGTTTCGCTGCACCCATGAAGTCTGGAGCAAGTCTCCACACGTCACCACGTCGCGCTCTATATCTCTCGCTTCAAGGTAGTCACGACCAACACACGACAGCAACAGTTGGGAAGGCCAATATGGCGGCCGAGAAGACAGCAGGCCTATCGGATATATACTTCAGTCTGACTCAGGGAGGGCAGAAATCAGCGCTGGATTCTTAAAAGTAGGTTATCATTCTTTATTCTACTGTACTTGTCGCGTGTACGATACGGATTGCGCTTGCCGGCAACGGGCTCGGTCTTGTTATATATCGAAAGCACGAAATGCATCGCGAAGGTCAGCTTCGCCGTCTGCAGTTCGCCTGTGCTTTGCGACCACCTGGAAATTGGCCGCCATTGCCGTCAGCCTCCCGTACACTCGTTTATCGAGTGCTCACCTGTCTTCGCCGCCGTGACGAGCTCCGGGATGCTCATATTGGGCTGAGACCTTGTCGCTGTGCTGGGAGTCATCGAAAACACGTTTCGGGTTCTCCTAAAGAGCTTGGTTGTAGTATGTCGCGCGCTGTGTGTGCACCGGCACGGGCTGTCGGGGCTTCCGCTAGCGTCGGAACTCACTGAAAATTGGTCGCCATTACAGTTGGCTTTCCCTTCAGTCGGTCGCAAGCAGCTGGGCGCCATCCATTGGCCGCGGCGGCAGACTCGCGTTTGTGCGCTGCACTCGCTTGAGTTTGTGGAAAAGGGCCGCATTACCGTCTAATTCTTCAGCGATAGCTCCAAACCAGCTCGGCGCTGTTCGTGGCGGCGGCCAAGCTTACGCTCGCTCGCCTGTGCGAAGTTCGCTGGCGGTAGACACTCCGCGTGCAGCGCCGTGTGTGGTCTTACGTTCGCTTGCTCGAGCTGAACGACGTCGCTCGCTTAGGACTCGCCAAATTGTTAGTGGCACTGTGGGTCGAGGAGTTCTGGCTGCAGCCGCCGCTTCTAAGCTGGTGCGCTACGGGGATCGAATTGAGTCTTAGACGATGTGTGACATCACGGTGAAATTATTAGCACGTCATATGTCATGTAATTTTTCTTTATACCTCGCAGGTATTTTTCATATGCATTTGTATTCATCCTCTGTCACGTGTGACTCACTATTTCACATACTTATTGTGCAAGCGTGGGCACACGCCGTGCATAACACTGTGTGCACTGGCGTCTGCGATGCCTGTAATCCATCTCTTTCTTCAGAGCAGCTTCAGAATGACTGTGCGAGATGCGAAAGTAAAGTTATTTGTGCGTCATATTTTAACGCTTTTTGTTATATCAACGTGCACGTACTTGTAAAATGCGTTCATCTTCATCCACTGTCACGTGTGTACGTGTGTCAAATTACTTTTACTATAATATTGTACGTGCAGCCGTGGGAACACTACAGGCAGAAGGCTGCGTGCGCTGGCGTCTGCAATGCCTGTCATCTATCGCTTCCGTCTGAGGAGCTCCACAAGGAGTGAACAAGATTTGAGAACGAGACTTGACTTGAACACTTCACCATGAATTCACTTAAAATAATGAAGAATATTCACGTGCATGCAGAAAAATAAAAGGTTTCGATGTCTCACTTTTGTATTTCGTTGCTTCTATGACTGGGAAAGAAGTTACACATAGGTGGCTAACTACTTTTTCGCGTGTTATTTTCTGCGCAATTTGTTGCTCACGGCACAGAAAAAAGGGCGAAAAAAGTATTAGGCCTGGCGGAAAATTAACAAAAAACAACGTTCGAACTGTGGACAAAAAGTTCATCTGATTGGAGTATTTGAGTGAATCAACCGTATCGTCCGGCAAGGTGCAACTGTGAGGACTAGCGCTTGCCCGGTAAGGCGTAAATGTGGGGATTAACAGTTGCCCGATAAGGTGCAGATGTGAAGACGAAATGTTTGTCCTCTGAGATGAATTGTGGGACAAACGGTTACTCACTTAGGTGTAATTGTGAGGATTTAATGTTAGTCTCTTGAGCTCGTCTGCGGGGACTAAGTGTTAGACCTGGTGCCGTTAGTCCTGAGAAGAAATAATGGTTGTGGCAGCCCCATTAGTCCCCAGAAAGACGAACTACACACCCTTTTAACACCATTTCGCCTTAGAATGTAGAGAGGGAGGATGCATTGTGTCGTGGCTCATCCGGCAGGACAGAGGCCACGTATCCAGATGGGGCCAAGCTTGGAGGTGGCGTCACCAACTGATAAGGCTCGAGTGCGATCTTCTTATTTGTTTTCGGGCTGCAAGACTGCAATGAGGCATTGAGCTGGCGCCTCACGTGGGCTTATAGTGTGTGATTAGCACGTTGGCAAATGACTCAGTTACGCCGTGCCCTTCCTGTCTCATTCGGCGAGAGCTGTCGTGGTGGTAGGTGGCTGAGGTGCACTCAGGAGGTGGTGAGCCTCACATCTCCCATTCGCGGTGGGAAGTTGGTCGGCCGGAAGGAGGTCGCAAGTGTCGGAAAGTCGACGGAAAGCCGCCGTAAGCCCTTCACACCAATGTGTCCAGGATAGCTGTTGCACACCTTCGTAACTGCACCATGCTTTGGTGGCACCACGAAGGCGATCGATGGCAATTATCTATTTCCAGGCTTGCAGCAAGGCATGGACGGTGCCCAGCGAGTTGACGTCCTCAATCCATCTCAAGACGTCGTCTTTGATGCCGCGGAACTCCGGTACCACCCATGAAGGTGTCGACGGTGAAGCGCGTGGCGAGAACCCTGAGTGTGCCTACTCCAAGCAGCCCAGTTGCTCCGAGAGCTCCGTGAAGGAACACAGGAAGCTTGCGATTGTTTTCGGGTAGACTAGCTTCAAGTTTTTGCGACGCGGCTGCAGCCAGCATGGACTTAAGCATGCACAAAGTTGTGGCTGGTGGCAGCAAGGAATTGGACGCCAGCAAGGCGTCAGTCGTGACGCGGAGTTAGGCAATGGCGCTCTGCAGCTTCGTGGTGCTGTCGGCTGATTCGGTTGGAGAGACAGAGCTGGAATCCGCGGAGGATGCAGTGACTCCAGTCATCATGATGGTAGAATGATGGAACTAGGACGAATGAATGGTGTCTCTTGGAGATCCAACATTGGACAGAATCAGGCCCATTGGAAGTACCAACGGTGTTCCCAGGCAAGCGTACCCCGTGTAATCTCGTGTCGTGAGCTAGTACTGTGGCGTTAATAAAGTGATGCTGAGCTACCGAGCAGGCCTGGACGCCGTCCGAGGACGGTGTTTGAAGCGCCAAAAGGTTACCAGCTTTAGAGGAGGCATGTTGGCGTCCCTAGGTGAGAGGAGCCCGTGCGTCAGAATGGCACGAAGTATCGCGTCGGCGGACAGGTTTTCCAGAACTACAATGGAGGCCTGGACGCCGTGCGCTCGTGGTGAAATACAGTTGCAACGGCGGTCACCTTGCGGGATCCTTAAGCGAGGAAACTTGATGGTGTTCTTCGGTCGGACGCGTGACCTCAAGCTTACAGTCGCGTCACCAATGCTTTTCGACGACTGCGCCATTGTCATGAAGAAAGACAAACATGATACAGCACCCCTGCTGCAGACAGGCTGTTCTCGAACTTCGTCTTTCTCCCCTTCTCGCCTACCCTTTAAGGCAATATTACCCGAAAAAGGAGTAATGGAGCCCGATAGGCGCACGCTATGAACGAATAGACATTTGAGGGGTAACCACAGAGAGTTGTGTGCCGCGTGCAAATCACTTAGTCTCCAAAGAAATGAACCGCCCGGGAGATGCGAGCCATGCGCAGATTTGTCAAGGGAATTAGCCTTCCTCCTCTCTCCCGGCTCAGTCTTCCCCCGAATTTCACTGTTGATGGTCGACGTTGCGTAGTACTCGAAGAGCTCGAAAATCTATGAATTACGCCGTCTGGTTTTTGTGTGTACGCTTGGGTGAGCGTGTGCTGCTGCTTTTACGTTTCCCCGCACCCACGAAGTCTGGAGCAGGCCTCGACACGTCACCACGCCAGGCTCTGTCAAGATGGTCATAATCAACTCACTACGCCACTGGTTAAAAATGAAGGCCAACATGGCGGCCACGAAAAGAACAGACCTATCGGATATATTATTTTAGTGTGACTCAGGGCAGGAATCAGCGCTGGATTCTTTCTTAAGTTGGCGATCATTCTCTATTCAGCCGCCCCGCCATGGTGGACTAGTGGCTAAGATACTGGGCTGCTGACCAGCAGGTTGCGGGATCGAATCCCGGCTGCGGCGGCTGCATTTCCGATGGAGACGGAAATGTTGTAGGCCCGTGTGCTCAGATTTGGGTGCACGTTAAGAACACAAGGTGGTAGTAATTCTCGGAGCCCTCCACTACGGCGTCTGTCATATTATTATGGTTGTTTTGGGACGTTAAACTCACAAATCAATCATCAATCAGGACATCCAAGAACCATACATAAACATACTGAAAAATATCAACAATGAACCCACAGCCACTATAGTTCTCCATAAAAAAAGTGACGGATTCCCAATAAGCATGAGTGTAAGGCAGTGAGAGAAGATCTTTACAATGCTATCCACCACGTGTTTACAGGAGGTTTTCAGGGTTCTGGACTGGGAACAGTTAGAAATATGAGTTAATGGATAGAGTCTTAGTAACTCGCAATATTCTGATGACATTACTTTGATGAGTAACTCAGGGGGCAAATTACGACTCATGATTACTGAATGAGACATGGAAAGCATAAAAGTAGGTCTAAATGTAATATGCACAAAACTAAAATAATGTGCAATAGCCTCTGCAGAAAACAGCACGTTGCGATAGGTGAAGAGGCACTGGAAGTTGTAAAGGAATAAGTCCACTTAGAAGAAGTAGTAACCGCAGAGCCGCACCACGAGAGTGAAATAACCACAAGATAAAGGATGGGGTGGATCACATTCAGCGAGCATTCTCAAATCATAAATGGTCTTTGCCACTCACCCTCAAAAAGAAGGTATATATTGGCTGCATCTTGCCAGTATTTATCTATGGAGCAGAAACCTGGAGGCTTACAAATATGGTTCAGCTCAAATTGAGGGCCACGCTGCGAGCGATGGAAAGAAAATGATAGTTGTAACCTTAACAAACAAGAAGAGAGCAGAGAGGATCAGAAAACAAACCGGACTTATAGATATCATAGTTGAAATCAAGAAGAAATGGACATGGGCCGGACACATAGCACAGGCAGGATAACCACTGAATATGAGGTGTTCCCAGAAAAGGCAAGCGCACGAAGGGAAGACAGAAAGTAGGTGGGGCGATAAGATTAACACTTTGCAGGACGTGGTGACGAAGAGCCTAACACCGGGATGATTGTTGGATTATGGGATTGGCCTTTGCCCAGGAGTGGTCGTTGTCAAGCTGATAATGGTAATGATGATTTTATTTGCGTAATTTTCAATTTTTTGGTCACGCACAAGATAACATTTTTTCACTCACCACCAACAACGTCAACACCGGCAACAAAGCCGGAATTTCCTGGAAATGAGCTTTATAACGCTCTCGCGCTAAAAAAGGGGGAAGAACAGCAGGTTATGAGACGCAGCGAGCTGACTTAGGGCTCCCCTTTCTGCGCGGCGGGAGATCTGTGGGCGCTGCTTTTGCTCTTTGTAGCTTCTGAAGCCTCTCACGTGAGTAACGCGGACTGGCATATTAACGAAGCCGAACACCTGTGCCGTAAAAACCAAGAGACATCTTCAGCGGGGTTAGCGCGCGTCACTTGTCATAACATGCCTGCATGGCTTCCGCATACGCAATATGTACGAAACTACGAAAGCTGTTCCCAAACTTAAACTTTTTCTTCGCTAGTGAGCCTGGCGGCAACGAAGTCCACGAAAGGGCAAGAAACGAGACGAGCGAGCAGTCGCTATCCGACCACGAGACCAACCTTCGTGCATTATAAACAGATCACTTTATCTGATTGGTCGTAAACTCCTGATGCCTGGAATATTCAAGTCTACATACTGCGTAGTTAAACTGAAGACCATTCGGTGCTGGCACGGTTTTGCTTATATATCTATAAAGAAAGCAAGCTCGATGTAAACGAGTATTCCTAATCAGTGAAAACAGGTTTCCACGAAAGTCGGAAAGACCACATAAGTTATTTCACGAGAGTCAAGAAAATTGTCGTCCACTTTGTTGCCAAGGTACAGCCGAGAAACAATCTCACGCAAGTTTTTCTTTTAAGCGAATACATACCAATAATACCGCAAAGCACTTAGAATGTTAAACAGCACATTACTTTGTCTACAATTTATGTCTTTTTATTAACGCTATTATGTATAACAGTTTATTTCTGGTTATCAGCCTCTTCAAGTGCAGTAGGAAACGAGCAGCACATCACATCAGCACAAATTTTGACCTAAAAGATGAATTAATTTTGTACATAGTTGGCACACATACATAAAGGAATATGCTCCCCAAGATACCATTGTGACGTCTTTTACTAATTTAGTTGTTCATGACCTGCTTTCAAATATAAGTCCTACAAGTTTATTATATAAGTCCGCGTGTTTATAAGTTCCACGTGTTTTTTGTTTGTTTGTTTGTTTGTTTAGATCATGTGTGTAGACTTGTTAATCCACTTGTCCGTGGCCTTTCGGGTGGCTGTTGGGTGCATAGAGTTCACAATTGTCGATTACTGGGCACACTGGCACAGTGATCATTCAGCGATCATGGGAATGCTGGGTGATACACGGATTTGTCCAGTCTTCGTTCTGATGGCTTCAAATACGCTCGTCAATTTTTTTATTGTAGTGTCGAACCACGATTGTTTCAGAAAAAAGAAAAAAATCTTTGTTAGGTTCGAGACGCCATTTTACGTGGTGAGCCTGAAAATGTAGAGGTGATGTTCTAGAAAGGCTGATCATTTTCTGAACTTGATCTCGCGATAGAGCGAATGCAGGTCACACGGGGCTGAAAGAACGAAGTTTAGACAAATTCATGTATTACCCATCATTCCTACGCTGACTGAAGCACCGTGTGTTGCAGATCCTACAGACATTAGCGTCAGACTTCCCTCTAGTGCATCTATTGGAAACTCTGTGGTGGGGTGTTCTTTTAGCAGTGAGCACTTTGCAACTGTACTTGCAGTTGTTGCTCTAAGAGCGTTTACAAATGTCTTAAGATGCGCCACTGCTCTACCGCATGCTTTCACTTTTCTTCATGTTCCGTGCAGGCCTGGCGTTTCTTTATTAGCCCTCGGTCCATATTCCAGGTAAATGCAAAATACCATGTATTTTAATCTGGTTGATCTTCCTGTTTTTTCATTGGCTGTGTTTCGCTTTCTCTTGTAAGCACGATGATAGAACCCACAGTTGATAGAATTAGAATACGCGTCTTCACACTGTTTGATTTTTCACCATATTGCTCTCTTTTATTCAGATAATACCTTTCAAACTACCGATTAATTTCACTGAGACGCATTCCTTCTAAACTATGAAAAATGTTTTTTGTTTTCATTTTTTTGCATGGTTCTGATTTCAAATTATTGCGTTGCGCCACCACTACAAGCTATTCGCGAATCATAATTATGTTAAGCCGAACTGGTTGTTTGCTCCCAAACTTGATGTCATTTCTAATCCCTGTTTATAACAAATCGCGTTTTTAGAGCTTCTCAGAAGCACTCGACTATTGGGCATCCCATTAGCTGCTTCTCTGGAAAGTGCGCCTGTTGACCTTTGACCATAAAGTGCTCTCTTCGCCAGATGTATTCCTTAATAATCTCTCCTTATTTGTATCGCTCAATAACGCTAGTTTAAAGAAAACTGCCATCACATTTGGCGTCGCCCAACGGATGGTACTCGGCTCTTTACGCATTCGTTTTTGCATAAACAGAACACCATTGGGTGCTCCCTTCTTTGACGATGCTTACCTTGGAATAGCCTGCACTCACTTTACCTCTTGGTGCAATTGATGAATGGTGTACCGCACAGGTCATATAACTGAACATAACGAAGTGCCAAGGAATGCGCACGTTTGGACGATGATGTATGTCCTGTATGTACTAATTCGCAGTACTTGTCTAAAAAGTATAACTTCCTATTGGGCGAGCTTGTTACACAATTATTCCGGCAATCACGTTACGTAAAACTGCTCTTGGGGAATCTCGCATTTCATACGCATTAGAAAAGCAAACTAAATGTTCTCAATCGTTCGTCATAATTTCGCAAAAGCAACTTATTATTAGGATTTGTCATAAAAAAAACATTGATTTTCTCAAAGCTGGCATATGATGCGTTTTTCTAGGATCCATACCAAGAAAACAAAATTCATTCGCTAGAAGTAGCTGGATATTCATCAGTGGTTTCCCTTTTCCTGGTTATACAAGACAGCGTGAACATCTTTGAAGAAATCAAGCGTTACCATATGATCACTTGCATGTCATCATTAGTTATTTCATTTGAGTATCTCTCACGGCATATTTCATCATCCTGAGATGGACAGCAAGGTTATTTTGCCACGCGTTAGATTGTTTCATGCATCTTAGCTTACGTACAGAAAGTATGTATAAACACCTCCAGCAAAGCTGCTGCTTTTTTATTATTGCTTTCCATGCACACCAGTGGGCTCGAATCACCTTTTTACTTCTTGTATCTTTTGTGTAAAGCCACTAGCAGTTCAAGAATGTCTTAGGTAAAATTTTATACTCAGTACATTTTTTGTATGTATATTCTATGTTTCATAAATTCTTTTTCTCATGTAATCACTTCTCTTGCTGATGGCTTGGGTCCTGATGGCACTTTATGTAATAAAAAATACGTGATCAAATGGGTTACTGGTAAACTGAGAATGCCCACCCCATTTGCTTAACCTATTTTCAGCACATTTTATTCTCATTCGCACGATCCGCCTTTCATGTGACTGTATAATATTGCAACGTTCCACCCTGCCCCGCCGCAGTGGTCTAGTGGCTGAGGTACTCGGCTGTTGACCCGCCGGTCGCGGGATCGAGTCCCGGCTGCGGCGGCTGCATTTCCGAAAAAAGCGAAAATGTTGTAGGTCCATGTGCTCAGATTTGGGTGCACGTTAAAGAACCCTAGGTGGTCGAAATTTCCGGAGCCCTCCATCACGGCGTCTGTCATAATCATATGGTTGGTTTGGGAAGTTAAACCCCACATATCAACGTTTCTTCCTCAAGTTTTCTTATCAACCCGTTACGCTGTACATAATTCTGAGCGTAAAACGCGCCTGCATTGTTCGAGAAGCGTCGGGACTGTAGTAGATCTTTTGAATAAGATTATGCCCACTTCGCAAAAGTTACAGAATATTCTGTAATATATGTGGCCGCTAGCAATAACGCTAAAATGTTCGACGGAATTTGTATAATTGTCTACAGAGATCACCAATTATCAGTTTTTGATCAACGGTCGATGCTCTGCTCACCGCTATCAATGTCTTGCTGTAATTTCACCTTCTTACGAAGCCTCAAGTTCGCCAAATTACTAGTATAATCTGAACTTCCAGTGTGCTCCATTCATCCGCGTCACGACCCCGAGACAATATTACAGAAAACTCCCACACAATGGCGCTAAGGACATTTGTATAGATGGTGATGTTAGAGAAAGAAAAGTGGACGGAGAGATAACTTTGAATTGGCAGGTACCTGGAAACTTCCAATAACGCGTGTGATGCTTATTTACCGACTGAGCTACCACAGCGACTCTTTCTCCGTTCTTTTTATAAGGTACATATGTGCATTATACGTGGAAGCATGAGCGGACGCGTCTAAGTTATCTTGTTGTCCACTTTTCTTTATTCACATTTGCATTACATTTACATCTCACTCCGTCAACTGCACCTCCCTTGTCTGTTTTATCTGTTAGTTCTGATTGACATTTTGTCCAAAAAAGAGAAGCGAGCACTTAAATCTTCTATTTCTTTCATTTATGTGTTATTTAAGACGCTTGCGGATGTAGTTTGAAACAGGTCGGTAATGTATCGTTTGCCGTGTAAATACAACGTGAAAAATAGGCAAATCCTGCGCACTGTGGAAATCAATGATATGCGAAGTACGACTGAAGAAGGTTAATATGTAACTTTACAATTAGCACGATGTTACGAGGCAGACGTAAATTATGCTGTACATGACTTCCAGTGCATGATTATGATTTGTGGACGTGTCATTCAACTTCGCTGTCTAATCACATCACATGATACTGAATTTGGTATATGTGGATGTAGCGAAATGACCATCAGCACACTATGAGCGTGTCATATAGTCATGTTTTACGTGACATGCTTCTCATGATTATTATTATTGGACATGTCATTTACCTTCGTCGTCTATTCGCGTCATGTGATACCAGATATCAATCGTCTAGAGAAACGGCCATGAGCACACTATGAGCTTAGCATGTAGTCATATTTTACGTGGCATTCATGTCATGAGGATCATGTTCGGACGTGTCATTTATCTTCATTGTCCATTGACGTCATGTAATACCAAAGTTGGTATATTTGAAGCTAGCGAAATGACCACGAACGCATCATGAGCGTGGTATGTTGTCATGTTTTATATGACACACATGTGAAGAGTATCATGTTTGCACCATATATATACCCTAGTCATCCATTGAAGTCAAGTAACACCAAATTCGGTACATTTGAAACTACGAATTCGGCTAGTGAAACGACCTTGAGCGCGGTATGAGCGTAGCATGTAGTCATGTTTTACATGACACGCTTGCCATGATTATCATGTTGTGACGGGTCATTTACCTTCGTCGTCCGTGCATGTCACGTAATACCAAGTTCGGTTTATTTGAAGATAGCGAAACGGCCATGAGCGCATCACTAGCATGACATGTAGTCATGTTCTGTCATGACACGTATCTCGTAATCGTCATGTTTGCACCAGTCGTATACCTTCGCCATCCACTCACGTGCCGTAATACCAAATTGGGTGCATGGGGAGCTAGCGAAATGACCCCGAGCGCACCATAAGCGTGGCGTCTAGTCATGAATTACTTGACATGTATGTCATGATTTCCACGTTAGTGTCTGCCTCTTATGTTCCCATGCAGTCATGTCTTACCATACCAGTTTTAAATATGTCATGTGAACGAAAAGACAGCAAGCGCAGAATGACCATGAAATGTAAATTATGACATTCATACATGCACGTTACGACTTTCATGTTATGACTAGTCAGTTAAGTGTCATACAGCCATGCCCATACCCATTTAGGTATCGATAGCATTTTAGAAACGGCCAGGAGAGCTAAAGGTCATAGGCGGATAGATAGATAGATAGATCGATAGATAGATAGATAGATAGTTAGATAGATAGATAGATAGATAGATAGATAGATAGATAGATAGATAGATAGATAGATAGATAGATAGATAGATAGATAGATAGATAGATAGATAGATAGATAGATAGATAGATAGATAGATAGATAGATAGATAAGGACACGCTCAATGTCGCCGAAGTTCTCTAAGAAATGCTTCGTATTTAAAAACAAGTGAGTGAGATAGTCCTATAGTTCTCCTTTGAATTATTACACTAACTGGTCGTAATCACTGTCACAAACGACTGAAATTTTGCTCTCACCCGCTCGGCTCATCGTCCAAGGAAGGGCGCCTTTGTATTGGAAAGACGACATTCGGCGACTAACGACCCAGCAGTGCACCGCCGCGTCTTCCCTAGACCTGTACCGAAAGGGGCACACATGTGTTCCGAGGAGAAACAAATGACCTCGAGAGGGTACGGGAGCACACGTACGCCACAATAATCCTTTCACTTCTTCGGAATCGGCAGTTGACGAGCAACCAGCGAGAAGCGCGGTAGTCGGTATCGGGAGTCTCGCGTAGTCGGCGATAATGGAGTTCCCGCACAACGTATCGAGACGGCTGCAATACTGGGCACCCTCGTCGTCTACTAAGCTGGCGAGATCTTCAGCGGCACTCCGTTGGCTACCCTACGTGTACCACGAGCTGGCCTGCTACGTATGAAACTTTTTATTGTGACTTTTTTTCAACTGTTACTTTATTACACCCAGCTTTTCAGTAATTGTAGTTGTGTGCACTGCGTCACACGTAGAAATACAAAAGCGCAAGCATCATCTTTTTCTCATAATTTGTTTTTGGATCTCCTTCAGTTTCATCATGTTGTGGATTGTATTTATTGCAAATGTGATTTATTTATATGCATTGTGCACAAAATAATTAAGGTCACTGCGACAAGTGTACAACAGGCATTACAAAAGTTGGCAATGTCATAAAAAGAATTTCATTTGCTTGTATATGCAGGAAATTCAAGCTTCAGGGTTGACGAACCCACGCGTTCTGTGTGGAAACTTTACAATACAACAGCGGTTATATTGCGTGGTGCCCGCGTACACTCCCCTTGGGGGTCAAAACAGGTGATTATCACAACAAATTCATGGTTTAAAAACACATTACAAAAAGCACTCACGTTACGACGCGTATTCAATCAAGATTACGTGGTGTCTGCATAGCAAGTTCGGAAACATTTCCCGCGCCTGAATACTCAAGGTTTACAGTATGCTACCTACTACCCAAAGTGTAACCATGTGCGAAAGCTTCACTTGCACAAGTCAGTTTGAATTTTTTCGATTACCGTATATTGCAGTAATCCACAGTTTATGCCTCACGAGTGACATCGTCAATAAAACGTATACACTAAGCGGTTGAATTACGCATAGGGATTGGATATTGCTATCGTGTTCAATTCTTAAAGGTGAAGCTTAAAGGTCCCCAGTTACGGTTCAATAGTGGAGAACACAGAGTTGGCCTAGCGTGTTTGACAGTACAGCTGGAGATAACACCGTCGTAAATCCTGACTGCCAGAAAACGTAAAAAAGATTTGCGGAGCAAGGAAGCGCTAAAGAAAGAAGGGTGCATTCAAGAGTCACTTGGTCCTCATTCATTCATTTATTCATACTGCTAGCCCTCATGACGCTCGTTACAGCGTGTAAAGTACTAGTGTTTAAGTCAAAATTCGCTGCAAAAATCCAGGGTCACCTCGCAGGATTGATTACAAACAGCATCAAAAGTATACAAAAAAAGGTATACGAAAAAGTACAAAGAGCAGAATAAAGTGTATCGTGTTCAAAACACACAAATGCGTAGACAGCATCACGAGACAGTTTAAAGCAATAATGCAAATAAAAGCTGTATGTAGCCACAAACCTATGTATAGAAAATCAGTTTTAGATTTCCTTCAAATGACGTTACAAGTAACGCTTGATTAGGGATTTCGGTAACACACTTCATTTGTCGATAGCGCTGAGAAAGTAACTGAATCTAAAGCAGTCATTACGAGAAGCAAGGGGCTATATGTATATACCATGTCTACTTTTTATTTTTTTATTTTATGTAATGGGTGCAATAACGTAATTTTAACACACTTCGCATATTCAGAAGCACGTGTGGCACTAAATGCAAAGAAAACAGGGTTGATTCTTTTCTTAGGAATCGGTATAACACAAAAGTCCAATGTGTCCTGCTTTGTTCCGTGTCACGCATGAATGAAATGGTGCAAAGATATGCCTTCAGTCGTAATCGTCCTTGCTAGTAGGCTTGAGCTTGGTGGTAGTGCTCACCCGCATGTAAAACAAATATTTCGCTAGAATGGAGAGGGCATACAACAATTTTAACTGATCATCGGCCTGCAGTAAATCACGTCTGACCGGTCGAAAATTTCACAGTTTACATACATGTAGGTGCTTATACTAAATGGCCTGTAGCGAGAATATGCAGTGCGCGTGCAAACCTTCCTGTCATGTAAAGTGATATTGCTTTGACGCAGCTCAGTTTGAGCGTCAAGAAAAGATACTATGCAGTCAAGAAACTGAAAAAAAAAACAGATGGCAGTTTGAGCGCTCACACGGTTGTCTGTTTTTCCCCTTCTTCACTGCACAGTTTCTTTCTTTCACGCTCAAACTGAGCTGCACTAAAGCAATATCATTTTATCATGCACGAGCTCACCCAGTCACCAGTATTTGTCGATTTCAAGTAAATATTGTGTTCACTCGCAATTTTCATTTCTTTTTTCGCATTAAAGATGGGAATGATAAAAAATATGCGAAACAATAGAACCTGGCTCGCGAGTGTGAAGTTTTATGGCCATACAAGGCACGCCGGTTACGAGGTCGTTTGTATAGTCCTATTGCATCCAAGATGATCCCTCGGTCAAGGGCTTGTCAATGAGAAGGCGCATCAGATACAGTAATGTTATCTATTATCAAGGCTACTTTTTAATTCAAGTTGTGACATCTACTTGTTGCCTGGACTTGCGACCATCGTTGTTGTCTCTAACAACTGCCCCGCCACGGTGGTCTAGTGGCTAAGGTACACGGCTGCTGACCCGCAGGTCACGGGTTCCATCCTGGCTGCGGCGGCTGCATTTCCGATGGAAGCGGAAATGTTGTAGGCCCGTGTGCTCAGATTTGGATGCACGTTAAAGAACCCCAGGTGGTCGGAATTTCCGGAGCCCTCCACTTCGGCGTTTCTCGTTACCATATGGTGGTTTTGGCACGTTAAACGCCACATATCAATCAAATCTGTAACAACTGAAATGTCAACCTGCTTAGCATGTAGATAATGGTCTTACTTGCGGTATAAAAAAAGGAAAAAAGGCAAGATACGCTTCAAAATGCGATGAGAAGGCGGAATTGTAGAGCTTCGCGCACAGTCACGTGGACACTATCTCAACCTCATAGAGAGATTTTGCGACAGAAGGGCTCCTGAGTTTGTAATATTTTTATTCCCTTGAAAAACAGTGACCAGAAGAATTTACCAACATCCTACATCATATCGGCTCCTGTACACGACGTGAAAGGAAACTTGACAGGTCGTGTGGCAGTGCTCTGATGACTCCGTTTTGACACGGTAATTCATGACTTCCATCAATCGTGAAAAACACAAATGGGTGATATACCGTTTGTCTGGTGGCAGTAACGGTCAATACTAGTGGTAGTAATGGTTATGACGTATAAGCTCTTTCATTCCTTGCTGCAGCAGGTGAGTAGCATAGTGTCTTGTACACCCAACCTTTACACACGTGAAACCTGTACCTGAGGTTTCATCCTGAATGATCAACTTTGACCGTGTTCGAATGCTGATACCTTGGCAATTCCTGAGCTTCAATACATGCTTACGTAGCGAAAATCCCGAAGTGTTCTCAGAGCCAGAAATACAACGGCAGGCGTCATGCAACTACAAAAGCGATGAGGTTGTATTCAGTTACTTCTAGAAGAACATGACACACACACACAAAAGCCTTTCTTGAATTAGAAAAAAAAACGTGCAAAGTGGCGTATCATTTATGTAACGCTGTTTCTCAACCCGTATTTTACTTCCTCACTATTGCTGACACAAAAATGGTCAAATATGCTTTAGTACAGCATCTCGCATATGAAAACCCAGAACCATCATATATTTGGGAAACGCGATAGTGGAGGACTCCGGAAATTTTGACCTTCATGCGTTCTCTAACGAGTGCTAACTTCGCACAGTACACGGGCCTTTCATGGCGTCACCATTGGCTCGTAAGTTGCGAATATATTATGCTAAAAGCGTCTTGTGCATACGAGCCGAGCTTTGTAGTTTAGGCTGGCGCTAATTGATCACTAAAAGACAGGCAGCTGCTTCTTGATTAGACGTATGCCTATTTCACACGGTGAATCGCTAGCACTCCGACCTGTTTTAAAACTTTGCATGTAACGATCTCTGTCAAAGCTCTTCAGCGCTTCGTGATCGACGTTGAAAATACGAGTTCTCTGCCCACACAGGAGCAAGGATAGCAGACGTTGCCTCAGGGTGAACACTTTTTGTGGGGTTCTAATGTGCTTGTAGTTGGGTCAGAACGTCGGCGGCTAAAATCTTCTTTTTGAACTTCTCCAAGAGCGTAGCATCGACGCAACGCAGCGAGCGCACTTACCTGCAACGAGCAGAAAAAAGCACAATGTCGTCGCCTGGCCGACCATGATGCGTTCAGTTCAGTAGCAGCGTCGCACCTGCCGCCTCGATGTCTTATTTCTCTGTAGCCGTGTTCAGCTGCGGTTCGGGAGCGACTCCGAGAGAAACGCAATAACCCGAACGTCTTGGTCGTCACGCAAGTGTTTTCCAAGTGCGCCTCTTTATGGCCGCTAAAGCAGGATGCCTGTCACGCTTTCTAAAGGACTCATCAGTGTCATCGCGCCTTCACACTTGCTGCGGGAGACGACCCAACGGAGTTGAGTAAAACTAAAGAGGTGTGGAGATAAGTACACAGTGTGAAAGCAGATTTTACGACTGCTGTGATTTCGTAAGCATTCGAATCAGTGCTTTAATGTTCCGCACCTTGACGTGTGCTATTTATCATAGTTACGCACGCATAGAAATAATAAGCATCTAACCTTCGTTTTCAGCCCCTACGACAGTGAACAACAGCTATATCTTGCTGCCCTCTATTGAAACATGACTCCGTGGACTCCACAAACATCTTTAAATGCTTGGTAGCTTTTGACTCTGCCACTTGAACGACATAGTCATTGGTGTCAATCATTTCCGTTAAGGTGTTAAGAGTAAAATATAAGAATAGAGTGAGATCTTTAAGGTTCGCGTTTCAGTGTTGAACTCAATATACTGTTCGTATTGTGCACTTTAACATTTTAGTGTATGCTTTTTTATCGTATGACATTACTAGAGAAGTTTAAATTGTCAATTACTATACAATGTAATCGATAAAGGGGAAAGTAGCTTCAGTGAAGCTTTCGCAAATGGCTACCTTGTGTGTAATAGGTAGCATGCTTTCAACCTTTAACATTGACGCGTGTGAAATGCTTTCGAAATTGTTCTGCACTGAATACGTGATTTTAAGGCTATACGCGAAGTCACATGTCTGCCTTTTGTAATGGCTGTCCGACTTTAAGCCACGAGATCGTTATGGTAATCACGTGTTCTGACGCCCGATGACAATGCATGCTAGTACCACGCAATATAACTGCGACATCACATGTTGTATTCGGCAGCCCGTATACAACATGCGTGTGCTTGTAAAGCATAATTGTTACTTTCAGTGCATTTTTCAAGCAGAGCAAGTTAGTTCCAGTGTATTTTGAAGCGTTCATTCAGCGTTACTTTCAATGCATTTCCAAGCAGAGGAAGTTAGTTTCAGTGTATTTGGAAGCAGACACGTGGTTGCGTTGTAACAAACCTCCTTGCTACGCAAGCGGCCCTAGTTCAATGCTCACTCAAACCCGAAAACTTTTGGTTGCGTGGTAACAAACCTCCTTGCTACGCAAGCAGCCCTAGTTCAATGTTCACTCAAACCTGAAAACTCTTATGATATATTTGATTTGCACCTTTCTTGATTTTTTTTACCGCAGAAGATGCTGAGTTTTCAATCACAGCCAACAAGACGGACGTGTACGCCGGAAATCCCACAAAACAATTTGATTAACGCTGTCGCATTAAGGCATCTCCTTCGCTCATGTAATTGCGGCAGAAGAGAAGAGGAAGCTTACTGCCACTGCCCTCGCGCACAGTGCCAGACATTTTATAAACAGACAGACAGACAGACAGACAGACAGACAGACAGACAGACAGACAGACAGACAGACAGACAGACAGACAGACAGACAGACAGACAGGCAGGCAGGACTCCGAATGCGTTTTTTACCGGAGAAATCGGCACTTCTACCACTTAGGTTTTCATGATGCCCAAAAGCTTTTTTCGTGACATGCCCTATAAGGAAGTTGTGTCCGTCCTCCCCCCTACCAATACGGAGGGGATGAATGAACGAACGTTTTATTTCAGACAAACACAAATATTGTGTCCATTTGTCCTGTCTAGGAGGTGTGACAAAAAAGCATGAGTGCCTGACTGAGTGTCACATCTTGAGTGTCCTGAGTGTCACATCAAGAGGACATAATTTTTATTCGCCAAGGGGGAATAGTTAAGGGAGTCCTAATTAGGTTGAGCGGATAAAACTTTGTCTCATGGTTATTGTGGCTTGTGCCCAGAACTAGGCGACCAGGAATCTATCGCTTGAGGAACACCTTTCGAGGTTCTCAGCAATGGCTCTTGCCCGCTTGACGGCCCAGTCCTTGAGATCCTCGCATGGGAGGGCAGCTCGCAACTGCTAAGCGATGCACTCCACTTCAGAGGGTTGATTGGTTCATTGGTCCCTAACCATTTCAGACGCCAACTAATAAGAACTGTCTGTAAAGGTGTGAGATCATTACAACATTACTTAAAGCCACTCAGTATTGTATTGCAACAAAAATAATGAGATAATTGTTGAATATATGCGTGTTATAGTAACGTAACTTGTTTTGATTACGTTGCAACTAAATATCTTTGTATCCTGAAGTCATTGATGCTTACTTTTGATTTAATTAGAATGCAATATCTGTATAAAAATACAGTGCAAATTCATTCTTGGAAGTGTCAATTGTGAGCAACAAAATGTTTTTGCTTTTCACATTGCTTGAAGGAAACGGCAGGTAGAATACTGAGTAAAGTGTGACTCAGTGCTTTCAGAAAAGTGATCATATGCGTCAGCGCACCACAAAATGAGGTTAGACGAAGACAAATAACCATGCAAAAGGTTCAATTCGTTTATTGTACGATATATCTTGCTCTTTTTTAGCCCCTACTTGATGCAAATAACGAAAATTAGTGGTGCACACAAATGTGTACTTGGCGTCTAAAAGGGTTGAACTCCTGGGGCAGCTCACGACGGGTGATCGGCCGTGAAATGTATGATACCTTATCTTATAAGTAAAATCGTTTTGTGATCCCAATACGTTCTGATACTTATCTTATGAAAAGGAATACATTATCGGACATTATAAAGCAGAATGAAAAATAGAATTAATAAAGGAAACGAAACAAAACAAAACACAACATGATAATCGAGTTGAAAATAAAGTGAACTCATCTCTATGTTCACTCTTCGCTTCATTTTGTTTTCTTTCGCAAATCGCATACGGCTTTGCAAATGTTCCTCTGGCTAAAGTCCTTTTTGTTGATCCGATGAAAAAGACCACCAGAAGGGATGCATTGAAAGCCATTGTACGGTGAGGTTCTTTCAAGAGTGTTTTGCTTTGGTTTGCAAATAACCTACATGTTAAGAGACATTCACTGTCAATGAGTGGGAGCATTAGGGGGACGGTATTAGACCAGACTTGTGTAGGAAAATTTTAAGGGTTGAGGAGGACTGAGCATTGTAGGTTTTAATTGAGATTTCCATCCTTCAGAGGAGCACAATAATTTTTTCCGAGAGTACTTAGGTTCAGGGAACTGAGGTGTTGCCAAGCGAGATTTTCCAAAGTTATCTGACGTGGCAAAATTTTCAAGTCGTGCCACGGCGATAAATGTTAGCTTCGGCAATACAAAAACTATTGTACCATTATTTGAGAGCACTTCAAGTGCATCTAAACATTCCTTGATGGTTCAACCTTTATGATCTGGTACCAGTATCTTAATTTGTAGAAAACAAAAGTGTTGTACAACAACTTCGACCGAGAACAGTGCTTCGAGATAGGTGATAATGCACTAGAAACTGTAAAAGACTATGTCTAATCAGAACAGGTAATAACGGCGGAGCCCAACCACAAGAATCAAGTAACTAGAAGAATAAGAATGAAGTGGAGCACGTTTGGCAAGAACTTTTAAGTCTTGTCAGGTAGATTGCTACTATCCCTCTAGAGGAAGGTATACAACAACTGCATCTTGCCTGTACTTAGCTACGCAGGAGAGACCAGGAGACTTACTACAAAGAGTGTTCAGTTCAAATTAGGGACCACGCAGCAAGAAATGAAAGGGAAAATAGTATGTGCAATCTTAAAACTCAAGAAAAGAGCAGAGTGGATCAGGGAACAAACGAAGGTTAAAGATATCATAGTTGAAATCAAGAAGAGTAAATGGAAATAGGCTGGGCATGTACTGCGTAGAGAGGATAATAGTGGGCAGTAAGTGTAAATAACTGGAGTTTTAGAGAAGGCAAGCGGGTTAAGAGGAGACAGGAAGTTAGATGGTCAGATGAGATGAAGAAGTTTGTTGGTATGAAATGGCAGCAGCAAGCACAGAACCAAGATGACTGGAGGAATATGGGAGATGCCTTTGTCATGAAATGAACGTAGCCAGGTTTACGATGACGATGATGATGATGATGGTGACCCATACCACGCGAATGAGTCATAATTGTCTTGGGGCAAGGCGAAGGAACACTTTCAAAGCATTCGACATATTAGGTGCAGTTGATTAAAAACGCCCAGACAGGCAGTCCCTAAAAATGACAGCGTGTGTTATAGATGAACGCGATTGCTATAGTTCTAAGACCAATGCAAGCAGTTCCGCTTGATAATTAGGTGTAAAACCGGATAAACAAACTGAGATATACACATGAACACTGAAGATGCAATTCCCACTCCTGATTTTTTTTTTTTTTTTTTTGCACAAGATGAAGTCTCAATTTGTGGGATGCTGGGTCAACGAAGGGCGGATTCGAACAGGAAAACAGAACTATTAAATGCGAAGCATTTCGTAGCGAACCTCAGTATATTTTAGCGTATCTATCTATCTATCTATCTATCTATCTATCTATCTATCTATCTATCTATCTATCTATCTATCTATCTATCTATCTATCCAGCTATCTAGCTAGCTGGCTAGCTAGCCGCCAACAACTTTTAACTCTCTTGGCCATTTCGATCATGGTATCGATACCAAACTTATTATGGCACAACATGACTGTATGACAAACATAATTCACTAGTCATAACATGAAAATCATGCAATGTGTACCATGAATGTCATGATTTACATTTTATGGTCCTGTTGCTCTTGCGGTGATTTTGTTCGCATGACATGTTTCAGAACTGGTATGGTATGACATGATTGCATGGCGAACACAAGCGACAGACCCTAACATGATAATCAGGACATGCGTGTCATGTAGCAGCATGCCTAAATGCCACGCTCATGATGCGCTGGCAGCCGTTTCGTTAGCGTCACATATACCAAATTTGGTATTACGCTACGTTTATAGATAGCGAAGGTATGTGACTAGTGCAAACGTGATAATCATGAGATACGTATCATGTAACAACACGACTACACGCTACGCTCATGATGCAGTCGCGGCCGTTTCGCTAGCTTAACATATTCTAAATTCAATATTACGGGATGTCAATGGATGACGAAGGTATGTAATGGGTGCAAACATGATAATCATGAGATGCGTGTCATGTGAGAACATGACTACATGCCACAATCAAGGCGCCAATACACTTCGACATGAACCGGCGCGCGTTCGTTTCATCGCGTCACACCGGCGTTGCCACGCCAGGCACCGGTCCTGCTATGGATGGATGGTTGTATTGATATGGCTCTACCCTTTAGATTGGACGATGGTCAACACCACCAAGCCGTAATACGTAGTGAACCAAAAACTAGATTTTTTACCTTTAAAAATGAGGTTGAGGACTAATAGTTTGCAGTGAAGTGTTTAGTTTTCTCTCGTGTCTCGACATTATCCACTAGTCAGATAATGTCCTTCTAGGTAATTCTTCCCGCTGAAAGTATATTTTGCAATCCCTCTCGCTAAACCGCAGTACTTTGAAAAATTCTGCACCATCATCCTGAACTATAGCGTGAAGCCCTTTACAGAACATTCGCAAATGTTCGGCAGTTTCCACCTCTTCTCAACATGCACTGCATACCATGTGTACGCCTGCATATTTTGCCCGATATATCTCGGTTCGAAATACTTCCGTCCTGACCTCCAACAGTAGAGAACTACCCCGAGTATTATCATAGATTCTGTCCTTGGCGATTTCCTGCTTAAAAGTTTGACAGATCTCTACTGCGGACTTCTTGGTCAGGCCAATTCTCAACATATCGGTGTCAGCTTGCGTCATCTTCTTCTTAACCGATCATTCGTTTTGGTTTGGTCCCCTTCTGTTTTCTAAGTACTCACTAGTATTTTCTGGTTCGCTTCCTGCATTTTGTATCGACATTCTTGATGTACAAGTAGCTGAATACCTTCCTAGCGCAACGGTGCTCCCCCATTTCTCTCAATCGCTTCTCAAATTTATCTTGCTGCTAGCTTCCCTGCCCTCGAATGATGTCCACCCCGTATCACTTCTTACTCCCTGATTTGGTGTATTCCCGTGAGCTCCTAAGGCAAGCCTACCTATTCCACGTTGCTTAATTTCTCATTTTGCTTGAACTTCTAATCTCATGCACAAGCCTGCATATCCGAACGTCAGACCAGGAACCATGACCTCTTTCCTTATTCTTCGCACAACATCATACCTATTGTTATTCCACAGTGCCCTGTTTTTTATCACTGTTGCATTCCTGTTACTTTTAGTCAACACGTATGTTTCGTGTTGCTTTAGGTACTTGGCCTCATTGCTTATCCATACGCCCAAATATTTGTAATTATCTTTATCTCTAGCGTGACCTCCTGTATTCTAAGCTCACTACCTTCATTATCATTAAAAATCATGACTGTTTATTTTTTCTTACTGAATCCTAAATTTAACCTATCTCCCTCCTTAGCACAGATGTCCATCAATCTCTGATTCTTTCTTGTTGTCGGCCACTAGCACTATATCATCTGCGTAAATCAATGCTGGTGGTGCCTGTTCAATGAGTTTTCCTTGTTTCACAAAAGAGAGGTTGAAGTTAGGTCCACCTGCCTGTAACTTGGCCCCTAATCCTTATAGGTACATCATGGATAACAAGGGTGAAACAGGACACCCCTGCCTAAGCCTTCATTTTACCTCTGCAGGCTTGGATACCTTTGTTTCCCACTTTTTAATTACCTTGTTACCTTTATAGATATCCTTTAAAAGATTAGTGATTACATCTTCCACGTCTAGTGTGTCTAGTATTCCCCACAATGTTTCTTGAACCACGCCATCGCACGCTCCCTTGATATGCAAAAATGCTAGCCACAGGGGCCTCTGCTCCTTTTCTGCTATTTCGATGCACTGCGTCAGTGGAAACAGATTGTCTTCCAACCTACTTTATTTCCGAAACCCATTCTGCAGTTCCCCCAGCACCCCCTCATCATCTATCCATGCCTGTAGTCTTTCCTTTATATTCTGCATCGCCAGCCTGTAGACCACTGATGTTGCTGTCTTAGGACGGTAGTTGTTTATGTCAGCTTTGTCCCCCTTTCCTTTATAGATCATGCTCATCCTGCTAAGTTTGCAGCCATTGGGGATTTCATTATCGAATATTATTTTGCTCACTGCCTCTCTCAAAGTCTGCTTAGACTTCGGACCCAGTGTCTTTCTCAGCATATTTAGAATGCCATCTTGGCTCTTGATGAACATCTAGGAATTCTCTTCTCAGCCCTTCCCCATTACCGTTGTGAAAATGGAGCTATTACGCCACTTGATTCATCTTTGTCTATTGTGGTGCGTAAGGCACTTCTTTGTTGAAATCTTTGCTTTCACCCTTGTTCTTATATTTTCAATGGCTTCGTCCCCTTCTAACCTAACACCTTGAGTTGTAGTTATCAAACTCTGCTGTAGGCTCGTCTCATTTCTGAGGGAGTTTAGATCGTTCCGGCATTTTGTAGCTGCTTTTCTATCCTTTTCAAGTACTTCTGCCAGCCAATGAGCCACCTTTCTTCTAATATTTTTATAGATCAGAAGAGATGCTTCCTTTTTGCAGCTAAGAAAGATGTCCCATTTTCTTTCAACATCCTCTGTTGGTTCACCCGACTGCTTAGCATGTCTGTGTTTCCTAGAGGCTTCCTGACGTTTTGTTATGGCTATCTTAACTTCCTCATCCCACCAACGGCTGGGTTTGTGTCTTCTTTTATGGGGTGACTTGTCACGTGCCTTAGCAAGCTCTAGCTCAAACATTCTCATTATATTCGTGTATATACACACTGTTTTATTGTCTTTAGTGATTACTTGCTATAATTGTTTGTTAGCGATTTCTATTTGCCTTTCTGAATAAAAATTTCCTGTAGTTGCTCAACTTGGGTCCTTCCTACTTTCACGGCTCTTCCAAAATTTGGCTTGATACGTTTGTGATCACTACCCAGACGTGTGAAGCCACATTCATCTATGTGCAATCTTTTGAGCCTATCAAGCAACCTCAGTGCGCAAGCTCTCATCGACTGCAGCTTTCCTACCTTCTATGTTATTTGCCCTTCACACTTCTCAGTACTGTTGCAAATGATGAAATCATGCCTTTCACATATATCTATGATCATTTTGCCTGTTGGGTTGGTATACCCATCTATATCTTATATGTGCGCATTCATATCTCCTAGTATATTTATCTCGCACTCTCCTCCTAATTCCTCAATGTATTTTGATATACACGGCACTATTGCCTGGTTTTTCCTCTCTGGCCTTTGCTCCCGTCGACAAGTACACCAAACCAAGGAGTGTCATTTGTCCTGCCACTTTCTCTCTTAAGCCGTAAATGATCCTTGCACTCCTGCTTGACCCTCTCCCAGTCTGTACTTTTATGAATTGATGCTCCAATACCACCCCCTTTTCTGCTGCCTTTTGTTCTCTTACAATATTTCCAACTCGGCTTGTTTGAAGGTTGTTACAAGTCCCCAAGATGTGTTTTTACAAAACCATATACCATCGGCCTCTCCTCCATTAGCTGTTCTTCTATCTCTTCCCATTTCAGCTTGTTCCTGCCACTCTGCATGTTAATATACCCTATGTTTGAATTGGCTCGGCCATCGTGGCTACGCCTGTTTCTGACATGGACTCTACCTATCTTAGATTCTGGTGCCACTTTGGAATTGTATCTGTCAATACCACCTGTCAAAGCGTCTGCAGGTTGTTTTCCTCGCTACTAGCTATCCTGCACCCCGAAGGGCTTGCTTTCCCCCAAAAAAAGCTACTGCGCGTCCTGCAAGTCGCGAACCCACCTCATGACCTACCCGCCCATCGAAGTGAAAACCACCCACCTATGCACCTCTGAGTTTTTTTCCACCACCTCAAACCCTTTCTCTCGACTCATCCACCACATCTCTTGGTTTACGTTGACAATCACACTTTGGAGGTTGCTGTCAAGCAATGGTACCTCCAGTATCATGCATATCACTACCTGTACGAGAGCAGAAGTGGCACACATGTCATCGACCCCTTTCGCCAGTGTGGTCGCTAGTCCTGCTGCATCTTTATTTTAAGACATCTTTGTTTTGCAAACGCAGCGATATACTCGCAGGCGCGCGCCGCTCTGCCTTGCTTCGACGCATGCGCGTTTCAGCGCGCGCCGACGTACGCTGGTCGCGCCAGTCGCACCTGGCGTCAGGCTATAGAATGCTAAAGTTTTTCCAACGTAGCGTTGCTGTGCTCAGTGTGTGCGTGCGTCAACGTTACGTTGGAGTATATTGGACCCTACATGATGCGCTCGCAGCTGTTTTGCTAGCTCCACATATACCAAATTTGGTGTTACGTGATCTCAATAAATAGCGAAGTACCTACACTTGTACTAAATTTGAAATCACGTGATGTGAATAGATGACGAAGGTAAACGACACATTCAAACAGGATATTGATTACACGGCAGTCATGTACGGCATCAGTTACCTCCACCTCGTAACGTTGGGCTAATTTTGAAGTTACATATCAACCTTCCTCCTTTGTGCTTCGCATATCATAGATTTACACTGTACGTGGGATCTGCCATAATTCTTATTAACGTGGTAGCAACAGCAAGGCGAGCATGCCGATGCTGCACCCGAACGGTTAGAGAAAAATAACAAAACCGATCTTGGCAGCTTGGGTTTTATGGCCACCAGTTTCGAGGTAAGCCTCTGGGGAAACTGTCCCGACTGGCGCTGTCTCTTATCGGGAGCCTGCACAGCTTGGTGCGAAATGGTTGCCACGCTACCCTCCCCCACGGGGAAGTGCAGGGCCCTTGGGGTCTGTAAATGTCTGGGTGGCGACGAGACTACCAGACCGTGTCGTGAAAGGAGCGGGCTGCGATGTCGGCGGCTGTGAAAGTACGCTAGTTGAAGAAGTGGTGCTGCCTGGCTCGTTCACAGCGATGTATCCGAGTGGAAGGTAGTGAGTCTAGACACAGGCGTCGTCCCCGTTCAAGCATCAAGTGAAGTTTTTGCCATTGTGTTGGGCAACTAGGTAGGGTACGCTGTAGAGTGGCAGGAAAGGCCGGTGAACGATGTCGTCACGAAGGACAGTGGGCGTGCATGATGCTACTGAACATAAAAGGCGTGGGCTGCAGGTGACGGGCGTTAGGTGTGTCACAGGTCCCGTTTATTCGGGAGGTGATCGCTGGGCTAATTCCAAGGGCTCAAGTTTCGGCCCCCCGAACTGCACCATGAAAGCGCGGACAATTTAAAAGTGTTCCTATTTAGCGCGCCAGCGGAAGCCAGCTGTGGCGCAAAGAACAATTCAGAGCCGCGAGTTGATAAACAAAACATAATTAAAATCTCAATTATGGCAGATCAAACGATACACAAATATGCACCTAAATACTAAAGAGTTTGATAACTTATTCAGTCCAAAGTCCTTGGAACAAAGTCTGAATGATGCTGTTCCAAGAATCACTCACTCAAAGTCCAGCGCTATTGTCGATCCGCTGCCCCCGAAGTTACTCTTCCAGGAAACCTCGCGTCTTTGATTGGCCGCTCTCCAAGCACCAAACTTCTTTGCCGGTAACACGTCGGCTTCCCTCATGTTCCGATTACAAGACGCGTCTTCGCTCTCAGTCGGTAGACTCACACTATTCTTCTGCTGGTAGCACCAGCCTTCACCCTTCAGGCGGAAGTCCTTTTCATTACCTACTTTGTCACTGAGGACAGAAGCCTTCGCCGGAACGGTGAAACGACCCTACGCACACTTGCGCAAAACTTTCATCTACCGCCTACGAATATGGGCGTAAACTGTCTTCATCTCCTGGTTTGCACTGAGGACAAAACCTTCGCCGACACGGTGGAAACACGCTACAAACATTGGCGCAAACTTTCTTCTTCTCCTGATCTTCCTTCTCCGCTGCTCGCTTAAATGCCTTTCACGCTAGATTCCACAAAATTCTAATCGTTTCGTCGGCGCGATGCCCAGCCAAGGCTGGGTAAAGAGCAAGAGGTTTCGAGAGCCGTCTGCGACACGTGACGCAACTCTGCATCCCCACGCCTCTTTGCTTCCATATCTTTTCAGGGCTTGCACTTGGTGGCCGGAATTCGGCGGCGTGCTCTTTTTTGGCACTCGTTTGTGACAGGTGGCGATGGCGTGTTGGAGCCGGGCAACCAAGTCGGTGGGGTCTAACGTCGTAGTTTTGAATGGCTGAAATCTCAGAAATTTACCTGGAAGATGGAGATGGTTCCCCGTAAACGAGCTCTGCTGGTGTAGCGTGGATGTCCAGCTTGAAGGTGGCGCGAAGACCAAGAATGACAGCTGATATGGCCTCGAGCCAGGTTGAGACCAGGTGACACATAATGGCTGCCTTGAACTGTCGGTGGAAACCATTGATCATTCCGTTGGTGCTGGGCTGGTAATTGGTGTTCCTCAAGTGTTCAAAGCTCATAGTCAGTCCGATGAGCCTGAATTGGTACGTGTCCAGATGTTGTGTTCCAAGCAGCCCTGTGTCACGAGCGCTCCAAACCCGCGAAGGAACGGTTGCTGAAACTGCTTCCAGATGTTGACTCCTTCCCTTCCCCCGCTCGGCGGAAACGAGCCACCGTCGTTTCCCCCGGCAGTTCGGCCGCCGCTTCCATCCGAATAGGAATAAACTTGTTTTTAACCGTTCGAGGCTGTCTGAGTTTTTTAGACTACCGCGACCTACGCGTACGTCTATGGGCCGACGACAACACCGGACATAACAGAAGTCTAGCCAGTGAAGAAGACCGAGGCGACGTCTTCCTCGGTGATTCGCTCGAGGAGTCATGCTTCGTGCCACCGAGTGTAGTGGTCGATATCGGTGAGGCCGTATTGGGAGGGTCCAGCCAGAGAAAAGGGTCCTAAGATATCAAAATTGACGGGCTCGAAGCGACCAGAGGGCTGAGGGAATGTTCTGAATGGTGACGTAACGTACCTGTTGAGCTTAGAGCGTTGGCAGTGAATGCAGAATCGCGCCCATGTGCGACAATTCTGCTGCATGGAGGGCCAGAACCAATAATCAGCCACGAGGTCTGTAGATGCTCGCATGCCGGGATGGCTGTTGTCTAGCTGGCTGAAAACACCACAGGGATGGGACCGGGGCATACAGAGCTTGCTTCGTCCTGTCGACGTGCGAAATCAATTAAACTAATAATCAAACTAACTTGATACTAAGTGAGTGGGGGAAGGTATATGTAGTCATAAGTCTTCTAGTCTTTCAGAGCACTGATTTTGAAATCAACAGGCAACTTCCGAGAACCACGGATTGCTGGGTGAGTCGATAATTTATCTTAAGAGATTGCAAGAAGAAATTTGAAGTAGTAAAGGAAGACACCTAGACACAGCGCACACTAACAACTGAAAATTTATTCGAGAAAACAGACATATATATATATATATATATATATGTATATAAATATATATATATATATATATATATATATATATATATATATATATATATATATATATATATATATTGTGGTGAAGCCTTTGAACAGTGGGTCGTCCTCTCCAGCGCCTTCTAGTGGGTTAGTGGGTTGCCCTTTTTAGCAAGAAGAAGAGCAGCTTGTGCAGAGAGTCGGTACCCGCATTGACTGTCACTGTCAAGCATCGTCGACAAGCGTTCGCCAACAAGCGTCTCAACAATTTGGTGGATAGTGCTGTGCCCTTCTAACACCTTCGGTTAGCATTTGATGCCCCTGGAGCTTCGATCCCGCACCGTGCCTTCTACCATGCACCAAGACCCCGCACAGCAAACGCTTCCTCTTGCGCCGACGCCATGTTCCGGTGTTCCCCGCATCCGCGACCCTCCTGTCTTCACCGGCGCGGATGGCACCGACGTCGAGGACTGGCTTGCTATGTACGAACGCGTCAGCGTCCCCAATCATTGGGACGAGGCAGGTAAACTCGGCAACCTGGTTTTCTACCTCGCGGGTGTGGCCGGCATGTGGTACAACAACCACGCATCCGATTTCCCCACTTGGTCCGCTTTTAAAACCGCCGTTGTCGACGTGTTCGGCCGTCCTGCCGTTCGTAAGCTCCAAGCCGAACAGCGGTTACGTGAACGAGCACAGCAGACCGGTGAGTCCTTCACAAGCTACATAGAGGACATCCTTGACTTGTGCAAGAAAGTGGACGCGAGCATGTCAGAGGCCGACAGAATTACCCATATTCTAAAAGGCATCGCTGACGATGCCTTCACCATGCTCCTAGCCAAGAACCCTCGCACTGTGGCAGAGATCATTACACTTTGCCAAAGTTACGAGGAGCTGCGACGGCAGCGCTCGATGACCCGTCGACCACCCTCACGTGACGCTGATCTCTCGGCCTTGTGAACACTTCCTGACCACACCGCCTTGCTTGCTGAAATCAAGTCATTCGTGCGTGAGGAAGTTGCCCGCCAGGTCTTTTTACTGGCCTTTGCTTCCCCACAACGTGCTGAACAGTCGTCAAGCACACTTCTGCCTCCCCTCCGCCGAGCAATTCAGCAGGAAATCGCGGAGGTCGTTCCAGAATATCACCAGCCGCCTCCAGTATCTACCCCACTCAGTTACGCCCAAGTTGTAGCCAGGCCACCCCCACCGATTCCTGTGACTGGCCCTCTTGGTTACACCGAAACCATCGCCAGACCCCAGGCCTTCGGAGAAACTGTGCCGCCTACATATACCGACGTCATCCACGTGCCCCGTGTGCCGCCCACTATGCAGTTATATCAGCAGCCGGCTTGCCCATCGCGTTCTTCGACATGGATGGGACCCGCGAACCAATGGCGCACTGCGGACAATCGCACCATCTGCTTTGCTTGTGGTTGCGTGGGGCACGTAGCACGCTACTGCAATCGTGTGCAGCGACCGCAGGTCGCCTCCAATTTTCCCAGCCGATCGAGCCGCTTTTATGGCCAACCCCCACCTACGTCACTGTCGTCCCGCCCCGCTCCATCTACCCGCCGCTCACATTCTCCGCGACGTCGCTCACTGTCGCCAATGCGGCCACGTCCACTAGAGGGTGACCACGAAAACTAGTCGTCGCAGTCTACGAGGCAAGGGCTGCGACGCTGTCGAATTGCGGAAGCCCTCAGGAAAGACCATCGAACGTGATAGACGTGCTTTTGGATGGTGTTCGTGCATCTGCCCTTGTAGATACTGGAGCCGCCGTATCCGTGATGGACGCAAAGCTTAGCCGATTACTGCACAAAGTGACCACGCCACTTTCCGGGCTCTCCCTCCGTACAGCCAGCGCCCAAAGCATTCACCCTACAGCGATGTGTACAGCCCGCCTCATGATTCAGGACGTGATGTATGCCGTCGAATTCATCATAATTCCTTCATGCTCTCACGACGTCATCCTAGGATGGAATTTTCTCTCCCGCCACGACGCCGTCATTCATTGCGCACCAGCAGAAATAGAGCTGACACCATTCTCTTCTTTGACGCCGGCCGAAAGTCCATCTACTGCAAGCAAATTACTCGTCAGGGACGACACGCAAGTGCCTGCAAACTCGTCCGCGGCGGTGTCGGTCTACTGTGCAAGTCTTTCAGACACCGCTGCACTCCTCTCACCATTTCATCGTGTTTTCACCAGAAAAGGTTTGCTGGTTCCTTTCGCGACCGTGCAAGTAAGTCGCGGCAGCACCACTATTTTTGTTCTGAACTCATCCCCGTACAGTGTCACGTTGGTGCAAGGGGAATGTCTCGGCAGCGTGGAACCCATCGAAGACGCACAAATCATGGATCAACCTGATGACACGCACTGCCGAAGTTCCAATACACTTAGTGCTGTTTCTACATCTGTTTCATCATCCGCTGATGTATTTGGTCCTTCCATTGCCGACAACCTTACGCCGGTCCAGCGCTCCCAGCTTCTGGCCCTGTTGGAAGAATTCCGCTCTTCTTTCGATGCCTCTCAACCTTCTCTCGGCCGCACATCCACTATTACGCATCGCATTGACACAGGCGCACAGCCACCACTACGGCAACGTCCATATCGCGTATCTCCCACAGAACGCCATGTAATCAACGAGCAAGTGGATGACATGCTACGCCGCGATGTTATTCGACCCTCTAACAGCCCCTGGGCATCGCCTGTCGTTCTCGTCGCGAAGAAGGATGGTTCTGTGTGGTTCTGTGTGGACTACCGCCGTCTCAACAAGATCACTCGTAAGGACGTGTACCCACTACCGCGTGTGGATGACGCGATTGACAGCCTGCAAGGAGCCGAATTCTTTTCATCTCTAGATTTGCGCTCAGGGTACTGGCAAGTACCTATGGCTGAGGACGCTCGACCGAAGACCGCTTTCGTCACTCCCGATGGCTTGTACGAATTCAACGTCATGCCGTTTGGGCTGTGCAATGCGCCTGCCACCTTTGAGCGCATGATGGATACCGTTCTGCGTGACCTGAAATGGCACACGTGCCTCTGCTACCTCAATGACGTCGTCGTTTTCGCTCCGGACTTCTCCACGCACCTTCAACGCCTGCGGCATGTTTTAACGCGTCTGAGTGACGCCAGTCTGCAACTGAACCTAAAGAAGTGCCGATTTGCAGCTCGGCAGTTGACAATACTCGGCTACGTCGTGTCCAAGGACGGAATTCTCTCCGATCCAGCCAAGCTTCGGGCCGTGACCGAGTTCCCCAAGACGACATTCATCAAGGAACTGCGCAGTTTCATAGGACTGTGTTTCTACTTTCGGCGCTTCATCCGAAACTTCGCGTCTATCGTATCGCCGCTGACAAAGCTCCTCGGTAGTAACGGGCCTCTCCATTCGTGGTCATCACAGTGTGACGACGCATTCACAACGCTCCGTCGTTTAGTGACTTCGCCTCCCATACTCCGCCACTATGACCTTACTGCCCCTACAGAGGTACACACGGACGCCAGTGGTGTCGGTCTCGGCGCTGTCCTTGCGCAGCGCAAACCAGGGTTCCCGGAATATGTCGTGTCGTATGCAAGCCGTACGCTTACAAAAGCCGAGACTAATTACACCGTCACTGAGAAAGAATGTCTGGCAATCGTCGGGGCCCTTGCCAAGTTCCGACCTTATTTATATGGTCGCCCATTTCATGTAGTCACCGACCATCACGCACTATGCTGGTTGTCATCATTGAAAGATCCCTCAGACCGTCTCGCCCGGTATGCACTTCGCCTGCAAGACTACGACATCCGCGTGTTGTACCGCAACGGAAGGCAACATGCTGACGCCGACGCCCTGTCGCGCCCTCCCTTGCCTGACGACAATGCCCACGACTCAGCGTCTCACCTTGCCGTTTCTTCCATTAGCATTCGTGCCGTTGCTACTGAACAGCACAAGGATCAATGGATTGCCTCACTGATAGACTTGCTGACTGATCCATCCACTCCATCCACTCGCGCGTTGCGTCGTCAAGCCCACCATTTCGCCGTTCGCGACGACCTTCTCCACCGACGCAATTACAGCGGTGACGGCCGCCAGTGGCTACTAGTCATACCCCGCAGTCTGCGCTCTGACATATTGTCACAGGGTCGTGACGTGGCCGAAGACAGGAGACTTCTTGTTGGAATTTAACTGTTGATTTGGGCGAACCTGTGCCTGGTAAACAGAAAGTCCAATTACAGCAGCAGTCTCGCACAGATAGCAGTCTCAGACTGATAGCGGCGAACGGAGCATCGGCCTTCGATCAACAACTGACAAGCGGCGAAGCGCGTCGGCATTTATACTCCCGCCGTCGAATGTTCTAGCGCTATCGCTGGCGGCGGTGCGTTCCAGAACAATCTGTACCATTCGCACAGTGGGCGTGATCTTATCGAAATGATCTACTACAGTCCGGAACCCTCTAAAAAACTGCAGGCGCGGTTTGCGCTGAGAATCGTGTGGTGTTTTGGGACGATAACAAAAAATTGGGAAATGGAACGTGGCATTGCCCCCCTCTGAAAAAGGCATCGTCTTGATGCTTTAACTAAAGATGAAGGTACAATAATAATGCAAGAAAGTACAATGAATAAATTACGATACAACAATAATACAAAAAAACACTGTTTCAGTTTGTTAACGCGCATGAAACGGCTTGAGGCGTGCGACATGGACGACGTCAGGTCGCGATTGGCGTCGTTGAGAGTTTGTGATGCCGTCGCGGACAACCTCGTAATCAAGTGGGCCGAGACGTTGAACCACCCTGTACGGTCCGAAGTACCGTCGCAGAAGCTTTTCACTTAGTCCACGTCGGCGTATCGGCGTCCACACCCGAACACGTTCACCGGGGTGGTATTCCACGAAGCGTCGTCGAAGGTTGTAACGGTGGCTGTCGGTCGTCTGTTGATTCTTGATACGGAGCCGCGCAAGTTGTCGGGCTTCTTCGGCGCGATGAAGGTACTCGCTCACATCGAGCTTTTCTTCGTCGGTGACGATGGGTAACATGGCATCGAGCGTCGTTGCCGGGCTCCTTCCGTAGACCAATTTGTACGGAGATATCTGCGTCGTCTCCTGCACCGCCATGTTGTATGCAAAGGTCACATACGGAAGAATGGCATCCCACGTCTTGTGTTCGACATCGACGTACATTGACAGGATGTCAGCGATCGTCTTGTTAAGCCGCTCGGTGAGGCCGTTGGTCTGTGGGTGGTACGCTGTCGTCCGGCGGTGGTTTGTTTGGCTGTATGCCAAGATCGCTTGAGTTAAGTCGGCAGTGAATGCCGTTCCTCTGTCGGTGATAAGGACCTCCGGGGCGAGGTGACGTAGGACGATATTTTCGACGAAGAACTTAGCTACCTCGGATGCACTGCCTTTTGGCAGGGCTTTTGTCTCGGCGTAGCGGGTGAGGTAGTCGGTGGCTACCACGATCCACTTGTTCCCGAAAGCCGACGTCGGGAACGGCGCCAATAGGTCCATACCAATCTGCTGGAAAAGTCGGCAAGGTGGATCAATTGGCTGCAGAAGTCCCGCTGGCCTTGTCGGCGGTGTCTTGCGTCGCTGACAGTCCCGGCATGTCCTCACATAACGAGTGACGTCGGTTGTAAGACGCGGCCAGTAGTACCTTTCTTGTATCCTCGCGAGCGTGCGAGAAACACCGAGGTGCCCTGCCGTCGGATCGTCGTGCAGGGCCTGCAGGAGTTCTGGTCGCAGAGCTGAAAGCACCACAAGGAGATACTTAGCCCGAAGCGGTGAAAAGTTTTTCTTTTGTAGAAGACCGTTTCGTAGAAAAAACGACGCAAGTGCGCGCTTGAATACCTTCGGGACTTCGGCGGTCCTGCCTTCAAGGTATTGTAATAGGGCCTTAAGTTCCGGGTCGGCCCGCTGTGGTTCAGCGAAGTCGTCGGTAGTTATCGTTCCCAAGAAGTAGTCGTCATCCGGGTCATCGGGTAGCGGTTGGTCGACAGGCGCACGAGAGAGACAGTCGGCGTCGGAGTGTTTTTTTGCCGGACTTGTAAATGACAGTAATGTCATATTCTTGAATTCTCAGACTCCATCGTGCGAGGCGACCTGAAGGGTCCTTCAAAGTGGCTAGCCAACACAAGGCGTGGTGGTCGCTCACAACTTTGAAGGGCCTGCCGTAGAGGTATGGACGAAATTTCGACGTAGCCCAGATGATGGCGAGGCACTCCTTTTCTGTTGTGGAATAATTTGCTTCTGCTTTGGATAGCGATCGGCTGGCGTAACTAATAACCCTTTCAAGTCCGTCAGCCCTCTGCACAAGAACGGCGCCAAGACCTACGCTGCTTGCGTCAGTATGTATTTCTGTCTCGGCGAATTCGTCGAAATGGGCAAGTAATGGAGGCGTCTGGAGGCGATGTTTAAGCTCCTGGAAAGCGTGTTCCTGTGGCGTTTCCCACTTGAACTCCACGTCGGCCTTGGTAAGGTTAGTGAGAGGATCGGCGATGCGGGCGAAGTTTTTCACGAACCGCCTATAATAGGCGCACAGGCCCAGAAATCGGCGCACGGCTTTTTTGTCAGTGGGCGGCGGGAATTCGGCGATGGCGGCTGTTTTCCGTGGATCAGGACGAACTCCAGACTTGCTGATAACGTGCCCCAGAAACAAGAGCTCTTCATACGCAAATCTGCACTTTTCTGGCTTCAGTGTGAGTCCGGAAGTCTTGATGGCTTGAAGTACAGCTTCAAGGCGCCGAAGATGCTCGTCGAAACTCGAGCAAAACACGACGACGTCGTCCAAGTACACAAGGCAAGTCTGCCACTTCAATCCTGCCAGTACTGTATCCATAACGCGTTGAAAAGTTGCAGGCGCTGAGCAAAGGCCGAAGGGCATCACCTTAAACTCGAAGAGGCCGTCCGGTGTTATAAACGCCGTCTTCTCTCGGTCTCTTTCATCGACTTCGATTTGCCAATAGCCAGTCTTGAGGTCCGTTGACGAAAAGTACCTGGCGTTATGGAGCCGATCAAGTGCGTCGTCTATTCGTAGGAGAGGATACACGTCCTTTCTTGTGATTTTGTTCAGGCGGCAATAATCGACGCAGAAACGTAGGGTCCCATCCTTTTTCTTCACTAACACCACGGGGGATGCCCAAGGGCTCTTGGACGGCTGGATAATATCATCCCGCAGCATTTCATCAACCTGTCTCTTGATGGCCTCACGTTCTCGCGTCGAAACCCTGTACGGACTCTGACGGAGTGGTCTGGCATTTTCTTCGGTTATGATGCGATGTTTCGTGATTGGGGTCTGCCGAATTTTCGATGACGACGAAAAGCAATCTTCGTATTGCAGGAGCAGGGCCTTGAGCTGTTCTTGCTTATCGTTTGGAAGTCTGGGATTAACGTCGAAAGCTATGGGAGGGGCTTGGTTCCTCTGAGCAGGTTCCGCAGAATCGGCAAGGGCGAAAGCACTGGTGGCTTCTACAATTTCTTCGATGTATGCGACCGTTGTTCCTTTGTTCACATGTTTGTACTCATTGCTGAAATTTGTGAGCATAACCGTTGCTTTGCCTCCCCGCAACTCTGCAATTCCTCTTGCGACGCAAATATTTCGGGTGACCAACAGATGCTGACTGCCTTCAACGACGCCTTCGAAGTCAGGTGATTCAGGAGCGCCGACTGAAATAATGACGCTTGAGCGAGGCGGAATGGTGACTTGTTCTTCCAGCACATTCAAGGCATGGTGTCCAGACGGTGTGCGCGGCGGTAGTGCATCTTCTGTTGATAACGTTATCGACTTTGTTTTTAGGTTGATGACAGCAGCATGGAGGCATAAGAAGTCTATGCCAAGGATGACATCTCTCGAGCAACGCTGTAGGACTACGAAGTCTGTAGGATAAATACGGCCGTTAATGGTGACTCTCGCTGTGCAGATTCCTGCAGGCGTTACGAGATGACCTCCGGCTGTGCGGATTTAGGGGCCTTTCCAAGCTGTCCTAACTTTCTTTAACTTCGCGGCGAACGACCCACTGATGACAGAATAGTCGGCTCCAGTATCGACGAGAGCGGTCACACTGTGGCCGTCGATAAGAACGTCAAGGTCGCTAATTCGCCGTCTCGCATTACAGTTAGGGCGTGGCTTCGGGTCACGGCTGCGTCGGCTTGTTCCGCTGCCTCCATTATGCGTCGTCAGGCCACCTTCGGTAAGTGAGCTTTCACCGTCAGGGCTGTGCCTGGTTGGCGTTGTGTTCGGAAAGCTCCGTCGCGGCGTCGTCGTCGTCGGAGGATCTTCGGTAGTTCGTCGCACAGCAACCGCACCTCCACTGGTTGCTGCCCTTAGTTTCCCGGATACGGGCTAGGAGACCGGCCCCGCGTTGGGCCAGGGTACTGTCGGTGGTGCGGTGACGTGCGGCGGCTGGGCGACGGCGAATGCGAAGGGCTTCGTGGTGTCCACCGAGTTCCTGTCAGGTAGTCGGCGATGTCACGTGGTCGATCTCCTGGCTGTGGGCGCGGTGCATTGACGGCGAAGCCACGCAATCCCATCTGTCGGTACTGGCAACGGCGGTATGTGTGTCCGGCCTCGCCGCAGTGGTAGCAGAGCGGGCGATGGTCAGGGGTGCACCAGACGTCAGTCTTCCTCGGTGCACTGCGCTGGGCCGCTGGCGAACGGTATGACGTCGGTGGGGGTGGTGGCGGCGGTGGCGTCTGTCGACGGAAGTGCGATGGGGCGCCGTTTTGGCGTGGACGGGGAGGAGCGTTGTGGCGCAGTGCAGTGGCGTAGCTCATAGCTTCCGGCTCGGGCAGCGGTGCGTGGGGAATTTGAAGCGATTGCCGAACTTCTTCTCGCACAATGTCGGCGATCGAATCCACTTGAGGCTGCGCCGAAGGCAACAGCTTGCGCAGCTCTTCCCGCACGATCACTCGGATCGTTTCACGCAGGTCTCCGGAGTTACTGGCTTGAGCAGCAGCGCAGTCTGCAGTCAGGCGACGATTATACTGTCTGGTGCGCATGTCCAGGGTCTTTTCAATAGTGGTCGCTTCGGCTACAAATTCTTGGACGGTTTTCGGTGGGTTTCTCATCAGCCCCGCGAAGAGCTCCTGTTTGACCCCTCGCATGAGGAAACGAACTTTTTTCTCCTCAGGCATGTCTGGGTCAGCGTGACGGAATAGTCGGGTCATTTCTTCTGTGAAAATGGCGACATTTTCATTTGGTAGCTGAACCCGGGTCTTTAATAAAGCAGCGGCCCTCTCTTTTCGAGCGACGCTCGCGAACGTTTGCAGGAATGCGCCGCAGAAAACATCCCACGTTCGGAGCGTGGACTCCCGATTTTCGAGCCAGGTCCTTGCAGTGTCTTCTAAATAGAAGAACACACGACGCAGCTTTTCGTCATGGTCCCAGTGGTTGAGGGCGGCCACACGGTCGTATGTCTCTAGCCAGGACTCCGGGTCTTCGAACGATGACCCATGGAAAATTGGTGGTTCCCTGGGTTGATGCATGACCATCGTGGGCTGGGACGCTGCGTTTGTCATTGTCGCCGCAGTCGCGGTCATGGCCTTCGTCTTCCGCGCCTTGTCTTGTAGAAGCCCATACACCGGTGGTAGCCCTTGCTGTCGGCGGCTTGTTCGCAGCTCCTGGTTGGCGTCGGTGTCTTCTGCGCGACGTTGGCTGGGTTCATGGCTTGACGGGGGCGTCCGGTACATGAACGAAGCAGCACCTCCACCAGATGTCACGGGGTCGTGACGTGGCCGAAGACAGGAGACTTCTTGTTGGAATTTAACTGTTTATTTGGGCGAACCTGTGCCCGGTAAACAGAAAGTCCAATTACAGCAGCAGTCTCGCACAGATAGCAGTCTCAGACTGATAGCGGCGAACGGAGCGTCGGCCTTCGATCAACAACTGACAAGCGGCGAAGCGCGTCGGCATTTACACTCCCGTCGTCGAATGTTCTAGCGCTATCGCTGGCGGCGGCGTGCGTTCCAGAACAATCTGTACCATTCGCACAGTGGGCGTGATCTTATCGAAATGATCTACTACAGTTCGGAACCCTCTAGAAAACTGCAGGTGCGGTTTGCGCTGAGAATCGTGTGGTGTTTTGGGACGATAACAAAAACTTGGGAAATGGAACGTGGCAATATGCGAATTCTTTCATACTGATCCGCAATGTGCGCACTCCGGCGTATCGAAGACTTACCAGCGCATTCGCCAACGGTACTTTTGGCGCGGCATGTACCGCTATGTGCAGAAATTTGTTCACTCCTGCATAGAATGTCAGCGCCGCAAAACTTCAACGCACCTGTCGCCGGTAGGTCTGCAACCTCTACCTTGCCCTGCCAGGCCGTTTGGGCGCGTTGGCATCGATTTGTATGGGCCACTTCCGCTAACGTCAGCCGGTAACCGCTGGGCCACTGTTGCTGTGGACCACCTCACGCGATACGCCGAAACTGCTGCTCTCCCCGCGGCTACAGCGAGCGATGTGGCCTCTTTCCTGCTCCAACGATTCATGCTGTGACACGGTCCACCTCAGGAACTGCTCAGTGATTGAGGCCGCGTCTTCCTGTCTGAAGTCGTCGAAGCCATTCTCAAAGCGTGCAACGTTGTTCACCGCAAAACTGCTGCTTACCACCCGCAGACGAATGGCCTCACTGAACGCTTCAACCGTACGATCGACGACATGCTCTCCAAGTACGTCGCTGCCGATCACACAAATTGGGATTCCATTCTACCCTTCGTCACATACGCATATAACACCGCCCCTAAGAGCACTACTGGCTTTTCACCTTCCTTTTTATTATATGGAAGGCACCCGTCGCACACCATCGACACTATACTTCCGTACAAGCCAGATCCGTCAGAGTGGGCGCCTATTTCTGCTACAGCCAAGCTTGCTGAAGAGTGTCGAGAGCTTGCAAGGACGTTTACAGCGCATGATCAAGAGCGGCAAAAAGGCATTCGCGCTGACATCAGCACTACTGCGCCCATGTTCCTCCCTGGAGCGCTCGTCTGGCTCTCGATCCCTACACTTCAACTGGCCTATCTTCAAAACTATTGCCCAAATACGAAGGCCCCTACCGTGTCGTCGAACGCACTTCCCCTGTAAATTACTTGATCGAACCCATCGAACCATCTTCGGACATGCGCCGTCGAGGGCGCGACATTGTCAACGTGGAGCGCCTCAAAGCCTACCACGACCCGCTCATAGTAACCTGCTGCTAGGTCGCCAGGCGGCTCCCTCTTCGTACCGGGGTAGTTGTGGTGAAGCCTTCGAACAGTGGGTCGTCCTCTCCAGCGCCTTCTAGTGGGTTGCCCTTTTTAGCAAGAAGAAGAGCAGCTCGTGCAGAGAGTCGGTACCCGCAATGACTGTCACTGTGAAGCATTGTCGACAAGCGTTCGCCAATAAACGTCTCAACAATATATATATATATATATATATATATATATATATATATATATATATATATATATATATATATATATATATATATATGTATATATATATATGGTTACGAGAATACCTGCAGTAAATGAAAATGGCTAGATGAGCAGATAGATTGTAATAATGATGTGCTTCCAGAAAAACTACCTCAGCGGGAATTGACATAACCGAATAACATACTAGCTTTGCTGATGAGATATTCCTCTTCAATTACCCGCACTACCATATGTTTGAATCTAGCTTTACCAACCATGCCACCAAATAATGGCGCGCAGCCGCACTCCCTACAATGCGATGATAGGTTAGAGCGAGGTTGTCCCCTCAGAGAAACTTTGTGATTGATAACTCTGTTATTAAAACAACGCTTTATCTGTCCAAACTAAACCTTCCCACACGACAGTGGAATGTCCTACATCACAGTGACGGCTCAGTCGACCTCTTTGGCCCTGCGCTTGACCTGGCAAGTACCTTTGCCATGCGGCTCACCCTCCATCCTCCTCGCAACTGCCACATAAGCGCTTCCTAAATGGTTGCTGACCGAGAAGACAGCGTTTGCGCGGCAGTTGCGAGAAAAATGGACACTGTCAAAGGTACTTGCCAGGCCACTAAGTCAAGAGCTGTTATAGTGCTGCCTTTCCACTAAAGTATTACAAAAGGCAGCGAAAGTCGAGGAAACCTTGTATTAACAGAGACCTTTACCGCAGAATCAGAGAGCGGCATATGCTATACCAAAACCGCATTAGCGTTATAAACATATTTATTATACATGCATATGAAAAAGTTCGCAGCAAACTAAACTTTGATTACAAAAGAGCCGGTATTTTATATTATCAGGCATAATTTGCAGAGCTCTCTTGCAATCCTAGGAAAGCGTGAGATTTGCTTCGTTTATTTAAAGGAAAAACAGAAGGTTGCCTTACTTCGCAACTAACAATCCACGGTGTTGTTAAGAGAAGCTAGTCTAGCGGGTAAACTCCATAATCTTTATTAACTTCAGGTGCAGCAGCTCAGACAAGTCGTGCAACAAATGAGTGCTAAAATATACATTTCCTTTTTCTCTGTGAACTCTCTTTTTCTGACTAGTTGTAGTCAATTAAAAATATTACCGTACCTAAAGTCATCGAATGAAAATACTGCGGCCCATTATGATGACATTAGATTAGAACCAATTGAACATGTCGCCGAATTATTGTTGTGACTCACTGCAACATATCTGCACTCCAGCTTTCGCGACAGCTACTTTTCCTATTGGTTTGAAGATAGCTAAGGTGGAAGACATCCACCAAGCTGGCTCTCACGACGACCTGAATAACTAACGGTCAATTTCTGTGCTACCTTTTTTCCAGAGCTTCAGAATACCCATTAAAAGCACGGCTAACGAAGTTTTTTGGTGAAAATCAAATGCTCGGCAGAAAATTATTTCGTTTCCGTGAAAAGAAATCAACCCGAATGGCATTCTCCGATAATAAACAAAGAATACTTAGTAACCGTGATAACAAGCAGTATGCTCTCGAATATTTGCCAGACTTTGAAAAGTTGTTTGATTTCATTAAACATTTTATTTTATTTCACAAATTTCCTTACTTAGAGGTAGCGTGTAAAATTTGATACGCAGTAATATATCAGACAGGATACATTTCACTAGCCTAAGTGGCAACTGTTCTCAATTTAAACCAATCAAATGTGGAGTTTCGTGAGGTTCTACTCTGGTTCTTTATTTTTTATTATTTGCATAAATGATATTTTGAACAGACCACAAACTCTTGACATAATTGTCCATGCAGACGATGAGACTATGTTTTTTTAGGTAAACATCTACTTGAACATCAAAATGCAGCAAACAGGCAGCTAACCAAACTGCCCACTGGTTGCATTTAAACCAACTTCGCTGAGTGTAAAAAAGCTAACTATATTATTTTCAAAAGCCATGATAAGCGTGTCTTGCCAATGGGCCCTTATCTGCAGCACGCACGGTGGAAGAAGGGTTGAGGAGAGCCATGCATATTGCACCAGCACGGGATCAGCGTCAGCATACAAAAAAAGCCACAGGGGGCGGAAAATTGGCTGGTAGATTTGAAGGGGTGCGGGACGAGCCCGGGGGTTTTCCGGTAGCAATCCAGCGATGGGATGTGGTGTCGGTCGTGGTAGGTGCAATAAGACATTCCTCCACGCGTACTACAGAGGGGAGGTCACACCGGCTTGGGGGCGTCGGCTAACGTGAGTCGATGACTGGTATCCAACGGCGAGTTGCGTGTGCGCTTGATTTCCTGCTGTTATGTTTCGCGCTGGCTTTCCTGCCATTGTTTCACCGTAGAGAAATATACTATGTAAAGAGTGGCCACTGGAGCCTTTTCGTGGTTCAGCAAGAAATGGTCCGACTGACCGCTAGACGGCGTACCCACCATCGCTTTTACTCCTTTGTTAAGACATGTAATGGCCTCCTCAGAAAACAATGAGTACCCAAGTTTGGCATCAATTTTTGGCAAAGAAGAAATTTCATTATTTTTCAATTTTTTTATATCTGCTCTACATCAAGTCTCGCTCGGGACATTTATTGCCTTACAACAGAAAACATCAAAGTATGACTTCAAAAGGTTGCCTTTTTGCCTTTTTTGTTCAAAGAGGCACAATCATGTGGTTTAGATGCACTTCAGATGTATACCATTCGTAAAAGCATGGATGTGTAGCCTTGTGGTACAGGCACTTGCTTTCGGAAGTTGAGAGTACGGGTTCAAATACTAGCGTCGGAAAGAAAAAAAATGTTTTTTTATTTATGCTCAAGAAATAATCGGGTCTGACCAACCACTCAAGGCGCTGAAAGCAGCGCGATAGCTCGGCCGCAGGGCCCTACGGAGAGTGTTCGCTCTTTATGCAAGTAGTCTCTCAATAGTTTCGCTGCGTATGTTTCATTGACCACCAGTCTGCGGAGATTGTTTGTTCAGGGTTTTTGGTTTTCCAGTGTGCGCTAGTGCTGTGTTGTACAAGTCCGCAAAGCTGGTTGCGATTCTTCTAAGTCGTAAATTAAAGGCGGTTCTTTTGCTCTGCGTTGCTAGATCGTGACTTGCGAGTTTTGGCTGACTGACCGCCCTAAACGAAGGCGTGGCCTTCATCTGGCACCCAACGTGGTTTTCGCATGTAGTCGACCCTCCTTTTGTTCCTTCCAACGTGGTTTTCTCATAAAGTTGTTATTATTTTCTTGCGAGCTCGCATAAGGCACCCATCCAGTCTGCCCGTCTGAAATGCTATATGCTTTGCGCATAGTCCAATGCTCTTGCGTTCCGGTACAATTACAGTTCGGGAAGGGGATAACCCTAAGTACGAAAGCTAATATTATGGCCGACTAGGTGCAACAGGACGCGTTCGCGCCAGATAAGTGTCATATCATCGAGCAGCTGACCGCTCTGCTAGCTTGCCAATCTACACCAGACGACAGTTTTCGCTTACCGCTTACGAGGGGCACACAGACAAGAAGTCGGTCGCAGACTTTTTGCAAGATTTATACTAATAATATGACGTGCATGCCCTCACAAATGAAACTCTTTTGCTACGCGTTCTGCCCGTCCACCTGTATGGCTCTGCTGCACGTTGGCGTCGTAGCCAGTCTTTCCACAGCTGGTCTCACTTCGAGCAGCTATTTCGTGCCGAATTTCTTCCCCCCAACTACGTCATTCGCATGAAAGATGAACTTTGCAGGCATACACAGGCTGAGGATGAAAGCCTCTATAAATACATAGGGTCCTTACAAGGACTTTATGGTCACAGGATCTTTCAGCATCTGAAGCGAAAAGAGTCATTCGAGCAGTGAAGCAGTCACACCCAAGCTTCCAGGCGTACTTGAGGGGTCGTTCATTTCCTTCGCTCGACGTCCAATTATAAGCAGTGGGGGAATTCAGGCCGCAACCAACGCCTGTCTGCTCCGTCCGCCTTTGTGTTAACGACCCACGAACGTGGGACACCCTCACTCGGCGCCTTCCCTCAAGTTGAGCCCGTAGCGGCCACCACCCATTCTGATATAGGAGGCACAGGCAGGAACCCTCTGGTATGCTTCCAATGTGGAGGTCGGGGCAACTACAGGAGCCAGTGCCCAAGCAGACCACGTCCTGGCCGCCTGTGAAATGGGCAGGGCTGGTGATGGTTAGTGCACGCCAATCACCGGGCAAAATTTTACCGCCCTCCGGGGTACTCTTATTTTACGCAAGTTCTGTAAAACCTACTGCGGCTCCCCTGAGGGCTACGGATTGTATTCAAGAGCACCCAGGCGCGTCGCGGAGGCCTCGATGCTGGGTGTTTTGGTCTTCACATCATGCAGCCGACAAGAAGAACAGCCGTGACAAACCTTCGACAAAGCAACGCACGCACAAACGGATAAAACCACGTTTGTTTACACTCAGACAACTACCAGAGGAACAACCAGCCAACGCTCGAGCAGTGTTCACTCTGCCCCATAACAGCCACAGTGTACTTAACAATACGGGGAGCGATCTTTCGTCCTTGTTCACTCTTCTCATTCACATGTGGAAAAAGCACACCATTGGTGATGGTTTCCATGGCTGGAGTAAAAGTCTCGGCCTTTTTAGATGCTGGTTCAGTCGTTTCTGTTTTCGGGGATCCAATCAAGAACGCCTGTGAGAAGAAAGGCTTGGCCTTATGAAGGATAAACACTAATGTGCGCAAGGTCTCTGCTCAAGTTGTCTCTGTCAAACTTGCAGCTCGTTTTGCGGTTAAAATCGAAGGGCGAAAACTTCGACAACGTTTCCTACACCTACTTTTGGGACGTTGTTTTATAGCAAAGTCGACAATCCTGCTTGATATCCGTACGCGGATTTACAGCCATGGCATGAACGCAAAACTACTCACGTTTGTGCCTACTTCGTCAGAACCCTCGTCTGATCTGCTTGGAACAAATGCGAATCCGACTTTGGAAAGAACAGAGGACTTCTAGACCGTTATCAAATCCTTCAAAGCACCATCAGAGCTGAAAGCCAGAATTGAAACAGCCCTAAAGCCCTTTGCGGCAATGTTAACTGAGGCTCCTGGCAAGGTTAATGTATTGGAACACAGGATGGACAAGGGTGACGTCCGCCCTACGCATTTTCAATCCGCGTCCACAAGCGTAAACTCCTCGACATCGCATTCAACTAAATGCTCGCCACTGGGGCTGTAAGAGCGTCCAACAGTCCTTGGGCGTTTCCAGTTGTTTTAGCTTCAAAGAAGGACAGCTCTTCGCGGCTGTGCGTTGACTACTGGCGCCTAAATTCAGTCATAGTTAAAGTCGTACCCATTTCAACCAATCGAGTTTTTTTGTACTCCATTGGGGCTGCCGAATTCTTCACTACCCTTGACTGTAGCAGAGGCTTTGTGCAAATTCTTTTAGCACAGTGCCATGATGAAAAAATGGTAATGACTTGTCACAGGGGATCGTTGGATTTTTCGAAGTTACCTTTTGGGTGTTGCAATTCACCGGCCACATTTCAGCATGTCATACACATTGTGCTTAGAGATGCGAAGTTCAGTTATGCAATTGCTTACATGGACGACGTTGTGGTGTTTTCGCAAAGTTTCGACGAGCACCTCGCTTACTCGACCACTGTATTACAATGAATGCAACACACAGGCATCATCATTAACCCGCGGAAAGTTTAGGTGGTCTTAAACAGAATCGACCCCTATGGTTTTATTGTCGAGGAAGGCACAATACGGCCAGATGAAGAAAAACTTCAGACCATCATGGAGTTTGCAGCACCAACGAGCGTTAAGAGCCCGCAACACTTTTTGGGTATGGTGGGCTTTTACCACCACTTCATTTCTCACCGCGCCGATCCTGCAAGACAACGTCACCAGCTCTTGCGCAAGGGCACGGATTAGTCTATGACTAACAAGGAGCAGGCAGCATTTCAAGCTCTGTTGGAGGCTATCGCTGATACAGCGCAGCTGCGCTTCCCTGACCTAAACTTACCCTCGACTGTGCAGACCGACGCAAGTAATTATGGTCTCGGAGCAGTTTTGCTCCAAGAATACCAAATTATGCTTCACCTCCTAGCATTTGTGAGCCACACGCTCTCGGGCGCAGAAAGGAATTACAGCGTAATAGAGAAAGAGTGTCTCGCAATCGTATTTGCACTGAAGAAATTTGACATGTATATGGATGGAGCTGCATTTACGATTCAAACCGATCGCCAGGCGCTGTCATGGCTTTTAAAACTCCAAAATTCATCCAGTCGTCTTGCGCGGCGCCTTCTTTCTGTTAAGAAGTTTAATTACAGAGTAGAATAAAAGAAAGGCACCGGCCACAAAGTGGCTGACGTGCTTTTCTGAGCGTCACTTTCCAAGGATGGTAAACCAGCCGCCGAGGTCCCGGTCGTGACAGTGCCTGAAGATGCCTGGGAAACTTTAGTCTCACGACAGCCCCTCCTTGACGCTCAGAGAAGCGACAACCAGTGCAAACAGATATGCAGTGGCCTGGGTGCTTTCAGCCCTACAGAGAACACGCGGTCCGCAAACACCCGTGGCAGCTACTTGCAAGCCGATGACGGCCTGAAAACCCTGTTTCACATTTTCATTTCACGGACTCCATGCAAAACTTCCTTGGCGTACTTTCATGACACACGCCTCGCTGTTCACAATGATGGCAAAATAACTTTTGAAAAGTTGTCTCGTGTCGCCACATGGCCGCACATGAGAAAGGACGTCATTCCTACCTACCAGACCGCAAAACTGAGGGGAGGCAAACCACTGGGCCTCGTGAATCTGTAGAAAGGAGGTGCCCATGGGAAATCGTTACCTGTGACATAATTGGCCTTTACCGGAGATCAACTAACGGGTGTAGGTATTTGTTAGTAGTCACTGACCATTTTTCGAAATGGGTAGAGCTGTTCCCGTTACGCCACCTTGATTCAAAAGTCATTTGAGATGGTCTGCTGTTAACGTTCACTCACTTAGGTTTTAAAAACCAGCTAAAAACTGAAAATGACACTTATTTCCCAGGCAGAATATTTGCGGACACTTGCGAAGTCGTTGGTGTACACCACGAAAGAACGGCACCTACTTCCCTCAGGCCAACAACACGGAGCGCGTCAATAAAAACACTAATACGTTGTTGGTTGGTTTCACTGATCGGCACAGAGACTGGAATACCCGCGTACTGGCAATGGCATTCGCCACACGAACAACGGTGAATCGTCTAACTGGCTTTACTCCGGCAGCCATTCTCTTAGGTCGCGGGTTAAAGTTTTGCATCGAACAAGCGCTCACCCATGACTCCAAATCACCACGCTGTAGCTACATGACGTTCGCGCACAATCTTTCCAGTCGTTTGAGCGAAACATTGCGGGAAGCCAGGGAGAATTCGGAACTAGCCCGCCTGGAACATTGCAATAAATATAACAAGGGCGGGCGACCTCTCGGGTTCGCGGTCGGCGATGAGGTGCTCCATCGCACGCATCCACTCAGTGACGCAGCAAAAGGGTTTGCTGCCTCCCTCGCATCACGATGGGATGGTTCCTACGGGACTTCAAAGCGAATTTCTTGGTTCAGATACCTTCTAAAAACAAACTCGGTGGTGGAGTAACAGGCCCTGTAAACATGTGTGACCTCAAAGCCTACTAAGAGTGCCCACTAGACGTGTAAACTCATTCCCTCACTATAGTCGACATTGCTGCCGTGCATATGAGGTGTTGTCGATCAGAATGCGGTGCTTTTTTTGTCCTGCTGTAGAAATCTTGGCTTTCGCAGAACACCCGCAGCTGGTTCAGTTCCTACAAGCTTGCGGCAAAGTACAAGGCTGACACCCATCATGGAACGCCAGGCAGCTGGAGAACATAGACACACGCTACGAGCACGTTCCACTCTGTGCAACCAGATGGACTAAGGCAGGTTATGAATGTATGTGATGTCTGAATGTATGTGATGCGTGATGTGTGTGCAGGCTTCGTTTGGTGCAACTCATCACAAAGACATGCGACGAGTGTGATGTGTTGTAGTGCCTGAAAATCTGCATCACCAGAAAAACGCGAATAATTATGAAGTGTTGTGGTGCTCGAGGAACTGTGAACACTAATCAGGGACTACTTCTTTGTTTACTCTTTTGTATTTATATAGCGTTCATGTCACCTTAGGCTAAATGTCACCTTAGGCCTTTTGTAGTCTGCGAACTAAGAAACTCAGTGGAGTGTCCAACAATCTTATGTGGGGGGGGGGGGGGGAGTGTCGGACAGATGGTCCCTTATCTGCAGCATGCACGGTGAAAGGATGGCGAGCAGAGCACATGCGCATTGCACATGCGCGGGGCAAGCGTCAGCATCCAAAAAAGTCACATGTGGCGAAAAAGTGGCTGGCAGATAAGAAGGGGTGTGGGCTGAGCCCGAGGGCTTTTCGGTGAAAGGCCAGAAATGGGATGCGGTGTCGGTCGGGCTAGGCGCGATGCGGCTTTTCTCCGAGCGTGCTACAGAGGGGAGGCCACGCTGGTTGCGGGCGTCGGCTAACGCGAGTCTATGGCTCGTATCCTACCGCGAGTTGCCTGTGAGTTTGATTTCCTGCGTTTCACGCTGACTTTCCTACCGTTGTTTCGCTGCGTACGTTCCATCGACCACCAGTCTGTGGGAATTGTTAGTCCCGAGTTTTCAGTTTTTCTGTGCACGCTAGTGCTGTGTTGTACCAGTCCGGAAGGCCGGTTGTGAATTTTTGAGTCGTAAATTAAGGGCGGTTCTTTTTCTTTGCGTTGCTGGCTCGTGTCCTGCGAATTTTGGCTGACGGACCCCCTTGAGCGGAGGCGGGGCCTTCAGGCCGGACGACCACAAAGCCTGTATCAAATTTAGAAACAGCGCTATTGAACGCGTTCCTAGTGTTAAATTTGTAGGTGTTCTTTTTTGAAGAAATTATGAGCTGCACACAGTATGTAAAGAAAAATCATGCAAATATGGGCAGGTCAATCTCAATACTATATAACGTTTGCGCCTTGGTACCTAGAAGGTTGAAACTGCAGTTTTATTATGCCCTTCATTTTTATCGTCTGCAATACTGTCTCCTAAACTGGGGTACCACTACTTAAACAAATTTTGATAAATCATTATATTCAAAAAATATCTGTGCCTGATATTGAACATTTTAAACGAAAGGACCACACAGCGCCATCGTTTTCCAAGCTTAATATAAGTACATATCAGTTATTCAAGCTAAAGCTCGCTATCAATTCACACAGGAAAATTTCTCAATAACCCCAAAACCTGTCCCCATCATTGCCCTCTGTTCATTCTCAATGTCGCTTTTGGCACAATCGACTCATAATGCATATTTTTTGCACTCAATATGTTACGCGAGCTCTCGCCTACTACAATTTCTGAATTACAATCTCAAGAAATTGCCGATATGATTCAGGGTAATCGTGCGACATTCCGCCTCTGAAAAAAACTAGAAATTGTCTTTTCATTAGTTCATGACCCTTCCTTTATATTGTACCATACCCAGCCGTCTCTTCTTTTCTCACTCTTATTTGTTGTATACTGTCTTGCACAATTGATCATCAGGGCTAGTAGAAACATTTTATTTATTTTTTAAGTTAGAATGAATTTAGAGAGCTCAAATTTATGAAGAAAAGAGCACTGTCATCAACATTACAGAACCCACTGGAGTGTTGACAGGTACAGAGGCATCAGCTGCTTTAAATGAATATTATGTTTCTAGCACGAAGTATCCTGATAAGGAAGAACATATAACCCCACCTATCGTGAACAGTACCCGTCTCTCCAACTCAATTATACTTAGGCCTGTTACAGATGCTGAAGTTACTCTACTACTGCTTAAAGTGAAAAACAATGTATCTGCTGGTCATGATGATGTTCAAGAGGCAACAAGTAAATATATTGCGGATATTATCGCACCCGTTTTAGTTCATATCATAAACACGATGTTCGCAAGTGGTATATTTTCCAATCTACTAAAATGGCACGAGTGTGCCCAATCTACAAAGGAGGTGATAAACATCTTATGACAAATTACTGGTCCATTTCTGTTCTACCTGTATTATCAAAAGACTTTGAGAGTGCCTTGAACGTTAGACTAAAGAAATTCTTTTGTAAATACAATGTAATCAGTGATGTTCGAGGTTTAGCGCATCCAGGACGGGACAGAGAAGAAGACACAGAACACATACATGGCACTAACTTTCAACAATGCGGTTTAATCCGAGAAACAGCAATACTTATACCCAAACATGGCGCGTCACAACCACGTGCTAGAATAAAAAAATTGTGATCTACTGCAACTCATGCGACATCCAAATAATGCAATTCTTTCAACGATAATGATACCGATGACTTGCTTATACAGGCGTCCCTAAACTTAGCAATGAAGTCGCTTCTATAATAAGCCTTGTCATTTGGTTATTCCTTATTTCGATCATGCTGGTGCGATTAAAGAGGGGTTGGCATCCACATTCTTTGCAGTGAATTACAAGAAAACCCTCAGGCTGTGCCTTAGCCACGTTATTCTTGTGTTCGTTCAGCCTATCATTGATGCATCTACCGGTTTGCCCTATATAGCATGCATCTCCTTGGATTATCACCAAAGTTCGCCGTGGATGCCAGGCGAAACAAATGTGAGCTGTTATCTATTGTACGTCAAGTTTCTCAACGACCACCTAAGAACGAAGCTTCTAGAATGAATTGAGCGGGCGTGGATGTTTTAACGCGTTGTAAACCTTCTGGTTCTAAGCTTCCTGTGAATCGCACTGTCAGTTTTTTACGTGATAATTCGTTATGTGTCGTTGCCGCCGACAAGAAAGGAGGTTTTACCGTCTTTTCACACCAATCATTTGACAAAAAGGCATGTGACGCCATCAAAACAGTTTTCAGTGAAGATTCTCGTGTTTCGCTTAATAAAGTTCGAGCAAAGGCTATTAAGTTATGCAAGCAGATGAACTTAACAGGCTCGCAAAAAAGCGCTAAAAAGACAAAGAAGCTTAGCCTTGACGTTGTTTTTTAGCGCGAAGAAACATAAATTCGACGTTGCGTTAAGGGTTATCATATCAGAAAGGCTTACTTGGCAAAAGTGCGTGGCATCGTTTTGAATAGATAAGCTTGACATTCTTCCCATCAACGACCCTTTTCTTGTTGTACACTCTGAACAGATACTAGAATTTGTTGGTCAGCATGCTGATTAAGAATACAAGCTTTCTCAGCTGATAGAAAGGACTTTTATTATTCACTGCCCCCCACCCAAGTAATGACGTGCATTCACGAATCCATTGAAAAATTTGGAACTATCAAATTTCAGAACGAAGTAGGTGTTTCAGCAGAGAGCTTCATTGAGCCTCTTAGTTTTTACCTGTCGTCTACATTTATTACTTGGAAGGGATCAGCGTATCTGCAGAATAATGGTGTGTATTGGATCCTGTCTCACTCCGGTTGTGAGCAATTTGTACTTAGCTAAGTTAGACAGTGACCTCAACGATGTACTACAAGGGTCATGTGTTCTTAAAGTTTTTCGTTTTGTAGACGATTTCATTTTATTTGTTGACAGCTGAACCGAACAGTGTGAGGAAGTGTGTTCCAGCATCCAAGTCGCTGCTCAAAAGAGCCTTGAACCCCTTGAAGTGTCCTTTGAAATGCGGTGTGACAATGTGATTCGACTTTTAGATGTCCAATTTGTTTTCAATGATGATCAGACATGCTGGCATTATCACCCTCGTGCTAACAAACCTATACTGCCATATATATAACTCGGCGCACTCCAAGCTCGTCAAGCGAGGTAATGTTAGGATGTGCCTTACTAACACCTTGAAGAAGTCCTGCAAGCATTGTTTACCTTTAAGCATCAGAGACCAAACAAAACGTTTAGCTGACTCGGGGTGCCCACAACACGTTCTGACTTCTGTCGCGGAAAGCCTTCTGAAGCAAATCCGCTCCGACGGAGCCGTGGAAACGTGCGCTACGCCGGCAAGGAAAGGATTATCTGTAATCCCATATATCCATGGTGTTTCACATACCCTGAAAAAATTTGCGGAACATTGCAATGTACGAGCAGTTTTCTCGGCACCCATCAAGCTAAACAGTCTTAGCCGAAAGACGAATCCGGAGCACCCAGAGAAAGTTCTGTGCGAAAACAATCACCGTATTAGGTTTGCCGCGTGCATCACAGGAGTCATCTGCCGGATCCCATTAACATGTGATGCATGCTATATAGACCAAACCGGTAGATGCATCAATGATAGGCTGAATAAACACGAGAATAACGGGGCCAAGGCACAGCCTGAGGGTTTTCTTGCAATTCACTGCAAAGAATGCGGGTGCCAACCCCTCTTTATTCGCACCAGCATAATCGAAAGACGCACTAACCAATTGGCAAGGCTCATTATAACAGCGAAATTCAATGCTATGTTTGGGGACGCCTGTATAAGCGAGCCATCGGTATCATTATCATTGAAAGAATTGGATTATTTGGACGTCGCATAAGTTGCAGTAGATCACAATTTTCTGGTTCTAGCACGTGGTTGTGACGCGCCATGTTTGGGTATAAGTTTTGCTGTTTCTCGGATTAAACTGCATTTTTGAAAGTTAGCGCCGTGTATGTGTTCTGTGTCTTCTTCTCTGTCCCATCCTGGATGCGCTATACCTCGAACAACATGAATAACCAACAAGCCCGCCGTGCAACCGTAATCAGTGGCATGCAGTACGGTTTTCAGAAAAGGAAATCTTGTGAAGGAGCTCTTCTTAATATTAAACATGAAAGTATATCAAATATAAAACTCAAACGTATACATTAAATCTATTTGTTGATCTCAAAAAAGCATTTGACTCGATTTGCGAAACTTAATAATTGATAAACTTGAAAAGTATGGTATTCGGTGTAACGCCCTCAAACTATTGCGTAATTACCTAACAAAGCGATATCACTACGTCAGCATAAATAATGATGTTTCGTCTTAGGCGGAAATCGCTACGAGTGTCCCACAAGGTTCAATACTTGGAACTTTGGTGTTCATCTTGTATACCTGTGACTTGTGTGATATCCCGAAGTCCCTACAAATAGTAGTGTACGCAGACTATACTAATATTTTCTTTAAACCAGCCACTATACCAGATATCGAGTCAAAGATGAACTACTATATGAAGCAACTTTCTTCATGATTACAACAGAACAAATTGCAAATGAGTACTTCTAAAATGAAATGTGTGATATTTGCCGCGAATAATAAACCATTAAACTGCAACGCGACTATTGTTTTTGATGACAGAGTAATCGAGAAGGTTAAATGTGAAAAATTTCAAGGATTGTGGTGCAAACAGTGTCGGCGTCGAGCGCTCGCTGCGGCAACCAATTTAAACCTTACCACGTCTTAGAATAAAGCAATGTCTACTGCCGCCTTGGAGGGCCCCGCCGCGGTGGTCTAGTGGCTAAGGTACTCGGCTGCTGACCCGCAAGTCGCGGGTTCGAATCCCGGCGGCAGTCGCTGCATTTCCGATGGAGGCGAAAATGTTTTAGGCCCGTGTGCTCAGATTTGGGTGCACGTTAAAGAACCCCAGGTGGTTGAAATTTCCGGAGCCCTCCACTACGGCGTCTCTCATAATCATATGCTGGTTTTGAGACGTTGAACCCCACATATCAATCATCCGACTTGGAGGCAACACGGTCGTGTCTTGGTAATGGCGTCATTTCCGAATCTTGCGAAAGTAGTAGTGTCGGCTGCGAGCGCTCTTTGCGGAGAAAGCACTAAACAACGGGAAACCTTCCGTCTCCAAAGAAAAGCGTGCGATGTCGCAGGCATCTTTCTAGAGGGGGCGTTGTTTAAACACACGTGGATGGCGCATCGAGTGTGCGTGGTTGAAGCCGTCGTTGGTGTCCCGGAAGCCATCGCCATAAACAATTGCCTGATGCCAGCGCGAGGGCTTTTTTTATTTTGATACGATGCCGGCCTGTAGCGTAGTAAACGCTACGAATGCACGGAAATTGTCGTCGCGGAGATATTTCGTGGCGATAAGTACCTCTAAATCACGTTACATTTAACGCATTCTACGAGAAAATGGTGCTCAACCGCGGTGTTCTAATGGCAAGGTACTCGGCTGCTGACCCGCAGGTCGCGGGATCGAATCCCGGCTGCAGCGGCTACAATTCCGATGGAGCCGGAAATGTTGTAGGCATGTGTGCTCAGATTTGGGGCACGTTAAAGTACCCCAAACGGTCGAAAGTTTCGGAGCTCTCCACTGTGGCTTCTCTCATAATCATATGGTGGTATTGGGCCGTTAAACCCCGAATATCAATTAAATCAACGAGGAAATGGTGGTAGTTGATCGCATTTTTGAACGAGACATGCTGAAGGTGTTTTTTTATGTGAAACATTTCTTGCCGAACTTCGGCAACTTGGAGCGTATCTATCTATCTATCTATCTATCTATCTATCTATCTATCTATCTATCTATCTATCTATCTATCTAGCCACCTACGACTTTTAGGTGTCCTGGCTGTTTCGATAATGGATCTCTACTAAACTTGGTATGGCAAAACATGACTGTATGAAGAAGGTATTTGACTAGTCTTAACATGAAAATCATTACATATATATCATGAATGCCATAACTTACTAGTCAAATATGTTTTTCATACAAGCATGTTATGCCATACCAAATTTGGTCTCAATACCATTATCGGAACGGTCAGGGCAGCTAAATGTCGTAGGCGGCAAGATAGATAAATACTCTCAATGTCGCCGAAGTTGTCGCCAATGTCGCCAATGTCACCGAAGAAATGCTTCGCATTTAAAAGCACCTATTCACGCTGCTGCTACTTATAAAATGTCATCTGGGTACCACTGCGCTGTCAACAACCAGCACAAGAGGAAGAGATTGGTGAGCACAGCACAACGTGGGAATCGTGCTGGTGCGGTGTTTTGCGATTGCACAGATTTTCGTTCACAACGAAAAACGCCGAGCTCCACCGCCTTAGGATAAAATTGCAATCAGCAGCAAATCTACGAGCCGTATGAAGTGCATGAGTAAGTAAACTTATTGTGTTATTCAAGCGTGACTCCAGCTGTTTCACCTGACAGCAGCGATTTTCATGCAGTATGCATGTAGTATGAGGCACAAACCTGTTGCCGTACCCTTTCGCAGGCCGCTTGCCAATAATAGGATATACGTATTAAGACTCACGTGTGGATGCATGCACCGCGCATGTTCAGTACAACTGTAATGCCTAGTTCACACTGAAACATCCGCTTTCTACAGCTATCGAAATTCCCCTGCCACCGAAACGCAGCGCCGTTCGCACTGGACGCGCCCCGCGCCGCCGAATATGCCATCTACCACGGGGTGAACACGCGATGGATGCGCTGTCACCCGGTTGTTGTCGCGGCTCACGAACGCTACTACGCTATCCGGTGGTGTATACTTTGACGATTCTGGTACGCAAAAAGCAAGAAAAGCCAGTACTGCTTACTTTGGTGGCAAGTGGCTGTCTTGTAATGCATGAAGAGCAGAAAAACCACTGGCGCCAGCGGCGTTGGTGGGTTCGTTTTGCTCTGCAAGACCGCAACAAGCTCGGTCACGCCAACAGCAATCTCGGTCACCTGTTTCACGAAATGCGGAGGCGAAGAAGGCACAGAGTAGGTTAAACTTCCGTTGGTTTCAACATTCAGTTACGTGCACTACGTCATAACAAGTAAGTAGGGCTTGGCCGCCATTTTTCAAAATTCCTTGACTAGCGCTGCTATTGGTACGCGGTGGCCGATTCGGCGGCAGACGCCGCGAAAATCGGTCCGAGAACGATCGATGCGGAGAGGGCCCTTTCGGCGGATCTCGCCGCCGCCAAACCGGATTCGGAGCACTTTCGGCGGCCAGAATGCTCAGTGTGAACGCGACCTAACGGCCTACTATCTCGATGCGTGAACGGCGCTGAAAGAATGACTTTCGACCCGGTCGAATGGCGACATGCCTTGACTGTCAATGGCCGAATCTACATGTGCTTTCGGCCGGTGTCACCATAGCATTTAAACGTGTTGTTCTGGCTGGCACTTTTGCACCGCGCGTGTGTTCCGAGTGCCCAGCAGGACTGGCAAATACTACACATGTGGTGCAGAACTCATCATTTCACAAACAATGCCATAAACTCAAATCGACAAACACTAAATGAAAAGTCCACGTCCATTGGCTGACCTAAGCGCCCTGAGCTGCATATTTAAGAAGGTGTCCATAGGATGGCGCTACGTATAGAATCACTCCCTCACCCTGACATCCATTTCCTATTTCTTGCTGTGCTATGCTATAAACGATGAATTTTTCTCTCACCCCTTTCCCTCCTAACGCTCCCACCACTTCCTCACCCTTACTTTCATTTCAAATGTTTTGCTATGCTATGCTGTGAACGGTTTAGCTAGGAATTACCCTCTCACCCCTTTCCCTCCTAACTCTCTCATCACTCCGCCTCCCTTTCAGTTCTCTTTCCCTATCCATTTTTATATTACTATGTTACACTTGGATGTGTAGCTGGTCACACAAACTGGCACAACGAAAAGCTTAAAAAACTTTGTTGTTTAAAACGGTGCAAAGTTTACTTGTGTTAATTTTTTGTGCAGCTGAGGGTTGGTCCACACATCCAGCAAGTAAAGACAGCGAGAAGTTGCAGCTTGGACGCCGCCACCACTGTAACTCTTGTAACTACAAGACTCGTAGCGTGGGTCATATGAAAAATCACGTTAGCGTTCACACGGGTGAGCGACCGTTTCAGTGTCACGTGGGTCCTCAGAGCTTCCCAAGGAAAGTCACTTTGGTAGGTCACGTACGTGCCCACAAAGGCGCGAGGCCACATAAGTGCCACCTCTGCCCTCAGAGCTTTTCACAGAAAGTCAATTTGGTACGTCACCTGTGCATCCACAAAGGCGAGCGATTACACAAGTGCCACCTGTGTTTCCGGAGCTTCTCTCGAAGGTCCACATTGAGAGAGCATCTGCACTTGCACACAGGAGAACGACCGTTGAAGTGCCCAGTATGTCCTCAGACGTTTGTGCGGAACAGCAACCTCAACAAGCTTTTGCGTAGGCACGGTCAGAAGTGAATGCTTATGTGGAATTCCTGGTGACTTCTCTCTTTGAAGGTAAATACTGCTACATCTAACTGGGTGCTTTACAGCACTTTGACAGTAATAAGTTTTTTATGAAAATTCTGGTGATAAGTCTATAAGTGACATCATAGAACAAAATCCTGACAGTGGCAACAGTATCTCAAAAGGGGCCACGGCTAAATGGAGCTTTGTCAGTGTACTTATATTCAGGCCATATATGAAAACTCTGGTGAGAAAAATGTAATGCTAAGTCTTTCATTTAGCTTGCCTTGTATTTGCACCATTGTTTCAGTTTGTAAAACCTTAGCAGTTATTGAATATATTGTTACTAAACCATGATCACTCTGGTACCACGAATGCAGGCACCTGTTTCATTAATGGGACAGATTTTCGTTTATAGACCCCTCTCAGTAAAATAACTTTCTACTGCATTACCTGTCTTCTGTTCTTTTATTATTTTTATATATTCTTTCCTACATCTAGTTTTTGTCAAATGCTCGTGAAGGCATTTGTTCACTTGACATATTTCTTCCCTCATTAAGACAAGTACATATGTCCTCATCAGACGAGCGCTACACTAGTTTATTGAGGAAGAAAGCCACTTAAGAGGTAAATAAATCAGAAGTGCTTTTTCCATGCTTGAGGTTTTTTTTCTAACTTTTGCACTGGTTCACATTTGGCCTTGTTTTGTGAACAAACGCTTGCATTGTCTTGTGTTGCGTGGAGCGTCTTTTTTTTGCCCGCATTATGCGGTGGAGGTTCGCAACAAGTTTCAGCTTTTGCGAAATGTAGGTGCATCGACTAGCCTCAGCTTTGTAGTGTTGGCTGATCTATGGCTTGAGATTATATTAGTTCAATCAAGTCTCCTTGCGAGCTGTCCATGTAGGCAACACTGTTGTATATACAGATCTGTAAATTTTTTACAGTTATGAAACTTTTTGATCCGCAGCCTTTTTTTTAATTTACTAATGACGACCTGTAAAATAAGCATGTAGGAGTTTTCAAAAGTTGTTGGGACTTGCAGACTGCGAGCTTTAAGGGCATACCTTTGTCCTCATCTTGACCACTCAGCAACAGAATTGCCCACTTGCCCACTTCGGCTGAACAGTGCTTATGGAAACAATTTACGATATCGCATCGATGAAGTCAACAGTCCATATTGCAGTAACTGTGGCTCCATAAAAACTCTAAAACGTATCTTGTTCTAGTGCCGAGCGTGCGCTTTATGAACACTGCATGCATATGAACACTGCATGCTATGAACACTGCACCCGAAGAACTTTATCAGTTGATTGTGTCCTGCGCCCTTTTTCCAGCTTCATGCAACAGTCATGCGATGAAACTTTACTTTTATTCGGGTATTTAGACAACCTTTGTCAGGTAGACAGATTGTAAGGGCACGTTGAAAACTCGTAATAAGTCATGCTGTCAGCACATGTCCCCACCCAAGAGACAAACAAATGTCTGTACATTTACTTTTTTTTCTTTCCATTTCAATTCTCAATACTTTTTCTCTTCTGGCCTTTCAGTCCCCAATCCCCTTCACCACACAGATTAGCAAGTCAGCGACACACACATGCTGTCTAAATTCTCTGCTCTTCAATAAAGAGCTCTCTCTTTCTCTCCCAAAAATGCGAAGCGTGGAAGCTTCACAGGAGGAATGTCCACGTTGTTCACGCTCAATCACATCTCACGGGGCGAAAAAACACAACGAAATTTCAAGATCTTATACTCACTGAGAGTATTACGTAAATGTGGTGTCCTACGGGATTTTTTGGCAGCGTATGCCTTTTTTTAGTCTCTGTGTACTTTCTTATAGATTTGGTGTATTTATGTACCTCGTTTGAGAAGGCATTCTGTAACTGCCTTCTATGCTTGCACTTCTAGCTTTTTTACCGTTTGTGTCTAGTTATTTCAGTTCTTAATTTCAATAAGTGTTGTAGATTGCATTTATTTTTTGTCGTTGTTAGTGTTATTTCTTACCAAATGTATACTAGCCAATTGCCAAGATTGCACTTTTTACCGTTACTTTCACTGTTATTTTTCCAATTTATTGTAATGTCCTTGTTGAGCGCCTTTAGGGGTATTCTGAAAAAAAAAGTCTTAAATATTTTGATGTGCAGAACTTTATGTATTCTGAAGTGATATTGCACTGTTAGTCATGATTACCCACAAAAAAATATATGGTATAGATTGCAAGGTTTGAGAGGACCTTTTAAAATGTGTTTTCTTCTGAGTTTTGAGGATCTTTGTGTGTCAAGTTTCTGTAATATGGGTAATTGTTTGTAGCTTTTTCAGTACGTGATGAAGTAGTCTTGCAACGTTTCACTGTATAAGTACTTGTTTGCTGTGATCAATTGTTTAACAGTCTTATTGCTAAAGTATATTGTATCACATTATATGATTACCAAGAAGTATATTGCTAGGTAATATTTATTATTGTCGATTGTGCAAGATTTTCCAGGGCCCTAATAAAATTCCGTATTGTGTTCATGCATTGATATTTTGTGATAATTCATACCTGCATGAAACTTTTTGAACTGATTTTTTGTTGTTTGTGTTCAATACCCGAAGGCAAACTAAGTTGTGGCTTCAGTGCATAAATCCACTGTTGCCATATTATTTGATTATTCTGACATACTTTAGTGTTCATATTTCTGAGAATAAAGTGGTTTTCTTATCTCTAAATTTGTCTAGCTGTGGCTTTTAGAGAAATCTAGGAATCCACTGTAGTGCTTGTGGACATAGAGTTCTGCTTGAAAATAGTGAATAAAATGTTTGTAGGAAAATAAATCTGGAGAAAGCTCAATCTAGCAACTTGCTTCCATCGAAACACGAGCAAGCTGCTCTGCTGCATGGCGAACGAATGATATGTTGTAGGCCAACGCTGATTAAGGGTGGTTGCTTCTAAAAATCCTCTTGGTGTGATGAATCTGTACTAGGTATCCGCAGATTCATTTCACAACACGAGGCTCTTGTAAAGAACTCAAGTAGAAATGTATGAGCGTATTTAAATCTTGCAGCATTGTAGAAATGAAACTGTAATGGTCATGAGTGTATGTGCAAACCTGAACTGAGCATTATAGCTTCATAAGTAGTACACCCTCTATGGCAACCGGCAGTTAAAATGTTCTGTTATGCTTGAAGGTGCGAGTTTAATACCCAGGCATGACAGTCACACTTCGGTGGGGGAGGGGGGTGCTGTGTGACAGCATCGAGGCACCGCGGTCCAAGGTAGTGTGCCGTCCTTCACTGCGGCATTTCTCGCAACCTTATTGTGGTGTCAGCAGCAAGTAGAGATCTTGACACCATGGATGTGGTCATTATTTGCACTGCACTACTGCAGTGGCTAAGATATTGCCACGCAAGTTTGTTGTTTCCAAAAGTGATCACTTTTATATTAAGTTCATAAATTTGCTGCCTCGGGGACTGCGTGTAGACCTGTGCGCCGGTACCGAAATGGCCGAAGGCGGACTGCTGGTATTTTCATCTGCGGCGGGGGCGCGGGGCCCCCCGGATCGGCGACGGTGCGATGCGGGGGGGGGGGGAGATGAGAAGGTGAAAATTGAAGAGTTAGTGGGGATAGGGTCAGGCCCCTCGAATTTTGAAAAAAGAATTCGTTCTCCCCGAAAGGGCAAAGCAATTAACACGATAGCGCCATGTCTCAATGTTTTTTTTTTTACTTACAAATGCAGCTGTCTCAGTTTTTGCAACACAGCAGGCGTAAATACCTTGAAAAAAATGAGAGTTAACAAAATGCATTTTTACGCAACCATTTTATCTAAATGCTCAGCATCGAGTTTGCAAAGCAGAGAGAGCAAATAGCGAGAGAAGGACCGGGGAGGCACTGCACCTACCCTCTGTTAGACGCTCTCCACACACGAAAGAACTCCACCGAGGATGGATGGATGGATGGAAATGACTGTACCCTTTAGATCGGGCGGTGGCTGGCGCCACTAAGCCGTAATACTTAATGAACCAAAAACTAAATTATTTTTTTCTTAAAATAGGGAGGTTGACGCCTCGTACTTTGCAATGAAGGGTTTAATTTTAACTCGTGCCTTGATATTAGCCACCAATCAGATAACCTACTTCTTGTCAATTCTACCCGCTTATTGTCTATTTTGCCCTCTCTGTCCCTAAACCCTCAGTGCTTTGAAAAACTCTGCACCATCATCCTGAACTATAGGGTGAAGCCCTTTGGAGAACATTATCAAGTGTTTGGCAGTTTCCTCTTCTCCACACGCACTGCATACCGTGTCTACCCCTTCGTATTTAGCCAAACATGTCTTGGTTCGCAATACTCCCGTCCAGGCCTCAAACAGTAGAGAACTAACCCGAGTATTATCATAGATACTTTCCTTGGCGATTTCCTGCTTAAAAGTTCGATAGATCTCTAGTTCGGACTTCTTAATCATGCCAATTCTCCACATATCGCTGTCAGCTTGCGTCACCTTCTTCTTAACCGATCATTCGTTTTGGTTTGGTCCCCTGCTGTTTTCTAAGTATTTACCAGTCAATTTTCTGGTTCGCTTCCTGCATTTTGTATCGACATTCTTCATGTACAAGTAGCTGAATACCTTCCTAGCCCAACGCTTCTCCCCCATTTTTTTCAATCGCTTCTCAAATTTATCTTGCTGCTAGCTTCCCTGCCTTCAAATGATTTCCATCCCATATCACTTTGTACTCCCTGATTTGGTGTATTGCCGTGAGTTCCTAAGGCAAGCCTGCCTATTCCACGTTGCTTAATTTTTCATTTTGCTTGAACTTCTAATCTCATGCACAAGACTGCATTTCCGAACGTCAGACCAGGAACCATGATATCTTTCCTTATTCCTCTCACAACATCATACCTATTGTAATTCCACAGTGCCCTGTTTTTCATCACCGCTGCATTTTTGTTACTTTTAGTCAATACGTATATTTCGTGTTGCTTTAAGTACTTGGCCTCATTGCTTATCCATACGCCCAAATATTTGTAATTATCTTTTATCTCTAGCGTGACCTCCTGTATTCTAAGCTCACTACCTTCATTATCATTAAAAATCATGTCTGTTTATTTTTCTTTACTGAATCCTAAATTTAACCTATCTCCCTTCTTAGCGCAGATGTCCATCAATCTCTGCAAATCTTCCTAGTTGTCAATCATTAGCACTATATCATCTGCGTACATCAATGCTAGTAGTGTCTGTTCAATGATTTTTCTTTGCTTGACGAAAGAGAGGTTGAAGGCAAGTCACCTTCCCTCTCTTTTGGCCTCCAGTCTTTGAAGGTACATCTTGGATAACAAGGGTGACAGAAGACACCCCTGCCTAAGCCCCCGTTTCGCCTCTGCAGACTTGGATACCTGTTTTTCTTACTTTACAACTTTCTTGTTACCTTTAGAGATATCTTTTAAAAGATTAGTGACTCCATCTTCCACACCTAGTGTGTCCAGTATTCCCCACAAGTCCTCTTGAACCACGCTATCGTACTCTCCCTTAATATTCAAGAATGCTAGCCATAGGGGCCTGTGTTCCTTTTTTTGCTATTTCGATGCACTGTGTCAGTGAGAACAGATTGTCTTCCAACCTACTGAATTTCCGAATCCCATTCTGCAGTTCCCCAGCACTGTCATCCTATATTCATGTCTGCATTTTTTTCCATTATAATCTGCATCATCAGCCTATAGACCACTGATGTCACTGTTATAGGACGGTAGTTGATTATGTCCGCTTTGTCCCCCTTTCCTTTATAGATCATGCTCGTCCTGCGAAGTTTGAATCCATGGGGGATTTCATCATCGATTATTATTTTGCTCACTGCTTTTCTCAAAGACTGCTTAGCCTTCAGACCTAATGTCTTTATCAGGATAATTGGTATGTCATCTGGGCCTGTTGATGTACTACTATAAGAACACTCTTCTCAGCCCTTTCCCACTCTCGTTGTGAAAATGGAGCCACTGCACCACTTGATTCATCCTTGTCTATTGTGGTGCCTAAAGCGCTTTTTTGTTGAAATTTTTCTGTCACCCTTGTTTTTATATATTCAATAGCTTCGTCCCCTTCTAGCCTAGCATCTTAAGCTGTAGTTATAAACTTCTGCTCTAGGCCCGTCTCATTTCTTAGGGAGTTTAGATGGTTCCAAAATTTCGCAGCGGCCTTTCTATCTTTATTATGTACGTCTGCTAGCCACTGGGCTCCTTTTCTTCTACTCTTTTCATTGATCAGAAGGGATGCTTCCTTTCTACAACTTAGAAAGATTTCCGATTTTCTTTCAACATCATCTGTTGGTTCACCCTGCTGCTTAGCATGTCTGTGTACCCTAGAGGCTTCCTGACGTTTTGCTATGGCTTTCCTAACTTCTTCATCCCACCAACTTTTGTGTTTGTGTGTTCTTTTCCGGGGTGACTTGTCACGTACCTTACCAAGCTTTCGCTCATACAGTCTAATTAGATTTGTGTATGTCCACACTTTTATTATCCTCAGTGAATACTTTCTTAATTTGTTTAGTGCCAATTGATATTTACCTTTCTAATTGAAAATTTTTCTGTAGTTGCTCCTCTTGTCTCTTTCCCAGTCTCACTGCTCTTCCAAAACTAAGCTTGATACGTTTGTGATAACTACCCAGACTTCTGGAGCCATCTTCATCTATGTGCATTCTTCTGAGCTTATCATATATACCAAGTGACATCAGTGCGTAATTTATTGTCGACTACAGCCTTCCTACCTCTCATGTTATTTGCCCTTCGCACTTCTCGGTACTATTGCAAATGATCAAATCATGCCTTTCACGCATATCCATGATCATTTTGCCTGTTGAGTCGGTATACCCATCTCTATCTTCTATGTGCGCATTCATATCTCCTAGTATAATTATCTCGCACTCTCCTCCTAATTTCTCAACATCATTTAATATACACTCTACCATTGCCTGATTTTCTGTTCTGGTTTTTGCTCTCGTCCACAAGTACACCAAACCAAAAAGTGTCCTTTGCCCTGCCACTTTTTCTTTTAGCCATAAATGTTCCTTGCACTCTTGCTTGACCTTTTGCCAGTTTGTACATTTATGAATCGATGCCCCAATACCACCCCCATTTCTTCTGCCTTCTGTTTTAATACAATATTCCCACGCGTAGTCCGGATTGTTAGGAGGTTGTTCCATATCCTTGAGATGTGTCTCTACAAAACCATATACCATTGGCCTCTCCTTTCTTAGCTGTTCCTCTATCTCTTCCCACTTCAGCTTGTTCTTGCCACCCTGCATGTTGATATACCCTTTGTATGAATTGGCTCGGCGCTCGTGGCCACCCCTATTTCTACCCCGGACTCTACCTATCTTACACACTGGTGCCACTTTGGAATCGTATCTGTCCATATTACTGTCGAAGAGTACTCCCTGGTTGTTTTCCTCGTTACTAGCTAGCCCGCACCCCGACGGGCCCGCGTGCCCCCCCCCCCTCACAAAAAAAGCTAATGCGCGTCCTGCAAGTCGCTAACCCACCTCTTCACCTAGTCGCCCATCGAAGTGAATTCTGTCTCGTTGAAAACAACGCAACCTATGCACCTCTCTGTTTATTTCCACCACCTCAAAGCCTTTCTTTCGACTCATCTGCCTTATCTCTCGGTTTGCGTTGACAACCGCTCTTTGTAGGTTGTCGTCACGCACCGGCACCTCCGGTATTGTGCACACCCTACTGAAACGTTCCGTATGATGCGGAGGCCTCAAGTACGGAATTATTGGAATATGGAAGACGTATGATGCGGACTCCGCATAAGACATTTGATGCGGACTCCGCATAAGACGTAGGATGCGGACTCCGCATCCTATGGAAAGACGTATCATGCAGACATTACTGAAATGTGTGCATGTTACGTCTGAATCTAGTGCAAAGCAATATAATGTCTAAATTGAATAGACGTCCACATCTTGAGTACATGCAATACTGTGTACAAATCACAATATTTCTTAAATGTGCATGATGAGGGATTAAATCATCGGCATCTTTCTAATTGTCGTGATGAGGAAGCAAAATTACCTTTTGAATAAAATACATTACAAAACTACTAAATTAACATGCTAGCGATCATAAATGGTGGTTACATTGCAACACAGTAATGCATTGTTCTAAGCCAAACTTAAAGAACTTATAAAGTTATTATTATCAATAGAGAAGCATTATTATACACATCAGCCCTGCTACAATCAATATATTTTTTTATTTGTCTGTATGCTCCAGCTGTGAATAGTGACATTGCAGTGTTGATTGTACACAAATGAGGTGACTGCACCGTAACTTCACGAGCTCCACCTAAGCCACAGAATGGTGGCACGAAACACAATGTAACAGCAATTTTAGAACAAAATGTTCAAACATAAATAATAATCATAGCACTGTGAAAGTGTGGCGCTGTGTTTATCTCATGAACGCCTTGTGGAGATCGGCAAAACGCTGCTTGAGGCTCCGGCACCACTGTAAATTTGGAAGGTCACTGCCATAGAACCTATGTGTCCTTCATAGGCACCTGAAAATGAAAATAATTGGCACAAATAATGTCAGAGACACATGTTAGCACATTAGTTCACATGCACAAGAAATATAACACACAGAATGAAACTGAAAATGTAAGGCACACAATCCTTCATGTTATGCATATGTGAATAATAGAAGGAATGAGTGTATAAATTAGTTCTGCCACATCAAAGAAAACAGCATGCTTATCACAGTGAAAATAACTAGGTTGTCACGATTTTCAATGGTAGAGATAATCGATTATTTTGTCCTTATGAAATTATGATTTGAATGCTTTCTGCACAGTAAAACTTTAGGAACTGCAAGTGAAAGCTCTCAATGTACATTTATTATCGTGTGCATGTACATCTGCTGCCTTTATGCTATACAGTTTGTGCACAAGATTGGCATCTTGAACAATTTTGAGAGTTAAACCTATGCAACTTATGAAGGTTAAAATCAAAATGAAAGCAAGCAGGACCAGGCAGGTGCCATTAAAAATCTGTGCAAGCCAGATAACTATAACCGAACTGCACACATATAGAGGAGCAAGAGTAACAGAAATTCGGCTGCTGACCCGCAGGTCGCGGTATCAAATACCGGCTCCATTTCCGATAAAGGCAGAAATGCTGTAGGCACGTGTGCTCAAATTCGGGTGTACGTTAAAGAACCCCAAGTGGTCGAAGTTTCCAGTGCCCTCGACTACAGCGTCTCTCATATTCGTACAGTGGTTTTCGGATGTGAAACCACACATATAAATCAAGAATAACAGAAATAAACTGCCAACAGAAAAGTTGGGTGCATGTGCTATCTGTAAGTGCTTACACCTTACAACATACAGCATGCTCATTCCATTTTAAATACCGATATTGAAAATAACTGCTCTATTAGGAATGTAAAAGGTAAGGTAGAACTGAACGACTCTACAAAAAGTGACCCTATTATGACATCACGTTTTCTTAAACCAAAATTGACTAAGACTCTGAAATATGAATATGCAAGAAAAATGTTCAAAAGAACAATCAAGTTTGAAGTCATAATTTTTAATATGGCTACTATGACTGTAACCAAGAAATCGACCTCAACATGGCTAATGTTAGTTTTTAAGGCCTATGTTCACTAGACAATGAAATATACCACAAAAAGCACAGTGTTTAGGCAAAGCACCACACAAAAAAGAAAGCCGTCCTTTTTGTTATTACCTACAATGCCTTTAAAATGGTATTTTTACCTCTACTTTCCACTTTTTATCTAAGTAACTGGTGTGAAACAAGTTAGCTGAAAATGCACTGTGCCTCCAAAACCTGTTGGTTGAATCTGAATTTTTAAAAAATGGTGAAGCTTGCACTAAATTGGCTCCACAAGCCTTGGAACAGCCAGACTGCATGACTCTTAGGACTACTTTGGTTACTTGTGTTTTGTTTTTGGGCCTAAGCATAAAGACAAGGGCTTAACTTAATTGCTGCTAATAAACAAATGCTTTTGAAATTGCTCGAGCGTCAAAGGATGCTCAGACATTTGTTGTTTTTCGCACTGGGCTATTCTACACCAAACATACAAACCATACTGCCTGGCGACCATCACAGATGTATAGTTTAAAAAATGATGGTAATTTACTCTTCTGAAAATAGTTATTTGCAGAAATTTTTTGAAGAAAAAAAAGTAGTGGTCACGTGGGTATCTTCAGAATTTCGCAGAATGTCATGCGGGTGTTATTTGTGAGAAAAATTCCGAAGTACCGCTTTTTCTTGCCATATAAAATTTGATCTACATATTAAGTAAAGGTGCTTCTCAAAGTATTTGAAGCCGAGTAACATTAGTGCAATTTTTTCGCTACATAGGCTTTGAAGAATTCAGCTGAACTGTTTATTGTTTGCATTTCTTGTATGGCAATACTGCACTATGTATGAATATTTGAGCCAAAAATACTCACTGCACAGAAGTTATATTTCATGAAAAAAAAATAATGTTAGGTCCAGATTACAAATATCACTATATAATCGTTTTTGTCCACATTGAGATGCAATTTGAGCTGTGTGTTTGTCTAATTGATTGATATGTGGGGTTTGACGTTCCAAAACCACCATATGGTTATGAGAGACGCCGTAGTGGAGGGCTCCGGAAATTTTGACCACCTGGGGTTCTTTAACGTGCACCCAAATCTGAGCACACGGGCCTACAACATTTCCGCCTCCATCGGAAATGCAGCCGCCGCAGCCGGGATTCGAACCCGCGACCTGCGGATCAGCAGCCGAGTACCTTAGCCACTAGACCACTGCGGCGGGGCATGTGTGTTTGTCTAATTGAAAATTACTTTTATGTGTAAGTTGAAAGCAAATAAACAGTTAATGTTATATGGCAAGTGTTATCATTACAATTTTTGTTTAAATGAGGAAAATGATTTTTGAAGTCTCCTATTGAGGGCCATGGGGAACTTCGGAACGGAAGCTGTCGTATATCAAATGCAAAAAACAGCCATCATACGAAAACTTCAAAAATTCATTTCTACTTTAAGACAAGGTGTAATCATATAACTTGCCATATAAAGAGAACTGCTTCCTTGCTTTTGATGTGGCAAAAAAATTGCACTAATATTACTGAGCTTCACGCACTACACACAATCACCTTTACTTAATACCTAGACCGAATTTGGTGTAGAAGAGGCGTATTTTTGAAACACTTTTTACTTTTTACAAAAAAAAAACACCCAGAAGACATCCTGGGAAGTCCAGAAGGCACCAGTGTGGCCTAATATTTTGTTCTCTGCGATATATTTTAGCATTTTTGCTGTTTTCAATACAGTAAACGAGCACAATTTTTTTTTCAGAACACATTTAGGACGGTTGACAAAATGGCTGGGATGTTTGATGTGTAATTGCCTCACTGCCAGCATTTATTCTTCCGAAGCTCGAGCTATCACCTCTCTGTTACTGCCTCCCTCATATACAATGCCTGCATAGGAAAGAAAAAGAAAAAAAGAAAGCCAGGTCCGACAAAGTTCACAAGGCAAGATATTTTCATGTTTGATAAATTCATTACCATAAACAGCAGCAAAATAACATTCATTTTGAGTAGTCCAAGACACAAGCTATATACCAGCATACTAAGAGCCAAGCACAAACTTTTCATTTGAACATGTGTGGTGATAGACAGGAAGCACTTATTGCAAGACTGATCAGTCTGTAATTAACTGAATGAAGTACAATGCACTGTTCAATCCAACATCACATAGGCATCTTTGCTATAGCAAAACCATGTGTCATTGATTCATGCACTAGATGGAACAATGCAAATGTAAAAAAAGGTGAAAAAAGAAAACAAGGGAAAAAAAAGAAGAAAAGTGGGGATGCAAAGTAGGAGCAGTGTAACACTACTTTTACTTTGCATCCCCCTTTTCTTTCTTCTTTTTTTTTTCTTTTCTACCACCTATCTTTTTTTTTGCTTCCCTTACCCCCCAACCTCCGACAGGAGAACGCTTTGTATCAGCGCAACCTAACTTGAAAAGAAGCAAGCGCTGCACTCTTCTGCGTTATAGGTTTTTTTTTTTCAGACAAACATTTCCAACAGGCACACACGCCTACACCAAAAGCTGATGTCATTACTGACCCCATTTAGACTAACACGCCAACGATGACAAGGTGACTTCTAAAAAATAGGTCCTCCTATCGCAACATCGGCCAGCCTGTCTGAAACACTTCTACCGTTCACCCTGATTACCCCACTAGATGTTTCCATCTGTCGACTCACATCTTCATTTTGGATAACATTAAGACGAGCTTACATTGATGAATACGCACGAAAGTTTATTGATGTATCACGTATCAGATTAAGCAACTCTGTTAAAAAATTAATTATAACTTGCTTCCAGGCTTTTTATACTGTAGCCTGAAACTTCGTAATGTCTTCTATGCACATGAACCAGATTGACAACGTAATGCACAACATGCTTAAGAATACTGCGAGAAACAAGATAACGACAAAACGACCAGCCACCCAAATTTTTCGCTGTACATGTTTATAAAATGTTCATGTACCCCAAACGAGGTGCTTATGACACAAGCCGAAAAAACCTACAAGTAGGGCCTCGGAGCCTTCTGGAAGTAGACGTGTTGCATTTTTTCTGTGGAGGGCCTTACACCCATAAGTGAGGAACAAAACTCCTGTATAATGAAGAATGTTGGCAGCTATCAGTTATAGAAAAACCTAATGCAGCTAATCTTCCCCAACACATCTGTACATTTAGAGAGGTGACGTAGCTTCTGTGATTGTGGCAGTAACTCCAACAGGACCAGTGCGAAAATTGGCACTACTTGGCTAGACAAATGTCCAAACATGCCTGTCCGACTCCCTCTAGTCATCCCGGCTGAATCTGACACATGATTTCTTAACTGCTGGCTGGACAAAAACAAAACCACTCAAGCACTCACAATACACAGCGTGAAATTTCTCTGGAGTGGTCAACTTCGTCTTCTGCGATGAAAGAGCAGCACAGTGTACATATAAGGCACTCCTTGCAACGGTTTTCAATGCCACGCAGTGACCTTGCTGTTCCTGTCGAAGAGAGCTTCGGGAGCTTGGAGGGTGCTTGCTCTTTTCTGGGGGCTGCTGCCGCTCCTCGTTTTCTGCTCAAGGTCAACCTGCACAAAGTTGTAACGAGGCTTTAAGAGTTGTATATATTGATATACAAATTTTCGCTGAACACACATTTCCTCGTGGCACACTGAGAAATTTCTTATAAAACCTAATGCCTCGCATATGCAAACATTTACAATCGATCCGAAGATGCACGCGACTCTAAAGGAGCAAGTTTGTTACGTAGTGTATATAAAGAAAGGTCATTCAGCACAACTACAACTACAGTTGCACACGAAAAACAACATTTTACACGATCCTGTTTATTTACATGGTCCATTTTATTTTATTTACACGGTTCATTTTACGCGGTCCTGTTTTACAAGATCTGGTCTGCATGAACTCTTGAACCGGGCACCATATAGGTTGAACGACACACACAGAGTTTGGGACAAACCTAGTTTCCCGTGGAGCATCCTCTTGCACTATAACAACACATCTCAATCTAGTTAGTTGGTCAGAACGAGCGGAAAACAGCTCGCACTTGAAAAGCACGGGCCGAAGGAATGACGCCTGCACCTAGTGCTCCCTGTACATTCTCATTGAGGGTGCAGTTTTCACCTTATCCTTATGCAATTTCGCATTTATAACATTGTTTGCTGCATAATCTTTGTGGCATTAAAGTGTGTGATACCGTCTTGTGTATCCCATGTAATTTATAAAAATAGAATGCAAGATAGCTTGATTCAAAAATAACAAAGTGCATCCAGCGCCATGTCCTGTAGCCATTCTTTAGGCAAGTGGCAGAATGATTTATTCTTCAAAACATATCTTACTTGTAACCACTACAAGAGCTAACTCGTACACTGGCACATTCTGTTTGCCTCTTCAGATTATAAGGTACCTTTTTTACACCAGAAAATCTTCAAGAAGAAGGAAAAAAAGATAACCTGCCCTGTACAGGGACCGAGCCTGCGAACTTCGAATAACATGTCCGATGCTCTATCAACTGAGCTACCATGGCGGCTATTCCTCTTCCATTTTGCACGGTATATATGTGCATTTATTCATGGAAGAGTCAGTCAGCGCTGCCTGTTACCATTATGGCGAGTGTGGGACACCTTTTTTTTGCCCACTGGCAATTACATTACGATTGCAATTACGTTACGATTACTTCCGATATCCCTATACTTCTTTGGCAGCATTATGCATCTGTCAGTTCTCAGAAAATCTGCTAGTCACAGGAGGTGGCAATGGTTCGCCCTCCCACCTAAATGCATGTACTTGAACACATGCACAACTGATAAAAAAACAAAAAAAAACAAGTCACACTCCGCTAAGATTACTGAGATTCACTGTTTCAGATTCATGAGTAAAGGAAAGAACTATAAATTTAAGGGTTTGTTGTCTTTGTTGAACACATTATAATGAGAACTAGCAGAAAATGATGCCAAACAAACTATAGGAGATGTTATCAAAAGTAACTTTAACAAAATTGTGAAAAGAAAAGGGAACAAAAACGTACCTTGGCAACGTTTTTTGACAATTGAATTGACATTACTTTTTATAACATCCCTTTATTTTACAGGGTACAGTTGTCGGGTAATTCTCATTATTAGAGTGGTGAGGAGGCTGACAAAGAAAGTATATGGCATTGATACTTCTTTTGAACACCTAAAAGTTTGAGGACCTTAAAAGAACGGAAGCTACTTTGAGTAGACCAGAATATTTAGTTGGAGTGAAAAAAAAACGTACACACATTTTTACCAGTCTTTTTAACACATTTTGAGACATAAAAGTGTATGCTGCCAGTAATGTTAAGTACCATTACTTTTGTCGCAATATGCACTGTAGCAGGTGTAGTTAGAGTGGTGATAGTGGAGGATAAATCAAGCACGCCACCAACTGCGTTCAAATCAATGGTCGCGTATTTTAAAAACAAACCTGCTGTATAGTAAAAAAATTTTAGAGCATTTATGATTTTATCCAAATCAAGATAAACCGACTGGGTAAGCAAACCATTTGCATAAAATCAAAAGGCATAAAGTGATTCGTGTATTATAACTATGTGAACAATTTCAGCAACGCCGGGCAAAGTGACAACAGTTCTATAAAAAACCCCTCTCATTATAACATGCATGAAAAGCACCACACCAGAATATTTTATAGTGCATGTAATATCGAGACTACTAGACTGTCTATTGACCTTTTAGAAGAAGGATACCTCCTTCACGTTCAAGGGGCAACCACTTAGCCTTTTCCTGAGCTTTTCTGTGAATATTTCCTGAATTTCAGATATCATTAGGATTGATTAAGAGTGAACAGATTTTGCTTCCGCATTGAAACCTAGTTCTGTATGTAACTGCAATTATGGGTGCCAAACCACCTCCAAATAATTTTTAACATTTAACTCATTTTTTAACTGCAGCAGCACAACTACCTATGGGTGCCCAAAAAGTAGCTAGAAACAATATCTTTACCTCTTTGAGTCTTTTGGAAGTGTTCAGCTTCTCAGTGCTCACCTTACAACATTTGTTTTAAATACGTGTTTGTGTGCCCACTGCTCTTGCTCCTTGTACAGTGAGGAGAGGCACATGGCAAGAAGAGACAAGAAAGAAGCATAGCGAAAAAAAGCGAAATAAGCGAGGACCTCTTTTGTATCGTACAATGTGTGTAACACTACTATTGCGACAACATATAGACAAATTATCACGGCTATGCATCCATTGTAGAGTCATACACAGCTGCAACACCACGACTCAATTTCAACCATGTGTTGGTTTAGGATCCCTTTATAGTGGCAAGCTAATGATATGTGCATTTGTTTGGCACATACAAGGAGTAGCCGGCGCCATAAAGGTGCGCCAACATCTCCTTATATATCATATCAATAAAAAAAATGTTTGGCACATATTAAGATGCAGTGAAATGTGATATGGTAATCTCATTTAGAATGCACGTCACGTGGCTTCATTGTATATGTGGCCACAAGTAACACTGATTGCAAAGCAATATGGCAGAGCCTAAACAGACGTCACCGATCACTCCAATCTGAACTTGCCTTTGCTACTTGCCCATTATCATCCCAGCAAAAAATGAATAATTGAATCGGCTACAGATAAGTGCTAGCCTATGCTAAGGACCAAGTATGAAGGGTGTTTTGTCATTACTGAGATCAGTTATTTGTTCAAGAACACTTGCTGTCAAACACAAATACATTGCTGTCGAAGAATCAAGACTCAAATATAAAGCAAAAAGAAGTGTCTCTTTAAAAATTGCAGGCCACAAAAAGCAAGATAAATACTTGATATACTTGGGATGTAAGGCACGCACAAGAGGTGCTGCCATATTATACTTTTTCTTGTGTTGAAACCTGCTTGCTTTACTCACCCAACACATCTGTAAAGATGCCGTGAAAACACCAAGGAGCTGATGCAGCAAGGTTGAACACATGTCCAGGGATTCCACCATTCCTAAGCAGCCCTACAGCCTCAACAGTCCTGCAACCATTTGTAAGATAAATATAGTTCTACCCAAAGTTCTTGGTTTACAGACACACATGCAAGACGCATAACCACTCTATAGGAAGTTTGCATGATAATGCGCTGGGTAGCAAAACGGATGCCAATATCAAGTATCCCGGCCTGCCGCATCTTTCTTTCTGTTCTTAATTAATCAATCCATGGTTAATAAATGTTCCCCCAATGTGAAGTGTACTGGCCGTCCGGTGAAGAATTGCAATGTATTTAAAACACAGTCCCTTTCATGGCAAGTAAGCATGCAATAGCGATTTGTCAGCTGTTCGAGAAAAGAGCATGAAGTTTAGCTAAAACCAATGTTTTTTAAAAAAACCATTCAATTTGATATAAAAGTTGTGAGCATTATGTGAAGGAACACGGATTCATGTTTAATCAATGATTTCTTATAATGTACATATATGAATGCAACTAACTGAATATGAATTGATAATTTTTGCTTGAGAATTTAGAGTTATGAACACTATCGCACTTGCAAGCTGCATCTTGTCCAAAACAGCGGCAAGATGGGCTAGTTTCTGTAGGTGAGCAGTAATGAGCAGTGTGAAATAACAACAAGAAACACCAGTAACAACAGTATGGGGCAAGCACAGACTGCCAACTGTATAATTTATTGCACAAAAGTTCGCCTGAATATCAGTCAGACAACTCGTGCAAATGAAGGTCCAGTTGGAAATGAACAAGTTACGAAATCAACAATGCCTGCTTTCACTAACAGGACCCTCATTCACATAAAGTATGCAGCGATAGGCCCCTACCGAGGTACGTCACAGCAAGATGTTACTGGCACATGTGAAAGGTGTGGCTGGAAAAACACTCCCGCTGGTGGCCCAGCCCGGTACAGTCGTGCGGTGTTTTGGGGAAGTTTTAATTTTTCAGAGCTTACACTTCACGTTACAATGTCGACATTAGCTGTAGTATGTGTCAGCAAACATCTAGCTGTGTGGTAAACTGTGTGGTAAAATATTTGCCACGCTGTCTGTTTATCTTGAAGAAGTAAGCACACGTGGTGGCCTGTGCAAGCAACAGCGGCATAGTCTTCAAAAATGTGCACTGTTTATTGCGGCATGTAGTGTGCATTGAAAGGTATTGAGAATATTGGTTCAACTGAGAATATTGTGTGTGGTGTGTGCAGTGTTAATAACAATGTGGCTTGTTTGCGAAGACATTAGCACTCATGGCAGGGACCGGTCGATGAAAAAACTTGATTCGACATTTTAGTCAAGGTAAATATGCACTTGACGCGACCATCTGCGAGTAGGTACATCTCGGTGTTTGCGCTGTGTGCAGAAAAAAATTGCATGGTGACCGGGCTGGAAGATACCATTTGCTGAAGCTGCATGTATGAATCGCCCCGACGAGTACGCAAGCCCAATAAAGGTATAACTCGTTTTATCGAAGGCCTCATATGTCTTCATGTAATAAGCAGAGATTCTTGTTTCACATATACTCAGTACCTTTACTGCTCAATATTCAAGAAGTGATAATGCAAACAACAAGTTTGTGTGTTAGGTCCTAAGGGAGCATTGTAAATATGCAAATAAGTTGTAGGTGTCAGATGCAGCAATGTAACTGCACAAAAGATTACGTATATATTAGGCTACAGGTTTAGAATCGCATACATCTCAGTGGTCTATCAGGAACGTCACAAACAACTTCCTTGCCAACCAGCCCTTGCACAGAGGGAGGGAATGGCTGGCACGGTACTCGAAGTGACGTCACACTATTTGCAAACATAGAGGAGATTTCTTACTTAGGCAACAATTTGCACAATATATTTTTTAGATGCAAGACTGTACTCGTCCACATTGATCATACTGATGTCTTTTGTTGTTACTTTGTGCTGTGAATTACTAGGCATTTAGTCACCATGATCTTTAAAAGCTAATTTCAGTGTTCTCTCTCATATTGCTGACAACTGTGTTGTTGCATAAATTGGGCAAAAAAGCAACACAGAAAGGCTGTCACAATAAATACACCAACATGGGTATTCTCCTGCAAACAAAAGTCGGCACTGGTCCTGTCATTACCCGTCTTCCTTCTCTCTTTGCCTTGTTTGTGCTGAAACAGCCAAACACCTGATGAGTTAGATGAGAAATATCAACGCATCAAAACTATAGGTGCTTGCATCAGCAACTACACAACAGCGTGATAACCGCACCCCTGCCACGCAGCAGCGAAACATATTTTGAACATGCTGGCAGTGTATTATTTTATAAAAAGCAACTCTGGCAGATTACAAAATCTCACATTGTGCATGCAAGTTTTCTTCAAAGTCAGGCGTACAATGTAGGTGCTGGCCGGTACATTATTAGTTACAAGCAAAGGCGTCTTGCAGGTACACATGCAGATTGCACGAACACCTCTCTCTCTCTACACTAGACACACACATTATATCTTTCAACAAGCACACGCCACTGTTTCGGGGCATAATAACGCTCTACCGTGAACGTATGCTAATCAACCCACTTAGGCGGTTGGCTAGGTAAATCGAGCCAAGTTACAAATTGTATCGCCCGCGAACGTAAAGAAAATGCTGCTTTGCATCAAATGGCACTGCAGGCTTCGTTTAATCAACAACGTAGCAAGCGCCATGTGCGTCTTCCTCACTACATTGCACATATGAAAAAATCGATCACCATACACATGCATGTTGCGCAGTTGTCTCGAATTAGCTCCAGTAAGGCCGCGCCGATGCGCCAGGGCTCTGCTGGCGTTAGCGTTGTCAAAGCGAATCGGCAACCGCACTCGCAAAGGCGCCTAAGGTTGCCGTTTCACGACGCCTCGTTCGAGTGCGGCAACACACACTTGCACTGAGTGGCATCCTTGTGTACATAAAAAAGTGTCCTCCTTACCTTTAGTTTCTTTCACACTGTCCTGAGGGAAGCGACCACAGGCGTCAGCCATCACCTCGGAGTCCTTCGAGCGCCCGCCCATCCCGCCGATTCTTTGGACGACTCGCACTTGATCCGCACTCGAACAACCGCGGGAATAGGGCGCAATCTTAGCACATCACACGAACGAGAAACGGCGCTTCCTTGCGTAAATTTAACATTTCGTGCTCTCGTGTGTAGCAGCGCAAACACATGAGAGACGCACCGAGACGGCATGCCTACGTTAACAAAGAAGACAAACAACATGTGGCTTTAGCTGTGAATGGATTTGACTTGGATATCTGTGTGAGGAAAATAAAAAAAACATATCTGTCGCTGCTATAAACTGAAAAAAATGCATGTTATCTGGCAAAATAATTTTAAAAGTGATAAACGGTTATTCAAAAAACAAGTTACACCATATGAATATTTTCGCAGGTCTTTGTTTTGTTTTTGTTCTAGCAGACGACAGCCTCCTACTGCTTCTACGACAGACGTAGTGCGGTTTCACGTTCGCTGCGTGTCGCCGACGCAAAGCTCTACAGTAGTGATATCAGAGTTATTAATTTTCAATGAATCATAAGATGGCTACAAAGCAGTAACATTTTGACATAATGCAGTACGCAATCTTTCAAGGTATGACATTTCTTTGCTTTGAAGCAAATCGAAGCAAGCCGGCCGGCGCAATCAGCTGACATCGCCGCTACGCGAGGCATGGTCGTGCGCAATAGCGTCACGCCCCGCGCTCGATTTGTCATCAAGCGATAGAGCTACTAAGTGGAATACAGCTAGATGCAGGGATTAATGGCGTATCACTCTAGTTCCCTGTGGTGGCCGACTCAATCGCAAGAGAGCCCCGGGAAACAACCTTCAACTGCTCAAGCTTCTGTGGGGGTGTAAAAATACTTGTTTTCATCTGCGGCGGGTCAGCAATCTATAGTTGAAAGACATGCGAAAAGCATGTGACGTATATACAATCACAAAACATATGCACACAACAATAGATACGATCGCATATCGTACATAAATATGCCAACACATAACGTGTAAAAAGCCAATTTATATACATAATTTAAACACTGTCCTCTTTAGCGCGAATAGCTCAGCAAGCTAACACACTCAATTGACGTACACGAGCACAACTGAGTGGCGCAGGTTCGAGTCCCGCCAAGTCAAATTTTTTTTTCAACGTTTTTATTGTACTGCTATCTTTTCTAATGCCTTAGGTTTAAAAACAAAATAAAAGCAATATTGCGTTCAAGTACATATGTGGGACTGTGTTTTTTGCGCAACATTATTAGTATTTTTATTTTCATTATTATTTTTTAAGTTATTTTATAATATAACAAAAGTAAGGACTAAGGGGAACTATGGGTCTGCTTGATTGTGAAGGGACTCGAGAAGTAAGAAAACTCAAACAAAAAAATTTATTTGAGATAAAACTGAGCATTTCACAGCCGGGCCAGTTTCTTCAAGGGTAGGCTCTAGGTATGCGCGAGACTTGCTATATGACTCATCTCAAGCTGTGGCAGTGGAGGGAAGGCAATATCACCGAGAAGCAGTTCCAAAATATATTTTGGTTGATGTTTTTTGATTCCTCCAAAATAAGGGCTGCACAATTGTGATCGAGCCAAACCAAGAATTGCGGGCCCGAAGTCATGAGACAGAAAATGAATAATGTTGATTGTTCGAAAAATTGCCCTTAATAAAAGGAAGAGTTATGGAGTGCTACGTAGCTTAACTCGCAGTAGGATATTTATATATACATATAGATAGTTTAAAATGGACAATGTTGCACACAAAGATATTGGTTGAATTTCTTTGCAGCACAGTTGAAGCATTTATGTAGAACTGAAGCATCAAGAAAAGCTCATGCGTCCTCACTTTATTGCGCTTTACATAGCTTGTATGCGTCCATGCAGCCATGATATGATATATTTTAAAGCATTTGTTTAAGCTATAATCTTCTTATTCATTAAATCTGGCCCATAAGTTGTGTCTTATGTAGCACTACAAATAAAGCGTAATCTGCATGGTGGTCTAAAACAATGCTTTTGAAAATCTCAAAATGACCCAGCTCTATACACGACCATCCGAGCATCAATGATAAGCATCATTATGTGTCCGTACATATAAGTTGTGCTCTCACAATTATTTATTTTTCTGACCATTCCCTCTGCCCCTACCTCGTATCTGTCGTGAAGCGGTGGCAAGTTGTGTATAGCTGTATTTATAGTGTAGGAGCACATACTATCAATAAAAATTATTTTTAGGCTACATGAAATTACTTTTCATAGATTTTCCTTTCTTTTGTCGGTGCTCAGGAGAGCTAAGCTCATGGTCGATATTTTGAAATGACATTTCTCTTTGCCCATGGTAATGAGAACAGTTTCATTAATATTGACAAGTTCTTTCACATTGAATTTAGTTCTCATTATTATTGTTTCTACCGAAAAACGAGCCCTTGAAGTTATGCTTTTTTTGCTTGATTTGTTTTCGTGTGACAGCATGCAAGTAAAATGACAGTTATTATCATTCCTTGTGAATGACACATTTTCCGTTTGACAGACTTTAGCACCTGGTCATCTGCAGAAGTTGTATTCATTCTGGAAAAGGGCGAACAGCGGTGACTGACAACACAGACTAGCCTGCGTTATTCTTTTGTACTATATATGTCACTGTGAATTCATTTATAACTTTATAGAGCTCGGATTTCCTGCTGAAAATGTGACAACTGTAGAGTTTCCACATTTTTGCAACAATCCACATGCCTTTCATACACTATTGCACATTTTCATAAGCACCTTACAAAATCTGTATATTTCCGTAAGACCTTACATTCTGCATTTTCCTTATGAAAGTTTCTGTACACTCCATACACTTTCCTTATCCTTCCATATCTTCCATAATGTACTCTCCGTATGCTCCATAAGTTTCCTTATCCTTCCATATACTCCATAAAAAGCTTTCCTTATATGCCATACATTTTCCTTATCTTTCCGTATACTTCATAAAAAGCTTTCCGTATATGCCATACAATTTCCTTATCCTTCCATATACTTCATAAGAAGCTTTCCGTAAATGCCATACAACTTCCGTATATTTCCATAAAACTCCTTATTTTTTCCGTATGTAGGATAAGGAAATGTTACGGAGTCCATATATTTTCCGTAAGATTTCATACGGAACGTTTCAGCAGGGTATCACTACCCATACCGGAGGAGAAGTGGCGCGCATGTCATCGACCCCTTTTGCCAGTGTTGTTGCGAGTCCTGCCATATCTTCATTTAACACATCGCTTAAACCGCCTGAAATTGTCACGAGGTTTTGTCTATCAGCTGCAGTTTTGAGTTTTGCGTTCGTTTGCCTTATGACTTCTTCCAGCTAGCATGCTGGGAACGCCCCTACTGCAACTCTCTTGTCACCACTTACCCTCTCTTTGATTGCTTCTACGCATTGATTTAAATTTGAGTTCCCGGTGATTATCACATCACATGTTGTGACTTTTCATCTGGAGCGGCCTGCACCTGGTGGTTACTTGCGCCTGTGACGCCAGCTGCTTTGTCCCCTCCCAGCCCCACCACTACTGCGCTGAAGCTGGGCCTTGTGACAATTAAACCGGCTGAACCTGTTTTTTCCAAACTTCCTTGCTCGCTCTTCTTTGCTGTTATGGTTACCGGTGTCCTACTATTGTCTCCATCGGCCACTCTTTTGTTAACTTTGGCTAGTGCTGCCTCGGTGGACTTGCAGCCTTTCTCCCACTGCCCTCGTTTTTTCTTGCTGTGCCGCCATTGCAGTCTTCAGCTCGGTGATTCTCAACAGCAGTTTACTCTGGGCAACCATCATTTTCTCTATTTTTTCCTCAACCTCACATTGCCTACACTTCGTGTCAGCCTTTTCTCCTTCCGATTTTACACTTGGGTCCACTTTCAACGCCATCCCATATCCTGTACACTTTACAGTCTTTTTAACCATGTCTTTCCGACACCAATTGTTCCTATGACTTGTCGCACTCGATAATCACAAACCTCTAGCACTGCCCTACGAAAAAGAGAAAGTCTAAGCTCCTCTACAAAAATCTAAGAAAATCTAAGTTCCCCTGCGTAGTGCAACGGCTCGATAACACATGCTCTTTTTGTTTATCAGCCTTTTTTTATGCCCAATGCTATACAAAGGCTTCTCGCAGTTACCTATAGTTTTCCCAACCCTGTGCAAGCTTAATGGACCATATGCGGGCCAATCTTATCTAGCCTTCTGCCTTTCTCAGCTATTTTTCTCATCTTTTCGTAGCCACGCAATTTAACTGGTCACTTGTCTCTCCCTCACATTGCTTGACCTGCCCAGTTTCACTTTTTTTTCTTAATATCAGCTAGAATGTCATCTAGCCCTGTTTGTTCTCTATCGAGCTCCGCTTTTTTAATATTTCTATGTTATGCTAACCACTTTCTGTTTCTATTTTTTATAGTTCTTGCTCTGTTCTGGACGTTTTTTTCTTTCTTTTTTTACTATCATTGAAGTTTCTGCACCATATGTTAGTACTCGCAGCATACAACAGTTCACCACTTTCTACTTTAGGGACAGTTGTAAATTGCCTTTGATGATTTTGGAATGTCTGCCATTAAAGCTTTAGCCCATCCATGTTGTTTGATGAATCTCCTTTTCATGAGTGGTGTCTCCTGTGAATATCTGACTTAAATACATATACATTGTAAGGATTCTAGTGTGCCGTAGCAAACTGTTGCTCTCTTGTTTTGCCTCTTAACATTAGATTCTTGTCTTTTACTTATTTATCTGTAGCCCTACTTGAACACTTTCTCGGTTTAGACCCTCAGTTCATTGTAGTTCAACGGCAACACTGCTGAAAAGCAAAATGTCATTTGCAAAGTGTAAGTACCGAGATATTCTTTGTAAATGTTTATTTATGTTTCTTATCAACATCTTGGCTCAAATAGTTCTGCTAAGCATGCTGTAAATATTGCTCAGATTTTGTCTCCTTGCCAGATCTACTTCACAAATAAAATTTTTCAGCTCTGCGATAGCTCCTCCCCCATAAAGGGACTCTTCCTGTTGCCCCTCAAGACCTTAATGAAATCCATTGGCTGTCTGTTTGCTGCAGACTCTCTGTAGATGTTGGCTAGGGTATTCATGCATGCATTATGCACTAGCTGCTCTAAGACTGCTGGTATTTCTACCGAGTCGAATGCCTTTTATTAGTCTCTGCTAGCCAAGTAAATGGATGTATTCTGTTTGGCAGATGTTTCAGTTTGACAGCGCATCACTATGATCCACAGTGGGACATCTGTTGATCTGTGTATAATTCTTCAAATCTTTCAATCTCGTTTTTTCTGTATTTGTTTGGTATGGGCATTTTTACAGTTAGGTTGTACATTTGATTCGCCAGTACATGAGGCATTTTCAGAAAGTGTTACAAGCTTTTAAATACGAGATCTTCATCTTTGATTGGGTCAACAATTTTGCTGCATGATTTTTTGTTGGTCATGTTTTGTAGGGCTCTATTCCATTCTCTCAGCGTAGGGTATCCAAGCAGATTCGTTCCTGGTTACGCTTCTGATTTTTTTGTTTCTTTCTAACTTTGTTTATATTGAGACTGCTGATTATGTTACTCTATCTGTTGAAGTGTGCATTCGTAATTAGTTTCCTGTTGTCATGCTCTGTCCTTTCTTTTGATTCTTCATCTAACTCTTGGATGCTATAAATCCCCATGTCGGCAATATTCTTTTTGTTAATCGGCCCTTTTAGCTGACTTAATTCAACTTTAGATCTTGAGTGAGTAGCTTTTGTAGATTGTTGTTTCTTTTTTGTGATTTGGGAGAGTTTGCTTACTTCTTGCCTCAGTGCTTTAACCTAACTGAAGTAGCGCTTTAGGAATCAATGTGGTTATGGTTTTGTTCATTTCCTCTAAGTCATAATTTTTTTCATGTTCTAAGGCCTCGCATACGAGAGTTCTAGGGCAGGGCTGAGAATGCGTGTGACTGTGGCTCTGCTCCTTTTTCAGAGGAGCCTTGCAATTTCTCTGCAAGGTATAACAATAATAATATTAATAATAACAATAAAAATGGCATTTTGGCTGTCTTGAAGTACCGCATTAAATTTTCGCGGGATTACTGATGATGATGACTATGGTATTAGGCATGTGAAGAGATTGTTTTTGTCAAACATTTAAAATGACAAATTAAAAACGAAAACGTATTAAGCACAAATCGCCGGTCATCGCTGCTGTTTCTGAGGTGGTAGCTCGCTTTGCACCAAGAAACCAAGAAATTTGCACCAAGAAACCTCGCTTGGTTGCACCAAGCGAGGTTTCTTGGTGCAAATTATGGAGATGGCGACAACGGCGGAAGTGACATCACGGTACAGTGGCTGGAATCCTATGCATAGGATTCGAGCCACTGTACCAAAGCGTAGGCTGTGGGAGCACAGGGTTGCTCGGAGGTGACTACCACGTATATTTAAACACGGCCGGACTAAACTGCACCTGCGCGCGTTTTTTCCATTCGTAAGAAGCGAGCGCGCAGGTGCAGTCTAGCCCGGCCATGATTCAATGCTCAGAGTTGAAAGTTGAGCTACGCAGTGACAGTACCCCAATGCATGAGTTTGTATAGAGTCATTATATTAACTATATGTCCCCAGCTAAGGGATTTATGTACCCGGGAACATGACTGAGATTTTTACGCACAACAAAACGCCTTCTCTATTACCTCCGTTAAAAGTCGCTGCGTTGTTCGAATCATCGATGCTGTCAAGTAGTTTATTTTTTTTACGGCAGCTACCAAGACAGCCATCGCGGCAGTGTTTTGGTAAACAACATCATCGATACACGCCACGTTGTCCGTTTGACCAACTCATCCTGCACTTGCATCTTCGTTTTGGCAGCAGCCGCCGCGCTGTAGTGTCGCTGCTGCACTTGCTGAACCGGTACTGCGCGCCCACAGCACCGCTGAAACACTTTTTAGATCTAGTGCTGGCAGTGCAAGCCAAATCAAAGAGACTCATTGTGTCAGTGTCGAGGGTTACCATCCTCGCAAGCACTAGCATGAATATCAGACTACCGCTTCTGGTGTTGCTGATTCCCATGCTGCTGTTGGTATCACTATGCAACTGTAAACAATTTAAGTAAAACAGCTGCGACTGCTCAACATGAATCTGCGCGTATCTCTGGCGTCATTTCGTAACGTTTCAATGAATGTGTCTTATCTCCGCATGTTCTCATAAGATAAACGTACGTGGGCACGTACCTGGGAGGATAGGTGTGAGCCCGGGGGTGGGAGGGGAAGGGGGGTCACAAAATCGGCCCCGAACATTGATGTAATAAGGATCAAAGAGAATGCTTCTTGCAGTCAGAACAGCAAGCATGGAGGCAATCCGGGTCGCTGTTGTGCGACAGAAAACATGGAAACCTATATGACCATATGGAACCTTATTTTATGCAATAACGCATTAAAATATGTTCAGTTGTATATATTTTTGAAGTATCTTTAGTCACAACTGTGTTACGTGAAATTTTTGCTCAAGAACTGCAGATGGTGTCGAACTGCAATTTCAAATTTCGAGCACTCCGCACACATTTCGATTGCGGGGTTATCTGGTGGCCTGATTGCAAATATGACCGTGGTTCTTCCATTGGGAACATTACGCATACTACTGCATTTAGCACACCATGGCTTCACGCACGCATTACACGCGCGCCGTTCGAGAGTTCGTAGCTTGTGGTTGCCCGTCTCACGCGGTGCCGACTTGTCATGTGCATTCTGGGACCTTTCACCGCAACTAAGCATTAACTACGTTCCAGCTTTTGTAAGTGTTTTGTCGTTGTTTCGGGAATCCAAGCTTTCCTTTCACCCGAAGGCTTAGTTGTGCTGCGCTGCGAAGCTGCTGTGCCATGTGTTTTTTTTTTTCGTCGCTGAAATTGCTACCTTTAACTTAGAAGTCCTGTCAGTGGCTCTTTTCTTCACAATAACCACTGGGTACCATGCTCATGCGCAGCTGAGTCATCGCACCTGTTTAGTGCAGGTTTCGAAGCTCTGCCGTGCACAGCACGGTCGTGTTGCCGGTAAGGCAAGTCGACCTCATGTTTATTCCTAATCGCATTTCTTCTATAGTGCTAGCACCGGTGAAGCCAGTAAACATGGTAATGAAATGGCAGGGCAGGAAGTCTCTGTGGTTAATGCGGCGAAACCACTCCGTATTTTGCTGTGCTGTTACCTCGACGGTTTTGTGGCATTTACCTTTCAGTACCTGTCATAAAAAAAGAAACCTACCAAGGCAATATTCCAATCACCAGGCTTCTTTTTTATAACTTGTTACAACTAACAACCAAATAGAGCAGGAACGTAGCCAGAAATTTATTTCGAGGGAGGGGGGGTCAAAGGCATCAGCTTTTCTTAGTGGCGTGAGCATCGGCAGTTGTTGGAGCAGACTCTGTACATGTATGTGAGTCGTGATACTACCCCCTCCCCTCCTCATGTGTATGTGCTTGTGAAGAGAGTATGGAAAAGAGCAGTAAACTACAGTAAATCACCGGTACAGTGGCCGTTCGGAGCAGTCGCCTCCCGTCGCACCACTGAATGGACTAGTTTTCAAAGACCCATCATTGCGACCAACAGCCTGGTCGGCGAAGACATCGTTAATCATTAATCTCTGTTAAGTGTAGATGGCATAGTCCTTGTCAGGGTGAAGTGCGTTTCACAAATCGAGGACTGCTCTGCCTACAACGTGGAATGAGAGTGACTGCATGCCTTATTTTTCAGGCAGACTTTCTAGCAGCCATGGTTGATATTACAGTTGCACTGTGATTTGATATCAATGGAGTACTCCAATCGCAGAGGTTTTATGATGCAATCTGTGGCGGCAAGGCAATCATTTTGAAAAATGTTTACGAGGTCTCAATCTGCAATGCACCTTCGACCAGACTATACCTACTCACATAAAAACAGCTTGTTCGCTGCATATATGGGCTAGAAAATTTAAATACGCGCAAAAACGCGTAATGTCCGTTTCTTTTTTGTTTTCGCATCTTTCGTGCTCTGCTTCCTGAAACAATTGCGTTGCAACAGGTTGTCTCCAATGGTTTTCAAGTGTGCAGCCGTCATTTCCCTCTACATCAAGAGATTTCTAACTGTGCTGAATATTTGTGCTGAATATTTGAATATTTCACTGTGCAGCATTGATATGCCATGCATACACTTTTCTAACTAGTACGTGCATTTATGTTTGCAGAACTTACGGCACGAACAAGAGCAGCATCGAACCACAAAAAATGTCGTGTGATCTATTCTTTAGTGATGAAGTAATGGACTCCGGTTTTTGTCAGAGCATACCACACCATAATCAATTTCTCAGAACGCGTGAACTCCGAGAACTGCCGGCGCATGCAACACGATTTTACTTACGCTATACTAGGCACCATTCCTGCCTGGCGGTTGTCTGTTTTGGACATTCTGATGCGAGTCGCTGGGATTTCACTGCTTTCATCGACTCCTTCACATTCGTTCACGTTTGTTGAATGGGATCAAAACGCAACAGAAAGTACGGGCCTGCTATAAGGGTGCAGTAACAAATGCAAGACGTTTGCACGCAGATTAAGATGCTGGGGGAGCGCGACTTCACTGGCACCTGAAGGGAAGCGGAGGAAATGTATACCCGCGAGTCTTTCCGCAAGGGGAGTCTTTCCTAGTGTTTCAGGTGCCCTAGTTTTTCAGGTACGTGCGAAGGGAGTCTAAGTTTGGCAGTGGCAGAAGAAACATTGTCATCAGGGACAAGATAATTATTAAAGGGAAATATTCATGCTTGAATGTGACATATTATGATTTCGAAAGAGCCTTTTTGTAGTTGTTTACATATCCACCGTGATGCTGTTGAATTTAGTCATTTAGATAAAAAAAGACGCAGGTGTTTTTTTTTACGTACACATGGCTGCTTTTGGCTACTATTTAGCTAGTATTTCTAATTTTACGGCTACTTTCTGCCTTTTGAATCTGGCAACCCTTTTTCTAGCTCCCCCATTGCTTACCCCGAGGTGGGATATTGATTATTCATATTATAGATAACATCATTGCCCACCCCCCTTCATATATTTCCTTTATATCGAAATACCACGGGTTTGTATCACTTGTTTCAGTTCACTTATTCGGGGTCGGTGAACTATTATGAGGGTTGTTTAGGCATATATTTTTTTCTTACAAGACACAACTTTTCATGAGCGAGGTTAATGTGGTAGACTGCATGATAAACATGTCTTAATCGGCTATTTCATCGCGGGAGTGTCGAGTGTTCTTTTGAAGAAAGAATTTATCTGCTTCTTTTTCCCCTCGTACTGTTTCTGTCCTCGCTACTTTGTATTCCTGCTGTTTTTTTTATATTATCAAGAGTTTGGCGACGTCTTCACATACAAAAGGTTCAACATACAAAAGGTTCAACAGCAAAAAGGGAATGACTGTCTCATAATGCTGAAAATTTATTAGTTCTATATAACTCACCTAGAGCAGATCTCACACTCTTTCCCCTACAGTTGCCCTCTCCCCCTTTCTTCATTAATTGCTGGAGAGGGTATGAAGCATATACACGGTGGCACTAAATAAATCACTCATACTTTGAGGAAGATGAGTCCACTTGTGAAAATATTGCCCGATTGTCTGCTTGTGTGAGTACCCCGAGTGGAAGAGTATGAAAAGACTTGCTCGAGCTGTTATTTGGCTCGTCTACTGAATGAGCCTATCAAAGCAAGGTTGTCATTAGAAACGTGACAACATTTGCTCGAACACCCAACTCTTTCTTATAGATTTTTTTCGTCACTCCTTTCCTAAGGAATTTTGAGATATGGAAGTGCCAACGAAGCTGTATGGGAAGTGAGAAGTTGTATTAAGCTGCCAATTTTTACTGCCATTTTCTTTTGACATGCTCAGTTGAGTGAGGAATGCTCCTGAATGCTGGCACAATATTTTCTTTTTGACGACTCTTTGATACGGTTTTTACCTGAAAGAGTTATGTCATTGCCGGTATTTGGGGAATTGTGCAGTAAAGCCAGAATATTCGCCTCGTTTAGATGTTGCAATGTTACTTTTTATTATGGGGTGTGTTACTACTCCTTTTCCGGTTCCGTTACTGCTGGCACCATTAGGACATTTTTTAGTGGGATTTAAAATATGATCAGTTCTATGTCGAGTTTATAGTTCGCTCTCTTTGGGACTGTGTGCATGTCTTTTCACTTTTATACTATATACTAATTGGTTTGAAGTGTTTTACTTACAGTCTTTTTGCATACATAGAATATCAGTGCTTCTTTACTCCAGTTAAGCAAGTAAAAAATTTGTTTCAAACCAGGTGCAGCATGCCCAGTGCACTAAACAAGACACTATGTTTTGGGAAAATGCATTGGTAATTCTTTCTTGGTATCCGACAAAAGCTTTGGGGTGAATTTTTAATGCTCATTTATGCTGTAATCGTGAGAAGTTCTCATCATTATATTTGATTTATGCTCTATCTTCGGTGATCAGTGAGCTCTTCGTATTCCAAATTAGATCATATATTGCTCTCCTAGTATTGCCACTAGGCAGACTTTCCACCGAATTGCCTCTCATAGTAGTTGAAGGTGCATAAGCTAGCAGATATGCCAAACTGCCAGTGAACAGCTATAGAATGAGCGTGAATGAGGGATTTTCATTGTCTAAACGAGAATTTGATTGTCAAAGATGCCTTGTAATAAACTCCAGAGTAGGTTTCACTAAACCATGCTCTGGTGAAGCAAGAAAGTTTAAATAAAAACATTCACTAACTGGTGTCTTAATGATGTGAGTAAGGTTAAATAAATGTTTCAATAAACAAAAGTAAATGTGCCTTACCATACGTATGAACCCAAGCCTAGCTGTTCATTACCTCATAGTCATTAATGTGTTATGGGCCCATTAAACTGCCATGAAGTTTTGTTCGCCAAACATATATAAGATAAGAACGTACGTGAATAATGCTTCTGTAGCACAGTGTTTTCGACCAATTTTTGCAGAATATTTAAGCGAAGGTCAAACTTACCCTAAACAACTTTTTTATCCCCCTATCTTTTTATACACATAGAAATAGCATCGAGTAACAGCAATAACATACAGGTAGCGTTTACTCTATAACATTCATGCGTATGGGGTGCCTCAGGGATAGACCCACTTATGACCCTGCGACAATGACATCTGATGACGCCATAATTAGCTGTCACATTTGTGACGTCACAATGATGTCATGATGACATGAAAATTTTTGGTGGTATATCAGGCCACAATGACAACTGGCATCGCTGTTGTATCGTGCTGATTTTCTACAACAGAAAATGATGTTCCATGAAAAAAAATTAACCAACAAACCTTGCAAAATGATGTTTGAGACGTAATTATCTTTCATCTTTTGTGCTGGTGACATTTAAATTAGGACAGTTCCAATTCAGTTCTCTCAAGGAACGTAACTTTTGTATATGTCGTGCAGTTCTTCAACATTTCTCACTGGTCAGCGCGAGCAATATGTTGAAACATAGCTACATCGCCGCCCTAGAACCCTCTACGGGCCGAAACATTCCTAAAGTACATAAATAGGGTAGTTGCCCTACAGTTGGCAACTCTGCTAGAGCATCTCGCAGTTGATCGTAGCTGCTTGTTTGTGGTTTGTGGAAGTGATATGCCTTATGTAGGTTCAGTATTGCTTCCAGCAAACTGCTCTTACTGGTTATGTAATGTTTGATTAGTTGTGCCACACAATGATTTTATTTCATTAAGTTTTATTGTGAATTAGTTGGTTTGAAAATAGTTTGCAAATAGAAGCCCAGTTTATTTGTAAAAGCAGTGCTCGGTCAAGCTTGAAGAAATGAATTCCATAAGTGTCTTGCAAATATATTCGGGGGCTGATAGCTGCCGTTGTCTTTTCGTTCATTGTTTTTAAAGCATTGCTTTTATCTTTTTAGGTTCCTGTCACAGAATATGGAGAGAATCTGAGGGAACTGTTGGATCGAACACATTGCACTTCAAATACTCTGTTAATAGCTCTATTTTACAAGCTTCAGATAATACTTGAACTCCCATTGCATTTTCATTATGATCGTGCTATCAAATATACATATCCTGGGGGTTGTGGGTTTGTTTCAGTAGGTGGTGGTGGTGGTGGTGTTGGTGTTGCAGCAGGCGGGGTTAGCCTGACCTGCATGGCCGGCAATTGTTCCGCCTGCGCATTTCCTGAATTTGGAAATTGTCACCACGTGTCAGACAGCGCAGTGTCTCGCAGGAAGACCAACAAAATTCGTTGCACATTCCTCCTAGTTGCCGTGGGTGCTTCAGGAAAAATGATGTCATCAACTGTCCGGTGCCTATGATAGCCTTTTCGCAAGGTGCGGATCATCGCTGCTCTTTGCACATCAAACTGTGGGCAAAGCCAAATGAAATGTTCAATATCCCCGATGTCACCACAGAAGGCACAGAAGGAGGAAGTGTATCTCCCAGTCTTGAACGACCAGGCCGGGGTGTATGTGGAGCCGTTCTTATGCGGTACAACAGCGTCGCCTGTTCACGAGAAAGTCCATGAATTACACATGCTTTGTGTGGAAACTTGTAGATCACATTGAAATGATTTAGTATCACATCTTTGTTATTCTGGTAAGTCTTGAGAGTTCTTACTTTTGGAACAGTACGTGCTTCGCATGCAAGGGCATCAGCTTTTTCATCGCCTTCAATGCCAACGTGGGATGGGATCCACGGGAACTTTATTTTAAACCTCTTGCCATTTAGGTGTTTAATTATTGCCAAAAATTGTCTGGTCAACTTTCCTTGAGGTAGGCCACGATGCAGTCTTTGTAGCGCCGATTTGGAGTCCGTCAGCACGACAGCATTTTGTGCAGAAAAGGATCGCATTTTTCGCAAAGCCGCCGTGATTGCAGCGCTTTCTACCGTTTTGGACGAAACCACGCGATCCAGGCGCACGATCATGACACGCCAAGGCAGGGTATACAGAAAGCCGCTGCGCAGCTATCTGTTCGTGTGCACACTGATCCATCGGTGTACACTTGTAGGTGCCTGCAGTACATGGTGCTCAAGTGGTCCAGCGCAAGAAATTTTGCTTCCGTGGCTGGAATTGTGCGCTTCGCTGGTAGGTTGGGTACGCTGAAGTTACACGACACATACACAAAAGACCATAGCGGGTCCATAGGGCACCGTTTAGGCGGTTTCGAGCCTAAATATCGAAATGTGTTTAGTGCTGCGTTGAAATGTGAACCCGTTCTTGCTCTTAGCCGCCGGAGAAGCACTGTGCCTGCGAAGGACTCGCCCAGTCTTGACAGCTGCGTCAATAAGGCCTGAGACGCCAAAAGGCGGAGCGGAAGAGACTCGGCTTCATTGGTGACTATCGTGTTAGAAGCCGCCTGAGGGACTCCGATCGCCAAGCGAAGACCCTTTTTGTGCATGTCTCTAGGCGTTCGAACTGGATCGGTTATGGTGACATCGGGGGCAGCTGATAAAGAATGCGGCTTGTTATAACCGCATCATTCAATTTAAGCATGGACATAGGATTGTTGCCCCAACAGACCCCTGCCATGCGACGAAGAGCGTTGATCCTTTGCACTGATGCAGTGACTATACCATCAACCGCACGTCGCCATAATAGCTTGTTGTGAATGGTAATGCCCAGGAAACGGACACTTGTTGCACAACAAATTGAGTGGCCTTGAATATTCAGCGACAGACGTGTTGACTTCCGTCGAGCTCCCGGGAAGAGCATGAAGGCCGATTTTTCCGCTGATAAAGATAGACCAAGTGTCAACAAGTCATGTTTAATGATTGAAATAGCGCTCTGTGCTATCCGGGCCAAATGTTTGTGCCGTTACCCTAAGCTCCAGTTGCAGATGTCATCGGATACATGGATATTTTAACTGCTTTCAGAGCTGCTTTCAGACAGAGGAATCGCCGCTCGTGCTTATCTGCCAGATGTGTACACGTCTGCAACATCCTCTGGAAGAGTTTACAAATCTATCTCTTGTTTCAAAGCGAGTGCTTCGAATGGCCTGTGTGAGCGGATCTTCCCAGAAAGACTATTTATTACTGCCCATATTCTTGTCAGGGGCGTAAACGTTGGTAGACTCTCACAGAAAGCGGCCCATTGATTTTGTCTTAATTTTTTGTATGGCGACGAATTGCAGTGTTTATCCTATTATATGTGGTTTTCGCAGACGCATTTCCTTTTGTTCTGATTAGTTTCCGCTCCGCTCGTCTACGTGCTGCGCAGAGGTTCTTCAATTTCAAATCAGGAGCAGGGAAATGGTCGGGCAGTTTCAGCAACGAAGTTTCCGCTCGCTTGCTTTGCAACATATCTGCGAACAGCCCACCAGTGGATTTGTCCAACGCTTCTCTGTAGGTATCCCAGCGTGTTACATTGCAGAATTGTTGACCAGCAGTTCGAAATCCAAAGATATTAGTGAAGATGGGGAAATGGTCGCTGCCTATCCTGTCGATGTACCAGAAGGTCTGTGGAGTGAAGTACAAGGTCTATTGCACTCCATGAATCTGGTGGCCTGAAAAATTTAGGTTTGCCATCGTTCGCCACACATAATTCGGCAGCATCCGCAGCTGCTAGAAGTTCCTTGCCTCGGAAATATACACTCTTATCTCCTTAGAGTGGATGGTATGTGTTAAAGTCACCATGGATTTTTCGAGGAGCGGGACATCGAGTGTAAAGGTCCTTTAGGAAAGCCTCCATGGAGAACTTTTTGTCGTGGGCTTATGTACACCGATACCACACTCAGATTTCGGTTTTCCAGGCACACTTGCACAGCAGCGACTTTCAGTGAGTTGGAACAGAGGTCTTGCACTGGTAAGGCGGCGTGAGGTATTTCCCGCCTTATGTATATCCTTGCGCTTCCATTTGCAAACGACTTTATGCTCGGGTTGCCGTGTCGCGTGTACCCTGGGAGCGTCCTTGCATTCGGTAGACCGGCTTCGGAGAGAGCTAGAATCGGTATTGGAATGCCGCGCAGGAAAAGGTTGAGTTCGCTCAGACGTTTTAAAAGACTAGCGCAGTTCCATTGCAATAATAAGGGCACTTTTGAAGGACGAAATAGACCAGGAGGGCGAGACATTGCCATTACTCTACTGTGTGTATGTGGAAGCAGAGCAAAGTAACACTGACTCTACAGCCAAGACTGCTTCCAACATGTCCTTTGTCGAACTCGCAGGCATCTTAGCGACGTGTGAACGCATTGCAGTGAACAGAGCGCGAATAACGTGCTCGAGGTTTTCTTGCTGTTTGCTTCCAGATGGTACTTGAGATGGGCTCAGTGCATCAGCGTAGGTGCGCTTGGCGGACTCTTTCGTGATACATTTCTCACTAGCGTTGAGCACTTGCGTTGACTCAGTACCAGTTCTTGCTGGATTTAGGCGCGGAAAATTTCCTGCGTGCTCATTGTCCAAACCGCCATGTTGTGGGCCACTGGACGGTTTTTTTTGTGAGCGATGGTTCGTTCACAGTCTTCGGGCTGAAGGCAAAAGTCTTATTTCTTCGCTGCGCAGCTGTTCGGGCTGGACATCGGCCGTAGCTAGCTGGGTGGTCGCTGCCACAGTTTGTACAAAGTTTTTCTTTACTTGTAAACGTCTTAAAGTCATGAGCCCCCGCAACGCTTACACCTTTGTTCCCCACGACAGTGCTCAGCAACATGTCCAAAATTCTGACATTTAAAACAGCCTGGCGGCGTTTCCACGTAGTCTACAAGCTCGTGTCTGGTGAAGCCAAGGTTGATCTTCTCTGGACGTTCCGAATTGGGAGAGATTGTGAGAACAACAGAGTCAGTGCGCCTTGATTCCCACTCAGAGAATGAGGTTTGGACCCATCGTATGATTCTTCTTGCGTGGTATACTCCCTGAGATCTCAGGTAGGTTGACAGCTCTTCGTCCGAGTACCATCTTGGGACTCCTTTTCTAATGCATGTATTTTTCATGCAGCTGTGCGGTACGCGGGCAGATATTGCAAGGTCGCAGATAGTGTTGGTCTCTAGAAGCATATTAGCTTGGTGTTCTGCCTTTATATCCAACAGCAGGGCTCCCTGTGCTGTGAAATGGTTCTTAACTGGGGCTCCACCGAGAATTGTTTCAATTTCCGAGTATACGTCAATACGATTCACTTGCCTAAAATTAGCTCCTTCAGATGTAGGAGCAATTAACATAGGAATGCCCACCGTCCTGTCTTTGCGATGTCGCACAACGCGGAAACCACCCTCGTCCATGTCTAGATCTGTAAGGTTCGCCCTGTTGTGGTCCCCGACGACAGTTGCTTCGTCCTATCATTCAACGCTGTGTTGTCGCTTGCAGTCAGGTATGCTTGCGCAAACCAGCTGGTGTCACACCTTGGTAGGTCATGGCGGCGTTCTCCCTGATGCTTCTTTCGTTTCTTCTAGCACATTTCGACGTGGCGGGCTGCGCAGCACCCATCGGTTGTCGATACGGCAGGTACCTTTTCGAGTCATCCGACGTCTTGAGCAGTGCTCAGTCGTAATATGAACAAAAATAAACGATAAATGCAGACAGAGCTACTTAGCCAAGCAGCAACAGCTTCGTCGTCTTTCACCGTCTCTTGTTTCAGTAGTCTCTACATTTTATATATAGTGTAATGTGATCATTTTGTTTCGATGAAGCTCGCATGATTGTACTTTTCATAGGATCTACTATATTCACCTGGATGTTCAAGCTAGTTTGATGTGTTTTTTATTCATTTGTCGTAGGCACGCTTAGCGTGGTGTAAATACTGACACTTGCACGTTCTAAAGTATTATTATATCAGCTGATTAAAAAGACAAATTTAAGCTACAGTGTTTCTTTATAGTTCTGTGCCTTTACATTTTAATTTTGCCTTTAATTTGTTTACTTCAGTATTGATTGGTGCCTTTATTTCATGGAGCCTCTGTTCTTTTCAGCCTCATTGCTTGATCACATTCATACGGTAAATTAAGTGGTTAATACATTTTTTGTAGATAAAACGTGCATTTGGGTACTATGTTACATTTTGTTGAGTATGCTTAGGCGAAAAATTATCTAATACATGATGACATTCTAGTATACAAATCAAGCAGAGACGTGACATAGAGTACATATATAGAAAATATAGCTAATAGTTTATTGTAACATGAAGTTTTGAGAGAATACGTGCCGAGATATGAAATTAGTTCAGTTACTGACTTGATTTGGCTCCTGAGATCATAGGTTAAGTATGCTATGATGGTATTACTAAAAATCACCCTACAACACTTTTTTGGCATGGTCAGTAAACACTGCCAATCAATAGTTGTACCTCTTGAGAACATGAGATTCACAGATTATAGTGCAACATGTGAGATGGAATTCACAATTCATAAAGTCTTCACTCTGACGTAAATTTTATTTAACTTGAGTGTCCATGTAACCCTCACATCTCTTTATCTCCCTGCCTTCCATTTCACATTTCTTGCTGTGCTAGGCTGTCAATGGTTATGCTGTGTATTACCCTCTCACCCCTTTTTCTCCTTCTACCCCTGATATCACTTCCTCACCCGTACTTCCATTTCACATTTCTTGCTGTGCTACACTGTCAATGGTTGTGCTATATATTGCCCTCTCACCCGTTTCTTTACCCTTGCAGCACTCTGCGTCCCCTTCAGTTTCCTTTCCGATTTTAGTGCTATATTACTATACTATGATTGACTAAGCTATGCTCGAAGGTGCTTAGCACATACCCTCTTCCTGCTGAGCTGGTCGCACAAACTGGCACAATGAAACGCTTAAATAGCTTTTCTGTTTAAATTAGTGTTAAGTTCACCGGTCTTATTTTCTTTGTGCAGGACTGGAATGGTCCACTCATCCAGCAAGCAAAAGCAGTCTGAACTCACATTATCGACACTGCCACCGCTGTGACTTCTGCGACTATGATACTGATGTCTTGTCTCATATGAAAAGGCACACGAGGGTTCACACAGGCGAGCGGTCATTTCGGTGTCACTTGTGTCCGCAGAAGGTTTTACAGAAAAGCGATTTGGTACGTCACCTGTGCATCCACAAAGGCAGAAGGCCACATAAGTGCCATTTCTGCAATCAGAGCTTCTCAGACAAATCGCATTCGGTACGTCACTTGCGCATTCACAAAGGCGAGCGACCACAAAAGTGCCACCTGTGTTCCAGGAACTTCACTCGAAAGTCCACAATGAGAGGGCATCTGTACACTAACACAAGCGATCGACCGTTGAAGTGCCCGTTATGTCCTTACACGTTCGTGTCGAAAAGCAACCTCAACAGGCATTTGCGCAGGCGCCATCACAAGTGAATGCTTATGTGGAATTCCCGGTGACTCCTCTATTCGGCTACATCCGACTGGGTGCTTTAGAGAACTTTGACAGGGATAAATAATTTATAAAAACCGTAGCCATAACACTATATGACATTACATCACTAAATCCTGATAATGGCAGCCGTACTTCGAGGGGGGAGGGGCCTCCATGGAGTATCGTCAGTGTACTTATATTAATACCATTGGAACGGGGTTTATTGGCACAAGTAGCACTTGCACAGTAGGTCTATTGACGCGGAAAGCAGGTGGCAGCAACGGACTCAGGACTCACAGCAATCGGGGCAAACGCTCGCGCTTGGCTCCTCCTGCTAAAGGCGTGACCCACTGCGGCACATATTCTTCTTCCTCTTTACAATACCCCGGCGTCGAAGACGAGCCATCCTGGCAAATCATGGTGACGAGATTAGGAGTGGGTCATGATATGGCTTGAGACGACTCACGTGGACAGTCTCACGACCAAGGCATCGCCTGTCTGTAGATGGCGCGATCGGCTCGATCACGTATGTGACAGGAGATCGACGTTCGACGATGTGATAAGGACCGTGAAACTTGGGGGCAAACTTAGCAGACAGACCTGGGGAGTGGAAAAGCAGTCGGAGCCAGACAAGCGAGCCCACGGCAAAAGTCTGGACTTGCTGGTCGCGGTCGTGGCGGTCTTTTTCGAATGCTTGCTTGTCCGAGGTGAATGATCGGGCCAACTGACAACACTCTCCAGCGTGGTGCAAAATTTCAGAAAGAGGGCTGAACTCTGAGACGTCGGGACGATACGGCAAAATGGTGTCAAGGGTGTAGCATGGCTCACGCTCATATAGAAGAAAGAAAGGCGAGAAGCCTGTGGTTGACTGCAACGCGGTGTTGTACGCATAGGTCACAAATGGGAGAATTACATCCCAGTTTGATTGGTCGGAATCGACATATATGGCGAGCATGTCTCCTAGCGTTCGGTTGAAGCGCTCAGTTAGACCGTTGGTCTGCGTGTGGTAGGCTGTAGAGGTGCGGTGCACCGTGCGGCATGCCCGAAGGAATTGTTGTACAACTTCGGATAAAAAGACACGCCCTCGATCACTTAGTAGTTCACGTGGTGCCCCGTGACGCAGTACGAAGCGTCGCAAAACGAAATTGGCTACGTCACGTGCACCTGCCGTAGGTAGTGGAACTGTTTCAGCATACCTCGTCAGATGGTCGACAGCAACAATGATCCATCGATTTCCAGTGGCAGTGTAAGGAAGGGGACCATATCGATCGATACCAATGCGGTCGAAATGGCGCGCCGGACACGGTAGAGGCTGTAATAATCCGGGTGAATGGGCAGCTGTCTTTCGTCGTTGGCATAATGAACAAGACCGAATGTATTTTCGTACAAAAGTGTACATACCACGCCAGTAGTAACGCTGGCGGATCCGCTGATATGTTTTTAACACACCAGCGTGAGCATGTTGTGGGTCGGCATAGAAATACGCACAGACATCAGATCGCATATGGTGTGGTATAACCAAGAGCCATTTACGACCATCCGCGTGGTAGTTTCTGCGGTATAGTTGCGCGTGCCGTATCGCGAAATGTGTGAATTGTCGGCGAAGAGCACGTGGGTATGCAGACGTTGAAGAGTCAGAAAGAATGTTAAGGAGAGATGTTATCCATGGGTCTTTCCGCTGTTCAAACGACATGCTTGTGACGGAAATGGGAGCGATGGAGAAGTTGGTGTCCGAATGCAGGTCTGCGGTGGATCTCACTGGTGATCGTGAGAGGGCGTCCGCATCAGAGTGTTTTCGTCTTGAGCGGTAGACGACACGAATGTCGAATTCTTCTAGGCGAAGAGCCCAACGTCCAAGGCGACCTGAGGGATCTTTTAGCGACGCCAACCAACAAAGTGCATGGTGATCGGTCACAACGTCGAAACTCTGTCCGTACAAGTAAGGACGAAACTTGCTTAACGCCCAAACGATTGCGAGGCAATCTTTTTCAGTTACGGAGTAGTTCATCTCCGCTTTTGTGAGTGCGCGGCTTGCATGTGCGACGACGTACTCTGGAATACCGGGCTTTCGTTGCGCGAGTACTGCTCCCAGACCAACGACACTGCATCTGTGTGCACTTCAGTGGGGGCGCTTGGGTAGTAATGGCGTAGAATTGGTGGGAACGTAAGTAGGCGGCGCAGTGTAAGGAAAGCTTCGTCGCATGCCGGGGTCCAGTTAGAAAGATTAGCTGGACCGTTCAGTAGTTGTGTAAGTGGGGCTATTATTGTTGCAAAGTTGTGGACGAAACGACGAAAATACGAGCACAAGCCGATGAAGCTCCTAAGTTTTTTGAGCGAAGTCGGCTTCGGAAAGTCAGCTACGGCTCGAAGTTTGTCTGGGTCGGGGCGAATTCCATCCTTTGACACAACGTTACCAAGTATAGTAAGTTGACGAGCCCCAAAGCGGCACTTCTTTAGGTTAAGTTGGAGGTTTGCCTTGGTAAGACACTGAAGAATGGTGCGCAGACGGTCGACGTGGGTAGGGAAATCAGGCGAAAATACGAAAACATCATCGAGGTAACATAAGCATATCTGCCATTTAAGGCCGCGTAAAATGCTGTCCATCATTCGCTCAAACGTTGCAGGTGCATTGCACAGACCGAATGGCATAACCATGAATTCGTATAGGCCATCCGCCGTAACGAACGCTGTTTTGGGACGGTCACACTCTGCCATCGGAACCTGCCAGTAACCTGAACGTAAGTCCAGCGAAGAAAAGAATTCGGCACCTTGTAGGCAATCGATAGCGTCGTCGATGCGGGGAAGAGGGTATACGTCTTTCCGTGTAATTTTGTTCAGTCGCTGGTAGTCGACACGAAATCTAAACGAACCGTCTTTTTTCTTCACTAGCACAACAGGTGAAAACCAGGGGCTATAAGATGGTTTGATGACACCGTGCTGAATTATATCATCCACCTGCTCTGCAATTACACTTTGTTCCTTGGTTTATACGCGGTAGGGGCGTTGCCGCAAAGGAGGGTGCGTTCCGGTGTAGATTGTGTGAGCGACGGTGTTAGTTTGACTCAGTGCCTTTTGAGGAAGGTGAAATGAATCTCGGAATTCATGCAGAAAGGTTATTAGCTGGTCCCGTTGATCCGAAGGATCAACGGGACCAGCTAATAACCTTTCTGCATGAATAAAGGTACTTGGCAGCACATTTTAGCTAGATTTCTCAAAGGAATGTTGGAACTCATCGCAGTGGAAGACCCTTTTGGGGTGAGCAACTCAAACGGTATTATTGAATTCCTAAAGAAGGGACAATCTGTGACGTGCATATCTATAGATGTCAAGGACATGTACTACAACATCCCACAAACTGAGGCCATTACTACGGTGCAGGAAGGCATTGACGCTTACGGGGTTGTTAGATTTCAAAACGAGTGTGGGATTAGTGTTCGTAGTTTTTTGGATTTGCTGCGCCTTTACCTTCAGTCATTGTACGTGGAATTCAATGGATCCATTTTTGTTCAGAACGACGGTATCTGCATCGGCTCGTGCTTGGCGCCGATCTTATCGAATTTGTACATGGCGAAAGGAGATCGTGAATTGCAACCCCGATTGCAAGGGTACGGCGTTGTGGCATGTTTCCGCTACGTTGATGATTTTTTATTATGTTTCCCTAGGTCGAAATGTGCCAACATAAAACCCGAAGTTTTTGTCGCGATGTTTAAAACAACATTTCGTGGTCTTGATTTCACTTACGAGTTGCCCACAAGTTCTGGCATAAAGTTTTTAGACATCATGATTTCGCAAGGTGAGGGACACATGTGCTGGGAATATGACGTTAGAGGTGATAAAAGTTTGTTAAGCTACAGCTCGGGTCACTCCAAGCTTGTGAAAAGAAGTGTTGCATATGCGTGCATGTTAAACAGCTGCCAAAAGTCGTGTGACCACATGGTTGCACGTAGTTTGATGAAGCAGATTGATAGACTTAGGGACAGTGATTACCCTGATGCCTTAATCACAGCCTTGGCCGAGAGGCTTTTAAAAACCATCGGCAGCACGCACAACACGAACGTAGGAATAAAAGAGAAGCCAGAGGAGAGGCCTATTGTTATGCCTTACGTTCACGGCATTTCGCATGGACTGAAAAAAATTGCAAGTAGGCATGGCATACCCATGACCTTTACGGCACCTCACAAATTAATTTCGCTTTGTCACCAAGTAAACAGCGGCAACCAAGGGAACAACCACATATGTTCGGTTAGGCATGTTAACAAATTTGTTCCATGTGAAACAAATGTTGTATATGGTACTCCTTTGCCTTGCGGAAATTGGTACGTTGGGCAAACTGGTAGGTGCCTTAACTCACGTTTACGCGAGCATGATTATAACTGCAAGCAAATCAGTCACCCCAGTAACTTAGCTACCCATTGCATGAAGTGTCATTGTAAGCCGAACTTTGAAAAGACCATTGTTTTATCCAGATCAGAAGACAAAAGGGAAAGAGAAATCATTGAAGCTTTCATGATGCGCAGGTTTGGTGAGGACAAATGTGTTAGTGTGCCATCTATTCATTTGTCAAACAATGAATATACTTTTTTACGTAGACATTTTAGATAGTTGACAAGGCTGGATTTGATTAGCACTGATGGGCGCTTTATCTTGGTGGGCAGTGCGCATGTTCACGCTCTTTCTTTTTCTTCTTTTACTCTCCTTTCAACCTATATATGTGTGGGTCACATTTCCATCGAATAAACAGTTGTTAGTTCGCGCTCGTGTGTGTCCTACCTGTGCTTCAGTGTGTCTTTTATTTGTGTGTTTAATTCCAGCGCGGTGTGAGTCTCAACAATGTTCAACCAACTAGCCCCCACTCTTGCCCTTCTATCCGAAGGAAGCTTGCTGTCGATGGAACGATTGAAAATATCCGAGGAGTAGTCATCCCGCGTGAAAAAAGGAGTAACGGCGTTCAGCTGAAGTTGCTGGCCAGAGTCGTGGGACTCAATAGGCACAATAACGTTGTCGTCAACAGGATGAACTTAGCCCAGTGTTTCGTGAGCTCTTAAGGTGAGAGGGCATGAGCTAGGATTGCAAACGACGATTCCGGAAGTATCTTGATGAGGTGGCAGAACGGCGTATGGCAGAGACGTACCGTGGCGGCAACTGAAAACGTCAGATGGGGAGAACACAACGGTAGAGCCAGACAATTCAGTGCGATTGACGGGGACAACGATGGCACTAAGAGGAGGAACATCAACGTCAGAAGCAACAAGAAGCTTGCCCAGGTGAGTGCGCCCATTGTCAGAAGATGGCGCATCTGAAAACACAGACAATTCTACCTGCGCGCGAGCGCAGTCAATTACGGCGTGGTGCCGTGACACAAAATCCCATCGTAGTATCACGTCGTGGGCACAAGTGGTCAACACGAGAAACTCGATGTGATACAGAATGTCCTGAATGATTACTCTCGCTGTACATGCTCCGACTGGTCGAATAGGTTGCGAGCTCACGGTATTCAGCAATACGTCGGAAGGCGGCGTCGTTACTTTTCGTATCGAACGGCAGAGTTTTTGACTCATCACAGATACGGCGGCACCCGTGTCAACAAGCGCAAGAGTTCGTAGACCTTCAACAAACAGTTCCAGAACGTTTGTGGGGGACGGGCGAGGACTTCTACAATGCGACGATTTCGCAGCTCGTGCCTCCGGAGCTGCGGCAGTCAGTTTTCCGTCTCTGCGGGGTTCGGTCGGCGACGCAGCGGGGACGGAGAACGGTAGCGGCGTGGTGAGGATGAGTGACGGGGACTGAATGGTCGGTAGTCGTCAGCAGGGTGGTGGTCTATTTCGGATGGGGACGGGTCGCGTTGCACTGATTGTCGGTCGTATTGACGGGGAATTTCTCGTTGCGCGTTGTACGGGGCCGGGAAAGAGTTGTCAGAGTACCTCGGAGCTGCAGCCGGGCCCATTGCGAAGCGCCGGCGACAGAAGCCAGCCACGTGACCTGGATATCCGCATGCATAACAGATTGGACGATTGTCAACTGTGCGCCAAGGGTTTCCGTGATAACGCTGTTGTGTTGCTGGAACTGGCGTCGTTGGTACTCGTAGAGGCTGGAGAGTCGGCCGAAGTGGAGGTCGTGGTGGAGTAGCAGCAACTGCAGCGTAAGTCAATGGCGCGGTGACAGGTGTTGTCTGAGAGACAGCTGCGCCCAACTTCTCAAGTTGCTATCGTTCTGGTCATATTATCAAGGAAGCTATAGATCAGCTGTTTTTCGCCCAGCTAATCCTATTCTAACCCGTATAAAGCTAGTGCCTAGGTGATTTCTTTTGTACGAGTGTAAGAGTTGATTTAGATCAAGAGAAAATCTTTCAGATAATATATTACGTTGAACTCACCTAAGCAGAAAAATACGCATGTTTATTGACGTGTTGAGCTACTGAACGAAGCGTAGGTGACATGTAACAGGACATATCGTAGACTTCCATCGAAGAATTTGGGCGTTTATAAAAGAAGAAAAGGGAAAGAGAGTAAGACAGTGAAAATACAATGCATAAGCTCCCCACTTGCTTGCCCCCCTCGGAGGAACTCACTTTTTCGTGGTTGCCCCCCCAGTAAAAACATCCTGGCGCCACCCCTGCCTGTTACCCTTATTATTCATGATGTACCTACAAGGATTAGAGGCCAAATTTGAGGGAAGTGGACTAGGCTTCAACCTCTCTTTAGTCAAACAAGGAAAACTCATTGATCATGCACCAGCAGAATTAATGTACGTAGATGATATAGTGCTAATGGTTGACAACAAGGAAGATTTGCAGAGATTGATGGACATCTGCGGTAATGAGACAGATAGGTTAGATTTTAGATTCAGTAAGGAAAAATCAGCAGTCATGATTTTCAATGATAACGAAGGTAGTGAGCTTAGAATACAGGAGGTAACGTTAGAGATAACAGATAAATACAAATATCTGAGCGTATGGATAAGCAATGGGACCGAGTACCTAAGGGAATACGAAATATACGTGATGACTAAAGGTAACAGGAATGCAGCAGTGATGAAAAATAGGGCACTGTGGAATTACAATAGGTATGATGTTGTGAGAGGATTGTGGAAAGGGGTCATAGTTTCTGGGCTGACGTTCGACAATGCGGTGTTGTGCATGAGATCAGAAGTTCAAGCAAGAATAGAAATTAAGCAACGTGGAATAGGTAGGCTTGCCTTAGGAGCTCACGGGAATACACCAAATCAGGAAGTACAAGGTGATATGGGATGGACATCATTTGAGGGCAGGGAAGCTAGCAGCAAGATAAACTTTGAGAAATGATTGAGAGAAATTAGGGAGGAGCGTTGGGCTAGGAAGGTTTACAGCTACTTGCACATGAAGCATGTCGATACAAAATGCAGGAAGCGAACCAGGAACTTGACTGGTAAATACTTAGAAAACACCAGGGGGCCAAACCAAAAAGATGTATCGGTTAAACAGAAAGTGAAGGAAACGGAGACTGACTTGTGGAGAATTGGCATGATTAGGAAGTCCGCACTAGAGATCTATGGAACTTTTAAGCAGGAAATTGCCAAGGAAAGGATCTATGATAATACTCAGGGTAGTTCTCTAGTGTTTGAGGCCAGGACGGGAGTGTTGCGAACAAAGAGATATCGGGCCAAATACGAAGGGGTAGACACAGTATGCAGTGCGTGTGGAGAGGAAGAAGAAACGGCCGAACACTTGATAATGTTCTGTAAACGGCTTCACCCTATAGTTCAGGATGATGGCGCAGAGTTTTTCAAAGCAGTGGGGTTTAGGGACAGGGAGGGCAAAATAGACTTTAAGCGGGTAGACTTAACTAGAAGGAGGTTATCTGATCGGTGGCTAAAGTCAAGGCACGAGTGAAAATAAACACTTCACTGCAATGTAAGAATCCTCAACCTCACTATTTAAAGAAAAAAAAAAGATAAATCTAATGGTTAGTTCACTAAGTATTACGGCTAGGTAGCGTTAGCCGCCGCCCTATCTAAAGGGTACAGCCACATCCATCCATCCATCCATTCATCTATTGCAAATGCAGCCACAGTTTTTTCATTGGGACTATTACACACATTACTCCATCAGCGGCTACTAGATTTCTCGTGCCTGCCGAATGAGCGTGAAATACCAGTCATCTATGACGGCGCTGCCTACGTAAGAATAAAGGTCTTTGTACTCGGCCTTTGAGTTCGGCAATTTGAGCGTTTGGTATTTATTCAGAGGAAGCTTTGTATTAAAAAAGTTTTGCTGAATGACAGCGTCATTTACGTAGGGTAAATGTAATTACGTTTACGCCTTTTAAAAACTTTCTTTGTTATTTTTGTTGCATATGAGCTCCAATACATAAAAACATATTTGGAAACACCCCTACATGAGTGGCGCCACCACCGTAGTTCCGACGACCGCCGCTTCCCAAGTGACCACCGATAATCCGGCAGGCATAGGAAATATAGGAGGTGCTGACTCGATTTGTTACATTTATTACACCTCAGCATCAGACACGCATTTCACGCGCGCTGTTCGAGAGTTCGCAGCCTGTGCTTGCCCGTTTTACACGCGTGCCGAGTTGTCATGTGCGTTCTGGGACCTTTCACCGCAACTCAGGATTAACTACGCTTCAGCGTTTGTAAGTGTTTCGTCGTTGTTTCGTGAATCCAAGCTTTCCTTCCATCCGAAGGCTTAGTTGTGCTGCGCTGCGAAGCTGCTGTGCCACGTGTGTTTTTCGTTGCTGCGTTTAACCAAGCGTAGCGATTTGTTTCACGTGTATACAAGTCGAACGCGTAGCGTAGACTTATCGTTGTGTATATGTGGTGCCGAGATTCGTAGGGGGATCCATCAGTTCAAGCTTATGCTATGCAGTGAGTGATGCAAATATGTCACTTCTTTCGCGCGAATTTTCTTGCCTTTCGCCGCTGTATTAAAAATATTTCGCTCTTCACGTTTTCACCCGCTATTCGACGTTATTAAACTAGCCGTATACGTAATTACCAGTACGCATACCTGACTCTTGACTGAGAACCACCACTATAGCTATTTACCAAGTTTTCATTACTACTCCAAAACGCCAACGAAATAGGATACAGCCTTAACGGCAGCGCAAGTTTATTCTTTAGCAGCTAGAAACTTGAGTGAGTGAGCAAACTTCGTTTAACCAGTGGATGAGGGCATAGGCCCTAAGCCGCGCCCGAGGCGATAGAGAGACCCTGTCTCTCAGCCGCCTCCCGTGCTCGCTGGATGGCCCATATTTGATCTGCCCGATCTGAGCTGATCAGCGCGGCTCTTCAGCGCGCTTCAAGCTGCTCTGGGGAGACTGCATTGGCGTGCTGTATTGGTGTGCATTCCCATAAAATATGCTCTATGGTGGCGTGTCTCGATCTACATAGCTTACAAGAGTCTTATCGGAATAGCTCGGGGTAGATGCGAATTAGGTGCTTCGGGTTGGGAAATGTTCTAGCTTGAAGTCGCCTCCATTCAACCTCCTGAGATCTGTCAAATGTGGAGCTAGGTGGTGGAAATCTGCGCCTTGACTTTTTTTTAAATTGGAGAAACTTTTCGTGTTTACTTTTCATGCACCCCAACCGCCCGCGACGTAATTGCTCAACGTTACAATCACGTAGAAGTAGCCGAATTACATAGAAGTAGCCGCAAAACAGGCGCGCGCAACTTGTCAGTTCACAGGAAACGTCAAACTAGTGGTGCGACCGCTCGAAATCGGCAAACCTCCGGCACTTTGAATCTGACGATGTCGAAATTGAGCCAGACAGAAAGAAGTTGGGTGAGGATAAACGCGTGATAAGGAGGGCACTGGGCCGGCCTAAGCTCGCAAAATCATAAGTTCGAAACCGTGCCGTCTTTTATTTTATAAAAGCGATTTGTACTTTGAAACAGTTAAATGGCCAGGCGAGCTACGAGTCATGTGAAATTGAGAGCTGCTAGTTTTCCAGGTGGTACTGTGCAATGCCAAGAAAGTGCAACAAAACCGTCTACTTAAAAATAGCCAAGCAGCCTAGCGTGCAAATGACAAAATTTGGTTCGAATGAAGATACAGGACAATTCCTAATTGTATGTTTACATAAAACGCGTTATAAAGGAATCGTTATAGAGAAGGGGTCTGGGGTGCGGCCTCATTGGCGACCACCCGCCGGTAATGCACTTCCTCACTAGAGCAAGATTGGCCACCCTTGAGAAGTAGCTCGTTTCTGAAAGCACCAATCAACTCTTCGCCCTCAGTCTCCAGCGAATGCGGAGCAACTGTCCAAGACGGCAGTCAGGCCTGCTATGTCGCAGAGGGTGCTAAGAATTTCTGGGTCCGGACAAGCCGCCATTCGAATTCGAACTTGGCTATGTTCAACGCTAGAACGCTCTCTAGGGAGGCTAGTCTAGCTGTGCTATAGGGTGTTCTCACTTGATGTTGTCCGCAAGGACCGCCACCGTTGTTTCAGTATGCCGCCATCTTGGGTGTCTCGGCGTTTCGATGCACGTATACAATAGCTCGAAGACACTGTGGAGCTATGTGTTTTTCTCTTTTTTTGTGCAACTGGTGCCTGCAAAGGATTTAAGCACATAACCATGTGGGTTAGATAAAGCTTTGTAATTGTGCTACCTGGAGAGCGTGCGTCTGTGTGGCGGTGAAGACCCACTCAATGTTAAAAAGCTGAACTGCGGCGTAATCATGAATTGCTGCCGCAGGTCGAATTTACCATCATAACGGACTACCTTCTTGACGCGACAAGCTTTTCGTCACGCGAGAAACTAAAAGCTTACAAATCCATGCAGTATCACAAGTAATTTTATGAGTGGATGGGTGCAGCAGTTGGGCATGAATGTTCTCCTGAACAGCACGATAGTGGTAACCGGAAAGGTAAACAGACTTACCTTGTCCACTTGTAATCACGTTTATGGTGACGTGCGAGCACTGTGTCAATACTGTAAACATGGTAATAGGATCACATGGCAGGAAAGGGATCACAGCAGTTGCTGCAGTGGCTCTTTTCTTTTCAATAACCACTGGGTACCATGTTCATGTGTAGCTGAGTCATCGCACCTGATTAGGGCAGGTGTCGAAGCTCTGCCTTTTACAGCACAGTCGCTGTTGTCGGTAAAGAAAGTCGATTTCCTGTTTATTGCTAATTGCATTTTTTCTGTAGTGCTAACACCGTTGAAACCAGTAAACAGGGTAATGGGATGGCAGGTAGGAAGTCTCGATGGTTAATGCGGCGAAACCACTCCGTTTTTGCTGTGCTGTTACCTCTGCGGTTTTGTGGCATTGACCTTTCAGCACCAATTATAGAAAAAAGAAAATTACGGAGGCAATAGTCTGATCCCCAGACTTATTTTTTGACAACTTGTTACAACTTATATTCAAATACGGCAGGGGCATAGCCAGAAATTTTTCTCGTTTTCGGGGGTAGGGGGGGTTCACACCGACCCGTCGAGGGGGGGGGGGGGGGGTCAAAGGCATCAGCTTTTCTTAGTGGCGTGAGCATCGGCAGTAGTTTGAGCAGACTCTGTACATGTATGTCAAAGTCTTGAGACTCCCCCCTTCTCTCCTCATGCGTATGTGCTTGTGAAGAGAATATGGAAAAGAGCAGAAAACTACAGCAAATGACCGGTACAGTGGTCATTTGGAGCAATGCGCTTCAGTTGCACCACTGAATGGACTAGTTTACGAGGAATGCATCATTGAGACGTACATCCTGACTGGAGAAGACATTGTTAATCATTAATCTCTGTTAAGCGTAGATGGCGTAGTCCTTGTCAGGGTAAAGTGGGTTTCACAAATCGATGACGGCTCTACAACCTGCAATGAAAATGACTGCATGCATATGGGAAAGATTTTTATGTATAGCTCCATACGTCAAGCAGCCCTGACGCAGTGGTAGGTTTTAGTCAGCATGTTTCTTAGTTTACTGCTCACATCCACGCATGCTTGCGATATGCAACAAGCAATTTTTTTGTAAGTTATGCGGCACATTGGCAACGCCAATTCAAATGCATTATTTTTCAGGCAGACTTTCTAGCAGCCAAAGTTGACATTACAGTTGCACAGTGACTTGATGTCAATGAAGTACTCCAATCGCAGAGGTTTTATGATGCACTCTGCAAGAGCACGGCAATCATTCTTGAGAAATGTTTACGAGGCCTCACTCTAAAATACACCTGGGAAAAGACTATGTCTACTCGCATAGAAACAGATTGTTCGCTGCGTATATGGGCTAGAAAATTTAAATACGCGCAAAAACGCTTAATGTCCGTTTCTTTTTTGTTTTCGCATCTTTCGTGCTCTGCTTCCTGAAACAATTGCGTAGCAGCAGGTTGTCTTCGGTGGTTTTCAAGTGTGCAGCCGTCACTTCCCTCTACATCAAGAGATTTCTAACTGTGCTGAATATTTCACTGTGCAGAATTGATATGCCATGCATACACCTTTCTAACTAGTACGTGCATTCTTGTTTGCAGCACTCGCGCCAGGGCGAACACGAGCAGCCTTGTACCACACGAAATCTTAAGTGATTCGTTCTCTAGTGATGAAGAAATGGACTTAGGTCTTTTTCAGAACATAGCACACCATAATCAATTTCTCAGAACGCGTGAAACTCTGAGAACTGCCAGCCTTGCAACACGGTTTCGCTTACGCTATACTAAGCACCATTCATGCCTGGCGGTTTTCTGTTTTGGGCACTCTCTTGTGAGTCACTGGAATTTCACAGCTGTCATCAACTCCTTCACATTTGTCCACGTTTGTCGAATGGGATCACAATGCAATTGAAACTACTAGCCTTCTATAAGGGCGCAATCATAAATACAAAACGTTTGCACGGAGATTAAGATACTGGGCAAGCGCGACTTCACTGGCACCTGAAGAGAATCAGAGGAAATGTATACCCGCGAGTCCTTGCACTAGGCGAGAAATGAGCCTTAGTGTTTAAGATGTAACTTCACTAGCCAACATGTATCGTCGGTATTGTTCTCGTTTCTCGCAATCAGTGTCACTGCCCGAACATTGGTGAGCGTGTTGCTTCCTAGCAAAGCGAAGACACCGCCTTGAAATACGCTGCCTACAATTATTGCTGGGTATTCATGTTCTGTGTCAATCAGCACCCCTCTATGAGACTCGATGGCCGCGCCGAAACGTGGTAAGCTAAAGTTGAATAATTATTTCTCCAAAGGCGACGCTGCACTCTCAACTATTCACGGAAAAGCTACAGCAGCCGAAGAAATTGCTCCCAGCGGTCGGTATTTACTGCCTTAATACGACTCTTGTGCCGAAAGAAAAACCCATCGAATCATGATGCGTGCACTGAAACCACGACTCCTCACAACGACATTGGTCTTTACCTGTTTAACGGGTCAAGACGCAAGGAGTTGCAGCACGACGAGACTAGACCGCGTTTGCTGGTGACGGCATGGAAATTTGTGCTAACTGTACCTTTTTCTCTGTTAGTGAGCGCAAACCGAAGTTCCAACCTCACTGTTAAGAAATATTTTCCTGGCTGCTGGTGTATTACAGCTATGAGAAGCGATGAAGACGTGTGCTCTTTGGAAAACAAAGTTGAGATGAGGGGACTTATGGTGGAAGCTCAGTCTTCTTTCCGTAGACACGTTGCAAGAACGCGTTAGCAAATTTTGGAAGCCATGAATGCGACGACCACAAGACCGCTGGTTTGTACAAAATTTTCTAGAAGAACTCAAAGGTGAGTCAATCATTACAAAAGTGGAGTCATCAGTGCAAGCACAAAATGAAATAAACAGAAAAAAGGATGGATATTCCACGGAGTGACGATGATTGGTGGGGCAAAGCGTTTATTGGTCCGTCCGTGCTTTGTCCGCCCACTTGTTCTTGCTTCCGTCCATCCGTGCGACTGTCCGTGTGTCCGACCATCTGTGTGACCCTTGGTGCATCCGTCTGTCCGTGCGTCCCTCCATGCATTCGTCCGTTCTTTCGTCTGCCTGTCCGTCGTCTGTATGTGCGTCTCCGTGCGTCTGTTTGTACAGCCATCCCTCTATCTGTTTGTCTGTCCATGCGTCCACCCCCTGTCTGTGCATCCTTCAGTCTGTCCGTCTATCTGCATGTCCGTCCGTCTATCTAGTGAACACTCCAAGTACAGCCATCTCACATGTTTTCATCATGTAATCATCATATACAAGTGCCGCCATCCAGCGGACATTCTAAAGACTGGTCTTTCGGGTATGTGCCACCAGTGGCTACATAAACCATCGGAGGAAGGACAGACCCACACATTAAGGAGCTTCGCTCTTGAAAAAACTGATCTCGATTATAGACACTGTGTTCTTCTGTGGGTGACAAGGTGATTATGAAAGACAAACATGAGAACCACAATATGATTATGAGAGACGCCGTGGTGTGGTGCTCCGAAAATTTCACCACTTTGGGTCACCTAAATCAAAGTGCACGGGCCCGAGCATTTTCACCTATATGGAAAATTCGACAAGAGTTCGATCCCATGACCTGCGCGTCAGCAATGGACCACGATAATCACTAGACCACCGTGGCGGGTAGTAAAAAAAGGCAGCTCGGTATAATAACTATGCGCTACTTTTGGTGCAGCTGTAAACATGCAAGTTCAACTGATCGAGATATATTGCTGAAAATCCCTTTCACATTGTGGCAGAGCGATTCTGTTCTCTCCCGTTGCCTACGTCTTGCTTTTCGGTGGAACCTTTCAGTTGCACACTCGGTTCACGGAAACAAAAGGTGTGAACGGCAATGCAAGAACCCAAGTTTGCATGTAACAATTCTTGTAAATTTTGGTTAACATACGTGGCATAGAATATGACATGAAATGTGCAGGATAATCTTCGTGTCAATAGAAAAAGATAGACAACAGTATTCCTGTGTGTCATGTGTTTTCTGCGTGAAACATTGCTTGCACAGAACGTATTTGATTTCTTCTAAAAATTATGGTTAATATGTTAAATATTCTCAATTTTACATGAATACATGTCCACTCATGTTCCTTTACTCTTTGCATTTCTTGTTGTGGGTTATGTCGCTAGTTGCAGAAATCGCTTGGTGTGCCCTCCTAGTCATGTCAATGTAAAGGGACGAATAGATGAAGCGAACCAACACAAATATTTTTAATTCATCAGGTATTTTTTCAGCCTAATTTTCCTTAGTCTTACACTTTTTGCAACACTGCTAAACAATAAAACTTGTGGTAACTACAACTGCTCACACGAAATTTCTCAATATGCTGCTTTAGATTTATCACCAGCTTTTTATGTATCAGCCTTAATTACATGGTCTATATATTAGTGGGCCTTTCTAAGGTTGCGATTTGTGTGCACGTTTGTCTGTGTTGCACCTTCTCACTAGAAAACACTTCGGGGTGCCTTTAGCAGTTGGGGCTCAGTAAAGATATGTATTAATATAATGTACACTCTAATACAAGGGAAGCTTCCTGGATGAGTCTTAGCCTTGTCGCAGTGGTCTAGTGGTTAAGGTACTCGGCTGCTGACCCGCAGGTCGCGGTATCGCATCCTGGCTGCAATTTCGATCGAGGCAAAAATGCTGTAAGCCTGTGTGCTCAGGAGCATGTTAAAGAACCCCAGGTGGTCTAAATTTTCGAAGCCCTTTAGTATGGCGTCTCTCATAATCATTTGGACGGTAAATCCCACATATAACTCAATTATTGTACTTTTCAAAGTGGCTTTTTAAGACATATAAAAAATAGTCATTTTCACGCTGTAACGAAATAGTTAAAGGAGAAAATTTAAGAAGTTTATACCGATGCACTATGTTAAGTGGCACAAATGATGATGTACTGGTTGAAAAGAAATCCGGACAGCTGCTAATTTGCAACTGTGTGTTTAAACAATATGATTAGAGAATGTATACAGTGGCACATAAAACATAAAAAAGCGGAGAATTGGGTGCACACTACAAACGGTCATTTTTTCTCCCATAATCCCAGTAAACCATCAGTATATGCTGATTCCCCATCAGAGAGCGTAACGAGAGGCTGGCTGATGTATATCTTGTTTTGTAGAATCTGTGCTGCCTCAACAACTGTGTTTGTGTTTACACGGGGCAGTGATATAAATGCTGCTCCAAATTGCTAAAAAAAAGAGTGCTCCTTCGAATTGTGGTTTTTCTTATTAACTGCTGGAACTGTGTGACCAACTTTCACGCCCTAAAGAAACTGAAAAGCATGTGTCTACAGGGATTCTAGCCTGAAAATACACTTTGCTTGCTCTCATCTCATCAAAGCAACATGAACTAGCATATCGCACTTTTACATCATTAGGCTATCTTCAATTTTACATGCAGGCTGTTTAGGTGATATGTAAAAAAACGCACGAAAACGTATATTCATTATATAGCTCGTCCTACAGGCATTTGATAAGCAACCTAATTACTTGGTACTGGTTATTTGTCTGGATTTGAGGTTATGATATATCTTTCATAATAAATAATAATATTTATGGAACACATTGGTGACGCTTTGAGTTCTAGGAACTGTCTTGCATATTTTGCTATCTGCTCCTAAAACACCTCAGACTGCTCCAGACTAGCACTTTTCCTGCTACAAGATTACTCGTGGCTGTTCCAAAGTCGCCCTTTTTCTGGTCCAAAGGCTGCTCCGATTAGTGAAAATTTTCTTCCATCACTGCACTCGTCTTGTGTACAAACTTTGTGTCATATAAGCTCTGGCCAACATTTGAAATGACGACAGTGTACAGGTACACGTGAATAATTTCTCTTCTGTAGAGTTGGTGAACCTCAGGGCTAATATTATTGCACTGTCCCATCTGTTTCATGTGCACTGGAAAGGGGAGCAGTGGGTGTTTCGGCCATGGAGTGTGTGACACTGGCATTCCAAGAAGGGCCTGTTGACCTTGGCGACAATTGATCAAGGTTTTGGGAATCGGCTGCGACTTCTCCTGGTAGTCCTCAGTAGTCCAACAATGGTTCTTCCTCTGAAGGCTGGTTGGCCACGTTTCCCGGGACAGCACGCCGCCGCTTGGGAAGGCGCAGAACACATACACCTGCTGAAGCTGTGGTTCGGCCTGACCTTCTAGTCCAATCGCCTGGATGGTAAGTCACTGGTAACATTTTAAAAAAAGCCTACACACTTGACTATGACATGGTTGCCTACAGGAGCCTCCTGGTTACTGGCCCTGGGCACGAGCCTACCCAGTTCGAACTTAGAGACCCCTGTCAAGTAATGTAAGCATGTTCCAGCTGGCACGTCTGCTTTTCAATCACAGAGGCTCTAGGCCTCTCTGGAGTGTACGTCATACGTTTGTAATTCCAAGCTGGCAATTCGTGCTCCTTTCTAGTCTTTGTTAAGATGCCGTTTTCTTGTTATTAACTGGTCATCACTGCATAATAAACATGCACGCGCGAAGCTATGCACTAATGACTTCACCCACAAAGCTTACCTTCTACATCTTAAAATGCTCCTGAACCACTCCTAATTTGAAGAAGTGTTTTCTTTCTTACCTCACTACCCTTTATACTGGCGCTACCTTCGTCTAGCCACTGGTTTCTTTATAAACAACTGAATGTTGTGAGTGCCAAGTGTGGATCATATTAGGATTTCAAGTTTTCTTTGCTTTATACTGTTAATCTGCTCCACCTTCTTAGCCGACAATACACAAAACGAACTGAACTCAGTTGAAGAATGGTCAAGTGACTGCATGGTAGAAATGGGGTCAGAGACAACTGACTGGCAACATCTCGTATATGGATCAAGCGAAAGTTTATTTCATTATGATGTCACAAGAACAGACTTCTGGCATCACGAATTCTGCCGGAGAGACTGGAAATGCCAGAACAGAACAACACTCTTTGTGTTTTTGAAGTCACTTGAGGTCAATTGAAGTGGGGAAATGCTGACGCAACCATAAACTTGGATGCATCTAGCTGGTGATCTACAGTGGTGTGTGCAAGATACCTTTAGAGTACTACACCGGGAATGGGGAACTCACTGCGCCGCCGCAGTGGTCTAGTGGCTACGGTACTCGGCTGCTGACCCGCAGGTCGCAGGTTCGTATCCTGGCTGCGGCGGCTGCATTTCCGATGGAGGCGGAAATGTTGTAGGCCCGTCTGCTCAGATTTAGGTGCACCTTAAAGAACCCTACGTGGTCAAAATTTCCGGAGCCCTCCACTACGGCGTCTATCATAATCATATGGTGGTGTTGGGACATTAAACCCCTCATATCAATCAATCAATGGTGAACTCTCTAAAGTACTGACTGAAGTTCAGGGGAAGATAGAAGCTTGGCGAAAAGACAAATTTGTGATTGTGAGGTGCGGCTAGAGGCGACAGTTCAATAAGTGTACTTTTAATCCTGCTGCAGCCTTGAAAAAGACAAGTCTGATTGTTGAAACGCTGGCTTTAGCAGTGTTCATGAATTTCTCATCTAAAGTACACACTGTCGGTGAAACAGAATTTAGGATGATAATTCTTTGATTTTTTACATGCAGTTTCTAATTGCACTTATCCATTCTGGCTGGGGAATCGGACTGGAGAGGAAAAAATCACCGCCTTTAAGGGACCCCTGACACCAAATTCTAAAACTCAAGATGCTTGTGTCGTTTGGTAGTGCGGAATCTGTGCCAACTTCTGGCCACTTGTGAGGGACGATCATGGCCTTTACAATGTCCTAATAGGGTTTTAAAGTAAGCTTTCGTGCTCCTCCGAGTTTTCAACACCTCGTGACATTGGCACTAGTATGATGGAGACCTTTCACATTTCTGTGTGATGTGCTATGAGTGAAACGAGTATTGTCAACATCTGAGAAGATTTGCAGACTCGCACAGTACTCTGACCGGCACTTGGCGAATACCATTGTTCACAAACCTTCTCACTGTGTTGTCAAAGCACGGCACGTTGGTCAAAGCAAGCATGACCCCGAACTTGAACAGGAGGTGTTATAATCTCTGTTACTCTTTGTTGCCCTGAAGAAACGTTCGAGGTGCACCCACAACGCCGAGTTTTTCTTTTTTTTTTCAATGAAAGGAAGCTATTACTGTTGATGATTACATTAGTTGAGGTCCCTTTTCTTATGTTATTTTTCCAATACCAGTGTGACGGCCTTAAAAACACTTAAATTTTTGTAGGCTCTTTTTGTGGTTAAAGTTGGTCAGTGCACTTCTGTTCAGCAGTTATGAGCAGTTGCTATTTGAATTGTTCTGTGTGAACAATCAAGAATTTGTTGCAATCATGTTATTCGTAGAGTAATCAAACATGGTACAGTTGTAAAATTTGTTTCAACATCAATTCTAAATTTGAATGTATTAAAAGGAACAAATAGACCTCTTTTGCCACATGTACCCTGCCTTCACCTTGGTTTCATTGCATCTCAGTGCTGCTGTGGCATGCAACGACTACTCAAAGGAAATCCGTACTGCTGCAAAGTAAGGCCTGTGCACTTAAGTAATTCTGCTTTCTTTTTTCAGTGTCTTGAATTTGATAAGTGCTTTAGGAAAATTCTATACCTAATGTATTTTTTCTTGTGCGATTTGCATCTTGGTACTGTACAAGTCCTGCCGGCATTTAAATTCACTTTAAAACTTTTTGACACTCATTGCCATTGACTTTGAACCTATAGGGCCATAATTGCACGAGCCTGCTTTCGAAACAAAGTATTGATTGATATGTGGGGTTTAACGTCCCAAAACCACCATATGAGTATGAGAACCGCCGTAGTGGAAGCCTCCGCAAATTTAGACCACCTGCGGTTCTTTAACATGCACCCAAATCTGAATGCACGGGCCTACAACATTTCCGCCTCCCTCGGAAATGCAGCTGCCACAGCCGGTATTCGATCCCGCGACCTGCGGGTCAGCAGCCGAGTACCTTAACCACTAGACCACCGTGGCGGGGCAAAATCAGAGTATTAACAAGGATTTTAGTTTGTGGTAGTTGGAGGGGTGGGGGGTCAGAGTGCTTGGTTTCTTTGTAATTGTGTGTGTGTGCGCGCATGCAGTGCACAGCTGCAGTAATACTATTTTGTGAGGAGCGTAGCAATGATTGAAAAATTACCCTCTTCATCAAAGGGATCTGAAGCCACAAGTTTCGAAATATGACTCTTGTTAATGGAGAGGCTGCTTTTTCGTCCGCTATAATTCATTTCAATTTTCAATTCACTTCAATGTCAGATAAATAAAAATTGTGGAGGTCGATGTTTTATTCGGCCTAATTGTCTGTTGGATTAATTTTGCAGTGCCTGATGAAAAAATAGGGGCTAAATTGCTTTTTTTTCGTTCTTTTTGTAGTGGCACTTCCGACTTTCTTTCTGCGGCATGCCGCAGCTAAACTATACTTTCCTAGAAAAGATAAGAGGAGTAGGTGTATCAGTGACATCCTGACTTAAGCATTGCCATCAGTGCAACATTTTTCAGCAGGCAGTAAAATGAAGGGGCTGCATTTGATCAAATTCCATTATAATCTTTTTGTTCAAACAGTTGAAAATCCTTATGGTATATGTTTAAAAATATATGTTTGCGCTGATGTGTGAGCACAAATCTGAGCAGCCGAATTCGAATTGGAAATGTTACATGTGTGCACAAGAAAACCTTGTCATGTGCAACTTTGTACAAGTGTTTTGTGGTCTATTATACAAACGTTGTGCGTGGATAAAATCGCTTAGTGTTCAGAAGCTGAGTTATCCATTATGCCATTTTTTCTTTTGCTTTGCCCATTTATTTTACAACTTTGAAATCTGCCATAGGTTCACTCTTTTTTTCTAGTCTGTTTTATAATGCTATCGTCTATAAGAGCTCTTTAGAAACTTGCGTGATGTTTGTTCATATAGAATTTTCTTACAGCGTCCTTGGAACATTTTTTGAGCGTAGTCAGGAAATGCTGCTGATGGTAGTCGAGGCTCTTGCAAACGTGTCAGACATGTGACGTGACTAGGTAGAGAATTTACAAATAAACTGTGTAGTCACCTAGGAATCACTCGCTCTTCTCTTGACAAAGGAAGCCACGTATTGAAATGCACAGCTTCACATACCCAAATGACACGGCCGTTGGCCTATTTGAACATCCTGGTGTGCGTAGATGTGATGGTCTTTGGAATATGTCATAATCTACCTACACCTCGACATGGTGTCGTTCAAGAAAGTGGGTGATGTGCAGTGTTCGTTGAAGGAAAACAAAGCAAAAAAAGTCCCAGCTTTGCCGGAATGGCGAAGCAGTGAGCGTGATAGCAAAAGATTGAGAGGGCGTGCGCAGAACGAAAAGCAGATTGAAACAAATGACAGTCAAACCTCAATAAATCGAACACAGATATATCAAATTATTGCCTATATCGAACGGTTCCTATATCGCGCGGTAAATGGCATGCATTATTGATTGTTTATTTCGAACAAAGTTTGACATATCGTGGATATATCGAACTCAGCCACCCCAAACCGCCCGCATTCCATTTACAGGCGGCGAGCTTTCCCGCAACTCTCGAAAGTAGCGGTAGAGTGGCGGGCGTTTACGAATGCTGCACACATCGATGGCGCCGAGAGCGCCACTTTAACGTTGCGGCGTAGGCGCGCCGCAGCCTTGCGGTAGAGGTTCTGGAATGAGGAAAGTGAAGAGAAAAGCGCGGAGCTGTTATTTTCTTTCAATACGAAGGCACCGACACGGCTTCGCGCGGGGGAAGGGAGAGTGGGAGGTAAAGATTGAGGAGGAAAGTATAGAAAGGAAAGGACGCAGACGACTGTCTCGGAAGCGGCCCGCTCTGCTGCCGGGGAAGAGAAAGCAGTCAGGCGAGCCGGCATGGGCGCGCCATGTGCGCGCTTTACACCCGGACTTACGCCGCAGCCTTGCAGGTTGCAGTTGTTGCAGTCTCTATGGTGTCAACGGCACACTGCGCACTTGTTGCAAGTTACTCCCCCGTAGCATCGGCAGGCATCGGTCGTTGTGCTCGCAGTGTTCGTGCGTTCGGAGTTGGGCCTGCGACAGGCCATACTCCGAACGGCGGAGCTCACGGCGGAGCTCACGGATGTGGAGATTGTCGCCGAAGCTACTGCTGAGCAGCCAAATAAAAACTCTGACGAGGTGGATTTCGCAAGCGCTGATGGTGCCCCGCTCCCGACATCAGCTGAGGTCGTAGCTTCCTTATGCGCCACCACTGCAGCGCAATTGAAGACACCGGCCTATCACTCATTGATCGCCTGGTCTATATTGAGGACGCAGTCATCAAACACGCCATGGCCATCAAAAAGCAGGCTACTCTTTTTCAATATTTTAAACCAACGCAATAAATACTATGTTTCAATTTTCAAGTGAGTATTTACTGCACCACGCTTGAACGGTTCGTTGGTCGTTTTCGCATTTTTTCGTGATTTTTTTATATTGAATTCTGGATATATCGAACTCTTTCGCGAACGCCGCGCCGTTCGATATATCGAGGTTCGACTGTACTCTCAAAACGTAATCGCAGGTACGGATGCACGCGAATAAGCGTCTCATTTGTTACTTTGCTGTGTCTGAAAAGTGCGTGCTTATCGCAAATGGAGACTGCAAATGGAGACTTTTTTGCACGCGTTATCTACAGCAGAATTGTTCCACGTGAAGCCCAAGGCTAGCCAAGACAAACGACCTCCCGCTCATCGCTGCCACGCGATAAGGACGCGTCGCTTTCGTTCCCTAAGCCGGGCAAAGTACGCGTAGGAGATTAGAGCAGCCGCCACCACGCAATGTGGCGACGCGCGCTAATTGCGCCATCTTGCTGGTAATGCTGAAAACACCATTCCCCCCTGAGGTGCTCGTGAGCAGTGGTAAGTGGAAGATATAAGTAGCTTGTTTGAACGGTAAAGAATGTGCTCCGGGATGGCTCAGTGGTTAACATTTCACTCTCACGTGGCAGAGGTCCCACGTTCGATTTCGTACGCCGGAGGAGTGTTTTTTCTGGATTATTTACTTTCTTGCGTTTTCATATATATAGATACATATACATATACGGCGCATGACAGCGACGCCGGCGCCGGTGGCAAAATTCAGCCGAGAATGTCCGTATTATTGCTATCACAATAAAAGTGCTTGATGTAAAGATACGCACTGACATATAGACACAGCCTCTTGCTCTTTTGTCATCCATTCCTTGCCCCTCCTTTTCTCCACTGTGTAGCTTCAGTGCTCTCACTCAGATGATAATATGCAGAGAAAAGAAAAATGATAGGCTTACACTGTGCGACTAACTTTTGTATCTGTTGGTACTCGACAAATCCTAACAATATTTTGCTGCATTTCACCTGCGAAGCAATAAATTCCATTTGCGCGGCCATTCGATGATTACTTGTGAAAGTGTTGCATGGCCTCTTGAAGTCTTCTTGCAGGAGCAAGTGTTAATAATCCGGTAAACAATACATGCTATCTGGCAAAACTCTGGCCAGATCAAAAGAAAAATTAGGATTGTATTCTTCGTGAACAGGAGGATATAGCCTTGTTCCTCGACTCACTGACATGTGTGGCTGTGCTCATTTCCACCACTATATTTTAACTAGGGTTGCCAGGTTTGGCTATTTTTTTTAACTTGTGGCAGCAGAAATTCCTTGGCTATGTTCTGGCTGATTTCTTGTTGCCTCGATTTGAATGGAACTTTTTCACTACCTTGTAGCGTCGCAGCAGCTAGTTTTCAATGATGCGATAACTACACAGGGGTTAAGTTGCCTTTCAGGTTCTAAAACTGAATTTGAAGGTGCTGACAGGGCACAAAAAAGAAGACTTTCGTACGCGTGACTGACACTTGGGAGAAAACATCTGCTTTGTTGGATGGGGCCTCGTTTTGCTGTTCGCGACTTCAAAGTTTGATTGTCTTCCACAAGTGTGTTCCAGTGACAGTGCTGTATTAGATTGCACATTTATTTCCAGCCGCGATGTTAGCATTTCGTTCGAAATGCTCCCAGCTCGTAGCAGTTTATTCACTGTTTGTGGAAGTGATATGCCTTATTTAGACTGAGATGTGCTTCCAGCTAACTGCTCTGACTGCTCATGTAATGTTTGACTAGCCATACGGTGATTTCATTTTAAGAAGTTTTATTGTGCGTTAGTTGGTTAGAAAATAGTTTGCAAACGAGTTTGTTTGTAAAAGCATAGCTTGGTCAAACTTCAAAGATGAATTACAAAACTGCTTTGCAAACTTTTTGGAAACTGATAACTGCTGTTTTTTTTAGTTCGTTGTTTTCAATGCATTGTTTTTATCTTTTCTAGGTTCCGGTCACAGAATATGGAAGGAATCTGAGGGCACTGTTGGATTAAACACATTACATTTCAAATATCGTGTTAATAACTGTAGTTTACAAGCTGTTGATAATAACTGAACTCCCATTGCATTTTTTAAATTTGATTCTGCTATCTTTTTTCATCTTTAGGTGATATATGTTTTGTTTCAGTATTCTCTACAATTTATAGAAGCGTTGCGTAATTGATTTTTTTTATGAAGCTCACGTTTGTACTTTTCATGGGATCTGCTAGATTCACGTGGACGTTTGAGCTAGTTGCTTTTTTTCATTTGTTGTAGGCATGCTTAGTGTGGTGGAAGTACTGACACTTGCATGCGCCATGGTTATAGTTGTAAAGTATCATTATATTAGCTGATTAAAAAAGAGAAGTTTAAGCTATAGCATTTCTTCACAGTTATATGCATTTACTTTTTGAATTTTGCTTTTTCTTTGCCTAATTTCTTGTTGTTTGGTGACTTTATTTTATGAACCCTGTTTTTTTCAACCTCATTGCTTAGACTGCATTTGTGGATTAAATTGAGTTGTAATGCATTTTTTGTACATAGGAGTGTGCATTTGAGTAGTGTGGTACATTTAGTTAAGCATGCTTAGATGTATAAACACTGCATACATTAAGACACTGTATAGATCAGAAACCAATCAGGAACGTGACATAAAGTATATATATTAAAATATAGCTAACAGTTTATTATGTCATAAAATATTGGGCAAATATTTGCGGAGATATGAAATTGGTTCAGTTACTAAAATGATTTGGCTCCAGAGTTCCGAGCTTAAATATGCTATCATGGATTTACTGAAAATGTCCCTGCAACACTTTTTTTAGCATGGTCAGTAAACACTGCCATTCGATATTTGAGTCTCCTGAGAACATGAGATTCACAAATTATAGTGCAGCACGCGGGACAGAATTCACGATTCTCAAAGTCATGGAGAAATTGCTCCGTCATCATTCACAAACAATGCCATAAACTTAAATTAACAAACACTAAATGAAAAGTCCACATCCATTGGATGACTTAAGCGTCCTGAGCTGCATATTTAAGAAGGTGTTCATAGGATGGCGCTATGTATAGAATCACTCCCTCATCCTGACATCCATTTCCGATTTCTTGCTGTGCTATGCTATAAACGAAGAATGACTCTCTTACCCCTTTCTCTCCTAACGCTCCCACCACTTCCTCACCCTGATTTTCATTTCAAATTTTTTGCTATGCAGTGCTGTAAATAGTTTAGCTATGGATTACCCTCTCACCCCTTTCCCTCCTAACTCACATCACTTTGCCTCCCCTTCAGTTCTCTTTCCCATTCCATTTTTATATTACTATACTACACTTGACTATGTAGCTGGTCCCACAAAATGGCACAACAAAAAGCTTAAAAATCTTTGCTGTTTAAAAAGGTGCAAAGTTTACTTGTGTTAGTTATTTGTGCAGCTGCGGGTTGGTCCACACATCCAGCAAGTAAAGACGGCGAGAAGTCGCAGCATGGACGCCGCCACCACTGTAACTCCTGTAACTACAAAAGTCCAAGCGTGCATCATATGAAAAATCACGTAAGGGTTCACACGGGCGAGCGACCGTTTCACTGTCACTTGTGTCCTCAGAGCTTCTCACAGAAAGTCCATTTGGTAGGTCACGTGCATTCCCACAAAGGCGAGAGGCGACATAAATGCCACCTCTTCCGTCAGAGCTTTTCACATAAAGTTAATTGGAAAAGTCACCTGCACATCCACAAAGGCGAGCGACCACACAAGTGCCACCTGTGTTCCCGGAACTTTTCTCGAAGGTCCGCATTAAGAGAGCATTTGTACTTGCACACAGGCAATCGACCATTGAAGTGCCCAGTATGTCCTCAGACGTTCGTGTCGAAGAGCAACCTCAACAGGCATTTGCGCAGGCGCCATCGCAAGTTAATGCTTATGTGGAATTTCTGGTGACTTCTCTGTTTGAAGGCAAATACTGCTACATCCGACTGGGTGCTTTACAGCCATTTGACAGTAATAGGTTCTCTATGAAAATTCTGGCGATAAGTCTATAAGTGACATCACAGGACAGAATCCTAACAGTGGCAACCGTATTTCAAGAGGGGACACGGCTAAATGGAGCTTTGTCAGTGTACTTATATTTAGGCCATATATAAAAACTCTAAAGGGCAAAATGTACTGCTAAGTCTTTCATTAAGCTTGCCTTGTATTTCCACCATTGTTTCAGTTTGTAAAACCTTAGTAGTTAATGAATATATTGTTACAACGACCATGATCACTCTTGCACCACGAATGCAGGAACCTGTTTCATTATTGGAACAGATTTTTTTTATTGACCCCTCTCTGTAAAATAACTTTCTACTGCATTACCTGTCAATTGTTCTTTTATTATTTTTTCATATTTTCTTTCCTACATATAGTTTTTGTCAAAGAGCTCGCGACAGCATTTGTTCACTTGACTTATTCCTTCCCTCATTAACACAAGTACATATGTTCTCATCAGACGAGCGCTACACTATTTTATTGAGGAAGAAACCCACTTGAGAGGTAAATAAATCAGAAATGCTTTTTCCATGCTTCAGGCTTTTTTCTAACTTTTGCACCGGTTCACATTTGGCCTTGTTTTGTGAACAAACGCTTGCATTGTCTTGGGTTGCGCTGAGCGTCATTTTTTTGCCCGGATTATGCTGTGTGGGTTCGCAACAAGTTTCAGCTTTTGTGAAATGTAGGTGAAGCATCGACTAGCCTCAGCTTTGTAGTGTTGGCTGATCTATGGCTTGAGATTATATTAGTTCAATCAAGTCTCCTTGCGAGCTGTCTATGTAGGCAACGCTGTTGTATATACAGATCTTTAAAATTTTGTACAGTTATGAAACTTTTTGATCCGCAGCCTTTTTTTAATTTACTAATGACAACCTGTAAAACAAGCGCGTAGGAGTTTTCAAAAGTTCTTGACACTTGCAGACTGTGAGCTATAAGGGCATACCTTTGTCCTCATCTTGACCATTCAGCAACAGAATTGCCCACTTGCCCACTTTGGCTGAACAGTGCTTAAGGAAACAATTTACTGTATCGCATCGATCAGGTCGACAGTCCATATTGCAGTAACTGTGGCTCCATAGAAACTGTAAAACGTATCTTTTCGTAGTGCCGAGCGTGCGCTCTATGAACACTGCATGCATATGAACACTGCGTGCTATGAACACTGCACCCAAAGATTTTTATCAGTTGATTGTGTCCTTCGCCCTTTTCCCAGCTTTATGCAACAGAGTCATGCGATGAAACTTTTATTCGGGTATTTAGACAATATCAGTCAGGTACGCAGATTGTAGGGGCACCTTGAAAACTTGTAATAAGTCATGCTCTCAGCACATGTCCCCACCCAAGAGACGAACAAATTTCTGTACATTTACTTTTTTCTTTTCATTTTAATTCTTAATATTTTTTCTCGCTTCTGGCCTTTGAGTCCCCAATCCCCTTTCCCACACAGAGTAGCAAGTCAGTGACTTACAGACGTTGTCTTAATTCTCTGCTCTTTAATAAAGAGCTCTCTCTTTCTCTCCCAAAAATGCAAAGCGTGGAAGCTTCACAGGAGGAATGTCCACGTTGTTCACGCTCAATCAGATCTCACGGGGCGAAAAAACACCACGAAATTTCAAGATCTTCTACTCAATAAGAGCATTACGTGAATGTGGTGCCCTTCGGGATTTTTTTTTTTTGACAGCGTATGCCTTTTGTTAGTTTCTGTGTACTTTCTTGTAGTTTTCGTGTATTTATTGTACCGCGTTTGAGAAGGCATTCTATAACTGCCCTCTAGGCTTGCACTTCTAGCTTTTTACCGCTTGTGTCTAGTTCCTTCAGTTCCCAATTTCAAGGAATGTTGTAGTTTGCATTTATTTTTTCTCATTGTTGTTGTTATTTTTTACTGAATGTATACTAGCCAATTACCAAGATTGCACTTTTTACCGTTACTTTCACTCTGTTATTTTGCCAAATTATTGGAATGCCCTTGTCAAGGGCCTTTAGTGGTATTTTAAAAAAAAAGTTAAATATTTTGGTGTGCATATTTTTATGTGCCCTACAGCGATACTGCACTGTTAGTCATGATTACCCACAAATAAAGATATGGTATAGGTTGCAAGGTTTGAAAGGCCCTTTTAAAATGTGTTTTCTTCCGAGTTCTGAGGATTTTTGTGCATCTAGTCTCTGTAATATGGGTATTTATTTGTAGCTTTTTGAGTACGTGATGTTGTGGTCTTGCAACGTTTCACCGTATGAGTACTTGTTTGCTGTGATCCATTGTTTAACAGTCTTATTACTAAAGAATATTGTATCACATTATATGATAACCAAGAGATATATTGCTAGGTAATATTGAATATTGTCGGTTGTGCAAGATTTTCTAGTGCCCTAATAAAATTCCATCATGTGTTCATGCATTGATTTGTGAAATTTTATACCTGTACTAAAAATTTATGAACTGATTTTTTGTTGTTTCTGTTCAATACCCGAAGGCAAACCAAGTTGTGGCTTCTGTGCATTAATTGGCCGTTGCCATTTTAGTTTGATTATTAAGACATACTTGAGTATTCATATTTCTGAGAATAATGTGGTTTTCTTATCTCTAAATTTGTCTAGCTATGGCTTTTAGAGGAATCCAGGAATCCACTGTAGTGCTTGTGGACATACAGTTCTGCTTGAAAATAGTGAACAAATATTTATAGGAAAATAAATCTGGAGAAAGCTCAATCTACAAACTTCCTTACATCGAAACACAAGCAAACTGCTCAGGTGCATGGCAAACGTATGATGTGTTGTAGGCAAACGGTGATTAAGAGTGGTTGCTTCTAGAAATCCTCTTGGTGTGACGAATCTGCACTAGGCATCCGCAGATTCATTTCACAACACGAGGCTCTTGTAAAGAACACAAGTATAAATGTATGAGCGTCTTTAAATCTTTTATCATTGTAAAAATACAACTGTAATGGTCATGCGTGAATGTGCAAACCTGAACTGAGCAATATAGCTTCATAAGTAGTACACCCTCTATGGCAACCAGCACTTAAAATGTTCTGTTATGCTTGAAGGTGCGAGTTCAATACCCAGCCATGACTGTCACACTTCGGAGATAAATGGGGGGAGGTGCTGTCTGACAGCATCGAGGCACCGCGGTCCAAGGTAGTGTGCCGTCCTTCACTACGGCACACCTCGCAACCTTATTGTGGTGTGAGCAGCAGGTAGAGATCTCGCAATTATGAATGTGGTCATTATTTGCACTGCACTACTGCAGTGGCTAAGATATTGCCACGAATGTTTGTTGTTTCCAAAAGTGATCACTTTTATATTAAGTTCATAAATTTGCTGTCTGGCGGACTGCGTGTAGACCTGTGCGACGGTACCAAAATGACCGGTAGCGGACTGCCCGTGTTTTCATCAAATCGGCGACGGCGCGATGCGGGGGAGGGGGAGATGAGAAGGTGAAGATTCAAGAGTTAGTGGGGATAGGATCGGGCCCCTTGAACTCTTGAACTTTCAACAAAGAATTCAATCTCACCGAAAAGGCGAAGCAGTTAACATGATAGCGCCTTGTCTCAATGTTTTTTTTTACTTACAAATACAGCTGTCTCAGTTTTTTGCAACACAGTAAACTTTGAAAAAAAAATTAAAGTTAACAAAATGCATTTTTACGCAAATATTTTTTCTAAATGCTCAGCATTGAGTTTGCGAAGGAGAGAGAGCAAATGGCGAGAGAAGGAGCGGCGAGACTCTGCACCTACCCTCTGCTACACTCTCCAAACACGAAAGAACTGTACTGAGAACAGATGGATAGATGGATATAGCTGTACCCTTTAGATCGGGCGGTGGCTAGTGCCTCCAAGCCGTATACTTAATGAACCAAAACTAGATTTATTTTTTTCTTTAAATTGCAACTGCAAAGTACGAGGTTGAGTGCTCGTACTTTGCAGTGAAGAGTTTAATTTTAACTCGTGCCTTGATATTAGCCACCAATCAGATAACCTCCTTCTTGTCAATTCTACCCGCTTGAAGTCTATTTTGCCCTCCCTGTCCCTAAAACCCAGTGCTTTGAAAAACTCTGCACCATCATCCTGAACTATAGGGTGAAGCCCTTTACAGAACATTTATCAGTGTTCGGCAGTTTTCTCCTCCTCTCCACATGCAGTGCATACCGTGTCTACCCATTCGTATTTGGCCCGATATGTCTTGGTTCGCAATCGTCCTGTCCTGGCCTCAAACAGTAGAAAACTACCCCGAGTATTATCAGAGATCCTTTGCTTGGCAATTTCCTGCTTAAAATTTCGATCGATCTCTAGTGCGGACTTGTTAATCCTGCCAATTCTACACATGTCGGTCTCAGCTTCCTTCACCTTCTTCTTAACAGATAATTCTTTTTGGTTTGGCCCCCTGCTGTTTTCCAAGTATTTACCAGTCAATTTTGTGGTTCACTTCCTCCATTTTGTACCGACATTCTTCATGTACATGTAGCTGAATACCTTCCTAGCCCAACGCTTCTCCCCCATTTCTCACAATCGCTTCTCAAATTTTATCTTGCTGCTGGCTTCCCTGCCCTCAAATGATGTCCATCCCATATCACTTTGTACTCCTCGATTTGGTGTATTTTTAAGGCAAGCGTAGCTATTCCACGTTGCTTAATTTCTAATTTTGCTTGACCTTCTAATCTCATGCACAAGACTGCATTTCCGAACTTCAGACCAGGAACTATGACCTCTTTCCTTATTCCTCTCACAGCATCATACCTATTGTAATTCTACAGTGTCCTGTTTTTCATCACTGCTGCATTCCTGTTACCTTTAGTCGGCACGTATATTTCGTATTGCTTTAGGTACTCGGTCCCATTGCTTATCCATACGCCAAGATATTTGTATTTATCTGTTATCTCTAGCGTGACCTCCTGTATTCTAAGCTCACTACCTTCATTTCATTAAAAAATCATGACTGTTTATTTTTCCTTACTGAATCTTAAATCTAACCTATCTCCCTCCTTAGCGCAGATGTTCATCAATCTCTGCAAATCTTCCTTGTTGTCGGCCATTAGCACTATATCATGTGTGTACATTAATGCTAGTAGTGTCTGTTCAATAAGTTTTCCTTGCTTGACGAAAGAGAGGTTGAAGGCAAGTCCACTTCCCTCTCATTTAGCCTCCAGTCTTTGTAGGTACATCATTGATAACAAGGATGACAGAGAACACCCCTGCCTAAGCCCCCGTTTTGCCTCTGCAGGCTTGGATACCTGTTTTTCCCACTTTAGAAATGCCTTGTTACCTTTATAGATATCCTTTAAAAGATTAGCGACTCCATCTTTAACACCTAGTGTGTCCATTATCATCCACAAGTCCTCTTGAACCATACTTTCGTACGCTCCCTTAATATTCAAGAATACTAGCCTCAGGGGCCTGTGTTCCTTTTTCGCTATTTCGATGCACTGTGTCAGTGAGAACAGATTGTCTTCCAAGCTCCTGCGTTTCTAAAACCCATTCTGCAGTTCCCCAGCACCCTCTTATCCTCTATCCATGCCTGCGGTTTTTTCTTTGAAATCTGCATCGCTAGCCTGTAGACCATTGAAGTCACTGTTATAGGACGGCACTTGATTTTGTCAGCTTTGACCCCCTTTCCTTTATAGATCAAGCTCATCCTGCTAACTTAGCATCCATCGGGGATTTCACCATCGATTATTATTGTGCTCACTGCCTCGCTCGAAGTCTTCTTAGACTTCGGACCCGATGTCTTTATCAGCATAATTGGAATATCATCTGGGCCTGATGATGTACTACAGTAGAAACGCTCTTCTCAGTCCTTTCCCACTCTCGTTGTGAAAACGGAGCCACTGCACCACTTAATTCATACTTGTATATTGTGGTGCATAAGGCACTTCTTTGTCTATTGTTCTATTTTTTCTCTCACACGCGTTCTTATATAGTATATAGTTTCGTCCCCTTCTAGCCTAGCACCTTGAGCTGCAGTTATGAACCTCTGCTCTGAGCTTGTCTCATTTACTTGGAAGTTTAGATGGTTCAGAAATTTCGCAGCTGCGTTTCTATCCTTTTTATGTACTTCTGCCCTCCACTGAGCCCCGTTTCTTCTAAATTTTTCATTGATCAGAAGGGATGCTTCCCTTCTATAGCTTAGAAAAATTTTCCATTCTCTTTCAACATCATCTGTCGGTTCACCCCGCTGCTTAGCATGTACGTGTTCCCTAGAGGCTTCCTGACGTTTTGCTGTGTCTCTCTCAACTTCCTCATCCCAGCAATTCTTCGGTTTGTGTCTTCTTTTCTGGGGTGCCTTGTTACGTGCCTTATCCAGCTCTGGCTCTGTCTAATTAGATTCGTGTATGTCCACACTGTTTTATTATCCTCAGTGACTACTTTCTCAATTTGTTTATAGCTATTTCTATTTGCCTTTCTAAATAAAAATTTCCCTGTAGTTGCTAATCTTGTCTCCTCCCCACTTTCCCTGCTCTTCCAAAACTTAGCTTGATACGTTTGTGATCACTACCCAGACTTCCGGAGCCACCTTCATCTATGTGCATTCCTCTGAGCTTATCATACATTCTATGTGACATATGTGCGAAATCTATTGTCAACTGCAGCCTTCCTACCTCCCATGTTATTTTCCCTCACAATTCTCGGTACTGTGGCAAATGATCAAATCATGCCTTTCACACATATCCATGATCATTTTGCCCAGTGGGTTGGTATACCCATCTATATCTTCTATGGGCGCATTCAAATTTTCTAGCATAATTACCTCGCACTCTCCTCCTACCTCCTCAATATCCTTTGTTATGCACTCTACCATTGCCTGATTTTCATCTGGTTTTTGCTCTCGTCCACAAGTACACCAAACCAAGGAGTGTTCTTTGCCCTGCTACTTTCCCTTTTAGCCATGAATGTTCCTTGCACTCTTGCTTGACCCATTGTTAGTTTGTACATTTATGAATCAATGCCTCTATACCACCCCTATTTTTTGCCTTCTGTTCTAACACAATATTCCCTCGCGTAGTACGGATTTTTAGGAGATTTCTTCATGCCCCCAAGATGTGTTTCTACAAAACCGTATACCATCGACCTCTCCTTTCTTAGCTGTTCTTCTATCTCTTCCTACTTCAGCCTGTTCTTGGCACCCTGCATGTTGATATACCCTATGTCTGAATTGACTCGGCACTCGTGGCTACATCAATTTCTGCCCCGGACTACCTATCTTATAGTATATACCTGTCTTAAAGTATGTAAGATGGGTATATCTTACATACTGGTGCCACTTTGGAATCGTATCTGTTGATACTACCTGTCAAAGAGTATTCCCTGGTTGTTTTTTTTCGTTACTAGCTATCCTGCTCCCCGATGGGCCGCTTGCAACCCCCCCCCCCTCAAAAAAGCTACTGCGCGTCCTGCAAGTCGCTAACCCACCTCATGACCTAGTCTTCCATCGAAATGAATTCTGTCTTGTTGAAAACAAGCCAACCTATGCACCTTTCTGTTTATTTTCACAACCTCGAAGCCTTTCTCTCGACTCATCTTCCATATCTCTCGGTTTGCGTTGACACCCGCTCTTTGTAGGTTGTCGTCACGCACCGGCACCTCCGGTATCGTGCATATCACTACCCATACCCGAGGAGAAGTGGCGCGCATGCCATCGACCCCTTTTGCCAGTGTTGTTGCCAGTCCTGCCGTATCTTCATTTAAGACATATTTTACACCGCCTGAAATTATCACGAGGTTTAGTCTATCAGCTGTAGTTTTGAGTTTTGAGTTCGCTTGCCTCATGACTGCTTCCACCTTGAGTCCTGGGAACGCCCCTACTGCAACCCTCTTGTCACCTCTTACCCTCTCTTTGATTGCTTCTGTGCGTCAATTTAAATTCGAGTCCCCGGCGATTATCACATGCTGCGACTTTTCAGCTGTAGCGTCCTGCACCTGGGGATTACTTGCACCTGCGACGCCAACTGCTTTGTCCCCTCCCAGCCCCACCACTACTGCACTGAAGATAGGCCTTGCGACAATTAAACCGGCTGAACCTGTTTTTTTTTTTCAAACTTGCTTGCTCGCTCTTCTCCGCTGTTCTGGTTGCCGGTGCCTTACTGTTCTCTCCGTCGGCCACTCCTTTGTTCACCTTGGCTAGTGCTTCCTCGGTGGACTTGCAGCATTTCTCCCACTGCCCTGGTTTTTTCTTGCTGTGCCACCAACGCAGTCTCCAGATCGGTGATTCTCAACAGCAGCACACTCTGGGCAACCATCATTTTCTCCATTTTTTCATCTACCTCACATTGCTTACACTTCGCGTCAGCCTCTTCTCCTTCCGCTTCTACACTTGAGTTCACTTTCAAACCAACCCTACATCCTGAACACTTTACAGTCTTTTTTCCATGTCTTTATGACACCAATTGTCCTTAGGACTTGTTTTACTCGATAATTACAAAACACGATCCCTACCCTACGAGAAAGTTTAAGCTCTGCTACAAAAATGCGTAATCTATGTACGCGCACCTCCCTCACGAAGTGACAGAAAAAAACACAAAGAAACAAACACACACGCACAAACTAGTAAATACCCGGTGACTGACCTCAGGAAAAGCCGTACAATGTAATGAGTGCTACAAAGATTTTAACTGCTGCCCTAATTATTATAAAGGCAAGCTCAAAACATGCAAAACAACTTATCTGCACGGTCGATCAGGAGCGCTCAAAAACACGTTCATCCACTGTGCCGATTCGAACCACAACCTACTGTATTCCACTGACCTGCCTAGCGAGCGAAGCGCCAGCACGCCCCTTCTCGTTGTTGTTGTTTTTCTCGTATTGTTAGTAGCGCATACCCACTGTGGGGGATCGGCCAAGAATCGAGTGGTTTTAAAATTTACTGTTCAGATTTGGAATGATGGAGGTTTAACAGAAAAATCACCGGTAGCCTAGAAAAGTGTGGTGCTTAATGTAATGCATACAAATATTTACATAAACAAATTTATTCTAGGAATAAAGCAATAATCTGATTTTATACGTATATAATTATGTGGACATGTTAGGATAATGAAACTGGTTAATTAGGCAACCTATCAGTTTCATCAATATAGTCCCGGACGGCCGCGCATACTGTAGCATTATAGAAACCAGAAATGGAAGCTCCAAAAGACAAAATGACAGGCAGAGATAAGTCCATACCAATACCACGTAAAGGTACTTCTAATATGGTTTTTCGTAATGTGTTAAACCGCCTGCAGGTAAAAAAGAAATGGTCTATTGTTTCCAGTTCATCACAGAATGCACACAGTGGCGAAGGTGCCTGAGCAGACCTGTGTTTATAGAAACTTAGATTTGGTACCCGGCAACGCAGCCTTGTGGTAGCTACTTCTTGTTTTCGAGTGCGGCAAAAGGCTCTTCGCCAGGAATATAATAAATGGCGATATTCTGTAGAGTTTGTTTGTGCTGAACCTTTAAAGACTTGCATAAGGGTACGTCTGCCGAATCGAGCAGCAGTCACATAAGCGGATGATGGACAGAGGTGTAGAATTGGTTCGCTGATTGACGACTTAGCTAAGGAATCGGCTATTTGATTTAGAAACAAACCTTTCTGTCCAGGCACCCAAACTAAACGTACTTTTCTCAAATGTGCAGGTACTAGTGCATGGAACGTCTTTGTTACGTGATTATCAGCACCAACAGAAAGTGCCGCACAGAGAAATAGGGAATCTTTTATTGTGACAGTTGATGTAATTGCTGTATCTAACTTGCGTAAGGTGAGCACTACTGCCAGAAACTCAGCCACAAAAATGGGTATGAAATCGGGTAGTCGAAGGGAATAAATCCAATTTAAAATCGGGCTAAAAATTCCAGCCCCAGACTTTTCGTCGTATTGCGATGCGTCTCTAGCAATAATAACGTTCGTTGTAATACGGCGCAGGTGATCTTGTAGTAAACCATCCAAAATATTATGGGGAAGTAATTTGGCATTATTAGAAAAAATTTCGTAGAATTGAATTTAAACCCGGGCTGAATTATCACGACTCGGCATGATGTCGCATATACGTTTAGAGGCTCCAGTAAATTTTGGACAAATATAAATTTTGGCGTGTGAAATCACGGTCATCTAGCAGGAAAAAATGATTCCGGGGTGGAAATAAAGGCTGTTTCTGAATGCCGTAATGGTGATTCACAAATTTTTAAAAGTGTCTGAACAGTCGGAAGACGAATTCTACAAGAAAGTGGAAGGACCCTCGATTCGAGATACAACACATTGTTGGCAACTGTTTTGGGAAGGCCAAGGCATAAGCGCAAAGCATCTCTTTCCATAAGAATTAGAAGCCGCAACTTGTAAGCTGGAACTCCAGAGAAAAGTACACAACCAAATTCTGAAATGGGACAAACGTACATGCGATATATCATTACCACTGTGCCTCTTCTCGTACCTATGCGGTAGTTGCTTAGCCTACGTAATATGCCAATGGCGCTCACACCTTTTTCGGTGATATATTCGATATGAGGTCGCCAGTTAAGCGATGTGTGATAAATTACTCCAAGGTATTTAACAGATTTTACCTGTGGTAAATCCTCATGAAGGTAAGACAGAGAGATGTTCACAGGGTATGGCAGCGGTAAAACAAGGAGGGCACATTTACTTGGATTAAGTAAAAAGCTGTTGCGATCGAGCCAGCTCTCCAATATATTAAGGTTAGTCTGCAGCCGTTCATATAAGGTCTGAATGTTATCTGCCATTGCAAAAAATGCGATTTCGTCTGCATAAACATAAGTTGTTATATCCTGTTTACGTGGAATGGTGCTCATTAGTAAATTAAATAGCGCCGGGGAAAGCACCGAGCCTTGCGGTACTCCCCTCGTTTGGGTATGAGTAGAGGATGAAAACCAATCTTTAAAACAATAAAATTTCGTGTCTGCTAGAAAAGTGTGAACCCACGCTACCATGTATGATGGAAAATCAAGGTATTCTAATCGATCTATCGAAATACAGTGCTTCACGGTATCATATGCTTTAGCGATGTCTAAGGTAAGTAAAGCTGCATTTTTTTATGTAGCCGAGCTAATTGAAGCCGACTTTCTAAATCAACGTGGGCATCCCAAATTGAACAAGCAGCCCTGAACCCGATTTGACAGGGTCTTAGAATCAACCTCATGGTAATAAGTTCATTATTTCGTATATTGATGATTCTCTCAACCAATTTCACTAAGTTTGATGTCAGTGCGATCGGCCTATTATGTTATCCAACGTGTATGCATCATTTTTTATTTTTTAGCAACAATACAATTTTGAAAAGTTCCCATTCTCGAGGTATCCATGCGTTCCCTAACGAATAATTCACTAGTTCTAGCAAAAGATTAGGTGATTTCTAGAGTAAACATTCAACATAGAGTTCGTGATCCCATCTTGTCCGGGAGCCGTCCTCGGTAAGCATAATACTGTCTGACTCAATTCAGCTAAAGAAACTTCTGAAAATTCATGCGTATTTACCAGAACGGAATGTATAGACAAAAAATTAGCAGTGAAGCGGCGTTCTAAACCTTGCGCTATGTCTTCTAGAGAGGTGTTCATTTCTTCCGGCCTCAAGACACATGACTGCAACCCTAAAGGTTCTGGCAGTACTTTTCTTGTCTGAGGATTAGCGAACAAAGCACGCTTATTTTTAGATTTAGAAAGTTAATCAAAATGTCTACTGTCGTATTCTTCTTTCGAGTGGTTCACTGTACGCTTCAATAAGCCAGCAAGGAATTGATAGTCCTTCCAGTTTGTTGGGCTCTGATTAAGAAGTTTTTTCCAAGCGGCTTTTCTTCTTCTATAATCGCGCGTACACTCATCGTTCCACCGAGAGGAGAATCGTATATTAGATGGAATAGAAAATTCGAAATTTTTTCTAGATCCCTCCAGCATTGAACCAATAGTAGATGCAATCTCCTTAGTACTGGCATTTCCAAGCTTGGAAATGGCAGAACGGAGGTGGGTTTGAAATTTGTTATGGTTGATGTATGTGCGTTTTGGCTGATCTAAAGTTATTGTTGGACAAGTAATGTCAAAAACTACAAGAAGATGGTCGCTTTTAGTTGCCGAATCCAGAACAGCCCATGACAAAACCTTGATTGCTTTGGAGCAAAACGTTTAATCCAATACTGAGCTAGTTTACCTCGGAACAATGTTACATGACCTTTATTCAGACAGGAGAGGTTGTGATCAATAGTCCATTCCCACAGTCGCCTACCACAAGAATCTGTCCTTATACCCCAAGACAAATGATGTGAATTAAAGTCTCCGGTGAGTACAATTTCCTTTCTACATGCTACCAAAACGCTGTCAAGATAACGCGTACTTTGCACACCGGAGGAGAAGTAACAATTTATAATTGAAAAAGGGTGGTATCCGGGGAGACACAAGTCTAATGCTAATATTTCACAATCCAAGTCTAACATTCTGAAAGAAATTTTCGCCCTATGGCATAATTTACTTGATACAAGAATCATTAAACCACCACCACGTGATGGGCGATCTAATCGAAAAGAACGAAAACCTGCAAGATGGAAATTTTTATCTGGTGTGAGCCAAGTTTCTTGGAGAATTATAATATCAAGATTAAAATTATTGCAAAAGTAATGTAAGTTGGTTGAGGCGAGAATATAGAACGGCAGTTCCACTGTAGTACCCTCAACTGACCTATGGTGTTGAGCGCACCGCAGAGGCGCATGTTGCGCCCTTGTTAGCATCTTCACGCGAAATAGCTGATTCATTCCGTTTAGATTTGGACTTGAGATCAGTGAAGATAGGGAATCTGGTACGTTTATTAGTTCGTATATCGAGTTCCATATCTGTAGCAGTACTTGTGCTCGACTGAGATGAATGTCGGTCCAAGTGCACCTGTGTTCCTGACTGCTTAGCCTTGCCTGCAGATGCAGAAAGTTCGTCCAACACTACATTGCGTAGCTGTGTGGCATCGCTGGTAATGTTTATAACTGCAGGTTCTGTACTAGTGTGTACTGTTTGTCCAATCTGACTTGAAAGAATTTGCACCAAACAGTCGGAAAGATTAGATATGAGTTTATCCATTGCCTTACTCACTGCCTTTTCCACAGCAGTTTCTATAGCCTGCGGTAGGTTTGTGTCCATACTGGAAGGGCAGCGCGCTGTAATACCAGAGTATCCAAAAGCCCTGTCTCGAACTATGTCAACGGCTTCCCTTCGAGAACAGCGGCGGCGGTCAATAACTTCTAGGATTCGAAGCTCCCGGGAACGAGCGGAACAGTCAGAGTTGTCGGCGCAGGGACTGCTCCTTAGAGACAACACTTTCCGCTGTTGCAGTACACTTGCTTGAAGGATGACTCTCTGTGCAGGTGCTACAACGAACGTTAGATTTACATCCTCCCGCACTGTGGCCAAATCTCGAGCAGTTCTTACACTGAATCGGACGAGAAGCGAGGGGTTCTACTCGGAAGATCAGTGGCCATAATTTTATTTCTGATGGGCATTTTGTGCTCACAAATGTCGCGATGACAAATTCGGTTGGAACCTTCTCTTTGTCGACTAGGCGATTACACTGGTAAATTGAAATCACGCCTGCTCCAGAGAGCCTGTCTAGGGTCTCAGCTGGACTCAGCTGGGAGTCGACTCCCCGTACAAGGCCTTTGGTATATGCAAGGTGAGGCAGAATAAAAGCACTCACCGGGGTAGCAGCAAAGGAGGTGACTTTTAGAAGATCCTGCACGCAGGTCTGATCCGGCGACCTACACACGATACCTCCTCGCCCAAATGGGCGCATATCTGTCATGATATGAAAATGGTTTGAAGTTGGCTTAAGTTCCTTTTGAACTGCCTGAGGGTTTGTAAATATGATGAAGCCTCCATCTGTAGGTATCAGTGCATCGGGAATGCTGTCGATACCACTGCGGAAAAAGGAGTCTAGCGGTAATTCATTAAACGGCAGGGACGCTGACCAGGCGGATCGCGCCTGGCCAGGAGAAGTAGTCGACATGAGCACTAGAGATATGGCTAGACGCAGAAACAGATAAACTATAGAATCGGACTCTAAGACAGAAAGTTAAAACCACTCAATCCTCAGCCAAGAACACCCCAGCAGGTTGAGCATGGGCAAGCTTGAAGGCGAGACTAGAACGGTCTTGCGAAGGATCTTGCCACGACAGGAAAGCCTCATCGAATGCCAGTGATCCCGGGCCAATCACGAGCTATGAATGCGCGACCCTTCTGGTATTGGCGCCTGCCGCTATGCGCTCTGTAGTGCGGCGACTTACCTCATCCGCACCGGTTGCTGACGGCCAAAACATGGGTCACCGCGCTTTTTTTTGTCGTCTGCTCGCGCGACACTGAGAGAAAAGCAACAATGTTTACGTGTGCATACACTCTAGACGATTAGAATGAATAAAAGCCTCATTTTGAATAAACTTAAAAGTATAAAGACGATCATTTGCTACCGTCTGCTCGAGCCGAGTTGCGACAGAACCGTGCAGAATGGTGCAGTTTGTACACCAGCGAAACGAGCTTTCTTGGTGCAAATTAACCATCACGACCGTAGTGTGCTGCGTGCCTTTCTGCGAATCAAGGCAAGGGAAAACTACTGATGTGTCTTTTCATGAGTTTCCAGTGACCGAGGTCTGTGAAATATGGATCAAGGTAATTTCTGTTTTGTAAAAGAATATGTGTCTCTAAATAAGTAAGTTGCTGGGCTGATTGGTGGTGCATGACAGACTGAAACGCATATTTGCGCAAAAAAAATAATAAACCGACAACCTCAAGAAAGTAAACGACGACGCGCTATACTCACAACTGTTTATTAGCATAAAAAAGGAAAGATGACAAGAGTGCAGATACGGAAACCATGTCACTACATGTGGTTATGCAACTAGGTTTTGAAACACACCCATTGTGTGAAGAATTAGTGTTGAATAAGTAATATTGAGTGCTATTTTGTTCCAAAACAATTGTGGAGTGTCTTTCATTGATTATTCATGTACATGCTATCTACATTTGTCATTTCAGACGAAGGTATTTATGCGCAAAATTATCTGTATTTGGTTGTTTTCTATGCGCACAGGATGCCACGGACACTGTCAAATGTCATAGTCCTTGCACTTTCTTGCCCAGGCAGTAAATGCAAGCCAGCTGAGTGTACTCCAACGGCTACAAGTCTACCATTGTATAAACATATAGCCGGTATCATGAGTTAAATAAACATTTAGTTGCCAGCGCTTCTTAGAACTGTCTCCATCGTCATTCTTTCTTGTTTTGCACGCTGATACATGTGTTTGCACACGATTTGCGATACTATTTGATAAATAATGCACTAAAACGTCAACTAAAATGCAAAAGAAGATTCTCAAAATCACACAAAATAAACTGATTCAAGATAGCCGCCACATTTACTCAATGCGTGATGAAACTCTTCTCTAACCAGCGGCAACCCATGCATTTCCATGCATCAACCGGTGCTCAGGTATATGGATGGATGGATGGATGTGGCTATACCCTCTAGATAGGGTGGCGGCTAACGCCACCTAGCCGTAATACTTAGTGAACTAACCATTAGATTTATCTTTTTTCCTTTAAATAGTGAAGTTGAGGATTCGTACTTTGCTGTGGAGGGTTTCATTTTCACTCGTGCCTTGACTTTAGCCACTAATCAGATAACCTCCTTTTAGTTAGGTCTACCCGCTTAAAGTCTATTTTGCCCTCCCTGTCCCTAAACCCCAGTGCTTTGAAAAACTCTGCTTCATCATCCTGAACTATAAGGTGAAGCCTTTTACAGAACATTATCAAGTGTTCGGCAGTTTCTTCCTCCTCTCCACACGCACTTCATACTGTGTCTACTCCTTCGTATTTGGCCCGATATGTCTTGGTTCGCAATACTCCCGTCCTGGCCTCAAACAGTAGAGAACTACCCCGAGTATTATCATAGATCCTTTTCTTGGCAATTTCCTGCTTAAAAGCTCCATAGATCTCTAGTGCGGACTTCTTAATTATTCCAATTCTCCACATTTCAGTCTCCGTTTCCTTCACTTTCTTCATAACTGACAGTTCTTTTTGGTTTGTCCACCTGCTGTTTTCTAAGTATTTACCAGTGAATTTCCTGGTACGCTTTCTCTATTTTGTATCGACATTCTTCATGTACAAGTAGCTGAAAACCTTCCCAGCCCAACGCTCCTCCCCCATTTCTCTCAATCGCTTATCAAATTTTATATTGCTGCTAGCTTCCCTGCTCTCAAATGATGTCCATCCCATATCACCTTGTACTCCATGATTTGGTGTATTCCCGTGAGCGCCTAAAGCAAGCCTATCTATGCCACGTTGCTTAATTTCCAACTTTGCTGGAACTTCTGATCTCATGCACAAGACCGCATTGCAGAACGTCAGCCTAGAAACCATGATCCCTTTCCATATTCCTCTCAAAACATTATACCTATTGTATTTCCATAGTGCGCTATTTTTCATCACTGCTGCATTCCTGTTACCTTTTGTCGTCACGTATATTTTGTGTTCTCTTGGATACTCGGTCCCATTGCTTATACATACGCCCAGATATTCGTATTTATCTGTTATCTCTAGCGTGACTTCCTGTATTCTAAGCTCACTACCTTTGTTATCATTGAAAATCGTGACTGCTGATTTTTCCTTACTGAATCTAAAATCTAACCTATCTCCCTCATTACCGCAGATGTCCATTATTCTCTGCAAATCTTCCTTGTTGTCGGCCATTAGCACTATATCATTTGCGTGCATTATTGCTGGTAGTGCCTGATCAATGAGTTTTCCTTGTTTGACTAAAGAGAGACTGAAGCCCAGTCCACTTCCCTCTAATTTGGCCTCTAATCCTTATAGGTACATCATGAATAATAAGGGTGACATGGGACACCCCTGCCTAAGCCCCCGTTTTACCTCTGAAGGCTCGGATACCTGTTTTTTCCACTTTTTAACTACCTTGTTACCTTTATAGATATCCTTTAAAAGATTATTGACTACATGTTCCACGCCTAGTGTGTCCAGTATTCCCGACAATTTCTTTTGAATCACGCTATTGTACGCTTCTTTGATATGCAAAAATGCTAGCCACAGGGGCCTCTGCTTCTTTTCTGATACTTCGATGCACTGCGTCAGTGAGAACAGATTGTCTTCCGACCTTGCAGTTCCCCCAGCACCCCCTCATCTTCTATCCATGCCTGCAGTCTTTCCTTTATAATCTGCATCGCCAGCCTGTTGAGCACTGATGTCACTGTTATAGGACGGTAGTTGTTTATGTCAGCATTGTCCCCCTTTTCTTTATAGATCATGCTCATCCTGCTATGTTTCCATCCATCGGGAACTTCACCATCGATTATTAGTTTGCTCACTGCCTCTCTCAAAGCCTGCTTAGACTTCGGGCCTAATGTCTTTATCGGCATAGTTGGAATGCCATCTGGGCCTGTTGATTTACTACTAGGAACCCTTTTCTCAGTCCTTTTCCACTGTCGTTGTGAAAATGGAGCCTTGCACTACTTGATTCAACCTTGTCTATTGTGGTCAATAAAGCACTCCTTTGTTGAAGTTTTTCTGTCACCCTTGTTCTCATATATTCAATAGCTTCGTCCCCTTCTAGCCTAGCACATTGAGCTGTAGTTATAAACCTCTGTTCTAGGCTAGTCTAAATTCTTAGGGAGTTTAGATGGTTCCGAAATTTCGCAGCTGCCTTTCTATCTTTTTTATGTACTTCTGCCAGCCACTGAGCTCCCTTTCTTCTAATCTTTTCATTGATCAGAAGGGATGCATCCCTTCTGCAGCTTAGAAAGGTTTCCCATTTTTTTTAAAAAAGATCTGTCGGTTCACCCCGCTGCTTATCATGTCTGTGCTCCCTAGAGGCTTCCTGACGTTTAGCTATGGTTCTCTTAACATCCTCATCCCACCAACTTTTGGGTTTGTGTCTTGTTTTTCGGGGTGACTTGTCACGCGTCTTAGCAAGCTCTAGCTCAAACAGTCTAATTAGATTCTCGTATGTCAACACTGTTTTATTATCCTCAGTGATTACTTTCTCAATTTGTTTAGTAGCTATTTCTATTTGCCTTTCTAAATAAGAAATTCCTTGTAGTTGCTAATCTTGTCTCCTACCACTTTTTCTGCTCTTTCAAAACTTAGCTTGATACGTTTGTGATCACTACCCAGACCCGGCAGGCACAGGAAATCTAGGAGGCGTTGGTAGTACTGAAAGCCACGTGCTCCTGTGTTCACTTTCAAAAAGATTACAACTGTATGTACATAGCCGTAGTCATGGTGGCCGGAAGTAGTGTCTTCCCCTCATGCTTTGCGGGTAGCCGAAGCTACAGCGGCTGGAATATTATTATAGTACAGTGGCTAGAATAGGGATGATGAGCGGCAAGCAGCGCCTACGGAGCGCACAGAAGCCTCTGAGGAGGAGCCGCGTGGGTGCGCACGCTTTCGTTTATACGTTGTTTGCACGTTTCCGACAGGTTGATCGGGCGCGTTCGTCCTCGTTTTTTTTCATTCCGCGGCAGTCTCACACGAATGCTTCTGTATGCACTCTCATGGCGCAAAACTAAGTCATTGCTTCGTCGCGGGGTGCACTACAGGCTAGAAGTCAGGTTGTTCGGCGTTAGTAAGAACAAAGCTCTGCGCAGTGGCGGAGAGCGATCCCGCGCGCTGACAAGCCGCTTCAAGAAAACTTGGTTGTGTGCAAGCTGCACTTCGACGAGGGGTATGTACATCTCCCGGCGCTTCGAGCTCACTGTGAACGGCGAAATGGTTTGCATAGAAAGGGTTAGGCCCATAGGCGTGCTTGTCGTTCAGGGGGGGGGGGGGCGAAGGTTCATTGCAGTGCGCCCCCTCCCTATTAATTCAGTGTATGAGGCAGATTTTGCGCCCCCCCCCCTTTTAGATGACTTAAAGAGTGCCCCGCTACCGAGTCAATGTATAGAGCAGATTTAGCGTCCCCCTCACAGGTGACTAGGGGGGGCGCTCACTCCCTTTGCCCCCTTGTGCGGGCACCTATTGGTAGTCTTTTCGGTGAAGCTCTTCGTATTTGTAGACGCCCTTGAAATCCCTTTTTCAAAGTGGTTTTGCTACAACGAGCTTCACATTGACAGCTTGAAAGAGCCTGTTTTCTGATTAAAAAAACAAAAACAAAACAAAGATGTCACACTGGCCTGCGCACAACATGATTCGAGCCTCACCGATCAAGTGAACACGTTTTTTTCTGCTCACCCATTTGCGTCTTTACACAAAGGCACTCTACAAGGAGCGAGCATCTTCCCGTGAAAAGAAGTACCTGAAGCCCAGACGCGTCATCTGCTCTAAGTCCAAAGGAAACAATGTTCTATGGGGTGCTTGTAAAATATAAAACATTTTTTTCTTGGGGATAAAAAAAAGACGCGCGACCAATGATCAAGTATGCATTGTTGTAAATAGATAGTGAGTCACTTCTCGGAAATGCCTGGGATGACCAGTGTGCAGAAAATAAAAGGTTTTCATTAAGATACCACTCGGGATTCTCGTCCATGAAATGATGGTTCGCCGTAGAAGGGGTTGCAAACAGTGGCTCACAACCTAGTCCATCGTTTTACTCTTCCACCATTTCACATCAATAAAATGTTTCAGTGCCATAACGCACTCATTTTCGGCACCCTGTCGACATTTCAGTTCTGTCGCGCACCCACGCAGGCATCCAGTAATTCCAAAAGCTTATTAGCATATTTTCTCGGTCGCAATTTCAAACCATGCACGAGCAACAAAATATATTTTATATGTTTCGCGTTGCCCGCGCGCGTGGTAGATTCCCATCTCATGCATGCGCAGCGCATCGCCAGCTTGGGTGACGTGCAAACGGTGTGCCTGCGCCGTCTGGAGGTTTCCTCCCAAGGCGTTACGCGCTAGCGGGCACGTTCATCACACTTCCCTATTCTAGCCACTGTAATTCTAGCCAGTGTACCAAAGCTACAGTGAACTAGAAGAAGGCAGTGGGCTTACTCCGCCGCTCCTCTGACGCAGTTGGTGTCGTAGAGGAGAGGTGGCGCCACAAGCATCTTCAATAGAAGCTTCGCCTGCAGAAGCTGCTCGCCGCTGGGCGCTCGTACAAGTTACGATGCGCGCTTCTTAGATATGTATAATAAACTTGCTTGTATTGACTTCCCTTTGACTGTACTGAGAGCGTATGGTGCTCTTGGGTCGCCATTATTTCCTTTTTTTTTGCGATAGAATTGCCGAAAGTCAGTTCGATGGCAGCAGATATGTTTGCTCCTTTCTAGTGCGACGCAGTTAATGCTTTTTTTTTCTTGAGGGCGGGCGAGCTTTAGTTCTTTGCACATTTTACAAGCGCTACATTTTTTCAGGCCACGTCGTATTTTCCCCGATATAGCACCTCGCCTAGCCCAAAAGGACAGTGTACAACTTAAAATATACGGTTTCATACAGTGACCAGCCGTGTACTTCGATCTAGGTGCACGTTAAAGAAACCCAGATGGTCGAAATTTCCAGAATTTTCCACTACGCTGTCTCTCATAATCATGTCGTGGTTTTGGGACGTTAAACCCCAATTATTATTATTATTACAGTGACCAGATATACGGTTACATGCTGCGTATACCTAACCTAAAATGCCCTGCCTTCCACCAGATAATTAGAAAACAGTGCACGTTCGCTTTCTAGTCGAGCTTTAACATGCAGGCGTGCTGGCAGAGTTTCTACCTTTGCTATGATGAAATGAAATGGTAGCTGAAGTATCGTTTGTTCTAATTCGATTGTTGCACATGGCACAGTAGTTTTCTCGGGGTGTTAATAACTATATTGTGACGGGGCGAGGTCTAGATAGCGTCCACCGAGAATCGGCAGCCGAACAAGATGTCTGCGTTGCCTCTCGCGCAAGCGCGTAACACACAGGCGTCTTCTTCATCTCCGCAATGTGCCACGCTTGCTCCTGTCGATGATGCACCGTAACATCACTCCCCTGCGGCGGAAGCGCCGTCACGGCGCATAGTAAGGCGGCGACGAACGAGGAGGGTGATACGGTTTGGGTCTGGCAACGTGTACAACGTCTGTTTGGAGTGAGGGGGTCGAAGAGGCATTGTTTAGGGGTGCGATGTCGTAGTTCACGTCACTAAGTTGTCGTAACACTTTGTACGGGCAATGGTAGTGTGATATTAGCTTTTCTGATAAGCCGACTTGGCGGTTTGGTGTCAAGAAAAATACCAGAGATCCCGGCGAGAAGTGCACGCTTTGGTGGCGACTGTCATAGCGGTCTTTTTGGTGCGCTTGCGACAAGTGCAGCCGATCACGGGCAAGCTGACGGGCTGCATGGGCTCGAGAAACGACAACGCTGGCGTACTCAGTAGACAAGGGGGCAGCCGAAGGAACAAGCGTGTCAAATGGCAATGCTGGATGTCGGCTAAATAGCAAATAAAACGGCGAATAACTAGCTGTGTCGTGCCGTGAAGAATTGTACGCGAACGTGACAAAGAGCAGTGCTTTGTCCCAGTCACGGTGATCTGGCGAAACGTACATTGACAGCATCTGCGTCAGCGTTCGGTTCAGACGCTCGGTCAATCCATTTGTCTGTGGATGGTAAGCGGTGGTAAGCTTGTGCTCAGTGGAGCAGGCGCGGAGAATGTCATCCACAACACGTGAAAGAAAGTACCTTCCTCGATCAGTAAGCAGCTGCCGCGGAGCGCCGTGATGAATAATGACTTCATACAAGAGAAAGTCAGCGACATCAGTAGAACAGCTTGTCGGCAGTGCTTTAGTGATGACAAAGCGTGTGGCGTAGTCTGTGGCGACTGCAACCCATTTATTTCCGGAAGTGGACGTAGGAAACGGGCCCAACAGGTCAAGGCCAACACGGAAGAATGGTTCCATCAGTATGTCAATAGGCTGTAGCAGGCCAGACGGTAGCACAGAGGGGTGCTTGCGGCGTTGGCAGCGGTCGCAAGCAGTGACGTAGCGAACCACAGAGCGATACAGTCCGGGCCAGAAAAAGCGACGTCGCACACGATCGTTTAGGTACGAGAGACGCCTAGGTGACCGGCTGTAGGTACGTCATGTAGTTGTTCGAAAACGCTGGTATGCAGGTGATGGGGAAGCACAAGTAGTAATTCCGGGCCATCAGCGATGAAGCTGCGACGGTACAGAATGTTGTCGTGCAGTTCGAACAGGCGAACGGAAGGGTCTGTTGGAGCAGAGGTCAGACGCTCGATGATGGATAGTAACGACGGGTCACGTCGTTGTTCGGTGGAGATATCAGCCAAAGCGTGGATGAAGAGAACGCAGGGGTCTGAATCAAGGTTTGTCAAGTCGGGCGTTTCAACCAGATAACGTGACAGTCTACGTCTGTGTGCAGGCGTCCCGACTTGTAGTGTACCACGAACGAGTATTCTTGCTGACGGAGCGCCCAGCGACCGAGACGTCCAGATGGGTCCTTTAGCGATGACAGCCAGCAAAGAGCGTGATGTTCTGTAACAACGGAAAAAGTTCGGCCATACAGGTAAGGCCTGCATTTCGCCACGGCCCACACTAAACCTAGACATTCACGCTCAGCGATGGAGTACTTCCGCTTGACAGGTGAAAGAAGACGACTGGCGTAAGCAATCACGCAGTCCTTCCCGTGCGGTCGTTGGCCAAGGAACGCTTCAATTCCATGGCCACTGGCATCGGTCCGAAGTTCTGTAGGGGATGCAGGGTCAAAATTGGCCAGTATTGGTGGCGTAGTCAGCAGATAAGAGCCGAAAAGGCGTCCGCTTGATCTATGCCCCACGCGAAGGGAACGTCCTTCTTTAAGAGATCAGTAAGTGGTCGCGCGGTGTCGGCGAACTGCGGACAAATCGACGAAAATAGGAAGATAGCCCTACAAAACTTCGGACGTCCTTGGTTAAGCGTGGTTCAGTAAATTGTTGTACTGTTCGCACCTTTTCGGGATCTGGTTGAACACCATCGGCACTGACAAGGTGGCCGAGTATTCTGATTTGGCGACGTCCGAAATGGCATTTTGCAGAATTGAGCTGGAGAGCAGCTCTTCGAAAAACATCCAGAACGGCTGACAGACGTGTTATATGGCTGCCAAAGGTAGGTGAAAAGACGATGACATCGTCCAAGTAACATAAGCAGATGGACCACTTATATCCTCGGAGAAGGTAGTTCATCATGCGCTCGAAAGTTGCCGGCACATTACACAGTCCAAGCGGCATGACTTTGAACTGGTAGAGGCCATCGGGCGTAACGAAAGCGGTTTTTTCACGATTCATGGGGTCGACAGAAATTTGCCAATAGCCGGACCGAAGGTCAATAGACAAAAAGTATATGGCCCCATAGAGTCAATCGAGGGCGTCATCAAACCAAAGGTAGGTGAAAAAACGATGACATCATCCAAGTAACATAAGCAGATGGACCACTTATATCCTCGGAGAAGGTAGTTCATCATGCGCTCGAAAGTTGCCGGCACATTACACAGTCCAAACGGCATGACTTTGAACTGGTAAAGGCCGTCGGGCGTAACAAAAGCGGTTTTTTCACGATCTATGGGGTCGACGGAAATTTGTCAATAGCCGGACCGAAGGTCAATAGACAAAAAGTATTGGGCCCCATGGAGGCAATCGAGGGCGTCATCAATCCGAGGCAAAGGGTAGACATCTTTGTGGGTCACTTTGTTTAAATGGCGATAGTCCACACAAAAGCGCCAGCTGCCATCCTTCTTCTCAACGAGCACGACTGGAGAGGCCCAGGGGCTGGATGATGGTTCTATTACGTCTTTAGTAATAATTTTGTCCACTTCATTCTGAATTACTTGGCGTTCCTTATGAGATACGCAATATGGACGCCGCCGTATAGGACTGGCATCACCAGTGTTGATCCGGTGAGTCACTGCAGTTGTTTGGCTGAGAGGGCGGTGGTCAAAGTCGAAAACGTCTCTACATGATGCTAGCAGACTACGGAGGCTGGCAGCTTGCGCTGGAGTGAGGTCGGGAGCAATCATCTCGTTAATGTAATGTGCAAGCAGAGTGTAATTGCGGCCAAGACAGGGGGATGTAGGATCGGTGTCCAAACCATTAACGTTGCAGCTGTCAAGTGGAGATAGGGTGGCCAAAGACATGTCTTGCGGAATAGCTTGGGTCAAGAGACTCACGTTGAGTAGTGGTATAACCACTGTATTATTAGCGACGGCGACAACAGGGTGAGCAAGGGCGACGTCTCGGGCCATCAGTACGTCGACTATAGGAGTGAAAGGTAGTCACCATCGGGCACATGACGTGAGCACGACAAAAAGACATATGTAGCAGCTTGCGGAGGCAAGCGAACGTGGTGACGAGAGCATAAACGGGGAGAATAGTCAGCTGGAAAATCGGCAAACTGTGGCAGTTCCAGCTGAAGAACACCAGTGGCACAATCAATGAGCGCAGAATGACGTGACAGGAAGTCCAAACCAAGTATTAGGTCATGAGGACACATTTCAATGACGGCAAACTGAACTAATGTAGGATGACCAGCAATGGAAACACGGGCCGTGCACATCCCTTGAACGTCAGGGGTCCTCCCATCAGCGACACGAAGTGTGCGGGAAGCGGCAAGCGTGAGCACTTTATGGAGGCGTCGGCGAAGGTTCGCGCTCATTACAGAAATGTGCGCTCCAGTATCTAAAAGGGCAGAAATAGCCACACCGTCAACGTCAACGTCTAACAAACTTTGTCTCGTCGGAAGCGTCAAGAGAGGTTTCGTGGAGGGAGTCGAAAATGCAGCGTCACCTCCGGGCGCTGCACCGTTCAGTTTTCCGGGTAGGCAGGAGCGGGGTTGAATGGGGACGACGGCCTGCGAATCTGCGGTGAGCGAGATGACTGGCGACGTCCTGGAGGCGAACGCGACTGACGACCATGCGGTGACGGGGACCGGCTGTTGAACCTTCTGTAGTTGTTGGGTGGAGAAGGCTGCGCGGCCGATGCGAAGCGGGTGTTGTGCTGTCGGTAGTGAGGTTGAGATGAAGTCCGAGGTGGCGATGACCAGCGGTAATTGCAGTAACGGACGACATGACCGATACAGTGGCAATGAAAATAGATTGGTCGATTGTCGACGGGTTCTCCACGCAGCAGGGTCGCGAGATCGGGCCGTCAACTGCTGCTCGTAATAGGACGAGGGTGGACGCCATGGAGCTCGCTGCGGGCTGGGAAAAGCGCACACCAAGGGAATACCTATGCTGGCGAGTTCTTGGCGGACGATGGCTTGAACCATGTTAGCAGTGAGTGGGGTCGTGTCACTTGCAGCGGTGTGAGCCGGAGCAGAGAATGGCTTCAAGTTCACGTCGTACAATTCGGGTCACCTAATCAGATGAATCTAGAGGTGGCGGCTGTGTTCTTGCACGGTCTTCGCAAGACGACGTTGCAGCCGTATTCGGAAGGCGGGTAAACACGCTGTTAATCCGCCGGCTCTTCGCTTGCTCAAAGTGCCGACATTCTTTTATAATGGCGTCCACTGTAGAAAAATTTTTGCAGATGAGGAGGTTGAATGCGTCATCCGCAATCCCCTTAAGAATATGTCCAACCTTGCCAGCCTCCGGCATCTCGGCTTTGGCTTTGCGACACAACGATAACACATCTTCTATATAGGAGACGTAAGACTCGGTCGAGGTCTGCGCCCGAGACGCGAGCATTTTGTTCGCGGCCATTTTTCTTCCAATCGGCTTTCCGAACAGGTCCAACATTTTCTCCCTGCACACTTACCAACTCCCAAGTTATGTTTCATGGTTCTCATACCACGATTTGGCGGTTCCCCTTAGATAGAATAACAGATTCGTCAGCATAAGAGTCGGGCCCCATCGGTATCGAGTACTCACACGTTCGTACTCTGCCAGCCAATCTTCAAAGTCAACTTCATCTGGGTCGCAGGAACCGCTGAACGTGCCAGGATCCCGCGGGGGTTCGAGCACGAAGGTTGTGGTCGCAGAAGGAGATGTAGCTACCGCATCATCTCCGGCCGCAGGAACACCAGGAGCAGATGCCGACGCCGTACTTTCCGTCATCGTTGTGGAATGACCCTTCAAACGACGGCCGCTGCGAAGTTCCGTTGCGAGGCGGTTACCCAGCACCTCTCCCAAATGTGACGGGGCGAGGTCTAGATAGCGTCCACCAAGAATCGGCAGCCGAACAAGATGTCTGCGTTGCCTCTCGCGCAAGCGCCTAACACACAGGCGTCTTCTTCATCTTCGCAAAGTGCCACGCTTGCTCCTGTTGATGATGCACCGTAACAATATTTACGCAGATATGTTAGGCCTGTGTACAAGCTTCTGTTCCTGATATGAAGCTCTTATTTTCGAAACTGAAGCACAAGATTCAACCACTGATGTACACACACTTTATTCACTTTGTGCGCAACGGCTCAGCTTCAGCTCCTTGGCCCTCTGCCGCTTTCCTCCTTTGTCACTTATCGCTTTCCTCTTTTGTCACTAATGTAGCGCTGGACGCTACATTAACTTCACGACGCAGACGGAGTATGTTTTACTCCATGTTTCCTCGACACGCGGTGGCAAAATTGATGCGACCGAGAAGTTCTTCACGAGAATGAAGTCACTGATTGCTGTGATGACAGCAAGGTACACAGCCGAGGCTCTCAGACCTGACTCGGCAGGTGAGAAAAACATTAAGGAAGTGCTCAGTTTCCTGGACGCCTGGGAGCGCCATGCATATAAAAAGAAGTTTCTCATCGAGTATAGTGCAGAGAACTTAAGAGTAACTTTAACAAGTACTCTAGAGCTCGTTCGCTGTTTGCGTGAGCAAGTTGGGTTTCGGTACTTGTTGACATCCAGGCTGAGCCAAGATAAAGTAGAAAACTTATCCGGAATGGTGAGACTTTTATCCGGCTGCAACTCTCACCCGACGCCACAACATTCTCCTCACTGTCTCTCTTTTTATAATTTTGCACGCAGTGTTGCAGACGAGGTTGCAGTAGGCGATGTCATCAGTTCTCATCTTGACGTTGGGGACAGGCAAAAAAACCCAAAGCAGCAGCTGATCGACAAAATGAAGCTTTGCACGAAAAAGCAAGTGAGAACTTCATATTTACACGTCATATTATACACTGTAGTAGGCAGCTGCAGCGGTGGCGCTGTGTACTAGAGTACTTTCCAGTGGCACGACTGCGCCTTGCCAGCTGACGCGCGTGGTGACAGCTGCAGCGGCGGCGCTGCCATCGTCCACTCTTGAAAGGTCGCCCCGGCTCTCCTCTGTAGTGTACGTAGCACACGAGAACGTGACGCGTGTTCGGTTATGCAATGCCGCTGTTTTAACGTAATCAAGGCTGGGTTCACAAGTATTTTCCGGTTACTTTATAACCGTATTGGTGAGTTTAGGCTGCTCGCATGATTTCGGGCCTCTTAGCAATAAAAGCTAGTAGCAGACGAAAGCCAGTCGATGCACTTCAACTTTTTCTTTTTTTGCCCGTAATGAGCCATTCCACGCAATGTGGCTATTTTGCGAGTACTAAATTTTGCCAAACAGTTGTTATTCGTGAAACCAAATATCCATATGATATTCGTTATTATGAAAAACACGTCGTATGCATTAAGAACTATCAAAAATCAGACACGAAAGCAGACAATGCGCAAATGAAAAAAGTGAACTCCAAAGCGCTCTTAATGACCCACACGATTTTATTGCACGTGTTTTTCATTTGCACAAAAATTATTCTTGAAGATTCAACGCACAAAGCAAGCAGTGTAGAATCACAGCTAAGTTAGTCTGCATAGCTTCAGGTGTTAAGCTGCCTTTCTCTTTGGCCGCACAGACTTCATTGCTGTTCGTAGGTTCGTCAGCGTCTGTCACCTCTGCAACCTCCCCACGTGCGTTTTTGCGTTGCGGGACTTCGTCATTGCACTTACTTTTTCGCTCATTCCTCTTGCGAGTGGGCTGCTTGCTCAGGTAAGCTGGCAGACTCGGCAAAATTGTGGGGAGTTCGTCCGGAGTGAGCGCAGGCGTCCCACGTGGAATGCGAACTTTCTCACCATTTATGCGGTGTACGTAGTCCCTGACATTGAAGCCCTGCTGAAAATGCAGCTCACATACCGCGCAGTGTGCGGTTTGCGGCTTGTAGGCCCTCTGTAGGTTTCTTTTCCACGTGGATCTCCATTCCGGGTCTGCAGGCACCTTGAATATCGACAGCTTCTTCGCGCTGTTAGTTCGCGCATATCCTGTGCTGCAGCCTGTAGCATAACAGTGATTGAGACGTTGCTTTGCACTTTGACGAATGTGGCCACGTTCACATAAGTACAGGCACGAAACGCAACCACCCAGAACGAAAAGCCAGAATGAAATGCAGTAGCTGTGCACGCCCACACCGGTAGCTTTCAAGAGTGGTCGACGACAGCGCCACCACTTCGGGTTCCATTCACTGTGACACGCGAAGCAAGGCGGCGCCCCCTCCGCTCATTGCACGGAGTTCTTTTAGTTCACTGTACTGTAGCGTAAGCTAGAGTGTGCTAGAAGCTCTGAGTGGGACGAGCAGCTGGCTCTGGGCGTGCATTGCAGCGAAGCGCAGTTATTGACAGTTGGCGTGGTGGCGCTGTGGTCGCAGTGGATTGGTGGTGTTCGCGCGTGTTGCATGTATTCCAAGCAGCTCCAAGTGTGTTCTCTCGTCGAATTCTGTTATTAGCCGCGTTGGCACGTAATGTGTGCGAAAGCGCTCCTGCTATGTGTCTCTGTGTGCTACTGTGCTGTTGTGGGAGCCTCGCATGTTCAAATCAGTGAGTGCCGACGACTTCGGCATGCCTAAAGCTAGGCTTCGCCATTGCTACGCGCCAGGATGCCACACAGGCTATGCCGGCGTCAAAGCAGAAAGGTAGCTGTCGCTTTTTATCGTTCCAAAGGATGAAAATAGGAGAAATGTCTGGGAAAGAAACCTCCATCGCAGTGACAAAGCTCTCGAGGAAAACTGAGCAGTGTGCGAGCTTCACTTCGAGGACCGCTACACGCTGCGTGACTACGTCCACATCATTGACGGCAAAGAAATGAGGATTGCCCGTGGTGTGCCTGCGCTGACGCCAGACGCAGTGCCTACAATCTTGCCCAAGGCTCCAAAATATTTGAGCTCGAAACTGCCTCTTAAATGTGCCCCTCGTAAACGAAAAGTGCCTACAGTGCCGGGACCCCAGAATGGCAAGAAAGCCTGCACGAACACGCCTGTCGACGAGGACTTTGAAAGTCAGGAAGACGTGCACGACGTGTCGACAGCATTGGTCAATACAGAAAACTTGCGCGAACTGAAGACTCCGTCTAAATATTGGTCGGTACACCAGTTCCCTGGCTATGAAGGCTTAGTTTATACATTGTCGAAGATGGATACGTGCTCTGCCACTGTCACTTCAGAGAGGGCAGTCCCTTTTCTTATGAGCTTGATTGAGCAGGCTTGCTACAAAAAATTTCTAATTGGAAAGGTAGTCGCTGAAGGACTTGCAAAAACTTTACTGCAGGCAGAGGAAGCCCTTCTTCATACATCAACATTTCTGAAATGTCCAGGTGCACTCAGCACTTCGTCTATTACCAAAGAGGATCTAACGACGAAGCTTCTGGGTCAAACAACTGTGTTAGATGGCTTATTCTACAACAAGAAGTGTGCAGGAATGACGGCTGCTGAAGGTAAACTTGGAATAAAAGTAGCATGCAAAGTGGTCTTTTTTTAAATGCATCAGCTGTTGCAGGCTTCCCAAAATGTGAATGCTTCTTGTATCCTAATAGATATTATTTTTTTCTGTGCAAATAATGATAGAAATGTATTTGTGTTCTCCAATGTGTACAGCCTCGTGACATGCTCAGAAATATGTAAATCAGAGTGATCTCTGCAACACGTACATGCTAACGTAGCTTTTACTGCATACGTATGTAGTCTGATGGCTATCCGTCACCCTAATGAGGCTCATTTGTGAAGGAAGAGCACTATTTAATTAATCGAATGCATCTGGGATACTACATGTCTTGTTGTTATAAAGCTTGCATGCAACTTGCTGCTCAAGTCTAGGTTTGGCTGCATTGCATATGGATTGATGTCCTGCTTTGTAATGACAATAACCTCATACATAAAAATCTGGATGGTCTAGATACGCATAGTGACAAGGGTTTTTTCGCCACTTTTCTAAGGTTGTCCACAAACGAAGTGAGAATAATTTGTAACACGTTGCTTTTATGTTGTTCAGGAGCACCATGCCTACCATGTCGCTACCTACGCAAGTCCCTGCTCACACGAATATCTCGTCTGAGGAATCATCGTCACAAAAGGGCCATCAAGGTAGCGCAAAAGCTCATTTGCGCATTACAGAGGCAAAGACGCTTGTGTCGGATATTGTTAAGCTTAAATGGCCAGATAGAAAGAATGAATGTTCAAAATGCCAAAATAAAAATGGAAATGCTAGAAGAGAAAATAGCCATGCTACCAGAAAAGCAGCGAGAGAGTGTGCGTCACTACATTGCAGCCTCAAAACGCAAGAGTACCAGAGGCATGCAGTTTACGAAACAATGGATGCTTGAATGCATACTAATGAAGATGAAGAGCCCCAAGCTTTATAGGCATATTAGGAAACAAAATATCCTTGTACTTCCCAGCAACAGTACACTGAAGAAGTACACAGCAGCATACAAGACAGGCTTTGGTTTCTGCAAAATAAATGTTGGATACCTTAAAAGTAAAAACAAGCTCAATGGACATCTCAAACGTCATGGTGGACTTCTCATTGACGAGATTAAGTTGTCGGAACACTTGTCTGTTGAAAAAACTGGTAAGCTGCGCGGCTTTGTGGATTTGGGGTCATTCACGCCTGCCAAGAGTGCTAGCCTTCCATGCGACCATGGAATGGTCGTAATGTTTGTACCGTTTGCCAGAAAGTTTGCCCAAATCCTGGGAGTTTTTGCCGCAAATAGAATTGTGAAAGGGGAACTTCTGTGCAAAATTCTTGTTGAGGCGACAATTCTGGCAGTGCAAGCGGGACTCTTTGTACACTTCGTAACATGTGATGGGGCCACATGGAACAGGAAGATGTGGACCCTAATGGTCATTCAAGGATCTGCCAGCAAGATAACATGTAAAGTCAAGCACCGTGTTGATTCAAAGAGGAAACTTCATTTCCCTTCGAATTTTCCACATCTGATCAAGTGCCTTCGTAATTCCCTGCTGAAGGACGGCTTCAACACACATGATGGACGGATAAGGCTCTTTTATCCTTTTGTGAAGTTGACCTTAAGTTTGGGAAGAGGCTCACCATAGCTTTGTTTATAAATGCAGGTCTCTACATACTTGGTCAAAGAAGCCTTCAATCATGACAAAGATAACGTGACGCTAAAGGCAATGCCACGGTTGACCGCTAGTCATTTGGATCCAAATGGGTTTGAAAAAATGCGAGTCTCCCTTGCATTTCAGCTCTTTGGAGACCATGTGTTGCGTTGTCTATACCACTACAAAGGCACTATAGAGTCAAGTTATGGGAAAGGAGCCATAGATGCGTTAGAAGCAATCTTCAGGTATTTCTGTTGATTCAGTCACAAATATTACAGCCTACTCAACTGCTAGGCTGCTACTGTTAGCTTTGTTTTCGCTAATCTACATACTGATGATAATCTTATGCTGCTTTATGTGATTTATTTGTTTCAGAATGATGAATGAACTGATTAAGGTCATGACGTCTCGTTTCAAATCCGAAGCACTGTGTCCCAACTCAAAAGGAGCTGCTGCATTGTCAAACTTTTTCAAGTACATCACAAACTGGGAGCAGCACGCTGTCAACGGTGTTGGATTTATCAGCAAATCAACAGCTGTTGGCTTCCGGGTGACGCTGTCTAGCATACTGTCATTACTGCAGTATGTCACGAAGGGGCTTCAGTACCAGTACCTGATGACTGCAAAGCTAAGCCAATATCCGGTGGAAAACTTGTTCGAGATTGTGCGGCAGTCATCAGGCTGCAATGATCATCTGACACCAGAGCAGTTCCTGATTACGGTCAATTGCCTCAGTTTTTATAGTTCGGCAAGACCAGTGTGTGGTAGCAGTGTGGAGCAAGTGGTGTTGACTGCACTTCTGGACACTGGAGATGTACAGCTACAACAAGCAAGCTTGCAAGAAACAATTGAAAAGCAGATGGCACTAGGTGACCTCGGCAGTTTGTACGATGCTGCCTGCCAGGAGCCGACTTTCCCCATTGAGCATCACAGCCTCGTGCAAAGAAACAGCAACTCTCGTCTGGTTTACCACATGGCAGGCTATGTTGCCAAGAAGTGTGTGGAGATGACTGGGTGTGATACGTTCCGCGCCCTCCTGCTTGTTCCTGCGTCAGAAGGCACAGCGGATACACAGTCTGCGTTTACAAGTTTTTTCGACAAAGGTGGATTGCTCTATCCATCAAAAGAGCTGTTTGAATTCGTCAACTACCTAGAGGGCGTTTTCACGGGCTGCTTTAGCATGAACCGCCAGCATGCCGACAGCATTTTGGACGTGCTGTCATTTGTGATGGGCAAGGACAAAATTATTCGCTGCGCTGCACATGAAGCCGAAGTGAAAGCAAAGATTGTGCGCTTCTTTATTGTCACTCGTTTGCACTTTCTAATAAAGGGTGTAAACAGGGCAAAAGAAGAAAGACGTAAAATGGCGCAGCTTTTGAAAGTGCGCAGGTGCACGTGACATCACAGGATTAGTCATAGCGTCAATTTGTGAGTAGCATAACATTTCGATGTTGTGAATAAACAGATTGACCTGCAGTTGCTTGTTCTGTCGACACGAATGGTCGAGAAGCTTGTAGACTTGGCCCAGAACCAATCTATAGTAAAGTAGGACCTTCTGCTGCAAATCTTGACCCTTACTCATTTTCTCCTATTGATGCAAGTTAAGCGATCTTAGAAACCCTTGTTTTCAGGCTTCAATTCTGTCTTAGCACTTCTCTCAGGTATTCATTCTCGCTCCGCGCTCGTTCCTACCTTGGTAGCCTAACCATAGCATTTATTATAACATTTAAGCTCCACATAATTTTTTTCAAACTCTGGTTAAAAGCAATAAATTCATATAAGTGTTAGCACTGGTAGTTTTTTTCTGTGTAGTGCACTCTCGGCATTTCTAAGTAATTTCGCGAGCGGTCGCTGTATGCTCAAAATATTGTAATTGCGATAATGAAAGAGGATACTGAAGCATTAAAGCATATTTGAGGGGTGTACAGAAGTGCAAAAAAAGACGTCAACGGCAGCGATCACTCTCGGGCGTTCAGAGTGGCTGATGACGGCCGCTGCAAATTTTTATTGAAAAAGTTGTAGAGCATTGGTACTGTCTTCACTTCTGAACTGCAATGGCCGCCACGTCTCTTCGGAGATCCGTTTCCTAGAGAAATGTGACCCAATCAGTCGGTTGGTATCATTGACGCATCGCTGTCCGTGTTCTAAAGAAAACACAGAAAATACACTGCGCACATTTGTTGGAAAGCCTTGTAAGACACTTCGAATTTATTCTTTCTTGTTTTCTTCTATACTCGGGTCTGTATGTAGATCCTGTAAATAGTAAAACACACGGCAAAATGCGACAACGTGCGACCGATGCGCGTTGGCACGCTTGATCGTGACCAATCCATCTCACCCGCAGCGCCCCCTATTCAATCAACGACCACCGCCTCAGCAAAAACGCTCCGTTCGTCCCACTCAGACCATTCTAGTACACTCTGCGTAAGCTGTGGGAGAACAGGGTTGCTCGGAGGTGAATACCACGTATATTTAGAGACGGCCTGACTAAACTGCACCTGTGCGCGTTTTTTTCCTTTCGTAAGAAGCAAGCATACAGGTGCAGTCTAGCCCGGCCAAGATTTGAGGGTCAGAGTTGCAAGTTGAGCTGCGCAGTCACAGTACCCCAATCTATGAGGTAATACAGAGTCATTATATTAACTATATGTCCCAGCTAAGGGACCTATGTACCCGCGAACATGACTGAGATTTTCATGCACAACAAAACGCCTTCTCTGTTACCTCCGTAAAGGATCGCTGCATTGTCGAAATCAGCGATGTTGTCGAGTAGTTTTCTGTATGGCAGCTACCAAGACAGCCATCGCGGCGGTGTTTTGGTAAACAACACCATCGCTACATGCCACGTTGTCCGTTTGACCAACTCAGCCTGCACTTGCATCTTCGTTTTGGCAGTAGCCGCCGCGCTTTAGTGTCGCGGCTGCACTTGCTGAACCGGTGCTGCGCGCCCGCAGCACCGCTGAAACACTTTTCAGATCTAGTGCAGGCAGTGCAAGCCAAACCCAAGAGACCCATTGTAGCAGTGTCGAGGGTTACCATCCTCGCAAGCACTAGCATGAATATCAGACTACCACTTCTGGTGTTGCTGATACCCATGCTGCTGTTGGTATCACTATGCAACTGTAAACAATTTAAGTAAAACATCTGCGACAGCTCAACATGTATCTGCGCGTATCTCTAGCGTCATTTCTCAACGTTTGCCTCAATGCATCTTATCTCCGCATGCTTCTCATAAGATAAACGTACGTCAGCGTGTACCTGGGAACATGAGCGTGCGCCCGGGGGTTGGAAGGTCAGGGAGTCTGCCCCGAACATTGACGTAATAGGTATTGAAGGGAATGCTTCTTGCAGTCAGAACAGCAAGCATGGAGGCGATCCGGGTCGCTACTCTGCGAGAGAAAACATGCAAGTTTCTATGACCATATGCAACCTTATTTATTGCAATAACGTATTAAAATATGTTCAGTTGTATATACTTTTGAAGTATCTTTAGTTACAATTGTGTTACGTGAAAATTTTGCTCAAGAACTGCAGATGGTGTCGAACTGCAATTTCAAATTTCGAGCCCTCCGCACACATTTCGAATGCGGTGTTATCTGGTGGCCTGATTTCAAATACGACCGTAGTTCTTCCATTGGGACCATCACGCATACTACTCCATTTAGCACACCATGGCTTCACGCACGCATTTCACACGCGCAGTTCGAGAGTTCGCAGCTTGTGCTTGCCGGTTTCACGCACATGCCGACTTGTCATGTGCGTTCTGGGACCTTTCACCGCAACTCATCATTAACAACGCTTCAGCTTTTGTAAGCGTTTTGTCATTGTTTCGTGAAGGCAAGCTTGTCTTTCACTTGAAGGCTTAGTTGTGCTGCGCTGCAAAGCTGCTGTGCCATGTGCTTTTTTCCTCGCTGCCGTTGCTACCTTTAACCCAGCAGTTATGCCAATGGCTCTTTTCTTCTCAACAACCACTGGGTACCATGCTCATGTGAAGCTGAGTCATCGCACCTGTTTAGTGCAGGTTTCGAAGCTCTGCCGTGTACAGCACGGTCGTGTTGCCGGTAAGGCAAGTCGACCTCATGTTTATTCCTAATCGCATTTCTTCGTAGTGCTAGCACCGGTGAAGCCAGTAAACACGGTAACAGGATGGCAGGGCAGGAAGTCTCAGTGGTTAATGTGGCGAAACCACTCCGTCTTTTGCTGTGCTGTTACCTCGGCGGTTTTGTGGCATTGACCTTTCAGTGCCTGTCATAGAAAAATGAAACCTACCAAGGCAATATTCCCATCACCAGGTTTCTTTTTTGATAACTTGTTACAACTTACAACCAAATACGGCAGGGGCGTAGCCAGAAACTTTTTTCGGGGGTTGGGGACAGAGGCATCAGTTTTTCTTTGTGAAATTAGCATCGACAGTAGTCTGAGGAGACTCTGTACATGTATGTGAGTCGTGAGACTACCCCCTCTCTTCCTCTTTATTATGTGCTTGTGAAAAGAGTATGGAAAAGACCAGTAAACTGCAGTAAATCACCAGTACAGTGGCCGTTTGGAGCAGTCGCCTCCCGTCGCACCACTGAGTGGACTAGTTTTCAAGAACCCATAATTGCGACCAACTGCCTGATCGGCGAAGACATCGTTAATCATTCATCTCTGTTAAGTGTAGATGGCATAGTCCTTGTCAGGGTGAAGAGCGTTTCACAAATCGAGGACGGCTCTGCCTACAACGTGAAATGAGAGTGACTGCATGCGTTATTTTTCAGGCAGACTTTTTAGCAGCCATGGTTGACATTACAGTTGCACTGTGACTTGATATCAATGAAGTACTTCAATCGCAGAGGTTTCATGATGCAATCTGCGGTGGCAAGGCAATCATTTTGACAAATTTTCACGAGGTCTCAATCTGGAATGCACCTTGGACAAGACTATAGCTACTCACATAAAAACAGCTTGTTCGCTGTGTATATGCGCTAGAAAACTTAAATACGCGCAAAAACGTGTAATGCCCTTTTCTTCTGTTTCGTTTTTGCATCTTTAGTGACTCTGCTTCCTGAAACAATTGCGTTGCACAGGGTGTCTTCCGTTGTTTTCAAGCGTGCAGCCGTCATTTCCCTCTACGTCAAGAGATTTCTAACTGTACAGAATATTCCACTGTGCAGCATTGATATGCCATGCATACACTTTTCTAACAAGTACGTGCATTCATGTTTGCAGAACTTACGGCAGGAACAGGAGCAGCATCGTACCACAAAAAATGTCGTGTGAACCTTTCTCTAGTGATGAAGGAATGGACTCCGGTTTTGGTCAGAGCATAGCACACCATTATCTATTTCTCAGAGCGCGTGAACACTGAGAACTGCCAGCGCATGCAACACGATTTTACTTACGCTATACTAGGCACTATTCCTGCCTGGCGGTTGTTTGTTTCGGACATTCTTATGCGAGTCGCTGGAATTTCGCTGCTTTTATTGACTCCTTCACATTCGTTCACGTTTGTCGAATTGGATCACAATGCAACAGAAACTACCGGCCTTCTATAGGGGCGCAATCGCAAATGCAAGACGTTTGCACGCAGATTAAGATACTGGGTGAGCGCGACTTCACTGGCACCTGAAGGGAAGCGGAGGAAATGTATACCCGCGAGTCTTTCCGCCAGGGGAGAAATGAGCCTTAGTGTTTCAGGTGGAACTTCAGTAGCCAACAAGTATCGTCGGTAATGTTCTCGTTCCTTGCATTCATTGTCACTGCTGGAACTTTGGTGAGCTTCTTGCTTTCTAGCAATGCGAAGTCACCCCCTTGAAATACGCTGCCTACACATATTGCAGGGTACTCCTGCTCTGTTTCAATCAGCACCCCTTTATGAGACTCGATGGCCGCGCTAAAGTGCAGTAAGCTAACGTTTGATAATTATTTCTTAAAAGGCAACGCTGCACACTCGATGACTGACGGAAAAGCTGCAGCAACCGAAGAAGCGGTTCCCAGCTGTAGTTATGTACTGCGTGAATACGACTCATGCGCCGAAAGAATCACTTAAAACCTATCGGATCATGATGAATGATTTGAAACCGCAGTTCGTCACAACGACATAGGTATTTACCTGTTTAACGGGTCAACATGGCTGTAGTTGCAGCATGACGAGACTAGAAAAAGTTTGCTAATGATGACATGCAAACCTTGTGCTGACTATAAGTTTTTAACGGTTAGTAAGCGAAAACTGAAGTACCAACCTCCCTGTCAAGAAATGTTTTCCTGGCTGCTGGTGTATTGCAACTATCAGGAGGGATCAAGATGTTTGCTCTTTCGAAAATAAAGTTGAGGTAAGGGGACTCTTGGTGCAAGCTCTGTCTTCTCTCCGTGGACATGTTGCCAGAACGCGCTCGCAAATTTCAGAAGCCACGAGTGTGACGACCACAAGACCACTGCTCTGTACGAAATTTTCTAGAAGCACTCAGAGGAGAGTCAATCGTTAAAAAGTGGAGTCATTAGTTCAAGCACAAAATAGACAGCTACTGAAAATCTGTGTTTTGGAGAATTAAATCTCCTAAAAAATAAATATGTTTCAGTTTCCATTAGTTCCCCACATGTCTCCTTATTATTCAGTGTAGAGGAAAGAAAAGAAATGGCTAACAACGTTTTGCAACTGTAACATTATTTTTAATTGTATATGAACACATGGTAAGAATGCAACCACTAGAAACGCTTCTTGCAAGCTCTGAAACACGCTTAGGCAATCACAGGTTATGAGAATTTTAGAGTGATTAAAAAGCATCATTATGTCAATAATGTTTAATCCATGTCTGCCTGCCAGTCTGCACAACCTGCAAATAAAACTCTGGCTTGAAGTGTATTGGAAGTCCCCTTTTGAAATTTGCGCTGTTCTTGTGAGATCTGACTATTTTTGTGGCATATGTGTTTTTCAATGTTTGTGTTTTTGAGCTGTTTATTTGTGGTAAATTAGAGTATTTTTCAATATGAGTGTTTGTTGTGATCAGTTGTTTACCTACAGTTCTGCCATATTAGTTGTGTTAATGTTATTAGTGTCCTGTATGTTTAAAGTTTAGCATTGGATATTCTTGACACCTCAGTTCATCCAGTGATGATGTGTGAACCTGTTTGCATTTTATTGCTTTCGGTGTTCCAAGAAGAGCTGAGTGGTGGCTCCTGTTAAGAGGAGCTTCGTATATATAAAGCTAAGAATGATGTGCTCCCGTGCTTCCTAGATTTGTTCTGGCAGCGTTACTAATATTCTGTGCACTGTAGCTAGCTTTCTACTTGGTGGTATGCTTGTCAATTCACCATGACTCTTCGAAGGGCAGTGGTACAAATGTATGTTACTTTTTCACCGCTTTTAACAACAGCAAATAAAATTGGCTGGAATGGGCACCGTTTCTATCAGTCGTGCAGTTTACCAAGAACTATAATGAGACTATTTCAAGTTATCACTTCGCTGCGAGATGTAGCGCTAACAGCAACTTGGATTTTGCTTTGCTCATGCCTTCATCATTTCTCACTATCTCTTGCAGTGGCCTAAATAAGTGCCTTTAAAAGGTCACTTCAATATGTCTTTATAGTGATCCATTTCACACAATTAATGATGAGAAATCCCGGCTGCGGCGGCTGCATTTTCGATGAAGACAAAATTTCTGTAAGCCCGTGTGCTCAGATTTGTGTGCACGTTAAAAAACCCCAGGTGGCCGAAACTTTTGGAGCCCTCCACTATGGCGTCTCTCATAATCATATGATGGTTTTGGTACGTTGTATTCCACATATCAATCAAACAAGCAACCATTTATTGATGAGAGCCTAGCGCACCTTTTCAAGTACAGATTTTACCTGCTCTCATTATTCAGTTTCCTCATCAATCCCTTTTGGGACTTGATTTTGATTATGGTGGTATTCCTAATTGGGGAGGTATCACACTTGTACAGTTGGACATGAGCGGCATATCCATTTTTAGTAAAGTGGAAGATTGATTTGCATAAGCAGCATCAATTCTAGTTCGCTTTAGGAGCACCTAAGTACTGTAGTCTGCAAATCGGGTAAGCTAATGTATGCCTGTCGCCTACATGTAGATTCAGCGTAAATGCTCAGTAGCTATTTCTGTAGAAGATGCCAAGTTCTCCAGTGCATTGAAAGAATAAGTAAACAGCACCATTAAAATTATGACTATGTTATTACTGAAATTTTTTCATACCGCCTGTAAACATTGGAACACATATGTACCACTTTTTATGCTATATTTTTAAGATAGTGGTACATAGATGTACCATGCTTTTCTTGGAACCTATTCTGCTGTATTTCTTGAAAATGGTGTGAAGTACTTTCCCAAGTGATCATAAATGCTTTTTTGCAGATACTAAGCAAAAACTCTTATTTCAAAAGTGTCTCACAGAGCTTTAAGAGGTAAAAAATATTTCTAGAATGGTCAATCTTTACAAAGCTATACCGAACGAAGTTGCTTTAATCATCAAAGACAAGCCATCCTTTTTTACAGCTTTTAATTAATTGATCAGATATAGATTATGTTTAATTATGAGCGCCTACTCGTGAAAGTGTTAAGTTTATCAAGATGCAGAAACAGTGGGCAGCTTTGGATTTATTTTCACAATGAATGCATTGTACTGCATTTGAATCTACATTCTAGATTAGAATTTTTACGCCTCCTCCCTCCGTGTAAAGGTTGCAGCGGAATTTTTTCGTCCAAGAGAGAACATGTAACTCTGAAAAGTCAGTGATGGGAAGGACCATGTCTTGTGTATCAACAAATTACAATCTCACAGTACCGAAAACACCAACCTTAGCACGAAAAGATGCTTAAAAAGCAAGAAAGCGTGCAAAAAGAAAAGGTGGGTGGTGATGGAATATACTTGGAGATACGAAGTTTATATTCGGTGACTGTTTTATATGGCCATCATTCTTTTGCCAGGGACAGAGTGATCACTTCTGCTTTAAAAACATCTCCCGTAATTGGAACAGCTAATGAAGCATTCATTACAAATTACAAAGCCTGAAGATCAGGAGGTTGCCGTTGAGTTGCACGCCACTTGGCTAAATGCTTTAGTCTTGTTGTTCCAGCAGTTCAGATAGCAGACTTGAATACCTTGCACCATTTTTAAGCAACTGTCGAAAATCTGAAAGTACTGCGCTGCTCTAGGAAGTCGGGTTCCACGTCCCATTGCATAGTGAAGCCAGGAGTGGGTAATAGAAACTGGCCTTTGCATTTGCCATGCCCCAAGTGAAAGGCTTCGCTAAGTTGCAGACTAAAATGGAACTTTGAAACGCTAACGTAAGTAGCAACTTCAGAAATGAGCTCAATCTCAACTCGATAAACCCTGTATTTTCATCATTTTAATTAGGTTCTATTTAAAAGCATACCTTAAGCACAACTTAAGCTAATCCTAATATCTGTTTACGTTTTCTTGTATTTTTGTGTGTGCGTGCCTCTATGTGTGTTGTGATCATTGACACGTCGCCATAGATCTTTGTTAAAGTTTTTTAGTAGACTAAATGCAGTAATTGCTGTGATGTACCTTGCAAATGACATCTGTATAGCTCCTTCAAAAGGTTTCATTGTTTTACATTTTTATCAGTGCATTTGATAAAGTCTAGAGGTGAAGCAGAAAAAGAAGTATAATGGGTGTTATTGAGTCAGTTCTGTTTACAGAAATATATATGCCTGCTTAATGCCGCCATTGATATTTCCAGTTTTTCAGTGGTCTTTGTGCAGGATGTTCTGCCCTGTTGATGGGACCTTGAAAATCACATTATAAATAATGTAGTGCTCTAACTGATTCGCTGCAAATGGGAATTCAGTTTTATGCAATTTAATAAGGAATTGGCTGACTAAATGAAGAACCTCAATCAAAACAAAATACAAATGAATGAATACAGCATGCTCTAACTTGACATGCTCTTCTAAAGTGCATTTCATGTAGCAGTGCTTTTAAAGCTGATAGTGATTTCTCTTTTAGTTCATTGTTTCTCATACATTGTTATTTTTCCACCATCAGGTGCAAGTTGGCAAACCTAATGGGAATCTGATGCGACTGTTGGATGGAAAAGATTTAGTGCATTTCTTGTTTTCATTGCATCATTCTCTCGGCCTTCTTTCGGTAGTGTCTGCATTTTATGTAAAGCGTGATTTTAATGATCTGTTTTTTTTTGAGCTCACATGTCTGTGCCTTTCATAGAGGTAACTGCTTCGAACTTGCTCTAAAATGGTACTGAGAAAATGAAGACGAATAACTGTGTGACCAATTTTGAAGTCTGAAAGAAATTGAAAAGCATGTGTTCTAGCATGCTTTTCTAACATTCTAGCTTGTTAATATACTTTACTGACTCTTGACTTATTTATGCAACATGAAGTGGCATATATCTCGCTTTTAGATCATTTAGCTTTCTTCAATTTTACATTCAGGCTATATGGGTCATATGTAAAAGTTACCGAGATTATATACAATATGTAGCTCATACCACACGCTTTAGATAAGCAACCTAATCATTTGTTTCTTGTAATTTATGTTGATTTGAGGGCGTGAAGCATCTCTCCTAATCAATATTAAGATTTATGCAACACGTTGGTGGCTCTTTGAGTTCTAGGAGTTGTATGGCATATTTTGCTGTCTGCTCCTAAAACACCGCTAGCTGCTCGAGACTGCCACGTTTCCTGCTACGAAAACACTCGTGGCTGCTCCGAAGTGGTAATTTTTCTGATTCAAATGTTGCTCCCAAAAGTACAAAAGTGCAATGTCACTTCCATCACTGCACACGTCTTGAGTACAGAATCTGTCATATAAGCTCCGACAAAGATAAGCAAAAACGGCAGTGTACAGGTACGCGTGAATAATTGTTCTCCTGCAGAGTCGGTAAACCTCAGGAATAATATTGATGCACTGTCCCATCTGTTTCATGTGCACTGGAAACGGGAGCAGTAGGTGTTTCGGCTATGGAGTGGGTCACACTGGCATTCCAAGGAGGGCATGTTCACCTTGGTTACGATTGATTAAGGTTCCTGGGTATTGGCTGCGACCTCTCGCGGTAGTCATAGGTGGTCCAACAGTGGTTCCTGCCCTGGAGGCCGGTTGGCCATGATTCCCGGGACAGCACGCCACCGCTTGGGCAAGGCGCAGCACACATACACCTGCTGAAGCTGTGGTTTGCCTGATCTTCTAGTCCAATTGCCTTGATGGCAAGCAAGTCACTGGTAACACCTTCTAAAGAACCTACAGGCTTTGACTATTACATTCATGTCTCGAGGAGTCTCATGGTCACTGGTCGAACTTTGAAGCCCCCCGTCATCTAGTGTAGGCTTCTTCTAGCTCGCATGTTTGCTTTTAAATCACGAAGGTTCAAGGCCTTTCTGTGGAGTTTGTCACGCATTTGCCATTCTAAGCAGGTATTTCATGCACATTTCTTGTTTTGGTTAAGAATGCCATGCATAATAAAAATGGGTTCACCTGGTGTCACATGTGAAGCTATGCACTAATGACTGCACCCACAAAGCTGACCTTCTACGTTTTAAAGTGCATATGACCCACTCTAAGTTTAAATAAGCGTTTATTTTCTTGCTTCACCACCCTTCCTTCTGGCACTAATTCCTCTTAGCCACTCATTTCTTGGTAAACACATGAACGATGTCAGTGCAAAGTATGAAACATATCAGGATTTTATGTTTTTCGGCTTTCTACTAATAATTATCTCCACTATTTAGTTGAAAATGTACAAAACGATCTGAACTCAGTTGCGCACAAACGGCAAAGCGACTGCATGGTTAAAGCGAGTCAGAGACAACTTACAACCAACATCTCGTATTTCGATCAAATGAAAGCTTATTTCATCATGATGTCACATGAACCGACCTCTGGCATCAGGGATTGTGCCGTAGAGACTGGAAAGGCCAAAACAAAACTCAATTGCCCTTTGTATTTTCGGAGGTCGTTTAGGGTCGAATAAAGTGTGAAAAATGCTGATGCAGCCTTAAACTTGGATGCATCTAGCTGGTGCTTCACATACCGTCAAAGTAATACCTTCAGAGTATTACCCTCAAAAAGAGATACCTTCGGAGTATTGCACCAGGAACCGCGAACTATCTAAAATACTGACTGAAGATCAGGGGAAGATGGAAGCTTGAAGAGATGAAACTTTTGTGAGTGCAAGGTGAAGCTTGAGGCGATGTTCAACAAGTGGACTTTTAATCTTGCTGCAGCCATGAAAAAGACAAGTCTAATTGTTGAAAGGCTGGCTCCACAAGCACCAATTTTTCACGAATTGGTTCTCTAAAGTATTTACAGTGTATGGAACAGAATTTAGGTAGTGAGTGTTTTTTTACGTGCAGTTTCTCAATGCACTTATTCATTCTGGTTCGGGGATTTTACTGGAAACGACAAAACTAGTGAATTCAAGGGACCCCTGACGCCAAATTTAGAAGTTCAAGAGTCTTCTGTTGTTTGATTGTCCAGCATGCGTGGGCACTTCTGGCCAATTGCGAGGGACAAATTTTTCAAAATGTTTTCATTTGGTTGCAAAGTAAACTGTAGGACCCATCCAAGTTTTCAGCCCGTCGTGACATTGGTACTGGTATTACGGAGACCTTTCACATTCCCGTGGGCGTTCCATGAGTAAAGCGACTATTTTCAGTGTCTGAGAACATTTTCAAACTCGCACAGTACTCTGATGGGCACTTGACGGGTACTATTGTTCATAAACCCTAACATTGTGTGGTCATAGCATGGCACGTTGGTCAAAGCAAGTATGACCGCGAACTTGAACAGAAAGCGTTATAAACTCTCTTGCTCTTTTGTGCCTGGTAGAAAGGTCTGAGGTAAACCCAAAACGCCAAGCTTTTCTTTTTTTTATGAAAGTAAGCTCTTGCTATTGATGAATAAATTACCTTCTGCCCCTCCTCTAATGTTATTTTCAAATAGCAGTGTGAAGGTAATAAAAACCCTTAACTTTTTGTAGGCTCCTAAATGTGCTTAATGTTGGTCAATGCACTTCTGTTCAGCCAGTTTTGAGCAGTTGCGATTTGAATTGTTTTGTGTGAATAATCAAAAGTTTGTTGTTATAATCGTGTAATTTGCAGAGTAATCTAACATGGTACAGTTGTAGAACATTTTGACATCAATTTTATATTTGAATGTATTAAAAGGAACAAAAACACCTCTTCTACCACATGTAACCACTTGGTTTCATTGAATCTCAGGGCTGCTGCGCCAAAAAACGTCTTTTCCAAGGAAATCCGTACTGCTGCAAAGCCACGCTTCCGCACTTAAGTCATTCTTTTTTTAGCGTCTTGAATTTGATAAGTACTATAAGAAATTTTTATGCCTTATGTATTTTTCCGTGTACAGTTTGCATCGTGGTACTGTACAAATCCTGCCGCCATTTGAATTCACTTTAAAATTTTTTGACATTAATTGCTATTAACTTTGAACCTTTAGAGCCATAATTGATCGAGCCTGCTTTCAAAACAGAGTATTAACGAGGATTCGTCGACAGGATCTGAAGCCAGAAGTTCTGGAATATGAATCTTACTGATGAAACGGCTGCTTTTTCGTCCTCTATATATTCATTTCAATTTTCAATTTAAAAAATTTGGCAGAGATATATGCTTTCTTCGGCCTAATATTCTATTGGATTATTTTGTATTGCCTGATGAAGAAACGGGGGCTAAATTCCCCTTCTTTTGTTCTTGTTGTAATGGCACTTTCGATTTTCTTTCTGACATGCCCCACCTAACTTATTGTTTGCTAGAAAACATTAGAGGAATAGCTGTATCAGTGACATCCTGACTTAAGCATTGCCATCAGTAACATTTTTGAGCAGGCAGTAAATTGAAGCGGCTGCAGCTGATCGCATTTTTTTATAATCTTCTTGTCCAAACAGTTGAATATGCCTTATGATATATGTTTAGGAAAATATGTTTTTGCTAATGTGTGAGCACAAACCTGGGCTGTCACATCTGAATCGGAAATGTTACATGTGTTCCCAAGAAAACCTTGTCTTGAGCAACCTTTCATAATTGTTTTGGCTGTATTGTAGAAAAGTTGTGTGTGGCCGAAATCCTTTGTTTTCTTAGTGTTCAGAAGCTGAGCACTGTGTCCCCATTTTCAAGAACACAAGCAGCTTCATACGTTAATGCAGGTGCCCTTAGGGGTATCCATTATTGCCATTTCTTCTTTTGCTTTAGCTCTTGATTTTACAATAATTTGAAAATATAGTAATAATTCAGTCTTGTATTTACTGTCTATCTTATGATTGCTATCTTCTTTGAGAGATCGTTGGAAACTTGTTTGATGTTTGTTCATTTAAAATTTTCTTTCAGCGCCCTTGAAAACTTTTTTCAGCATGGCCAGGAAATGCTGCCGATGGTAGTCGTGGCTCTTGCGAATGTATGAGACACGTTACGTGACTAGGTAGGGAATTTACAAATAAACATTGAAGTCACTTAGGAAATTCTCGCTCTTCCTGTGGAATAGGATGCCACATATTAAAAGCCACTGCTTCACATATTCAAAAGACCGGCCGTTGGCTAATTTGAACATCATTGATGGCGTAGTTATGATGGCCTTTTCAGTGTGCTTTATTTACCTCCACCTCGACAAGCTGCAGTGCAGAAAAGTGAGCGATGTGCACTGTTTGGGGAAGGAAAACAAAACAAAAAAGTGATCGATGTGACATACAGTCACAGCCTCTTGCTCTTTTGTCATTCACACCTTGCCCCTTCTTCCATCCACTGTGTAGCTTCAGTGCGCTTGCTCAGACGAAAAGATACAGAAAGGGCTTAGACTGTGCAACTAACTACCTTAACTCGTTCAGTACATGACGGATAATAACGATATTTTTCTGCGGTTCAGTTGCGAAGCAATAAACTCCAATAGTGAAGGCATTTGATGATTACTTGCAAAAGCGTTGCACGACAGGCTAAATTATCCTGCTGTAACATGTGTTGATAATCAGGTAAAAATATACGTGTTTTGATGACCCAAACGTGTAATTTAAAACATGTAATGATGACTCAAAAAGGAAATGAAGATTGTATTCTTAGTAAACGGGAGGATATAATGTTGTTCCTCGACTCACTGACATGTGTGGGTGTGCTTTTTTACACCGCTACATTTGTAAGCAGGGTTGCCAGGTTTGGCTATTTTTTGAGGCCGGTGGCAGCAGAAGAAATTTTTTGGCAACCTTTAGGCTACCTTTGTTTTGCCTCGATTTAAACGGGACCTTTCAGTATCTTGAAGCGTCACAGCAGCTAGCTTTCATTGATGCAGTAACCACGGCGATCAAGCTGTCTGTTCAGCTCCCAAAACTAAATTCGGGGCTTACACTGTACAGAAAAGAAGACTTTCGAATGCGTGGGTGAGCCTCGGGAGAAAACAGCGACAATGCTGGGTGGGGCCTTGTTTTGCAGACAACTTATTGCTGTATGCAACTTCAAACTTTAATTGTCCACCACGGTGGTGTACCAGCTACAGAGCTATATTAAATTGCACATTAGGTTCCAGCCGGCATAATCGCATGACAATGCATGTTAAAAAACACCAGATAGTGCAGAAGTTTCAGAGCCCTGTGCTACAGTGTGCCTTTTAAACATATTGTGGCTTAGGAACGTGAAATTTAGGTGTTGTTATAATTTTCAAATTGTAACTGGAAGTAAATGGCACAGTCGAAAGCACTTTGCATCAGGGAATTCTTGTAGTTCTCTACATTTCAGGTAGGATAATCAATGAATTGCCTGTGTTACTTTTTAGAACTAGGCATGGACTCCAGCTCAGAAATATTTCCTACACGAACTGGGTCATCGTGTGAGCAACGTCTGTGAATGGACTACACTTTATGCTACTGTTGTTTAGAGCACACTCGAGCAGTGGTATTTTTTTTGATATCGAGAGATAGGTAGTGAATTCAAAAAAGTTGAGCAGTACGTGCGAAGGGAGTCTAAGTTCTGCAGTAGCAGAAGAAACATTGTCATCAGGCACAAGATAATTATTAAAAGGAAATATTCATGCTTGAATATCACATATTATGATTTCGAAAGAGTTTTTTTGTAGTTGTGTACATATCCATCGTGATGCTGTTCAATTTAGTCATTTAGATAAAAAAAGACGCAGATGTTTTTTTACGTACACATGGCTGCTTTTGGCTACTATTTAGCTAGTATTTCTAATTTTACGGCTATTTTCTGCCTTTTGAATCTGGCAACCCTCTTTCTAACTCCCCCATTGCTTTCTCCGAGGTGGGATATTGATTATTCATAATATTGTAACATCTTTGCCTCCCTCTGATATATTTCCTTTATATTTGTATCACTTGTTTCCGTTCACCTATTCTGGGTTGGTGAACTATTTTGAGTGTTGTTTAGGCACGTATTTTTCTCTTACATGGCGCAACTTTTTATGCGCGAGGTTAATGTGGTAGACTGCATGATAAACATTTCTTAATCAGTTATTTCATAGCGGGAGAGTCGAGTGTTCTTTTAAAGGAAGCATTCATCTGCTTCTTTTTCCCCTCGTACTGTTTCTGTCCTCGCTACTTTGTATTCCTGTTGTTTTTTTCTTTTGGATTATCAAGAGTTTGGCGACGTCTTCACATAGAAAAAGTTCAACATACAAAAGGTTCAACAGCAAAAAGAAAGTGACTGTCTCATAATGCTGAAAATTTATTAGTTCTATATATCTCACCTAGAGCAGATCTCACACACTTTCTTCCACAGTTGCCCTCTCCCTTTCTTTCATTAATTGCTGGAGATGCTATAAAGCATATACACGGTGGCACTAAATAAATCACTCATACCTTGAGGAAGATGAGTCCACTTGTGAAAATATTGCCCGATGGTCTGCTTGTGTGAGTACCACGAGTGGAAGAGTATGAAAAGACCTGCTTGAGCTGCTACTTGGTTCGTCTACTGAATGAGCCTATCAAAGCAAGGTTGTCATTAGAAACGTGACAAGATTTGCTCGAACACCCAACTCTTCCTTATGAATTTTTTCGTCACTCCTTTTCTATGGTATTTTGAGATATGGAAGTGCCAACGAAGTTGTATATGAAGTGAGAAGTTGTATTAAGCTGCCATTTTTACTGCCATTTTCTTTTGACATGCTCAGTTCAGTGAGGAATGCTTTTGAATGCTTGCGCAATATTTTATTTTTGACGACTCTTTGATACTGTTTTTCCTGAAAGAGTTATGTCGTTGCCAGTATATGGAAAATTGTGCAGTAAAGCCAGAATATTCGCCTCGTTTAGATGTTGCAATGTTACTTTTTAATATGGGGCGTGTTACTACTACTTTTCCGGTTCCGTTACTGCTGGCACCATTAGGAGTATATTTAGTGGGCTTTGAAAGATGATCAGTTCTATGTCGAGTTTATAAATTCGCACTCTTTGGGACTGTGTGCATGTCTTTTCACTTTTATAATATATACTTATTGGTTTTAAGTGCTTTACTTACAGTCTTGTTGCATGCATAGAATACGAGTGCTTCTTTACTCCAGTTAAGCAAGTAAAAATTTTGTTTCAAAGCAGGTGCAGCATGCCCAGTGCACTAAACTAGGTTCTTGGAAAATGCATTGGTAATTCTTTCTTGGTATTGTGATCCGACAAAAGCTCTGGGGTGACTTTTTAATGCTCATTTATGCTGTAATCTTGAGAAGTTTTCATCCGTATATTTGATTTATGCTCTATTCATGGTGATCAGTGAGTTCTTCATATTCTAAATTAGGTCATGTATTGCTTTCCTAGTGTTGCCACTAGGCAGACTTTCCACCGAATTGCCTTTCATAGTAATTGAAGCTGCATAAGCTAGCAGATATGCCACACTGCCAGTGAACAGCTATAGAACGAGTGTGAATGGGGCATTTTCATTGTATAAACGAGGATTTCATTGTCAAAGATGCCTTGTGATAAACTTCACTGTAGATTTTAAAAAATCGTGCTCTAGTGATGCGAGAAAGTTTAAATAAATACATTCACTAACTGGTGCCTTAATGATGTGAGTAACGTTAAATAAATATTTCAACAAACAAAAGTAAATGTGCCTTACCATACGTATGAACCCAAACCTAGCTGTTCATTACCTCATAGTCATTAAAGTGTTATAGGCCCATTAAATTGCCAAGAAGTTTTGTTCGCCAAACATATAAAATATGAGAACGTACGTGAATAATGCTTCTGTAGCTTAGTGTTGTCGACCAATTTTTGCAGAATATCTAAGCCAAGGTCAAACTTACCCTAAACAACTTTTTTTATCACCCTATGTTTTTTTACACATAGAATTAGCATCGAGTAACAGCAATAACATACAGATAGCGTATACTCTATTACATTCATGCGTATAGGGTGCCTCAGGGATAGACCCACTTATGACCCTGCGACGATGACATCTGATGACGCCATTATTAGCTGTCACATTTGTGACGTCACATTGATGTCATGATGACATGAAAAATTTTGGCAGTATGTCAGGCCACAATGACAACTGGCATCGCTGTTGTATCGTGCTGATTTTCTACAACAGAAAATGATATTCCATGAAAAAACATTAACCAAAAACCTTGCAAAATGATGTTTGAGACGTAATTATCTATCATCTTTTGTGCTGGTGACATTTAAATTAGGACAGTTCCAATTCAGTTCTCTCAAGGAACGTAACTTTTGTATATGTCGTGCAATTCTTCAACATTTCTCACTGGTCAGCGACGAGCAATATGTTGAAACATACCTACATCACCGCCCTAGAACCCTCTACGGGCCGAAACATTCCTAAAATACATAAGTAGGGTAGTTGCCCTACAGTTGGCAACTCTGCCAGAGCATCTCACAGTTGATCGTAGCTGTTTGTTTGTGGTTTGTGGAAGTGATATGCCTTATGTAGGTTCAGTATTGCTTCCAGCAAACTGCTCTTAGTTGTCATGTAATGTTTAATTATTTGCGCCACACAATGATTTTAATTTACCAAGTTTTATTGTGAATTAGTTGGTTTGAAAATTGTTTGCAAATAGAAGCCCAGTTTATTTGTAAAAGCAGTGCTCGGTCAAGCTTGAAGAAATGAATTTCATAAGTGTCTTGCAAATATATTTGAGGACTGATAGCTGCCGTTGTCTTTTAGTTTATTGTTTTTAATGCATTGTTTTTATCTTTTTAGGTTCCTGTCACAGAATATGAAGAGAATTTGAGAGAACTGTTGGATTGAGCACAATGCATTTCAAATACTGTGTTATTAGCTGTATTTTACAAGCTTCAGATAATTCTTGAACTCCCATTGCGTTTTCATTGTGATCGTGCTATCAGATATACATTTCCTGGGGATCGTATGTTTGTTTCAGTAGGTGGTGGTGGTGGTGGTGTTAGTGTTGCAGCAGGCGGGGTTAGCCTGGCCTGCATGGCCGGCAATTGTTCAGCCTGAGCATCTCCTGAATTTGGAAATTGTCACCACGTGTCAGACAGCCCAGTGTCTCGCAGAAAGACCAACAAAATTCGTTGCACATTCCCCCTAGTTGCCGTGGGTCCTTCAGGAAAAATGACGTCATCAACACTCCGGTGCCTATGACAGCCTTTCCGCAAGGTGCGGATCATCGCTGCTCTTTGCACATAAAACTGTGGGCAAAGCCAAATGAAATGTTCAATATCCCCGATGTCACCACAGAAGGCACAGAAGGAGGAAGTGTATCTCCCAGTCTTGAAGCCGGTTCTTATGCGCTAAAACAGCGTCGCCTGTTCACGAGAAAGTCCATGAATTACACATGCTTGGAGTGGAAACTTGTAAATCACCTTGAAATGATTGAGTATCACATCTTTGTTGTTCTGGTAAGTCTTGGGAGTTCTTACTTTTCAAACAGATGTACGTGCTTCGCATGCAAGGGCATCAGCCTTGTCATTGTCTTCAATGCCCACGTGGGATGGGATCCACTGGAACATTATATTAAAACTCTTGCCATTTAGGTGTTTAATTATTGCCAGAAATTGTCTGGTGAACTTTTCTTGAGGTAGGCCACGATGCAGTCTTTGTAGCGCCGATTTGGAGTCCGTCAGCACGACAACATCTCGTGCAGAAAAGGATCGCAATTTTCGCAAAGCCGCCGTGATTGCAGCGCTTTCTACCGTTGTGAACGAAACCACGCGATCCAGGCGGCCCGACAATGACACGCCAAGGCAGGGTATACAGAAAGCCGCTGCGCAGCTATCTGTTTGTGGGCACACTAATTCGTCGGTGTACACTTGTAGGTGGCTGCGGTACATGGTGCTCAAGTGGTCAAGCGCAAGAAATTTTGCTTCCGTGGCTGGAATGGTGCGCTTTGCTGGTAGATTGAGTACGCTGAAGTTACACGCAACATCCACAAAAGACCATGGCGGGTCTATAGGGCACCGTTTAGGCAGTTTCAAGCCGAAATATTGAAATGTGTTTAGTGCCGCGTTGAATTGTGAGCCCGTTTTCGCTCTTAGCCGCCGGGGAAGCGCCGTGCCTGCGAAGGACTCGCCCAGTCTTGACAGCTGCGTCAATAAGGCCTGATACGCCAAAAGACGGAGCGGAAGAGACTCAGAGACTCGGCTTCATTGGTGAATTTCGTGTTAGAAGCCGCCTCAAGGACTCTCATCGCCAAACGAAGACCCTTTCTGTGCATGCCTCTAGGCATTCGAACTGGCTCGGTTATGGTGATATCGGGGGCAGCTGATAAAGAATGCGGCGTGTTATAAGCGCATCATTCAATTTAAGCATGGACATAGCATCGTTGCCCCAACGAACCCCTGCCATGCGACGAAGAGCGTTGATCCTTTGCACTGATGCAGTGACTGTACCGTCAACCGCACGACGCCATAATAGCTTGTCCTGAATGGTAATTCCCAGGAAACGGACACTTGTTGCACAACAAATTGAGTGGTCTCGAATATTCAGCGACAGACGTCTTGACTTCCGTCGCGTTCCCGGGAAGAGCATGAAGGTCGATTTTTCCGCTGATAAAGATAGACCAAGTGTCAACAACTCACGTTCAATGATTGAAATAGCACTCTGTGCTTTACGGGCCAAATGTTTGTGCAGGTACCCTAAGATCCGAATGCAGATGTCATGGGCTAGATAGATATTTTAACTGCTTTCAGAGCTAAGTGCATAATGTCAGGAAGGCTGGCCATGGCAGCGTTAAAGAGCAAGGGAGATGGAACACTTCCTTGTGGGACGCCGAGGGAAACGCGTCTCTCTTCGCTCGTTATATTTCCAAGCTTAACACGGACACAACGGTCTCTGAGAAATTCGTGTACGAACCGAAGAGCATTTCCCGACACACTCATGGATTGGAGTCCGTTCATGATGCCTGCCTGAAGCACACAATCATATGCCTTGGCAACGTCCATGAATACAGCGAGTGTCGAGAGTCCGCTGACGTGATGGTGCTCGATGTGGCTTAATAGGTCCAAAACATTGTCCTAGGCACTCAGTCGTGGGCGAAATCCGGGTATACACGATAGCTATCGTCTTCCTTGTCCAAGGTACCAAGTTAGTCTTGTACATATTAATCTTTCCATCAACTTAGATACGCATGATGTAAGAGATACTGGTCGATATGATGCGAAGCTCGCAGGATCCTTTCCGGACTTTGAAGTTTGAAGTTTGAAGTTTATTCATCATCATCATAGTTTAAAACATACATCACTTATCCAGTGGTTGAATGGAAAGGGGTGGTGAAAAGGCAACTGAATGCCTGACAATGCACCGATCCCCGCCCAGACCACAATAATCCACAACACTCAGCATGTGTGTCTAGAGCATAAATACATAGATTCAATACAGTGAAATATACAAAGTGTAGACGTAGAGCATGGAAAAGATAAGAAATAATTACACATCTATAAATGCACTCTTTACACATAAAAGCCCTTTAAAATCCTGTAAAAACAAAAACGTAGTTGTGAACAGTTGTGAGGAAGTGAAAAATTTACAGTGCGTTTCAGCAAAGCTACCCGAGTTGCACTTCATTAACACACAAAAAAGACATATCACGTTTGAAGCATGAGTAGATAAGCGTGTATCTTCTTTTTGAAAATAGCTGGGATTGACTTTCATTCACTATGGTGGTGGCCATGGTATTTGAGTTTAAAAACGAAGGAATAATGTGCGCTAGCTTTTGTCTACCGTAGTTGGTCCGAGTCCTCTCACTGTAATAGGTGGTTCTTCTAAAGTTATACATTGGTAGTTTCCGGGAGTAAGCATCATGAAATTTAACTGCGTTTGATTTGATTTGATCGTAATTGACTGTCGCTAGCTTTTTATGAAAGATATTTTCAAATGTTAGGATTCCATGCTTAAGGAAAAGAGGAGCAGAAGGCGTTCGACGCGGAACATTCTCGATTATACGTAGCATTCTTTTTTGCAGTCTGTGAATCCCAATTCTATTTGTTTTTGTTGTCGAGCCCCAGATTAACAGGCAGTATTGTATGCGGGAATAAACTAAAGCGTAGTAAAGTTGCTTTGTCACCCAAAGGGGTACAAAGCACCTAATTTTTCCAATCACACCAATGGACCGTGATACCTGGTTACGTAGTTTATCTATGTGACTAGACCAGTTCAACGTTTCGTGAAAAATGACGCCTAAGAACTTTTGAGTCTGAACTCGCTCAATCGAAACTCCTCTGAATGACAGCTGCGTATTACGGAGAATGGAATGGTTTCGAGGGTGAAAAATATTGTGCTTTGTTTTCTTGATATTTGGTTCTGATTTATTATCAACCATAGAGACAAATTGTTAAGCCAAAGGTTAGCTTGTTTTTCTATACTAGAGATATCCTGACCGGAAAAAATACATTAGTGTCGTCTGCGTATAATATAATATCTGCTGTTATAGGTACGTTTACGATATCGTTTATATATATTAGAAATAGAAGTGGCCCAAGTATGGAGCCCTGTGGGACGCCATAATTTATCTTGCCAGTTTCAGACTTTGAGTGTTTCATATCAGTATATTGGAACCGGTTACTAAGGTAACTTCTTATTAAATTAAGAGACGAGCCCCTTATTTCGTATTCGGTAATCTTTTGTAGAAGAATTTCATGCTTAATAGAATCAAACGCTTTCTTAAAGTCAAGAAATATTCCAATTGTGAGGCGTTTTTGTTCAAAATTATCGATTATTTTATCTTTAATAGATAGTAGGGCTTTTTCAGTAAACTTATTCTTCTGAAATCCATACTGATGTTCTGTAATTACTTTTCTTGAGCTACAGAAATTTGCAAATCGTACATATAGCACACGTTCTATGATTTTGGAAAATATGGGCAAAACAGAAATGGGCCTGTAATTACCCATGTCATTTTCATCACCACCTTTGTGGATAACAGACACTTTAGCTACTTTTAGTTTGTCAGGGAACGTTCCAGTGTTCAAGATAAGATTGCAGATATGGGAAAAAGGTGCGCTAATATTCTCTGAAACTGCTTTCAAGGGTTCAGCCTTTAAACCGTCAAAGCCAGCAGCAGAATTGTTGTTTAAATTCTTTATCAGCAAGGCTACTTCCGATTCATCTGTGGGAGTTAGGAAAATGGATTCCGGGATGCATGCTGTAATATACGATTTATAAGGCGGGACGGCACCAACTGAAGTATCGGAAGCTCCTGATCTCAAGAAATGGTCGTTGAACATATGGGCAAGTTGAGTACCGGAATAAGATCTGCCCTCTATTTGAACCTCAGAAATGGTCTTCGTATTCTTGTGTTGCAAAAGATCGTTGATAGTGTTCCAAATAGCTTTTTGATCATTGAGTATATTCGCAAACTTATTTTCGTAGTAGTTTATTTGGGCCTTTTTAATATCAGACGCTAATTTATTTCTGACCTGCTTAAACTCCATCAAGTACTTTAGGAGTTTAGATTTTATGAATTCAGTGAATAACTTATCTCTTGCTTTCATCCTTTTTAGAAGTGCAGCATCAATCCATGGTTTTCTTGCCTTCTTGGGTTTTTTGTATGCCACGAAAGGAAAGGCTAGATCGTAAAGCTCTGTTATCTTTGTTATAAATATGTCGTAGGCGCTCACAGGGTCAGCGTTATTGTAAACATTATTCCAGCTCTCTCGTGCGATAACGTTTTGGAAAACCTTGATATTTTCTTGGTTAATTTTTCGATAATGCGGGGGATTTACTGGACTTCGTTGTTTTATTGCCCAGGTAAAAAATGCAAAAATTGGAAGGTGATCACTGACTCCGGCTGTCAAAACCCCTGCGCATACCTCATTTGTACAGTTCGTGAAGCATAAATCTAATGCAGTTTCAGTTAATTGTGTAATCCTGGTGGCTACATAAATTGTATTTTCATAACCAAAAGAAAGCATTTGGTCAAGAAAGTTTTGCTTGTTGCAACTTGAGGACAGCATATCTATGTTAAAATCTCCGGTAATAATTGCCCGTGCGCCACTTTTTTCACAGTACTCAAGCATTTCATATATGAAATCTAGGAAATTAGTCATAGCGCCTGAAGGGGGCCTATATAAAGCAGCTACTAAAAGGCTTTGACATTTTACCATGACAGATTCAAAATGCGTCGATATTACAGTGTATTCTTCGACAATATTGTATTTCACGCTCTCGTGAACATAAATCGACACACCACCCCCGCGTTTATTTTCCCTACAGATTGATGCACAACTGTAGTTCGTAAACTGTATGTTATCACGGTTATCAATAGACCACGTTTCGGTAAAAGCTAAGAAGTCAAACCGGTGATTCAAGTTGTTCTAAAGGAGGTCAACAGATTCTTTTTTATTTTAAAGGCTTTGTGCATTAAGATGAATATGTGATAACTGTTTTTTGTGCAGTGAAGCAACTTTTTGGAAGGCCTCGGCGTCATAGTAGTTGGTTGCCATGTTTGCGAATAAAAAGCAGTCATCTCTTGTAGTCAGCTATCTTTCACTTCATCGTATTTTTTCAAGGTCTTGCGCAGTTGCGATTCTAATCAACCTATCATTCGGGCTTCGGCGTACGAAAAGTTTGCCGTTCTTGTGCCATGCAAAATTGTAACTGTTTTCAAGTGCTTTAGTTTTCATTTGCCAGAAGAGGTTCTTGTTGTATGCCGTTAGGTTTTCACTGAAGAATATAGCTGACTTTGCTTTCTTCAGTTCCCCTTTCTTTTCAAGCCAGTTTTCTTTCGTTTTGCGAGATGCAAATCGAAATATCACAGTATTGGGCTTGTCTCGAGTTCTTTCGTTTCTTGACGGTACTCTGTGGGCGGCTTCGATGTCAGACTCAGAAAGTTGTGGAAGCTTTAGATCAGTTGCCAGTTGGTTGAGCTTCGCCAATAGGTTTTCGTTTTCGTGATAAGTTAACCCATTCACTTCGAGGTTGAGACGCCTGCTGTACTGGTCTAACTCGTTCAACTCCTGCTGAAGTTTTTCCACATCTTTTTGTTTATCTTGTGCTTCAAGCCTCATAACCCGCTTTCTGAGATCTGACATTTCTGCCGATTGTTTTGCCATCTGTGCAAGAACTTCATCGTACTTACTGGACATAACTTCCATCGATTCTTCAATTTTATCGACACTTATTTTTATTTCCAACAAGGCGTCGACCTTTACTTTGATGCCCAGTAGTTCAGTAAGCTTGTGATGAATTTCCGCCAGCTCTGAGGCAAACTTATTTTCCACTGCTCCGTTCTGCACTTCCGCGGTCTGTGCAATACGCGTCGGCGCTTTGCATGCTACGCATGTCCAAGATTTTTTGGCAGCCGCAGATTTCTTTTTGTAGGCGTTGTCAGTAACCGCCGAACATGAGCCAATATGATAACTACATTTGCATTCTGAACACAGAAGCCATGACTCAGATTCATGAATCTTGCCTTCGCACGAAGGACATATGTCACTCATTATACCTAGCACACATACACTTCAAAGTTCGCTCACAAAGTGCACCCAGCAGCAGCAGGAAGTGGAACAGAACAGAAAAGGCCTTCAAGAGGCCATGAGAACAGACGAACCTGCAATGTTCGAAAAACGTGTTTAGCCGCTCAGTCGCCGATCTGACAGCTCCGCTGCTGCTGATGAGGGCGTGTGCGGCAGTCCAAAGGGGGCGATGTCTTTTTGTAGGCCGTCACGATGGGTGTACCACACGTGATGATCCACGTGGTCTCCGCTTGATCTAATCGCTCCCTTGTCCGTTCCAACGTTCGTCGTGGCAAGCGCTGGTTTAAGGCCACGGTTCCTGCAATGTTCGAAAAACGTGTTTAGACGCTCAGTCGCCGATCTGACAGCTCCGCTGCTGCTGCTGAGTGCGTGTGCCTCAGCAGCAGGCTGAGTGCGTGTGCCTCAGCAGCAGACTTTAGGACTGGCACACCCCATGCTGTCTTCCAAACAAATGCGATCTCTGCCGTGCTCCAGACATGATTAAATATGTCCAAAAGGGCCTTTTTTCGCTTATATGGCAGATTTGTCAGCATCTGATTGCTGATCGAATCAGGACCCACGGCACAGCGTCTTCTTAATTTTGCCAAGTGCCATATCTAGCTCTCGAATGGTGAATGGCGTATCCATCGTGTGAAAAGACTGGGGTGAAAGAGGAATCGCCGCTCGTTCTGATCTGCCAGTGGTGTACACGTCTGCAAAATCCTCTGCAAGGGTTTGCAAATCTATCTCTTTTGTCAAAGCGAGTGCTTCGAATGGCCTGTGTGAGTGGATCTTCCCAGAAAGAATATTTATTACGGCCCATATCCTTGTCAAGGGCGTGAACGTTGGTAGACTCTCACAGAAAGTGGCCCATTAATTTCGTCTAGTTTTTTGTATGACGACGAATCGCAGAGTTTATCCTGTTATATGTGGTTTTCGCAGACGGATTTCCTTTTGTTCTCATTAGTTTCCGCTCCGCTCGTCTACGTGCTGCGCAGAGGTTCTTCAATTTCAAATCAGGAGCAGGGAAATGGTTGGGCAGTTTCAGCAACGAAGTTTCCGCTCGCTCGCTTTGCAACGTATCTGCGAACAGCCCACCAGTGTATTTGTCCAACGCTTCTCTGTAGGTGTCCCAGCATGTTACATTGCTGAATTGTCGACCAGCAGTTCGAAATCCCAAGATATTGGTGAAGATGGGGAAATGGTCGTTGCCTATCCTGTCGATGTACCAGAAGGTCTGAGGAGTGAAGTACAAGGCCTATTGCACTCCATGAATCTGATGGCCTGAAAAATGTAGGTTTGCCATTGTTCGCCACACATAAGTCGGCAGCATCCGCAGCTGCTAGAAGTTCCTTGCCTCGGAAATATACAATCTTATCTCCCCAAAGTGGATCGTGCGCGTTAAAATCACCACAGATTATTTGAGGAGCGGGAAATCGAGTGTAAAGGTCCTTTAGGAAAGTCTCCGAGGAGACCTTTTTGTCGTGGGCTTATGTACACCGATACCACACTAATATTTCGGTTTTCCAGGCACACTTGCACAGCAGCGACTTTCAGTGAGTTGGAACAGAGGTCTTGCACTGGTAAGGCGACGTGAGGTATTTCCCGCCTTATGCATATCAATGCGCTTCCATTTGCGAACGACGTTATGCTGTTGTTGCCGTATCGGGTGTACCCTGGGAGCATCCTTGCATCCGGTAGACCGGCTTCGGAGAGGGCTAGAATTGGTATTGGGATATCGCGCAGGAAAAGGTTGAGTTCGCTCAGACGTTTTAAAAGACTGGCGCAGTTCAGTGCATTATTAAGTCCTTCGTCCTTTTGAAGGACGAAATAGACCAGAAGGGCGAGACATTGCCATTACTCTACTGTGTGTATGAGGAAGCAGAGCAAAGTAACACTGCCTCTACAGCCAGGACTGCTTCCAACATGTCCTTTGTTGAACTCGTAGGCATCTTAGCGACGTGTGAACGCATTGCGGTGAACAGAGCGCGAATAACGTGCTCGAGGTTTTCTTGCTGTTTGCTTCCAGATGGTATTTGAGGTGGCTCAGTGCATCAGCGTAGGTGCGCTTGGCGGACTCTTTCGTGATGCATTTCTCACCAGCGTTGAGCACTCGCGTTGACTCAGTACCAGCTCTTGTCGGATTTAGGTGCGGAAAATTTCCTGCGTGCTCGTTTTCCTAACCGCCATGTTGTGGGCCGCCGGGCGTCTTCTTTGTGAGCGATGGTTCTTTCACAGTTTTCGGGCCGAAGGCAAACGTCTTATTTCTTCGCTGCGCAGCTGTTCGTGCTGGACATCGGCCGTACCTAGCTGGGTGGTCGCCGCCACAGTTTGCACACACAAGTTTTTCTTTACTTGTACATGTCTTGAAGTCATGAGGCCCCCCGCAGCGCTTACATCTTTGTTGCCCACGACAGTGCTTAGAAACATGTCTGAAACGCTTATATTTAAAACAGCGTGGTGGCGTTTCCACGTAGTCTACAAGCTCGTGTCTGGTGAAGCCAAGGTTGATCTTCTCTGGACATCCCGAAATGGGAGCGAATGTGAGAACCACAGAGTCAGTGCGCCGTGATTCGCACTCAGAGAATGAGGTTTGGACCCGTCGTATGATTCTTCTTGCGTGGTATACACCCTGAGGTCTCAGGTAGGTTGACAGCTCTTCGTCCGAGTACCATCTTGGGACTCTTTTTATAATGCATGTATTTTTCATGTAGCTGTGCGGTACACGGGCAGATATGGCAAGGCCGCAGATAGTGTTGGTCTCTAGAAGCATATTAGCTTGGTGTTCTGTCTCTATATCCAAGAGCAGGGCTCCCTGTGCTGTGAAATGGCTCTTAACTGGGGCTCCACCGAGAATCGTTTCAATTTCCGAGTATAGGTCAATAGGATTCACTTGCCTCAAGTTAGCTCCTTCGGATGTTGGATCAATTAACACAGGAATGCCCACCGTCCTGTCTTTGCGATGTCGCACAAGGCGGAAACCACCCTCGTCCATGTCTAGATCTGTGAGGTTCGCCCCGTTGTGGTCCCCGACGACAGTTGATTCGTCCTCTGATTCAACGCTGTGTGTTCGCTTGCAGTCAGGTATGCTTGCGCAAACAAGCTGGTGCTTCTGGCCTGATGTAACACCTTGGGAGGTCATGGCGGCGTTCTCACTGATGCTTGTTTCGTTTCTTCTAGCACCTTACGGCGTGGCGGGCTGCGCAGCACCAGTCAGTTGTCGATACGGCAGGTACCTTTTCCAGTCGTCCGACGTCTTGAGCAGTTCTCAGTCGTAATATAAACAAAAATAATTGATAATTGCAGACAGAGCTACTTAGCCAAGCAGCAAAAGCTTCGTTGTCTTTAACCTTCTCTTGTTTCAGTAGTCTCTGCATTATATATATAGTGTCATGTGATCATTTTTTTTTCGATTAAGCTCGCATGGTGGTACTTTTCGTAGGATCTACTATATTCACCTGGATGTTCAAGCTAGTTTGGTGTGTTTTTTTTTGTCGTAGGCACGCTTAGTGTGGTGTAAATACTGACACTTGCATGTTCTAAAGTATTAATATATCAGCTGATTAAAAAAGACAAATTTAAGCTACAGTGTTTCTTTATGGTTCTGTGCCTTTACTTTTTAATTTTGCCTTTAGTTTGCTTACTTTCGTATTGATTGGTGCCTTTATTTCATGGAGCCTCTGTTCTTTTCAGCCTCATTGCTTGATTACATTTATACGGTACATTAAGTGGTTAATGCTATTTTTGTAGATAGAACATGCATTTGGGTACTATGTTACATTTATTTGAGCATGCTTAGGTGAGTAAATATCTCATACATGAAGACATTCTAGTATACAAATCAAGCAGAGACGTGACATAGAGTACATATATAGTAAATATAGCTAATAGTATAATGTAACTTGAAATGTTGAGAGAATATGTGCCGAGATATGAAATTAGTTTAGTTACTGATTTGATTTGGCTCCTGAGATCATAGGTTAAGTATGCTAAGATGGTATTACTGAAAATCACCCTACAACACTTATTTTGGCATGGTCAGTAAACACTGCCAATCAGTAGCTCTACCTCTTGAGAACATGAGATTCAGAGATTATAGTGCGACATGTGAGATGGAATTTGCAATTCATAAAGTCTTCACTCTGACGTTAATTTTTATTTAACTTGAGGGTCCCGGTAACCCTCACACCGCTTTATGACCCTGCCTTCCATTTCACATTTCTTGCTGTGCTATGTTGTCTATGGTTATGCTGTGTATTCCCCTCTCACACCTTTCTCTCCGTCTAACCCTCATATCACTTCCTAACCCTGACTTCCATTTCACATTTCTTGCTGTGGTACACTGTCAATGGTTGTGCTGTAGATTACCCTCTCACCCGTTTTGTACCCTTGCAGCACTCCGCCTCCTCTTCAGCTTCCTTTCCGATTTCAGTGCTATAATACTATACTATGATTGACTATGCTATGCTCGAAGGTGCTTAGCACATACCCTCTTTCTGTTGAGCTGGTCGCACAAACTGGCACAATGAAAAGCTTAAATAGCTTTGCTGTTTAAATTGGTGCTAAGTTCACCGGTCTCATTTTCTTTGTGCAGGACTGGGGTTGTCCACTCATCTAGCAAGCAAAAGAGGTCTGAAGTCACATTATCGACACTGCCACCGCTGTGACTTCTGTGACTATGAGACTGATATCTTGTCTCATATGCATAGGCACACGAGTGTTCACACAGGCGAGCGGTCATTTCGGTGTCACTTGTGTCCGCAGAGGTTTTTACAGAAAAGCGATTCGGTACGTCACCTGTGCATCCACAAAGGCGAGAGGCCACAGAAGTGCCACCTCTGCCCTCAGAGCTTCTCAGACAAATCTCATTTGGTACGTCACTTCCGCATTCACAAAGGCTAGCGACCACACAAGTGCCACCTGTGTGCCAGGAACTTCTCTCGAAAGTCCACAATGAAAGAGCATCTGTACACTCGCACAAGCGATCGACCGTCTAAGGGACCGTTATGTTCCTACACGTTCGTGTCGAAAAGCAACCTCAACAGGCATTTGCGCAGGCGTCATTACAAGTGAACGCTTATGTGGAATTCTCGGTGACTCCTCTATTCGGCTACATCTGACTGGGTGCTTTAGAGCACTTTGACAGGGATAAATATTTTATAAAAACCGTAGCCATAACACTATATGACATCACAGGACTAAATCCTGACAATGGCAGCCGTATTTCGAGGGGAGAGGGGCCTCAATGGAGTATCGTCAGTGTACTTAAATCATGCCATATATAAAACTCTAGGCGGCAAAGTGTAATCCGAGTTCTTCATTAAGGTTTTCTTGCTTACATGAAGTTTTTGTCAAATAGCTCATAAAGGCATTTGTTCACCTGACACATTGCTTCTCTCATTGAAGAAAAGTACATATGTTCCAATCAGTTGAGCACTACACTATTTTATTGAGGAAGAAACTCTCTTGAGAGGTAAATAAATTAGGAATGCTTGCTTCATATTTCAGGTTTTTTGTATCACTTGCAGCTGTTCACATTTGGCCTAGTTTTGTTAACGTACATTTGTATTGTCTTGCGTCGCACTTAGTGACACTTTTTTGCCCGCATGAGGTGGAGGTTTGTAACGGGATTCTGGCTCCCGTGAAATGTAGGACTTGCGTTTAAGAGTCTTATCTTTGCAGTGTTGGCTGATCTATAGCTTGAGATTTTATTAGTTCAGTTGAGTCTCCTTGCAAGCTGCCCATGTCAGCAACACAGTTTTTGTATCTACAGATGTCCGTAAGTTTTTTACAGTTACGAAACATTTTATTTGGCAGCCTTTGTCGAATGTACAAGTAAAGACCAGTTAAAGAAGCGTGTAGGAGATTTCAAAAGCTGTTGGGACTTGAAGGCTGCGAGCTTCCTCTTCGTTTCCGTCTTGAACATTCAGCAAGATAATTACTGCGGAATCCCAATGGCACTCATTGTATTCATTTGTCAGCATTTACGTAATGCATTTTTCAAGCCACGCAATATTTAAGTCTCGTACAAGTCATCAAAAGCCCATGAATACACGTGAATTGAAATTTTTTTACTGCTTGTGATCGTAGTGTTCTTTTTCTTATGTGCCTTTGTTACGTCTCGTGCACCAATTTCAGCGACAACTCTGTTATTGCTGTTCGGTACACGTCAAAAGAGCCCTCTAACATTTCTCCGACCGCTGTGCTCTGTTTGAGGACTACGTCGATATAAATACAGAACAGGTAAGTACATATAAGAATAGCAACAATAGGACTACATAGTTGCATGTTATTGAGCAACATAAACTTAGCGTACAAGAGCACAAAAGACTGTCCTGTATTCTCTCGCCCACTAAAATTTATGGCACTTTTGATGACAGAGCTCGAATTATCTGATCTAATTACTTTTGTGGCATATGCATTTTTGAATGTTTTTATTTTCAAGCTGTTGAATCATGCCAAATTGCAGTATTTTTTAATATGAGTGTTTGTTCATTTATCAGTTGCCCTAGTAAAAATTAGTTGTGTACATGCTATTAGTGTCCTGTATGTTGAAGGTTTTGCATCGGTAATTCTTGATACTTCAATGCTTCCAGTGATCATGTGTGAACCCATTTGCATTTTATTGCGTTCAGTACGCTAAGACAAGCTGCGTGGTGGCGCTTGTGCCCTCATTTATTGAGACAATTGAATAAAACAGTTATGAGAACCGTCAAATATATATATATAAATAAATATATATACATATATATATATATATATATATATATATATATATATATATATTGTGAGCAATATTTATGCGTTCTATCTCTTTATTTGTATATACTCATCTTCACCACTTCAGTTTAGGTTGTGGGGCACATACTCGAGACAATAAAGAAGAGTTTTGAGGGTTCTGAACGCCACTTAAAATCAGGCAAAATTTATCTGACCCTGCACTGACGGCTTCTCCAGAGTACAAACCCTTGTTATTTCCCTGGCGCAGTGAACTGACTAAATCAAGGATGATGGAAGTTGTCATCACGAAATTTCGTTGCCGCGTTACCTCCCTCAATTTTTACTTGCATAGATCAGGCATATTGAATTCCCCTATGTGCATTTACTGTAATCAAGAGGAAACAATCAGTCATTTTTTATTACATTGTCGCCGTTTCGATTTATTCAGGCAAAGCATACTAGCACCACCTCTTCAAAGACTGGGCTTGCAACTATCACAGCCTGATCTTCTTTCATTTGGAGCCTCTACACTGGGTTTCAGCCACAGGGATGTTTTATTCGCCGTTCAAGAATACATCACTGCGACTAAACGATTTTCTTGCTAAATTGCTGTCTCAAAATTTCTCTTATTTTTTTTCTGCAAACTTGATATTGGTATTTCAAATCAAAATTAAGTTACAAAAAAAAATTGTAGGAATGACACAATGCTGAAAGTTTAGGACAAATTCACCTTAAAATCGGCCAATCCCCTTCTTTGGGTACGAGCCATTTCTACAGGGAAACAACAACAACAACAACATCTTACAAGTGGTGGAGAGTGCTGCCCGGTTCCTGCGTCCTCTAGCGCTCTCAGACACCCCCAGCGTCTGCTTGAACACATCCCTGGAGCTCCGTTCAGGCCGCCGCTTAAACGACCTGGGTTCGGTAATGTCGCAAGCCGACCAACTCAGTGCGCCAGCTTCGCCACCACTGCCACTGCCAAGAAACCCTTCTCACCTGGTCACCAGCCCTCAAAAGATCCTCCGCTGTTCGCAGGGCTTCCGGGTGAAGACATGGAAGACCGGCTTGAGTAGTGCCATCAACAACTAGGATAAGCCTGGAAAACTCACCCACATTGCATTCTACTTGAAAAATGTCCCAAAAACGTGGTTTTTCAACCACACTGCAGATTTTCCGACATAGCCCGCCTTTACACATCAGCTCCGCCAGATTTTTGCCTAACCGTCGGATATCGTCAAGAAGAGGCTTGGTGCACGTGTTCAACACCCCGGCAAGTCTTCTACTTCTTACATTGAAGATATTCTCACCCTCTGCCGCCGCATCGACAACTATATGGCGGAAAAGGACCGTGTGCGCCACCTGCTAAAAAGCATTGTGATTGTCGCTTTTAATGCGTTTGTGGTGCAGAATCCCCAGACCGTAGCCGATGTTGTCACTACCTGTCAGCGCCTTGAGGAGCTTCAGACCACTCTGGTGCAACCTGATATGTCTGATCTGAGCTCGAGTGATGACACTCTATCCGCACTATAATCGGCGAGGAAATTCATGCACAGGCTTCACCTCGCCATCTTGATATTCGAACGACGCCACCTGCTACTAGACTACGCGAGGTCGTGAGGGAGGAACTGGCCTCGATGACTCACACACCAGTTCCGAGCTCACATCCCAGGCCTATACGAAGTTAGAATCACGTTGCTGCAACAACACCTGCGCTTGTAAGACGGCGTCCAGGACTCTCAAGACTCTTCTTTATTGTCTCGAGTATGTGCCCCACAACCTAAACTGGAGTGGTGAGGATGAGTATGTACAGATGAAAAGATGGGACCCATAAATAATGCTCACAATATATATATTGTGAAGAAGATGTGTGCCTGCAGCGAGCAGCATCGCCAACGCTCGGCTCGCTGGGCTCGTGCTTCGGTCCGTTGCTGTGCCGATCGCTGGACGCTTCTTCACGCTGTCTCGTCGCTGTCTTAACGGCTAATAAACCTCTTCACATTTGTGGAAGGTGCTATTAATCCCCGTTACTACACCCTGGAGCTGCGAAGCCGCACGCTACCACCTGTCATGACTGCCAACGCCACTACATTGACGCCTTCGCTCCAGTTCAACTGCCCTGGCCATCCTACGCTACGGCAGCCGAAGGTCTTCAGCGGTGCGGATGGGACCGACGTCGAAGACTGGCTCGAGCACTACGAACTGGTGAGCGCCAACAATAAGTGGCATGAAGCCGACAAGCTGGGCCACGTGATATTTTATCTCACTGGCGTCGCCTAATTGTGGTTTAATAACCACAAACACAACATCCCCACATGGAATGTCTTCAAGACGGCGTGTGCAGAAGTGTTCGGTCGGCCGGCTGTCCGCAAGCAGAGGGCAGAACAGCGCTTGCGCATCCGCTCTCAGCAGACTGGCGAGACCTTTACCAGTTATATTGAGGACGTCGTCGACCTTTGTCGACGTGTGAATGACACCATGCCCGAATTTGACAAGGTCAAAAACATCCTGAAGGGCATCGACGACGGTGCATTTCAAATGCTCTTGGCAAGGAATCCAAGCACAGTTTCTGAAGTCGTCAGCTTGTGTCAGAGCTACGACGAGTTGAAAAAGCAACGCACTCTGACTAGGCAGCTTCAGCCTGGTGGTGAGTCGCTGTCCAGTTTCGACTCCATGACCGACAATTCACCATTGCTTCAGCAAGTCCGAGCCTTCGTCCGTGAGGAAGTCGCCCGCCAACTTTCCCTAGTGCCCTTTACTCACGAGACCACCACCCGTCTACCTGCCCCGCTTCGCACTGCTATATCGGAAGAGGTTGCACAAGCTGTTCCTCTTGCGCACTACGAGCAACCTCTATCTAGCCGTGGTCACTGCCCGGGTGTTGCACAGCCGGTAGGCGCTCCTGTCACCTATCCGCCAGCCGTTCAGCCTGTTGCCGCGCCCCTAACCTATGCAACGCAGCCTCTGGCTCCTCCTGTCGCCTTTTCGCAAGAGATGCAGCCCGTAGCCGCGCCGCTCACATATGCAGACGCTGTACGTAGGCTCCCGCAACCACCCTACACCACGCGCTCACAGCCCGCACACCCGGCTGCTTATACTGCACCTTGGGCGGCAGCACCAGTCGCCAATCCCTGGAGGACGCCCGATAACCGACCGATTTGCTACGCTTGCTTCACTCCCGGACACGTTGCTCGCTACTGCCGCCGTCGCCCTCAGACGTTCGGCAACTATGCCCGCTCGTCGCATCCCGGCAGCCAACCCTTCGTCCAATACGGGCCGGTCTCGCCACCTCGCTATTCGCCTACTGACCACCTTGACTTCCAGCCGCAACGCGCACCATCTCCTCGTCGGCGATCGCCCTCCCCCATGCGTCGCCGGCCCGGACCCTCCGACCAGGAAAACTAAGCAACGCAGTTCAAGAGGCAAGAACTGCGCCGTTTTCTAACTCTTAAGCCCTCGCTCCTCTCCTGCTAACGTGGTCGCAGTAACTGTTGAAGGTTATTGTACTTTCGCCCTTGTGGACACTGGCGCCGCTGTTTCTGTTATTGCCGCTAATCTCTGCCGTTTATTACGCAAAGTAACGACGCCGCTTTCGGGACTGTCGCTTCACACCGCAAGCGCACAGCAAGTAACGCCTCTCGCAGCCTACACTGCAAGAGTCTCCATCGAAGGCATTCTTTACATCGTGGAGTTTATTGTTCTTCCTGACTGTTCGCATGACGTCATCCTCGGGTGGGACTTCCTATCCCGCCATAATGCCGTCATAGACTGCGCACGCGCCGAAGTTGAGTTTTCACCCTTGTGTGATGTCCCAGCACTGGACGCTCCTCATCAGCCGCCGAAGTTGCTCGTTCATGAAGATACCGATATTCCGCCTGGAAATTGCGCCCTTGTTCCCGTTTCATGCAACGCCTACACTGACGCTACAGTTTTTTTTATGCCTTCCGATATCTTCAAATGTCGTCGAGCTTTGCCGCTGCCTTTCGCAACAATTGACCTTGCCGCCGGAAGAAGCAACATGTTCGTAAGCAATCCGCTTTCCACACCTGTCACATTGCTTGCGGGGGAATGTCTCGGCCGCGTGCAGGATCTCGACCCTTCGTTTTTGTTTGATGTCCCGGACGACTACTGCGACCACCCAAAATCACTGTCGGCCCTCGAGGAGTCGTTCAAAGATACGTTTTCCAGCGCCATCGCCGACACCCTCACTCCCACCGAACATGCCGACCTGCTGGATCTTCTGCATGAGTTCAGGAGTTCGTTCGATGTGTCGCAACCTCAACTGGGCCGCACATCACAAGTCAAACATCACGTTGACACCGGACTACACCAGCCACTGCGTCAAAGACCATACCGTGTCTCCGCTGAAGAGCGCCGCGTCATCAACGATCAAGTCGAAGATATGCTTCGTAGAGACGTCATTCGACCATCTCACAGTCCCTGGGCGTCTCCCGTCGTTCTGGTGCGTAAGAAAGACGGATCTATCCGATTTTGCGTGGACTATCGTCGTTTGATTAAGATAACCCGCAAGGACGTCTATCCTTTGCCGCGCATTGATGACGCCATTGACACCCTTCACGGAGCGGAATTTTTGTCGTCGTTAGATTTGCGGTCTGGCTACTGGCAGGTCCCAATGGCAGAAGCCGATCGCCAAAAAACTGCATTTATTACACCTGACGGACTATATGAATTTAACGTCATGCCCTTTGGGCTTTGTAACGCGCCTGCCACGTTTGAACGTCTTATGGATAATACGCTACGTGGCCTCAAATAGAATATGTGCCTCTGTTACTTCGACGATGTCGTGGTTTTCTCCCACGACTTTCCTACGCACCTCCTTCGCCTCAGGCACGTTTTGAGTTGTCTGACCAACGCTGGTCTGCAGCTTAACCTGAAAAAATGCCGCTTCGCTGCACGCGAGCTCATCATTTTAGGCCACATCGTGTCCAAGCACGGCGTATTACCAGACCCAGCAAAACTTCGAGCAGTCGCAGAATTTCCCAAGCTGACGACCATGAAAGAACTTCGCAGTTTTGTAGGCCTATGCTCCTATTTCCGGCGCTTTGTTCGCAATTTTGCATCTATCATATCACCGTTAACCCAGCTTCTTCGCGGTGACGTGAACCTCACCTCCTGGTCCCCTGCGTGTGACGTTGCCTTCACTACTCTGCGCTGTCTGCTCACTTCCCCACCTATTCTTTGCCACTTCGACCCGACGGCTCCTACCGAAGTGCACACCGACGCCAGCGGCGTCGGGCTAGGCGCGGTCCTCGCTCAACGAAAGCCCGGCTATTCAGAATACTTTGTAGCCTACGCTAGCCGCACTCTGACGAAAGCCGAAACTAATTACAGCGGGACAGAAAAAGAGTGTTTGGCTCTGGTGTGGGCGCTTGGAAAGTTCCGGCCGTACTTATACGGCCGCCCGTTCGATCTAGTAACTGATCACCACGCGCTTTGCTGGCTCTCCACGTTGAAAGACCCTTCTGGCCGCCTTGCGCGATGGGCACTTCGCATCCAGGAGTACGACATTCGCGTCGTATACCGCTGCGGACGCAAACACTCTGACGCTGGCGCCCTGTCCCGCTCACCTTTACCACCAGATCAGACGTGCGGAAACACTTGCCTCCAGACCTTGTCATCGTTAAATCTCGACTCGATCGCCACCGAACAACGTCGTGACCCGTGGATCACCTCTCTTATCGAATATTTATCTGGCACGCCCCACCTTCCAGTATCTCGATCCCTCCGACGTCAAGCTTTCCATTTCGTCATCCGCGATCAACTTCTTCATCGACGCAACTACGCTCCCGATGGCCGCCGGTGGTTGCTGGTCATTCCACGCACTTTACGATCGCAAGTATGCGCCTCCCTTCATGACGATCCGCAATGTGGCCACGCCGGAGTGTTCAAAACATATGAACGCCTTCGCCATCGCTATTACTGGCGCGGCATGTACAATTTTGCACGTAAATTTGTGCAGTGCTGTCCTGACTGCCAGCGACGTAAATCAACACTTCCACGTGCGACTGGCGCATTGCAGCCACTTCCATGCCCTGCCAAGCCATTTGATCGCGTTGGCGTTGACCTCTACGGTCCCCTTCCATTGACACCAGATGGTAATCGGTGGATTATAGTGGCAGTTGACCACCTGACACGCTACGCCGAAACAGCCGCTTTGCCGAGCGCTACAGCTCAGGATGTCGCCTCTTTTATTTTGCAACGCTTTATCCTTCGACATGGTGCACCTCGAGAGCTCCTTAGTGACAGAGGCCGCGCTTTCCTTTCCGAGGTCGTCGAAACTCTGCTTTCGGAATGCCACGTCATTCATCGGAAAACGACAGCATACCACCCGCAGACTAACGGACTAACATAACGGTTCAACCGCACGCTAGGTGATATGCTCTCAATGTACGTGGCATCTGATCATAGCAACTGGGACCGTGTTCTCCCATACGTCACGTTCGCATATAACACCGCAATACAAACCACCACGGGATTCTCACCTTTCTTTCTTCTTTACGGACGTGAGCCTTCCCATACAATTGATACCCTACTTCCTTACCGTCCTGATGCTTCCAGGTGTCCACCTATCTCCGATGCTGCTAGACAAGCCGAAGAGTGCCGCCAGCTCGCCCGTGCGTTCACCTCGGAAGAGCAACAACGCCAGAAAGAAACCCGTAGCACCTCTCTTCCGGATCCCAGCTATGCCCCAGGGTCTCTTGTGTGGCTTGCCATCCCATACCAAACACCGGGACTCTCCTCGAAACTTGTCCCCCGGTACGAGGGGCCTTACACCGTTTTGGAGAAAACCTCTCCGGTTAATTTCCTAATTGAACCAGTTTCCCGATCGGACGACATGCGCCGGCGTGCACGTGACATCGTCCATGTTTCCCGACTGAAACCGTATCATGAGCCTTTGCCTGAAACTTCTTAAGTCGCCAGGATGGCTCCTTTTGCAGCGGGGGCAATTGTGAAGAAGAAGATGTGCCTGCAGCGAGCAGCATCGCCAACGCCCGGCTCGCTCGGCTCGTGCTTCGGTCCGTTGCTGTGCCGATCGCTGGACGCTTCTTCACGCTGTCTCGTCGCTGTCTTAACAGCTAATAAACCTCCTCACAATATATATATATATATATATATATATATATATATATATATATATATATATATATAACACATTAATAATGAGATATAACAGGCAGTAATGCCAAGGAATGTACAGGGGAAGTTATTAACATTAATGGAATGTAAATAAGAAGAAAGAAAAGTGGATGAAAAAATTACCAACTGTAAGCAGGAACTTGCTTACAGTTGGTAATTTTTTCATCCACTTTTCTTTCTTCTTATTTACATTCCATTAATGTTAATAACTTCCCCTGTACATTCCTTGGCATTACTGTCTGTTATATCTCATTATTAATGTGTTAAAAACACGGAAAAACGAGCCCTTAGGTATACACTTCTTTCCCTTATATATATATATATATATATATATTTATTTATTTATTTATATATATTGTGATGACGAACCGAAACTGGCACTTTGGCACAGACGCGCATGCTAGATGAGTGAGGAAGAAGAGGCAGAATAAGAACAGCTTGAGGCAAGCTGTTTGGAGCAACGCAGGCAGCTTTGGGGCACCCTCCTGCAGCTATCAGACCAGCTCGACGGCGTTGCCTCAGTGATATCAGCATTCTCACAAGCCGCCCCACCATCGCCGTCTACCTACGAACTGCCGGAGCTCGACGGGTTCCGGAACGACGCCGACAGCTGAGTGGCAACCGTCAACGTGCTAGCAATGCGCACGGCCTGGACAGAGAATCACAAATGGTATGTGGCCATAGACCGTCTTCGGGAAAGTGCAGCAGCGTGGCACCGGTATGAAGGTTGGAGGCAGCAGTCATGGGCGGAGTGGAGCTTGAAGCTCATAGCTGCTTTCAGTCTGATTCCCTGTGCCCCCTGCCCATGCAACTTGACCTTCTCTCAGGACGGAACTGGGGAAAAGCCTGACCTAGGGGATGCGATTCGAGCCCCTAACATCCTGTCATCTCTTGGTGACCAAGATGTAGGGAACAATCGCGATCGTGTAATTTTGCCTTGCACAGGCATTTCTGCTGTCGTATTTATAGCTCCTGGGTAGCACCGGCCAGACGGTGCAGCTGTGTCCAGCAGGATCCTGATGGCAAGCTTTGCACAACGCTCCGCAAGAGGCCCCAACACAGGTCGTCCGGTCGACTTAGAGGCACTGGCCCCCATCCTACTGGACATTCTACCACCTAATGACACAGGTCTTTTTGCTGAGTATAATAACATCCCATCTGACAAGACGGAAGAGGATATGCGTGCGACGCATGCACTGCCTGAATCGGTAGAGTCTCCGATTTTCGGAACGGCTTCCGTCGAGGATCTCCCGCCAGTACGCAGCATGGCTTCAAGAAAAGCTGACTTTATAGCGTCCGGGAGCCCCATAGCGGCGATGCTGCGCAAGTCGCGGACTACGCAAGTCACGGTGCAGCAGCCACGCCACAGATCAGGACGAGCAATTCACCCCAAGTTAGTGCGGATGTTTAATCACACCGAAAAACATCCCTCCATCCGTCGAAAATTGCGCAGCCGGCTGCGTTAGATGCTACTTGTTTCGCTGCCGGAACCACCATTTCCTCCCTGTTTTCTAAAATGTGGTGGGACGAAGGAAAGCGTTCTGTGATCAACCTGTGACAATGTCGATCCAGTCGGGGCCGCCCGTCAGAACCATCTCCAAGAAAAGCACACCTGCGCGGGAACTTCTACCACGAGAATGCCTGCTCCGTCCACCAAAAGAAAATCGAAGTTGAACTGCTTTCTCTGAAAAGTCGCAGCGTGGTCGAGGCTGTAGACTGCACGCGACAGTCAATGTCGTCCCGCGGAGTCATCATCAACAAAGGGACCAACCAGGACCCAGTTCCCACCAAGACATAGCAAACGACCCAGATGGCATAGCCAGTGTCAGCAACCGGAGCCAATTTCGACAAACTTCCAGCTTAGTCGGGGCTGACCAAGACGACGTAGCCGACCCCGCCAACCCGAAGCAATGTAAACTGTTGCAGCTAGCCTCGCCCACATGAACATTGTCGTGTGGCCCATCGACAATGCTTGCAGCCATGACCAAGTATAATGACGAAGACCGAAACTGGCGCTCTGGCAGGGACGCGCGTGTTAGGTGAGCGAAGAAAAAGAGGCAGAAAAGAACGGCTGGCCCAGGATTGGGTGTTGTCTCTTTTCTCTTCCTTAAAATATATATATATATATATATATATATATATATATATATATATATATATATATATATATATATATACATATATATGAAATAGATGATCAGAGTTTCTTCCGGCTACCGTAATAAAAGTCATAAACTTCGAGAAAAGTGCAGTATAGGAAACAAAACAATAAAATATTTATTTATACCTTACAGATTCGGCTGGTGGACCAGCCTTCTTCGAAGGATGTAAGAGAAATTGTACAGAGGGTGACCCTCTGCTACGGGAGCTTGTACCATTTCACTTACATCAACCGAAGAAGGCTGGTCCACCAGCCGAAACTGTTAAGATTAAATAAATATTTTATTGTTTTGTTTCCTATACTGCACTATTCTCGAAGTTTAAAACTAATAGATATATATTGTTATGGCGTTTATTAGCCGGCACACAGCGAGTCTACACAATGGCGACAGTAACGGCCAAAACACGGGGTCTCCGCGCGAGCGGCGTTCTCTTTGGGCAGACCCACTAGAAAGCACATAAGAGTTCGACCCACTTCAGTGTTCGGCGGCTTCTGTACAATTACCCCGGGGTCGAAGAGGGAGCCGCCTGGCGACCTAACAGCTTGTCACTACGAGCGGGTCATAGTAAGCCTTCAGACGCTCCACGTTGACTATGTCGCGCCCGCGGTGGCGCATGTCCGAAGATTGTTCAATTGGCTCGATAAGATAGTTGACCGGAGATGTGCGCTCGATCACACGGTAGGGACCTTCATATTTCGGGAGTAGTTTGGAAGAAAGGCCAGCTACAGAGGTCGGGATTGAGAGCCATACAAGGGAACCAGGGAGGAAGGTGGGCTCAGAAGTGGCGAGCCATCACGAATACTCTTCTGCCGCTCTTGCTCATGCGTCGTAAAAGTCTTGGCAAGCTCACGACACTCTTCAGCAAGCCTGGCGGTCTCGGAAATAGGTGTACACTCAGATGGGTCCGGCGTGTACGGGAGTATCGTGTCGATGGTGTGTGACGGGTGCCTTCCGTACAGCAAAAAGAAAGGTGAAAAACCAGTCGTGCTCTGAGGGGCGGTGTTGTAGGCGTAAGTGACGAAGGGCAGTATGGTATCCCAATTCGTGTGGTTGGCGGCGACGTACATCGACAGCATGTCGCCGAGGGTGCGGTTAAAGCGTTCGGTCAGACCATTCGTCTGCGGGTGGTAAGCAGTAGTTTTGCGGTGGACAGAATGGCACTCAGTGAGAATGGCATCGACGACTTCTGACAAGAAGACACGGCCTCGATCGCTGAGAAGCTCCTGGGGTGGACCGTGGCGCAATATAAATCGATGTAGTAGGAAGGACGCAACATCACGCGCAGTAGCCGCAGGGAGAGCGGCGGTTTCGGCGTATCGCGTTAAATGATCTACGGCGACGATGGCCCAGTGGTTGCCAGTGGATGTCAGAGGAAGTGGTCCGTACAAATCGATACCTATGCGCCCAAACGGACGGTCAGGGCAAGGTAGCGGTTGCAGACCGGCTGGTGACATGTGTGCGGACGGTTTGCGGCGTTGGCAAGCGAGACAGGAGCGAGCGAACTGCTGGACGTAGCGGTACATCCCGCGCCAGAAGTAGCGTTGTCTAATGCGATGGTAGGTTTTGAATACCCCAGAGTGCGCGCACTAGGGATCAGAATGGAAGGATTCACATATCTCCGACCGCAGACTGCGGGGTATCACGAGTAGCCACTGCCGGCCATCGGCGTCGTAATTGCGTCGGTGTAGGAGGCCGTCACGAATGGCGAAATGGTGAGCTCGACGACGCAAGGCACGCGTGGATGGCGTTGCGGACGGATCAGAGAGCAAGTCGATCAGTTGGGCGATTCAATTACCCTTTCGCTGTTCGGTAGCGATGATGTCAACATCAATGGCAGAAACAACAACCGAGGATACTGAGCAGAGCACGTTAGCTTCAGGCAGAGGGGAGCGCGAGAGGGCGTCGGCGTCAGCATGCTGGCGTCCGTTGCGGTAGAGGACGCGGATGTCGTAGTCTTGTAAGCGAAGAGCCCAACGGGCGAGGCGGCCTCAGGGATCCTTCAATGATGACAGCCAGCATAGTGCATGATGGTCAGTGACGACATCGAATGGGCGACCATACAAATAAGGTCGAAACTTTGTAAGAGCCCAGACGATCGCCAGGCACTCTTTTTCCGTGACGGTGTAGTTTGTCTCGGCTCTTGTGAGCGCACGGCTTGCATATGCCACAACATAATCAGGGAACCCGGGTTTGCGCTGCGCCAGGACAGCGCCGAGGCCTACACCACTGGCGTCCGTGTGCACTTCTGTTGGGGCCGTAGGGTCATAGTGGCGGAGAATGGGAGGAGACGTCAACAAGTGGCGGAGCTTCAAGAACGCGTTGTCGCACTCTGACGACCACGAATTGAGGGGCCCGTTACTTCCGAGGAGCTTCGTCAGCGGTGATATAATCGTGGCGAAGTTTCGTATAAAGCGTCGGAAGTATGAGCACAGGCCCACGAAACTACGCAGTTCTTTGACGGACGCAGGTTTTGGGAATTCGGCCACGGCCCGAAGCTTGGCTGGGTCAGGAAGAATGCCATCCTTGGACACGACGTACCCTAGGATGGTGAGTTGGCGTGCTGCAAAGCGGCACTTCTTCAGATTTAGTTGCAAGCCGGCATTGCTCACACGTGCGAAAACTCCTTTTAGACGTTGGAGATGGGTGGAGAAATCTGGAGCGAAGACAACAACGTCATCGAGGTAACACAAGCACGTGTGCCATTTCAAGTTGCGCAGTACGGTGTCCATCATTCGCTCAAATGTCGCAGGTGCATTACACAGACCAAACGGCATGACGTTGAATTCGTACAAGCCGTCGGGTGTGATGAGGGCAGTCTTCGGTCGAGCGTCATCAGCCAGGGGTACTTGCCAGTACCCCGAGCGCAGATCGAGAGAAGAAAAAAATTGGGCTCCGTGAAGGCTGTCAATTGCGTCATCGATGCGCGGCAGTGGGTAGACATCTTTGCGAGTGATCTTATTGAGCCGTCTGTAGTCCACACAGAACCGCACAGAACCATCTTTCTTCGCAACAAGAACAACAGGAGACGCCCATGGACTGTCCGAGGGCGGAATGACGTCGCGTTGGAGCATATCGTCAACCTGCTCGTTAATTTGCCGGCGTTCAGCAGGCGACACGCGGTATGGACGTTGCCGTAATGGTGGATGGGCACCAGTGTCAATACGATGCGTAACAGTGGACGCGCGACCGAGCGAACTTCGCCCGACATCGAAAGAAGAACGGTATTCTTGCAACAGGTCTAGAAGCTAGGAACGCTGCACTGACGTAAGGTTGTCATCAATGAATGGGCCAAATACATCAGGAGATGATGGGTCAGAAGTAGAAACAGCACTGATGGTACGTGAATCGGGACAACGCGAGTCTTCGGGTACGTCCAGGACTTGTGCGTCGTCGACTGCTTCCACTCTGCCGAGACATTCCCCTTGAACCAAGGTAACAGTGTACGGGGATGGGTTGGTCACAAAAATAGCGGTGTTGCCTTGGGTGATTTGCACGGTCGCGAAAGGTACTAGCAACCCTTTCCTCCTGGAAGCACGGTAGGATGGCGAAACAAGTGCAATTGTGTCGGAGAGACCGGTGCAGTAGACCGATACGCCCATCGTCGAGCTTGGAGGCACTATAGTATCGTCTTTCACAAGAATCTTGTTCAGTGTCGAGGGACCGTCTTCTGGCGTCAAATGCGAGAAGGGCGAGAGTTCAATTTCGGCGGCGGCACAATGAATGACGGCGTCGTTGCGGGAGAGAAAATCCCATCCCAAGATGACGTCATGAGAGCATGCAGGAATGATGATGAATTGGGCGACATACAGAACGTCCTGAACGACAACGCGAGCTGTGCAGCCTGCTGTAGGATTAATACGATGTGAGCTAGCGGTACGAAGGGACAGTCCAGAAATCGGCGTCGTCACTTTTCGAAGCAAGCGGCAAAGGTTTTCGCTCATAACTGATACCGCAGCTCCAGTGTCAATAAGAGCAGATGCATAAACACCGTCCACAAGCACGTCAATGACATTAGATGGGCGGCTCTGAGGGCTTTCACAATGCGATAGCGTCGCAGTCCTTGCCTCTGGGACTGCGACGACTAGTTTTCCCGCTCATGAGCAGAAGAACTTGGCCGCATGGGGGACAGAGACCGACGTCGTGGAGACGGCGACCTTCGAGCAGACGGACCTGGGCGAGACGACAGTGGCACAGACGGCAGTTCCTCGTTATACGAACGGCTAAGGTGGCCAGCAACAGGAGAAGTGGGAGCCGGCTGTAGTCGAGAGCAATAACGGGCTACGTGACCGGCGTAACCGCAAGCAAAGCAGATGGGCCGGTTGTCGGGTGTGCGCCATCGGTTTGCCGGGGTGGGTCTCGCCCGGAACGGTGTCTGGAAAGGCTGCATGGTGGGCTGAAAATGAGGCTGAGGGGTTGCGCCAACATATGCAGCCGGCATACCCGCTGCAAAGGACGGAGGTCGTGCGGCAGCTTCGGCGTAAGTCACTGGTGCAGGCGCTTGAACGACTGGAGGCGGCCTTGCGACCACTTGGGCGTAACTTGGGGGTGCAGGGGCCGGAAGTTGTTGTGGGTGGTACGCAGGCATGACCTCCGCTATTTCCTGCTCAATCGCTCGGCGGATGGGTGGAAGAATGGTAGTGGCCGATTGTTGAGCAGCCGGTGGGTGGGCAAAGGGCAGGAGAGAGAACTGCCGCGCGATTTCCTCACGTATTAAGGACTTGAGATCTGCCAGCAGTGCCACCTGACCACAGCTCGCTTCCAAGCCTGCAAGCCCTGCATCTCGTGGTGTGGAGCGACGGGTCATCGAACGCTGCCGGCGGAGCTCCTCGTAGCTCTGGCACAGCGTGATGACCTCAGCTACTGTGCCTGGATTTTTGGCAAGCAGCATCGTGAAGGCATCATCGTCAATGCCCTTCATGACGTTCCGGATCTTGTCTGATTCGGACATGCTGTCGTTCGATTTCTTGCACAAGTCCAGGACATCTTCAATGTAACTGGTGAATGACTCACCGGCCTGCTAAGCGCGTTCGCGTAAGCGCTGCTCGGCTTGCAGCTTGCGAACGGCAGGGCGGCCAAAAACGTTGGTGATAGCAGTCTTGAAACCGGACCAGGTTGCAAACTCGGACGCGTGGTTGGTGTACCACAAACTTGCAACGCCCGCAAGGTAGAACACCAAGTTTGTCAACTTGCCGTCCTCGTCCCATTTGTTGGGGACGCTCACGCGCTCGTAAATGGCGAGCCAGTCCTCCACGTCAGTGCCATCGGCGCCCGTGAAGATGGGTGGATCGCGGATCCTGGGGACACCGGGACATGGGGGTGGCATGGGAGGAGGCGTTTGCTGAGAGGCGTCGTGGGACATGGTAGATTGCAGCGTATGTGAGCGTAGTTCCAAGGGCATCGAAGGGGATCGTAGCACTCTCCACCAATTTGTTATGGCGTTTATTAGCCGGCACACAGCGAGTCTACACAATGGCGACAGTAACGGCCAAAACACGGGGTCTCCGCGCGAGCGGCGTTCTCTTTGGGCAGACCCACTGGAAAGCACATAAGAGTTCGACCCACTTCAGTGTTCGGCGGCTTCTGTACAATATATATATATATATATATATATATATATATATAAATATATATATATATATAAAATCTTTGCCTTAATCTTTGCCCTAATCTTTCGTAGGACAGTGGTACAAACGTGTGTTACTTTTTCATTGTGTATAACACCCGTAAATAAAAATAGCCGGAATGGGTACCACTTCTATTTGTCGTGCAGTTTACCGTGAAATAGTATCAGACTATTTCAAGTTATCGCTTCACTGCGAAATGTAGCACTAACAGCAAATTGGATTTCGCTCATGTCTTCATCACTGCTCACTATCTGCTGTATTGGCCTAAATGAGCACCTTGAAAACATCACGGAAATATCTCTTTAAAGAGAATCAATTTACCCACATATTGATGAAAGCCTTGAAAACCACTTGCAGCACAGATTTTTCTGCTCTTAGTATTCAGTTTCCTTTGTCAATCCCTT